>NC_142165.1:107962236-108614849 GCF_029865625.1 Vigna umbellata
TGTCATGATTTCCTGTTTTCATTTTCTGAATACAATGTTTATTTCCAGGTTTTCACGATGTAGAATTTTTTTTTCTATTTTCATATCATGGTTCTGTTTTTTTTTTTCATGATATGGATTTGTGTATTATGGAGTGCCTAACTTGCACATCAAGTAGAATGAAATGCTCAGCAGAGTATTTAGGTGCTTAGTTCTGCCAACTTAACAATTAATTTTGAAGGATGAGTTCCCCCAGTGGGTTAGTGCTTATCAATTGGTACCTAAACTGTTGTTGCTGTTGTTGTTTTCTCAAAAAGAGCTATATATCAGTTCATTCAGGAATATGCTCCACCACAACCTGCTTGGCTAGAGCCTTTTCTCTGACAAAGAAGAGATCTAGTTCCATACGTTTAGTCTAGGTAGGTAAAACCGAATTTTGAGTATTTTCAATAATTGTGTTTATTGTTGGAATGCTGTCCTAATAGTGGTCACCCTTGCCCTGTTTTAATAGTGGTCTCTTTGGAGGCTGCCTTAATTCCAGCCTTTAGGGGGTAGTGTTTAGTCAGGTTGAGAATAGTACTGTGGCGGAGTGGAGTGGTCCCTGGCCGCAGCAAGGCCTCTGTAGTGGCCTGAAAGTGGTAATACGCTGTTTTTCTTTTTATTTTTCTGAAAATTTGTAGCCTGTCCTCCTTTGACACTTCTATCTTACACATCTCTTCTGGCCACCTCTGGTGGTGTGCTGGTGGTCATCTTTGGTGGTATGTGACCATTCTGCAGTTGCTTAGCCTTGTCTGGGTAGCAAAAAGTTTTCTAGAGAAGAGATGGTTTGGGTCTGTGAGGAGGTGACTGCTGGATGGGTGATGCGAGAAATTTGCTAGTTTTTTTTGGTCTATAAAATAAGGGAGGATGTTGGGCCCGAGTCCCCATTGGACCAAAGCAGTCCAGTAATAGAGATAATTGCAACATATAATAATAAGTATATGTAAAAAAATGTAATGACTATACAGAATTAATGCAATAATATGAATTAGAATAACAAAAAATATATAAAAATAATATTAATAAGCAGTTGAATGGTATAGATATACGTATATGTTATAGAATAAATTCAAAATAGCAGTCATCACGCTGTCCTGCACTAGCATTTTTTTGGTTGGCTGCTATGCGCCGCCATCCAGTATTTAAAACATTTGTGTTTAGTTCTTCATTGCCTATTAATGTTTTAAACTAGAGCATATCAAGGGTTTTTGGGACTTAGCTAGGTCCTAAGCCCAAATATGCTTTATTTTGATTGTGCTTGCAGATATTTCTTGTAGATATTTCACTGCTGTAACTTGGAAGTTATCATTTGTCTTCCTATGATTGAAAACTTGTGCTAAATTGGGTATACGTTGTAATTATTTTTTCCTGTAATTTTTTGGAGGGAGTTTGTTTTGAAACTTGTTTAACAATTCTTTCCCCATATTGCTTCATGTTGTTTAAATGTAATCTAAAAGGACCTATCAAATCAGAGCTAATTCATGTTGTATACATGATAAACCATTAACTTGTATTATCTTTTATATTGCTGACATTCATCTATTGTCTAAAAAAGCATTCGAGCTGGTGGTGTTGGAGTGAATCTTCAAGCTGCTGACACAGTGATCTTATTTGACACTGACTGGAATCCCCAGGCAACGAAATTTCTTTCATATGATTTTCTAAATAAATTGTATGCTTTTGTGAATAATTTGTGACATTTGTTGATTTATTTTCAGGTTGATCTTCAAGCCCAAGCCAGGGCTCATCGAATTGGTCAAAAGAGGGATGTTCTTGTTCTTCGGTTTGAAACTGTTAGTGTTTTTCCCTTTGAAACGGTCATATATCAAATTGTTTAAGTAATACATGATTTGAGTTATATTTTCCCTGGGGAATAGTTTTTAATACATGTATAGCCTGTGGTGAGTACGTGAGGCAAACGCAGTTTAATTTGTACTGCTTTATGCATTAATGATTTTTAGCTTTTAATTACAGTTTCCTTTTTTTTGTAAAATATTTGTATTACTATTCTTTGAAACCATAGTGAATTACATATTTTGTTGTCATTGTATTGATATTTTATCCCTTTATTCTTTTTTTGGGGCTTTTAAAATTTTTGACTTTTTCCGGTATCTACCTTGCCTGCTTAATGGTTCAGATTGATGGTAGCTTTTTACTTGTTAATTCTATAGCGTGACTGAAAATTTAGTTATATTGTTTTCATATATGTTGAAGTTGCTTCTTCTGCTTGCAATTTAATAAGGTTCAAACTGTTGAAGAACAAGTCAGAGCTTCAGCTGAGCACAAACTTGGTGTTGCTAATCAGAGCATTACTGCTGGTTTTTTTGATAATAATACAAGGTTGTCGATGCTGTCATGTTTCATTTTTATCTGATTACATTTCTGTGTCAGTTCTGAAGTTCTGTTGTCTGTCATTAAATGCAGTGCTGAAGATCGAAGAGAATACTTAGAAGCGCTCCTGCGTGAGTGTAAGAAAGAAGAAGCTGCACCTGTTTTGGATGATGATGCTCTGAATGATGTCTTAGCCCGCAGGTTCTCTTTTGAATCCTTTTCTCACCACCTGTTTATTAACTACAGCCTATTATCCGTGCTTTAAGATGATTGAGTTGTTTAATTTTCTGTCTTTTATGCATATTTAATTTGTCAATTTTTGAGAATGTCAGCTTGGTGGGTGTAGTAGTAATTAGAGAAAATTTTGGAGATGTATTTTTATATTCTCCATTTAATTAATTACATAATGTGGTTCCTGATGTATTAGTGCCATTACAGCATTATACCCTCTGCTATGCTGATTCAAATCTCAGATTATCGTCATACTTTGTACATGGTGCTATTAAAACCTTTGATTATTGATAAGATCTTTAAGTATGGCAAATGTTTTCTTTCTTCATTCTAATTGCATTAAAAATAATATTATAACTACCTTATAATTTAGTTTTCCCACTTTTGGCTATTCTTTCTACCCGAGTTGTGTTAGAAGAGAGAAGAAGAAAAGAGAATTCATGCATATTTTGTTTTTGTTTTGCAGCGAAACAGAGTTAGATATATTTGAGGCTGTTGACAAAAAAAGGAAGGAAGATGAGCTGGTATTGTATTGTGTATTTGCATAGCTTTTTCATCAGACATATAGTTTTTTAACTGCTATTGTGAAACGAAGAATCTCATTGGTGCTCCTAAAATAATGTTCAGGCTACATGGAAGAAATTGGTGCATGGACAGACAGCTGATGGATCTGATCTTATTCCTCCACCTCCTACTCGTCTGGTCACTGATGAGGATCTGAAACAGTTCTATGAAGCAATGAAGATATCTGACGTCCCTAAGGTTGTGGTAGAATCTAGTGGAGTAAAGCGAAAGGGTGGATATCTTGGAGGCCTTGATACTCAACAATATGGCAGGGGAAAGCGTGCAAGAGAGGTTTGTCTATAAATTTTATTCATTTAGATTTTGCGTTCAACATACCTTCATAGTGAGTTTTATATAGGCTTAAACTTGTGTAATTTTGATGAACATAACTTGACATGTGATGTGTGAAAAGCAAAAGAATCATACTCGTTTATTACCTTGTGTTAGATGATGTACTGAGCAATTCCTAATTGATGTGAACATTGTGCAGGTACGTTCCTATGAAGAGCAATGGACAGAGGAAGAGTTTGAAAAGATGTGTCAAGTTGAAGCTCCAGATTCACCCAAAGTAAAAGAAGTGGCAGAAATGAGTTATCCGACAAATACTTCCAGCTCTATTGTATCTACTTCCAACCCCGAACCTGAGGTGGCCGTGTCTCCAGTGGCCCCAACATTGCCATCTGTGGAGAGTTTGCCTGTACAGCAAGCTAAAGAGATAACTCCCCCAGCCAAACGTGGTCGTGGACGACCAAAAAGAATAACATCTGATAAGTCCCCAGCTGTGATGGGCCCTCCAGTAACTTCTGGAACTGTTGAAGTAGACACACAGTTGCAAAAGGGATCTGGGTCTGGACACTTAGCATCATCAGCTGCTGATTCTGTTTCTCATTCTTCTGAAGTTACAAGTGTGAATGCACCCGTGCAGCAGTCTGATACAGGAGTTTCTCCTAATGCACGTCCTGCCATTCCTGTGCCCACTATTCCACCAAATTCTCACGTAGCTGCTGTTCCTGTTGCTGTATCTATTCAAGCAAGAGGACCAGGGCGGAAAAATCATGGTAGTGAAGGGATTAGACGTAGAGGAAAGAAGCAGGTCATGGTTCCTCCTCCTGTCCCGGGTGGTTCTGTTGGTCCTGATGTAAAGGTGAATGAGAAATTGGATAATAAATTGGTGAGTCCTTCTGGTCAAGCTATCTCCCAGGGTGAAGTTGTTCCCAGTTTGGCTGCAGTAGCCTATCCATCTTCTGCTTCTTTGAACAGTGGTCTGGGTGCTGGGACTGTTTTGAATTCTCAGGCACCCCATCCCTCACCCTCTAATACAACATTGGTTCATACGATAACCACTCATCCATCTGAACAGATGCCAAGTAAAGGACAAAATCAGAAGTCGCAAACTGGAGTTTCACGTCGTAGGGGGAAGAAGCAGGCACCAATGTTGGCTCCAGTTCCAGATGTTTTACATGAGGATTCAGATCAAACTGCAAATTTACCTATATCATCAGGAAGTGCTGTAGTTGAAAAAGCCACTGAATTAAAGAGCTTGCAAGTGAACAATGTTCCAGAATCAAAATGTGTTGTCCAGGATCAAGCATCACAGAACCTAGGTGATCAGGATTTAAAATCATTGGAAGGATCAGAGGACTCAGCTAAACAGACAGTGATCACGCCTTCATGTCAAGATAGTATGACCAAATTTCCAGGTGAAATTTGGCACTGTAGTATTGAAGTTCTTATTAGTCTTTTCATTTATTTTAGAGAAGAATTTTGATATAAACTATTTTTTTTTGCAGGGAAAGATCTTGAGAAGGTTAAGAATCTTGAGGTGCATGATGCTTCTGTAAAGATTGTTAAATCTTCTGAAATAACCTCGTCAAAGGTTGATGAAGTTTGCAATAACTCACGGACTGAAACTTCATTTCTCACAACAGTGCCTGTTGCTGAGGCAACGAAAGATCAGCTTTCGGGTGGCAAAACCCATACTCCAACCGTTGAAACTACAAAAATCATCCCTTCAGTTGTTGATACTCCTACTAATACTGATGCCATCAATAAGTCTTTAGATCCTGTGAATCCAAAGATTGTTCCCAGTACATTAAGCACTATTAATCCTTCCACTCCAGCCTCTGAAAGTACTCTTTCAGGCTCAATTGAATCCATCCCTTCCAGAAGGCAAGGTCGGAAAACTCAAAATAGAGCTGAGCCACCAAGACGAAGGGGTAAAAAATCAGCTTCAGTGTTACCTGTTGTTCCTGATGCAGTTACGGGTCAGGATCCTAAGTTAAGTCATCATGCACAGAATTCATCAGGGGATTCATTGCAAGGTAAAGCCACTGCCAATATCAGTCAAACCCAATCCTTTGAGATCCTTTTACCCAGTGGAGTAGTCAGTCATGAGTCAAAAAGAAAAGACAGAACAACCAATTCTACCCAAAATAAGCAAATGAAAGTTACAAGGATTGACAGTGCACCTATCTCCGCAGATAAGATTTCTGTGCATGATGTTGCTAGGGTAATGAAGGAAGTTTTCTCTGGAACTTGCTTACCAAAGCCCAAAGCTCATGATTCTGCCGGGAGTGAGGATAAAAATTCAACTGTTGGACATGTAATGACTAAAGCTGCAGTATGTGGCTCCAATAACCACCAGACTTTGGAGGATAAAGCACGTTCTGATATAACATCTAGTGGTGCAGCATGCCTAACTTCGGATGCTGTTGTGAATGTTCCTGAAAAACAATCAGAACCAGCATCCAGTATGCCAAATTTGGAGGGTAAAGCTAATTTAAATATGCCAACTACCGGAGAACATAGCCTGCTATCAGATGTTAAAGAAAAGGATGAACAGACTCAACATTGTGTTGAAAACTCAATCACAGAGTGTAAAATAGCTCTTGATCCAACTGTCAGTGCTGTTGAAAAGACTGGTGGTTATCCTGAGAAACTTCCTACCAGTGATTTAAGTATAGATTCGAGTAGCCATCAGATATGTTCATCTTCTAGTGCTGGATCTCTTGTGGTAATTGATCAAAATAAACTTGGAGACCAATCTGATGTTTCTGAGGAGTGTTTAAGACCTTCTGCACTTGATATTGGTGGCCCAGGATGCACGCTAACTCCATTGGAACCCAAAACTTCTAGTAATAATCATGAATCTACTCAGACTGATATGTGTACTCAGAGCCATTCATCCACAAACAAACGTCTGGATGACACAGAACAAATTTCTACTGAAAAATTGGATACTGACAGCTCTGGGTTATTGGTTAAGACTGAAAATTTAGGTGATCAACCACAAGTGACCTCATCTAGTCCTGCAACAGGTCCTCCTCCAAGTACAGTGATAGTTTCTATTGTTTCGAAACAAAATGAAGTTAAAAATGAAACCGAGTTTGCCTTAAAAGCTTCTGCTGAACTCTCCTCTGATGATGGGATTGTTGGGTGTAAAATTCCAGATTCAGAGTTGCTGAAACCTGAGAATCCGATTACATTTGAACATGATTCTCAAAAGCCATTAGAACCCCCTGTGAAGCAGTGTTCAGAATCAGCTTCTGAAATGGAAGATCCTGTGGGTGCTAAGGCTGTTAAAATTGAGAAACATTCAAATGCTCTAGAACCTGATTTGGATGATACTCCATTGATTGAGAGTTGTGCAAAAATTCTCTCCGAAGAAGAAAAGGATGATGTGAATTTCATATGTGAACAGCTTCAGTCTGGTTCCCAAGAAAATATAGTATTACCCAATCCCATTGACAATCCGAAGACTTCATCTGAGGCTTGCCATGTAGAAATTGACACATCTGACAGGTTAGTGTTGCCACAGCCTTCAGGTTTGGAAGCTGTAGGGAATGATTTAAGAGGTGATTCTGGTGTTGGCAGTTTTGTAGAGGGAACTATATCCGAAGGTGCAGTCCTGTCCCAGTCAACCATGGTTGAAGAGCAAAATAGGGGCTCAGAACCTTTGGAAGAGTCAATGGAGAAGGATGTGGCCAACAACTCTGGATTCCAGGAGGAAGTAAAAGTTGATGAAGTGGAGGCTGATGGTCTAATGAATTCTTCTATTAGTCAGACTGTGCTTGTAAAACATGACGCTTTTCAAGAAAATATGAATTTGTCCTCCCATCCAATGACAAAGGAAGAAAACATAGAAGGATCAACTGTGAGGAGCCTATCTATCAGCATTTCTCCTTCAAATGGATTGAAGGATTCTAAATCTGAACTAGGCCATAAAGATATATCTGCTGTTGGTAATTCTCAGATTGGATCTGAAGATAGTATGTTGAAGAGCTTGGGTGTAGTTTCATCTCCTTCGGTGAGGAAGGAAGAAGGGGTCAGTTCTACCCCTGATATTGATGGCCTTGAAGGTCAGTCAGTGTCTCTGAGGGTACCTGTTTCCTCTAATGACTTGCTTGGTAAATCAAAGTTTCATCAATTAATAACTGTCCCAGATGCTGTGGAGCCTTCATTGTCTCAACTGAAAGAGGAAGAAAAGATTGGGGTATTATCTGATTGTAAATTAGTTGTGGGGTCTGTCTCTGAAAAGGACATCGAAGGATCTGGTCTCTTGCCAGAAGATCCAGTGCTGGAAATCAATAAAACGTCATCAGATTCCCCGATTATTGTTACCGACTCTTCGGAGGCTCAAGTGTCTTTGGTAAAAGGAGACTGTGAAGAAGTTCGAATGAGTGATCAAATGGATGTTTCTGAGGTTTCTCGGAATGATTCAGAAAGGTTTTCTTCCAATAGCCAGAATGATCCTTCTTGTTTGCAGATGGAGAGAGATAATGCTAATGTGTTATCTGACAGGGGCCCTCTCTTCAGTTCGTTTGGTCCAGGCGAAAGATATCCTCTGATTGAGAATTGTAGGGATGACATCATGGTATGTTTTGTACATATTTAGCAGATCTGGTTTCAAATTTTTTCTCTAATTATGTACTAACTTCGTTTATGCAGGAACCTATTGCAAATCCGTTATTGCAAAATAAATCAGAATGTTCTGAATCTGAGAAGGTTGAGATGAATACATCTGATGTTGGCTGCGTTGATCCAGAACTGGTGGCCAAAAGCACAGATTTGCCTTCTTCTTTGATGGAGGAAGAAAAAGCTGATATTTCATGCAGGAGCCCATTGGCTGGTGCAGAACCAATGACTGGAGAGAATTGTGAAGATGCTAGTGAGGTATGACATTTGGCAACTATTAGTATACTGGTCGTTACTGTCCCTTCAATTTTAGTCTTGTATCATTTCAGCTGGAGTTCCTTACAAATTCATTAACTTTACAGGAACCAAATCGTTCAGAAGCTGAGATCGGTAATCAAATGGATGCATCTGATGCTGGGGTTAATACGGAACAACTTTCATCAGGTGACGTTATTGAGCCATCATCTTCCTTGATAATTGAGGACAATAAGATTGTTTTGTCATCTGTAAAGGTTCCACATCTGACTGAAGAGGGGAGCTGTAAAGATTCTAGGGAGGTTAGTTATTTTGCACCTACATAATAATGTCTTCTGCCATAATTCTCCCTTTCTTTAACTTCCATCATGAATTAATTTCTTTAGGGTCCATCTACAAATCCAGTACTGCTACAGGAATTAAATAATAATTCCGAAGCTGAGATTTGTGATCAAGGCAGTACACAGGTTGGTCTCCCCTTTAGACTATGCAAAACTCTTTTATCTTGGTTTTACAGTGAGTTGTTTTGCTTCATTTATGAGGTAATTGATTTGAACAATTCATTTAATATTCTATCTAAAAGCGTATTCCGAGGGTAAGAATTTTTTCTGTTGAAAGTAAAACAATTTAAAATTTAGGCTGCATGGCTGTGTTTATTGGGATTTTACACTTATTTGTAACATCCCATTTTGCAAGAACTGCGTTGTTTCTCTTCTAATGCCCTAAATATGGTATCAGTATTGGGAATTATCACTTTAGACAATTTGGGCGATGATTTTATATTTACCTGTACAGCTTTCATGGTTTTGTCTGCATTAAAAAGTCTGTTATCTAATGTTTCCATTACTTCTGGCCTTTGATTTTGTATTGCATCCTAGGTTGGTGAGACACCTGTGGATGTAGTCAAAGCATCAGAGGTGGAAAGAGAGGTGAAGACATTGTCTGATGAGGGTCCACAAGGAATATTCGAAACCCAGGTTGAATCAAGAGGAGTGGCTGACAGTGAGGTCAGGACAGATAGTAAAAGCTGTGCTACTGAGATCGAAAATGTATCTGAAGTCCCAAATTCCTCAGTATCGGTTGAACAGGTGGATGACTTATCTAATGAAGGTATTGTTGGCAGCCAATCAATAATGCAGGTGCCGGAAGATTCTGAAGCTATTGCGGGTGTTGAGATTGATGTTACTCCAGATTGTTTGGATCCCTCGGTATCAGTTGAGAAGGTGGATGGCTTATCCAATGAAGGTATTGTTGGCAGCCAACCAAGAATGCAGGTGTCAGAAGATTCTGAAGCTATTGCGGGAGATGGAATTGATGTTACTCCAGATTGTTTGGATCCCTCAGTAACAGTTGAGAAAGTGGAAGGGTTGTCTAAGGAAGGTTTACTTTGCATCCAAGCAAAAGTGCAGGTATCGGAAGATTCTGAAGCTGTTATAGGAGATGGGATTGATATTACTCCAGGTTGTTTGGCTGTGCCAGAGACTGTGACAATTGTTGAGGATTCATCTATCTGCTCTTCAACAGTAGGGAGTGAACATGTGGACAACTTGTCTGAAGCAAACATTGACACTAAAGAATCTAAAACAGAAGTTGACACTAAAGAATCCGAATCTGGTGTGTGTAACCAGGAAAATCAAGTAGTGCAAGAAAAGGCATCAGAATGCAGGGAACGTGAGAAGGATTTGGATGGCAACACTTCAGCAAAACTTGACCCCAAAGAATCTGAAGCTGGTGATTGTAACCAGGATAATGAAGAAAAAACAGTGAAAGACATTGAAAAATCCACGCCTGTAGCTGAGGGCTCCTCCTAGAAATGTTTTGAGTGCCTGCTCAAGAAATACAGAAGGAATAAAAAGAAATATGAAGTTGAGGATGGAAGCATTGTCGGATTGTAAATGAAAAAACGCCTGGATAAGGCTTTGGATGAGATGAATTCAGGTGGAAGAAAGTGCCCATGAATCTGGAAGCAACTAATGAAACCTGCCCTTGTATATATTATAATATCATATATATAGGGATTTTTTTTGTAAATATTTGTTGTAATTTTCTTTATATATCCTGCTGGATATCCTATTACTTAATCTTGTCGTATGATTATAGGTCTAACATCTGTCCAATTATTAGCTGTTTTTGCCATTGACGATTGGTTGAAATGGTATCCCATTACCTCTACATGAATAGGATATTTCATCTTTAATAATCAAGCAAACCATAGTGAAAACTTTATAAGAAATGTTTTATTTTAATTATTTCTGAATGCAACAGACGTAGGTAGGTTTGGAATTTCTTCAGTGAATTTAATCAATATATAGCAAAAAATTACTCAAAAAGTAAACTCTCTTAATGTTGGTCCTCAGGTTTTTGTTACAAAGTAAATAAATATTTTTTTATTTAATTCTTTCATTTTCCGTTTCCTCATTCAGTGTTTTATATGTACCTCTTTGTACTTTTATAAAAAGATTTAAAATGTTTTATTCAACAATTAATAGTTTTCTTATTTGATTTGACTAGGTAGATAAATAAGACAACAAAAATGTACAAAAGAAAGGTTTAAATTCTTTAGCACTAGAAATTTAAGATAAATTTATATCCCATTTTTTCAAATTTGGAAATGGTCATTTAGTAATTTTATATTTGAAAAGATAGTGATGTCTATTAAAAAAATTATAAATCCAATTGTTTGTGAATAGCATATTATTAATAAAAAAAATTGATTTTTATTTTATTATCAAATGTAATATTTTATTTTAATTTTCGTAAGATATTCCAAAAGTAAAAATATTATTTAGTATCTCATTAAAAGTATTTTTTTTAAAAATAAATAAAAGTAAATTCAAACCAAATCCATGATCAAATAATAATTTTAAACTAAAGCTAAGCTCCTTTATACATTAGAAGTTATATTTATGAAAAAAAAATCCAAACTAATTTTAAAGGTAAAATAAAATATCTTTTAAATCTTTCTCTACTTACCATATTCATATCAGTCGATTTTTCAGTATAATAATTTTTTTCCCTAATAACATGATAAACTTTAAATTTCATATTTTACAAGAAACTAGACATTTTCTCCGTCATCCTTTAAAGAGTTTAAAAAATTATATTTTAAATATAAATTTTTTTACAAACTTGAGTTATATTCCAACCAAATATGAGAACTCCTCCTTCATGACACATTCCTTATAGATAACTCCGTCATTCTTTATTTTTTTTAGAGTATAACATTCTTTTCCTATCGTCTTATTTTTCCCCTTTTCTACCCATCAAATATCTATTTTCTCCCACCAATATATAGCTATTGACATATGTATAATTAAATTGAAAATTCAAAGTATTATAAACTAGCATTAAAATATATTTTAAAATATAAAATTCAAGATAAGTAATATCATTATAAATAACATATAATATTCCTTAAACTATAATTTTTCAATAAAATTTTAAATGAGTATTAAACTTAGCATGGATAACAAATTGAATCTATCATTATTTGAATTTGTCTCAATTTTAATAAAAAAAATTACATTAATTAAATACGAACATGAGTAATACTTAACTGAATATCTAAATAAATATCATTTCAAATTAATATGTAAATAAATGAAGAAACTAGGAAATGAGATGGATATTTTTCACTTCGAGTGATACCTGCAACCAATCCTCATTTCAAATAAACATAGTTGAGTAAGGTGTATCTGTCGTTATTAAGTTCAAATATTCCGTATAAAAAAAGTGCCAAAAATTATTAGTAACCAATGAAAAACAAAGGTATTTTGTCACATAGAATACGCATCAGTTTCAGATTTTCAGCTAGCTACTATACAATTGTGGTTGTGGCATAGCTGCTTCAAAGCTTAGTTCTTAGAAAACTAAAATCTGAATGAATGGCATGCGCATTTATTTGTTCCGCACTACATCTAAGATTGTAGAACTGGCTCGTTTGGGTAAAATCAGCCATGCTCGCAAACTGTTCGATGAAATACCTCATAAAGACTTGGTTGCATGGAATGCTATGCTAACAGCCTATTCCCACTTAGGACTTTACCAGCAGAGTCTTAGTCTCTTTGGCAGCATGAGAGTATCCCATTCCAAACTCGACAACTTCTCCTTCTCTGCAGCCTTAAACGCATGCGCTGGTGCATCCCATCTTCGTTTTGGAGCAACACTACATGCTTTGGTAATTGTATCAGGCTACTTGTCTTGTCTTCCTGTGGCTAACTCGCTCATTGACATGTATGGCAAGTGTCTGCATCCTGATGCTGCAAGAAAAGTGTATGATGAGATGAGTGATAACAATGAAGTGACATGGTGTTCACTTCTGTTTGCTTATGCCAACTCTAACCGGTTTGATACGGCTATTAAACTGTTTCGCAGCATGCCTGAAAAGGTTGTGATTGCTTGGAATATAATGATTGCGGGTCATGCTCGTTGCGGTGAAGTTGAAGCGTGCTTGCATTTGTTTAAAGAGATGTGTGAGAGTTTGTGTCAGCCAGATCAGTGGACTTTTAGTGCTCTCGTGAACGCTTGTGCTGAGTCAATGGAGATGCTATACGGATGCATGATGCATGGTTTTCTGGTAAAATCTGGTTGGAGCTCTTACATGGAGGTAAATAACTCGATTTTAAGCTTTTACGCTAAATTAGAATGTCATGATGACGCCATAAGGGTGTTTAACTCCTTTGGATGTTTTAATCAAGTGTCTCGGAATGCCATCATTGACGCTCATATGAAATCAGGGGATACCCATAACGCTTTTCTTGCTTTCCAGCAAGCTCCTGAGAAAAATATTGTTTCTTGGACTTCTATGATTGCAGGGTATACGAGAAATGGGAATGGAGAGCTAGCTTTAAGTATGTTTTTAGACATGACAAAAAGATCTGTGGAGCTTGATGATCTGGTAGCTGGAGCAGTCCTTCATGCTTGTGCTAGCTTGGCGATACTGGTTCATGGAAGAATGATCCATGGCTGCATTATTCGTCATGGTTTAGACAAGTATTTATATGTTGGGAATAGCTTGGTTAATATGTATGCAAAATGTGGGGACATAGAAGGTTCACGGCTTTCATTTCATGGCATTCGTGAGAAGGACTTGGTTTCTTGGAATTCAATGTTATTTGCATTTGGACTGCATGGGAAGGCCAATGAGGCCATAGGTTTATACAGAGAAATGGTGGCATCTGGTGTGAAACCTGATGAAGTAACTTTCACAGGGCTGTTAATGACTTGCAGCCATTTGGGGCTTATAAACGAGGGCTTTGAGTTCTTTCAATCCATGAGTTTGGAATTTGGATTTTCCCATGGAATGGACCATGTGGCATGCATGTTGGATATGCTTGGTCGCGGTGGATACGTGGCAGAAGCAAGAAGTTTAGCTAAGAAGTATTCAAAGAGCAGCAAAGGTAGGAGCAATTCATGGGAGGTTGTACTAGGAGCATGTTATGCACATGGAGATTTAGAAACCGGAAGGCGTGTGGGAGAATATCTAAAGAAGTTGGAGCCTGAAAAGGAGATTGGTTATGTGTTGTTGTCAAATTTGTATTGTGCAAGTGGGCAGTGGAAGAATGCAGAGACAGTTCGGAAGGCAATGGTTGATCAGGGGGTAAAGAAAGTGGTTGGTAGTAGTTGGATTGAGATAAGAAACGAGATGACCTCTTTTGTATCTGGAAACAATGCCTATCCCTTCATGCCTGAGATATCTAAGATACTTCACTTTCTTCAATTGGAAATCAGACAGGCATGACCTATTCATTTTGGTATTGGAGAACCTTCCTAAACTAGTGAAAATATTTTCATATACAATTTTTATTCTCAACTTTGGTGACACCTCAGATTAGTTTAAGTTCTTTCAAACTATAAGGCACAACCCACCCTGTCTTTGCCTTTGGCAACGAATGATATGTGGCTATTAATCTCCTAACTTATCACATTTTATTTTTCTTGAATATGGTATTGTGTTCAGTTTAAAATATAAAATAATTTTTATACATTTATTTATGTTAAGTGAATGTAAAATTTCTCATCAAAATTGAAAGTAATTAAAAAATAATAATTATAAGGACAAATTTATTTACTTCCTAATGTTATTCAAGCCAGCCGTGTGAGTTACTTACCATTATTAATTATGATTATAAGTAATCTGATCAACTTGCTTAGAAAAAATAACTTTAAACTTGTCTCATTTCATGTCTTTTGCTTCTGCCTTGACCAAATTAGGCAAATGTAACATAGGTGTAAATCACTACAATAAGTAACATGTTGTTTGAATAAACATTTCTCCTTTTGAAGAATTTCCCTAATGCAGACCTTCCAAATGGAACTGACTATACTTTAATAGTGCAACATAAAAAGTTTTAAAATTTAGATAAAATTACATTAAACAATTAAGGGAAGTTATATAAATGTTGGATTTTCCATCCCCTTCATAAATGTTTCCCTAATTATGCTCCTTCACAAACTTTTGTCAAAACCAGGAGAATCTATCAAAATAGAGAATTATCAATATAAGTTATTAACTTTAAAATCATGGATGATTTTATTTATTTTTCTTATGTCTATAAATACTACATGCTCATAGACAACAAATCATTTTATTTTTTTTAACTTATTTAATCAAAATTTTGGAAGTTAATATTTTATAATAAATAAATAGAGATATATTTCTAATATACCACTTATATTAGGAAATAAAATAATAACAAAATCTTTAATTAATAAAGATAATGAAATTAAAGAGATGTTTAATAATGAAAAAGAAGAAAGTATTGATTGTTAAAAGATTGTTTAAAAATGATGATTTGTTTTTTATTTATTTTTAATTATATTAAAGATTAAAAGTTATCATTTTATGTAGCAAAATGCATTTTAAAACACGTTGTTTTTGTGACAAGTTTTAATTGTGTATACATTTGAAGACCAAGCTGAAATGACCATTTTATATTTTAAGCCATAGAGAATAATATTCTTTGTTGTATAAACCAAATTCATAAATATCTAGCTTTAAAAAAATAATTTTCAAACCTAAAAATTTTATTTTTTAGTTGGATCGGGTTAAAAAATGTTGGGTTGGACTTGAAAAATCCAAATTGAAGGCCCACAACACTGTGATTATTTACGAAGGTGCCCATGTCTCCATGTTTTTTCTCTGTCACTTTCAGAAGTGAGAAGTCATCGCCCTTTCGTTTCCTTTCCCTTCTTCCGAAGGTCCGTTCAACCCCATTGCCTAACCTTTTGCAATCCCCTTTTGTTTTTCCCTTTCTTTTTCAGTTAATGCTTTAAGCTATTTTATTTTGCATTCATTTCCTTGTCCCCTTTGTATTTATGTTAATGCATGTTCAGATTCTTAACCCTGGCATGAAGTTCAAAACTAATGTCTTCCTTCACGCGTAATGTAACACTTGCTTCCATTTTTTTTTTTAAATTATTTCTATAAATCTTTTTCCTTCCGTTTTCCCGAAATAGTTAGGGTTTTACCTATTATTTGAATATGTCATGGTTTTGGAGTTTATTGTTGAATGCTTTTCTTTCCTTGCACGTTTTGACTTGGTTGTGGTGTTGAAGGCTTTTTACTTTTTTTTTATCGCTTTTTGATGTTGTTGTATTCGGGTATTTTAATCTGTCGCCACTGTTATTCTGTAGATATTCAGCTTGTTTCGTGTCTGATAAAAGTCACATACCGCGAGACGTGATCATATAGAGTCTGTTAAGTTGGTTTTATTGTATTGTACTGCTCTTGTTATAATGGAATCAACGATCCAAAACATATATACCTCCGTTGCTCATATTTTTATATATTTGTTTTGAACATCAATGAATCTATTTTTCAAGAGTAATCTACATACTTCAGAATCGGTGATTTAGGATTTAATTGTTGCATGTTATTAAAAATATGCAGGGTGAATATGAATTTGGCATCTATATATTGATTGGGGGACTGGTGGGATGTTGGAAGATTTAGTCACTCTCTGTATTTTGATATTGGTCTAGCTGCTTCTGAAAGTTGGATTGGATGTCCCTTTTTTGGCCATTTCGCATGGCCCCAACACCCAGTAAAAGGTTCTGGGATGTAGTTTTTTGATGGACTGCAATAAAGAAGAGGCCTTAAGGGCCAAGAACATTGCTGAAAAGAAGATGGAAAACAGGGATTTTGCAGGGGCTCGTAAAATTGCTCTTAAGGCTCAGCAGCTGTACCCTGATCTGGAAAATATTGCTCAAATGCTTGTTGTCTGTGATGTGCACTGCTGTGCTGAGAATAAATTGTATGGTAATGAAATAGATTGGTATGAAATTCTTCAGGTTGAACAGACAGCTGTTGATGCACTAATTAAGAAGCAATATAGAAAGTTTGCCCTCCTACTCCATCCTGACAAAAACAAGTTTGCTGGTGCTGAAGCTGCATTTAAGCTGATTGGGGAAGCTCAAAGAGTACTTCTGGACAGAGAAAAACGTATTGTTTTTGACATGAAGCGTAGAGTTCCGAAGAACAAACCTGCTACATCACATTTTAATACTACTGCGGGGAGGAATGTTAGGTCTAACTTTACAAGCTCAACTTCTCAGCAGCAGCAGCAGCAGCAAAATGGTGCACGAGATACATTTTGGACAGTCTGCCCATTTTGTTCTGTTAAGTATCAATATTACAAAGAAATTTTAAAGAAATCTCTTCGCTGTCAACAATGTAACAGGCCCTTTGTTGCATATGAAGTGGAAAAACAAGGTACACCATCTCCTGCAACTAATTCAACTCAGCAAGCTTCTGACCAGCAGAAAGGTGGTTTGAATCATGGTGCTTTCAAGGTAGGTGCTGAATCTCAAAGCAATTCACATGCTAAGAAATCCAATATAGGGTCATCTCCGGCATCTAATTCAACCCAGCAAGCTTCTGACCAGCAGAAAGGTGGTTTGAATCATGGTGCTTTCAAGGTAGGTGCTGGATCTCAAAGCAATTCACATGCTGAGAAGTCCAATATGGGGTCATCTGATAAAAAGTTACCTGCTAGTGTTTCACGAAAACATAATGGAAAGAGAAAAAAGAAGCAGGTAGCAGAATCCAGTGAAAGTTCTGTTCCTTTGATCCACAGTGATTCTGAAGAAGATAGAGTTGCTGGAAAGGATGGTTATTCCAAAGTAGAAAACCATTCAACTACTAGAGAAGGGCATCTACGCAGATCTACCCGGAAAAGGCATCAGGTTTCCTACAAGGAGAATTTGAACAGCACTGATGATGGTGAGAAAAGTAAAATGAATGACCCTAATGATTTACCTGCTGCGCACAAAGAAGTAAATCAGAAAAAGCACCTGTATTCAGGAAGAAATGAGGAAACTAACACATTTAAGGGAAAAGATGTGGTGGGAGGGGCAAAGCAGTTGGATGAAACCTCAGAGCATTCTCCAAATTCAACCTTTAAAGTATCAAATCAACCAAATGTTTATGCCTTCCTTGATGCAGAGTTCAGTGATTTTGACAAGGACAAGAGAAAAGAATGTTTTGCTGCTGGGCAGATTTGGGCTGTTTATGACTCAGCAGAAGGTATGCCTAGATTCTATGCTTTAATCAGGAAAGTTCTATCTCCTGGATTCAAACTGCGGTTAACATGGTTCGAATCACATCCAGACTGGAAGGATGAAATGAACTGGGTGAACGAGGAATTGCCTGTTGCTTGTGGGAAATATAAACTTGGTGACACTGATGTCACGGAAGATCATCTGATGTTCTCTCATCTGGTTTTGTGTGAAAAAATTAGCCGCACTACTTTTAAAGTGTATCCTAGAAAGGGAGAAACTTGGGCCCTTTTTAAAAATTGGGATATTAAATGGTACATGGATGCGAAATCTCACCAGCTGTATGAATATGAGTTTGTTGAAATCTTGACAGATTATGTTGAAGATGAGGGTGTATATGTTGTCTACTTGACTAAGTTGAAAGGTTTTGTAAGTATCTTCCTTCAAAATATAAAGGAATCTAAAAAATCATTTCAAATTCCACCACGGGAGTTATTTAAATTCTCTCACAGGGTTCCATCTTTCAAAATGACTGGTGAGGAAAGGGCTGGTGTACCCTCAGGATCTTATGAACTTGATCCTGGAGCTTTGCCAGCACATTTTGAAGAGAAGGTTGGTGACGGCTCATCTGGCTGTGAGAATACAGGCACTTCAGATAGATCAGAATCCCTGATGTCTGAGGGAGGTAGGTCCACTCCCGAGGTTAATGGCAGCAATGATTGGTGTGCTTCTCTGGTACTAGAAACAATTGAAATTCCAGATACTCATTTCTTTAATTTTGATGCCGGGAGATCCCTTGAGAAGTTTCAGATTGGTCAAATTTGGGCATTTTACAGTGACGAGGATGGATTGCCAAAATATTACGGTCGCATTAACAAGATTGTGACTAGTCCTGATCTTGAATTGCATGTTTCCTGGCTTACTTGCTACTGGCTACCAGAGAACACCACTGAATGGGAGGACAAAGATATGGGTGTGCTTATTTCATGCGGTCGATATAACTTTAATAAAACAGATGAATTTTTCAGTATTTTTAATACAACCTCTTGTGTTTCACATCAAGTGCATGCTGAATCTGTTGGAAAGAATACAAATACAAAATATGCGATCTTTCCGAGGAAAGGTGAAGTTTGGGCGTTATATAGAAAATGGACAAATAAAATGAAGTGTTCTGAGTTGAAAAATTGGGAGTATGACATAGTGGAAGTTATCGAAGAAACTGATTTGTTCATTATTGTCTTAGTTCTGGAGTTTGTCAGTGGGTTTAATTCCGTTTTCAGAGGCAAGTTAAATGAAAGTTCATCTGGCAAGCTGAGAATTCCAAGAAAAGAGTTGCTTAGGTTCTCCCACCAAATCCCAGCTTTCAAACTGACAGAAGAGCATGGCAATCTCAGAGATTTCTGGGAACTTGATCCCGGTGCGCTACCAACACACTATTTTGGCTTGAGATGAAAGACCGTGGGTGAGTGAATATCCCTGTTTCAGCCTGGGAGCAAAAATGGAGACTGTTATCTTTTATTTAGATTAGATAAACCTAGTGAAGTAGGGTATGATATGATGCACCGTTAAGATATGTAGTAACATTTTGTAATTGTTAGTGTGAATGGTTAGTGGTAGGCTGGGAATGACTAACAAGTGAGGTTTACCCAAGAACTCAAAGAACTCACTTCATATCGGTGCACTCACTTTACATGTGAAAGTCATGTCATCTTTTTTTCATCCCTAAGTTAGACGTCTTTTTAGATGCAGAAGACTGACACTGCCTTATATGCCAAGGTACTATGGAGCAACTTTCAGCCATAGGCATTGCAAATATAACACTTCTCTCCCTGTCGTTCTGGGTTTTTCAATAAATAATTTAGTATAAATATTAATTTGGATCTAATTTGTGTTGAGTTTGTTTTTTATAATACGGTTTAAATAATTAACGAATAATAAATAATGTAATTATATATCAGTTTGTAATTTTTTTTAAATTTGAAAAATGTTTAGCATTGTGTTTTGTGGTAGGAAGTGTGTCGTCCGTTCCAAATGAGCAAAGTAGTATTCAATTTTGTTAACCATAAACATGTTTTGCGTCAATTATAGTGTTAAAAAGATCAATCTGGTCACTTGAATATTGGTTTAAGTGTATCTAAACTAGAAAATTCAGTTGTTTTTAAAAAATGATGGAATAATCTATTATCAATCTTTATAATCAATTATTTTAGTTATAATTATATTATTTTTAAATTTTTTTTGAAATAATCAATTATTATATTTGATAATTAATTATTACATTAAGTATTTTGATATAATCGATTATTAGACTTGATAATTGATTATTTCAGTTTGTGATTTTGTATTTGTATAAAACTCTTTTGAATAATTGATTATCAGGTTTGATAATCAATTATTTCATAAGAAAATAGATATTTATGGTTTATGAATATGTTTATAATAGATTAATATGATGATATTCATGATGAAGTATTGAATATTAATATGTGGTAGTTGTTCATACATGTATGTTTTTCTAATGATGATTATGTCTTGATCATGTGCACGATGATTTTTATGGAGAGATTTCGTGGTGATGTTCAATAGTGTTTGTATTAATTTAGAAAACTTAGTTTTGGGAGTTATGGTGATATTTTAATGATCATCAATTTCTCAAGTAGAGAAGGGTAAGGCATATGGTGAAAGTAGCAAGATGTCTTAATTTATGGTATGATGTTATTTGACAATAGGTGATAAATGGACTAACCTTCTGAGTGTGGTAGGATGAAACTAATTGACAATGGTTCTACAGAGCAATAGAAGTCATCACAAGAGCACAACATGTCATAACTCGACAATAATACATGTATCCGAATGTTCGAGCTTAGATTTTTATAATATGTTTAGGTGTTGTGCTTAATTTGAAAGTGAAATATAATGTGTTAATTTGTGAATTTCATGCTTTATTTTTTTAATATTAGCTTACCTTTGTTGTTTTTGTCTATTTATGTGTTTGTTTTTTCGTTTGCAATGATCACTTTGATTGTGTGAGTTTATGAGGTATCTTTAGAACTAAAACATAAAATAGAAAGTTTTTGTTTCACTATTCTCTTATTAATGTAAAGATCTTATGACCTTTTTTTTGTTAGGTGTAAACTTTTTTTGTTTTTGTTAGGTGTAATTTTTTTTTGGAGATGTTATAATTTTTAACCTCTTAGTTCCTATTTTTAAAATTTTTATTCTAATTTTAATCAATTATAACCTTAAATTAGAAATAGTTAATAAAAATATGAATTTTAATAAAAATATCTATATAAAATTTATATAAAAATTAAATTTAGTTTAAATTTGAAAAGAATAAAAATTAATCAATTTAAGAAAAAAAAAAGATTTGAATTGAATAAATTAAAAATATATAGATCAAAGTAAATATGAGACATGATAATGACAAATAACAATGCTACGTAGTGAATTGATATGTAAACATATTTTTTTTAAATAAAAAATATATAATTAAAAAAGTAAAATTTAAAACAAAAAAAAAACTACCAACATTATTTACAAAATATTAACAAAACGATTAAATTGAATAAAATTTAAAAAATTAAAACCAAATTAAAATATATATATTAAAACTAAATTAAACAAATTCAATGAAAATAAATATCAAATTAGTATTTAATAGAAATCTTCCTCGATGCAGAAATAAACCATAGAAAGAAGAGCAACTGTATACATTTAACCAAAACTATCCCAAGTCTATTAGCAAAGAGCAGTGGTTTCATATTATGAAAGGTATTCTTAGAAAAAACATTGTGAGACTTTGGATGATGTTCTGCACAATTGATCTCTTGTCGGTTACTATATAATATCCCTCCACATTCCTAAAGACCTATGCAAAACAGCCATTGCAACCTTGTTTTTTAATTCAACATTTACTGTTATAGAATTTCTGATTTTATCCCATTAGCATTCTTTTAGCATCATTAGCTTTAATTTATCAAAAAAAAAATTGATTTATTTCATTTGAAATCTTTTGAACACATTATCTATTATAACACTATTTTTTATATTGTTTTAGGTTAAATTATGATATTTCCAAAATTCGTCCCTAATAGAATTTATATCTCCAAAGTTTTAATGTGTTTGAATCTAATATTTAATAAATGTTATTTTGGCCATTAGTATAAAACATCACAAATTTGTTGAAAGATATCAATTTCTGTAATTTTGGAGGTATAATAAATGTTATTGAACATATTTTATTTTGATATTAGTCTCTCGGCCTTAATCACCCTATGTTAAAAATTTTGTGTGAAATCTGTCGGTTCATCTTTTTAACATGAGGAAGGATAATATGACACGTATTGACAACACACTTAATAAAATTAAAATAGTCTTAAAAAAATTAATTTTTGTAATTTTTCAAAAAAAAAAAGTAAAAAATTAGTATTAAGTAAATGTAAAAAATTATGTGTATCAAAAAGTATATTTTTCTTTTAGCATAATCTCATGGACCAAGGACGGAAAATATCTAGCAAGTGTAAGAAATTCTTTAATTAATTTTTTTATTTATTTTAAGTAGTTATAACTTATAATATAATATATTAATAATATTGTTTATGATTTATATTTCATTATTGATTTATTTTATTCTCCTCACGGATGTTGCGTGTCACACATAGATTATTAGGTTCCTCATTCATGCCGTTTAACAACAGCGCACCACGCCATGTGAGTTATACCATCTACAACTATTTACGGTTTACTACCAACCAGCATCAATAGCAGATAACGACAGACAACTCTATTATTAGAAAAATGATTGATATTTTTTGAAATAAGACTAATTTCCACTCCAATAAATCGAGGAATAAGCATAAATAATTTTGTATCAAATATATTTTTATTTTAAATATTTTTATAAATTAAATTACATATTTATTTTATTTTTATACTTTGTAAAAATAATGTAAAATATATTTTCTAAGTATATGGAGATAGTTCATAATGGAACTCAGTTTGTCATATGTAAAATATTTCACTATTTCACTCAGAATAATAATATTTTGGTTTAATGTCTCCGTAGGTCCCTATTTTGGTCATGAATTTCAAATAGGTCCTCTTCATTTTCGGCGTATCAATTGAGTCCTTTTTTTTGTAAAATTGAATCAATTACAGGCCTGCCGTTAATTTGGACAAACGACCGTTACAGTAATCAGACGTGGCATGGTTGAGTGCAGTGACGTGGCATTTAAAACAATTTTTGTATTAAATAATTGTTATGCACAGATGTATATTCGGTTTTGGGTAAAGGCAAAGTAGGAAATTTGAAAAAAATTAAAGGCAACTGAGATTGGGGAAAGAACTTCCAACTCTTGAGCCCCAACGTCCGTGAACTCACCTCATCTTCATCCATAAACTATTACCTCATCACCTTCATCTTCATCCCATCTTCATCCTTACCTCCCAGCCAAACCTCTATCTCGTCTTCCTCACAGGAACTCACGGCCAAACACCTATCCTCCATATTCACACACAGCCAACATCCAACGCTCACCTAAAAAAACCATCAAAACAGGGACCCTCGTACTCGCACTAGCCATCAATATTTCCTCCATTTACTCAACAAAACCACAACCATCACATACAACCACGTACTCCATTCGTAAGCCCAGTGGTAGCCATGGGTGGCGACTAGGGTCCAACGGAGGCGCTGGCAGAACCTCTGGTGGTGGCTGTCTCGAGGTGGAAGCCTTGGCCGGCACGGGGGCCGAGCTCATCCAGGAGGCAATTCATGAAGGAGGAAGGAGGAGACTCGTAAGGAGACCCGTGAAGGGCGACGGCGCCTCCAACATTAGCGTTTGTCGCCGTTGATGTTTCTGGTCCAGCCTTGGGACGCGGCGGTGTGGCATCGGAGGCAATGGTAGCTACGAATAGAGAGGGAGAGTCTGGAGTCGTGACCGGTGATAGCTCCGGCGGCGAGCCTCGGCCTTGGTGACGCCATGGATCGCGGTTAGCGGTGGCCGATTTCAAAGAGAGACGAGAGAGGGAAGGCAGTGATTCCGGTGGCGCCTGAGGTCGCCGTTGACGTCGAGATGGGTAGAGGGTGGAGGCACGAGTGGCTGGTTCGAAGAAGCGTTGGTCTACGGTGACCGGTTGGGAGAAGGTTGAGGCGTAGTCGTGGGTGGCAGAGGTGAATGTCTCTATTTCAGAAAAAAAAAAACCCTCAAATTCTTTCCCCAATCTCAGTTGCCCTTTAATTTTTTCGAATTTCCGACTTTGCCCTTACCCAAAACTGAATTATTTAATACAAAAATCGTTTTAAATGCCACGTCTGATTATTGTAACGGTCGTTTGTCCAAATTAACGGCAGGCATGTGATTGATTCAATTTTACAAAAAAAAGGACTCAATTGATACGCCGAAAATGAACAGGACCTATTTGAAATTCATGACCAAAATAGGGACCTACGGAGACATTAAACCTAATATTTTATATGACTTTGATAAAATTTTGAGATGAAATAAATGCATAGTTTAGTTTAAAGATGAAATATAATTTTTTTTAATAGTTTGAGAAAGAAAAATATTTAATCCAATAAATTTTGTTTCTAATCTATAGAACAAATTAATAAAACATAAACAATTTACTTATTTAAATATGTGATAATATAATAAATAATATATTTAAATAAACCTTTTTTTAGAAGACACTTTAGATGTAAGGGTATAAAATGAGTTGTGCTTCGCAAACTAGTCTCAGTCAGTTTCGTCCAGTCTGTCTAATTATCAAATTAGGGGTCAGTCTCTTTTTAGTTTGTTGACCCGTTTCGTTTTTTTTATTAAATTAAAAATTAAAAAAATAATTAAAAAGCTTAAATTTTCTTTATTATATTTTTGTAAAAGTATAAATATATAATACTATTAATTTAAATCATCGATATTTATATATTAAGTTTCAATAACGTAACTTAATATATAAATATAAAAATTATTTTAATTTATTTAATTAAAAATATTAAATAATCAATTAAAAGTTTAGAAAATATTTATATTATTAAATATGCTTTAAATAAAATTAAAAATGAAAAAAATGACATGCCAGTGTGCCAGTTCACGGATATGGATTATAATTGATGACTTATTGTTTAATGGTGGGTTTGTCTGATCTAGTCTTTCTTTGGCAAGTCAGAACTAATTTGCCATCCTTTGTTAGATTTATATATCAATCCTATATTAATATGGATAAATAAAATAATATTGAATTTTTCAGCCTAATCTGCCAACATTTTTCTTTCATTTGTATGTTTTACGTGTAAAATATTAAAATTTATAACTAAAATAAAATCATAACTTAAATGATTACCATATTGATATTGTATTGTTTAATTAATGCAAACACGTGATAAAATAACAATTTAAATCATAAACAACTACAAATTAAATTTTAATCATTATTTATAGAGAAATAATTTAATTTATAAATCTCTTCATCTATCTAATTAGAAACATTAATTAATTAGTTATATTAAAAGCTACTAAGAACTGACAAGTTGACAGGTAATTTCATTTTCTTCAAAGTTTGGTTAAGAATCCCCAGCTGTATTGACTATGACAAGCTGCTATGTTCCAACCCATTTTTTTTACCACTCCTAATTTTTCTCAAAAACATATTACAAACAAAGCTGACTTGTTGAAAATACTAACTATTAATGGTACTTCATCTTTACAACCATTCATTTTGCATCAATTACTAAGATGATTTTTTTATAATTCAAAATGGACAGATTGTGTTTAAAACCTTTTATGATAAGCAGAAACAAAAATTATATATTATGTTAAAACATAAAAGACTCGTGGAATCAAAATCACATTATAGATAATTATGTAACTTATCATATATTATAAACATTAATAATAATCAGTAGTGGGCATTTGGTCTAGTGGTATGATTCTCGCTTTGGGTGCGAGAGGTCCCGAGTTCGATTCTCGGAATGCCCCTTTTTGTGATATTCATCTTTTTCATTTTTTAATAAAAAAGAAATGAAAAGGTGAATAAAAAGTCGAAACAAAACAGGGATTCCTAAGAGTAACAAAAGAAGTGGAAATAAGAAAAACAATTAATGAGAAAAGACCTTATAAACGCGTTGAGGAACCTTCCGAAATATGCCCAACGTGAGATCCAAGTAAAGAGGGAGTTGAACCAACACAAAAAATGATACTGGCAAACATGTGATACCATAGATGAGATAAACTGAAGATTTCATTCCATCTTCAATGATAAAGTAGTGTCCTGCACAGAACGAAACCAATATTGATGCTATAGATGTCCAGAGAGAAGTCATTCCCAGGAGAAGCTTTTTGGGCAAGTGCATCGCAACATCCTTTTCTTGGAACCGAGATGTCAGTATCGAAAGAAACAAAACAAGGGCTGTCACCGAGGAACACAGTGCCACTAGTGATGCCAAAGCAAACACCTTGAAACCTGGTTGTCCATTCAACACTGGCTCACCAGTATCATCATTCGCACCCCCTGGTATTGCTGTTGAGGTTGTGAACGCAACCGTTGCAACAAGTGCTGCAACTAGTGTGCATGAGTCTGAGGTTTTCGACAGCCATTTCCTTCCCTCTTTCACAAGCATTTCGTGACTGTTGATGAAAACCTGTTTAGCCGTTTGTCCCTTGTTGTTGTAACGTGCGTAGAAATTTGGTGGCATAGAATTCTTAACAAGCTGAAATGCCACATAAGAATTCTTAAAAGTCAACATCTATTACAGACAGTTACTTTCTCTCTATCATGGTACTAACATCTGTTGACATTCTAAAATTATAAGGATTGAAAGGAAGAAGGTGTACCTTGTACCACTTATATTCCCACTGCATCTGCATGGCAGCACCAGGGACACGCCAAGGCCTATGTTCCTTATACGTCGCAGCAAGGTGTAATGCACTGTTACCTTGGTTGTCTATGTGACGAAATGCACTTTCCTTTACCAGATTCCTCTTTGTGAGCATCTTGTACACACGAGGTTGTCTGTTCTCTATGGCTAAAAGAACGACATTCTTGTTTTCAGAATCAACATCATGGATGGCCACAGGGAAGGTATCTAGGATCTTTTCTATCATTTCGTTCACTCCCATCTTTGCAGCAATTAAAATTGGTGATACCCTTTTCCTTTTCTCTGCAATTCCTTTTTTCTTCTCATTATCTTTGTTTTCAATATCACTGTCACGCCGAAGAACAAGGGAATTGTTTTCAGTGTAGTCATACTTGTACAAAGAAGCTCTCTCAATCAATTCATCCATCACTTTCTTAGCCCACATGTGTTTCTCCTTCCTTCTTTGGATTTTGTCTATCCAAGATGATCCTGTTACACGTTTAATTTAGCAGAGTACATATAAATTATATGTGGTGATCTACATGTATGTACTTACTTACCCACACCAAAAAGTATTAGAATGGCCTTCATCATAATGATTAGAAATCGGATTAACACTTCCCAATTTTGAGGAAATCGGTGTAGTTTCTTTTCTTTCTGTGCTCCTTCTTGCACTGTGCAAAACATAGAATGTCTAATGAATGCATTAACATCATGGTTTTTACCAATCAAGGAGAAATAATGATTTTTACCAAATTTGGTATTGGTTGATCTTTGCAGATTCTCTTCATCATTATCATCATCAGTTCCAGCTTTACTATCCTTTCTGCCTATTGCTGTAACGTAAGATCGAAAGATATAGGATGGTCATGTGTAGATGAAATGGGTAAAGAAAACTGAAAGTATATGAAAAAGGGATAACGCACTTATAACTTTTGCAGCATTCTTAAACAAATATAAGAAGCTGAAGCATGTTTCGTAGTTCGTTGGATACAAAATCTGTGTGTCCCCTGTCTTACTACTTTGGTCCTCTTCTGTCTCTTCCTTCAGCTCATCAACAAGCAAACCTGCCATAGCCGTTTCTCAGAACAATAAATAAACTCGATTCGAACTTAAACCAATAAAAAATTAGTTAAACCAAAATCATTCAACAATGCAGGTAAAACATCAACAATGTTGCAAAACTAGGAAGTTGGTAGAAGTATTACAATTATAGATCACACGATCCATGAACTCCATCCATGTGCTGCTTCGGAAACAATTAGGCTTCATAGCAAGAATATGAAGAGGAGAATATCCATCCTGGTTGACAGCATCAGCAAGATTTGGATACAATCGAATTATCTGAAGTGCCAAACCTACAAAATACATGAAACTAAGTACATCAACGAAATACATTAAATCTGATACAATTTTAGCAGGAAATATATTGCAGCATATATAGGAGAGTGACACTAACCGAAGTATTCATTGGAGATGGTAGAGTGAAGAATTGTGTCCCCGTTGGTCTTAATACATGGCGAGTAATCATGTTTGTTTTGTAGGTGAGCATGGAGACAGAAAAATGCATCTTTGGAACCGTGAATTGCTGCCAAGTAAAGAGGGGTCTCACCTTCAAAATTTTGACAGAAAATGAGGTTGGGGTATCTTTTGGCTATGGTGTTGCAAATGTCCACATTCCCAAGCTCTGCCGCCAGATGCAAAGGAGTGTTTCCCTTTGAATTTGGTATGTTGAGGATAGCAAGAGAAACATTTTGGTTAACGTTGTCAAGAAGGGTCGTCAAGAAATTGGTTTGATCCACATACACGGCTATGTGTAACACAGTGTCTTCTGCTTTTGTGACTTTCGCTTCCAGTGCTCTAGGGTTGTTCTTGTACGCTTCTAACACTTCTCTCCATTGCCCTTTCATTGCATAATTAAACAAACTTTCAATCTCAATTATCTCCACCATTTTCTCTCTGAGATACCTTCTTTATTATTTTCCTCCAGATTGATGATCGAGGTTTCGATAAATAATGACCACTTGGTTTACGTGAAATTGTGTTATATACTACCGTTTTGCAGATTATTATATTGTTTTTAATTGCAGTCATGTTAGAGTAAGCTGTTGGAGGAAGCAAAGAAATTATATGACAGATGAGACAGATGGAATCCCAAAAGGAAATGAGAATGTGGAACGAACAAGTAAGTGTTGCAGTTAGATTATTATAATTTTATATTTTTAAGAAATGTAAAAGTATGTTATGATATTGTAGTACATTAACTCAGAAAGAAACTAATGCAAGCTGAGGTATTCAACATGTTTTGAACTTGTATTTTCTCTCTATGCAAGATAAGTATGTTCTTGGTGTTCGAATATTTTCTTCGTATTGAAGTAGATTTGATTCCAACTATACGTACACATAGCGGAAGGCCTAAACGAAGGTAAAATGGCAAAAGGCTTCTTCATATGTTCCTTTTTCCCAATATTGGATAACTGATCTTTTCAACCAAACCCAATCGTCTTGTAAATGAATTTTCTATTGGAAAATGGTATTCAGACATCCCAAAAGAATTTACTCTCATTTGACCATACTTTACACTTCCTTCGTTTCCTTTTAAAGATATAAAAGTTTTTTTTTAATGATAGTTTTTTCCTACGTTTGTGTCAAATGATTGTGAATGTCAAATAACTTTTTTCTACGTTCTTTTGAGACAGAAAAAGAAAAGGAGAGAAAATAATGTAACAAGAAATATAAAGGCTGTACAAAACAACAACTAAGCAAATTATTTTAGTACACATTTTAATATTAATTAGTTTTTATGAATATATTTCTTTTTGTAAATTTAATATGTTCTTTTAATAATAATATTTTTTTATTATCATAAGAGTGAATAATATATATAGATATGAATTTAGTCTATAGTATACACTTTATATTGTTGTTATTACATCTATATAAGTTAGATACCCGATCCATATCATTAATGAGTTTTTTCATATATAAAGAGATGTTAACAGGGGAGGTTATATATATATATATATATTCTAAGAGTTTGTACTTCCACTATTTTCTATAATTTCCATAAGTTTGATTATGCATTATACTTGTGTGTTCTTCGTCGTTTTCTAAATTTTTCAAGATGATTTACAGATCTGGATTGGTTACATTTTTTACTTTGCTTTATCTTTTTATTATCTTCGGTGCAAATATTTAATATCGTTTGCTTTTGAAACTTGATAAAAAATGATATGCTATGATGGTTCAAGATACTTTTACATTTGTTCTGTTGTAGAAATAATTCAAACACTACTTACAAATTTGGTAATAATTAATAACAATTATAAAAAATAATTGCATAGATTCATTTGTGTCTTTATTAAAACATTTTCGAACAAGTTTTTATAGTTAAAATAATACTTTGAACACTGGTTAATATATTTGATTGTTACGGTTTGATTATAACTTAAATTTGTGTGATTTATTAAACCGTTTATTCCGAGACTATTGTAAAGAACTATCTCACCCTTATTAAATTAGACAATGAAAGTGAAAAAAATAAATTAAAACCTGTTATTACATGAAAATGCTCTTAAATATATATTATTGAAATTTTTTTATTAAAGAATATTCCATAGCATATTTTTTTAATATTTTTTATCCTATATTTTATTTAGTATTGTCAAAACAGATCATCCTGATCCACCCAATTAATAACGAGTTAACCATTTAGTGAACCAATTCAACTCATCTCACTTATTAGAAATTCAAATCTCGTCTGATCCACCAAGGAATGATAAGTTAAACAAGTTGATTCAGTCTTAATTAAAAAAAAAATTATTCAATAAAAATAATAATAAATTTTTTCTGATATAAATCTAAATCAAGTGATTTTAAACTTCTCTCGATGCAAAAATAATAAAAAATATAATACAATTCAAATAATATCTAAAATCATCTTAAACTCTTCATACAATCCAAGCACAAAAAATAAAACAAATTACTACCTAGCATAGATCATTGTTGCACTGCTTCTAATTAAATTAGTTCGTGTGCATTTCTTCAAATTAATTCAGAGAAAGTGAGAATTAAGGTTTTTATTTTTGTAATACAACTTAGAAAAAAATAGGTATATGCTGACCATGTATTCAACTCGAGTGAATCGAATTTTAAGTAGATTAGATTCAAAATTAGTCTATATTAAAACTTCATTTTTAAAAATTCAACCCATTCCAAACTCATGTGAGTTAGATTGATTTGTGAGTTCAAACTCATTTTAACAACATTAATTTTATTCATCTTCTTGTTAATAAATATACAACAATGTTGATTTGATCTAACTAAAATTTAATTTAGTTTGAATTTGATTTATTAAAAATAAAAAATAACGTATCACAATATTTATACGAAAGGAATAATGTATTGGGTTAGGTTGAATTGAGTTTGAGTACTTAAATGAAGGTTGAACTAGTTAATTTTGTACTCAAATTTAATTTAACTTATTTAAATTTTATTAATTCAACTTTTTTAGTTAATTCAATCCCAGCCGTGGTACTTGGATCCCACGTCAGTGAATAAAAGAAATCATAATTTAAATTCTATTTTTTACTAAATTTTGTCCAACTGCGCTGCTCGATCTCATAGACGTAAATAAACAAAGCCATAATTAATAATTTGGAAAGAAATAAAAATAAAATGATTTAAATCTAGTAGAAACTCATGTTCTATAAAAAGAAAAAAGCACACCCAAACATAATTATGTTTCATAAAATATTTAAAAAAAAACGTCGAAGAAAACTTCCCCTTTAATTAAATAAAACACCAATATGTACAACTTTTTCTCAAGCAAAGTAAATTTATTCTGCAACAATAACACAGAACAGGCATATATATATATATATATATATATATATATATATATATATATATATATATATATATATATATATATATATATATATATATACGCGCGCTTAATTTAAAAAAAAAAATGGTAACAATTATGATATTATGTGGGATGATTAAATGGTGATAGATTTATGATTTTGATATGATATAAAGACTTATGACAGCGAAGAAGATCTTAGAAAGTTGTATTGGGTACATATCTGAAAAATATGGATGAAAAGCAAATATTGATGATACCTTATTAATTATTTGGGATTCATGGATACCCAATTGCCAAGCAGGTCTCCCAAAATACTCTATCTTCCAATTCATTCTCACCAAATATCCTTCTTTCACCCTCATCTTCTAATGCTCCAACTTCTTCTTCTTCTTCTTCTTCTTCTTCTTCTTGTGAAGAAGAATAAGTTGTGTCACAGTTACATGACTCTGCATCATCCTCCTTATCTCTACTCATACCTATGCTCACAGTAAACCACACATCCTTCTCTTCAGAATCTCCGCTATCCTCAATTATCTCCACACTGCTATTCATTTCTTCTTCATACAAAACTTGTCTCTTCTTCTGTTTTAATTTATAATGTTTTTTAAGAATCATCCTTTTCTATTTATTTATGGTATTAATTTCTTCAAGATCTTTTTTCTCAAAGGTGTCTCCATTCGTGTCATTTCTTGTCAAACTCAAAATTGTTGCCATTGGCTTTATTCCAAATTGATGGTGGGTTTCAAGTCATTCTTCCACACTTCAATAATATTTCTATCCTTTTACAAGTCTCAATACTTTTGGTCTTCAATAGTTTTTTAATTTATAGTATATTGTATAACCGTCTAGTCAGCTATTGACCGAGTGAATTATAGGACAATAACACACCAAGACTCAAATCTAATTATTCTTCCATCAAACACAAGGTATAACTGAATGATAATTAACACTTAAAAATGCTAAGTATCACCTATAATCAAGTTTTTAGGTAAATGATGTTATCTCGTATTGGGTCATGATTAAGTCTATATTAATCATAAGTTTATTTTAAAATCTATAAATACGAGGTAAGAAATTAAGTGATTTTGTTTATTATAAATTTAAGATTTTACTATACTAACTGAATTATTATAATATTGACTTGAGTGTTGGAGTATATTTGATAACTATATTTTACACTCCTTAGAGATCAAATATTAAGAACTTTAAAAGAATTTTATAACAGAAACTAAAAATCATGTTAGAATCCTTAAAATAAATATATGAAAAAGTATTTTGACTGTAATATCTGTTACTATATCTTAAAACATATAAACAAGGTATAATAAGATCGAGTTGTTGTTTCATAAATTTTAAAAAAATTTCTTTATTATACTATCATGACAATTATTCAATTAATAATGCAGAATTATGAAAAAAACAAATATATATATATTATACTCAAAGAAGTGTGCACATATTAAATCTCAACACTATTGATGCATGTGGTTGCAAATCTTAGGCATTTCAGTTTAAGAGTCTCCTCCAAAGAGATTCGCCAGTTAAAATATTTTTTTTCTTATGGATTCAAACAATTACTTAGAACGTATTGAATGCGAGTTAAAAATATTTTAAAAAAATGTTGATATTACAAAATTGCACATATAATCGTATCATGTTGTTTATCACTTTCTATTACTGATAAAAATACAAAACAAAAAAAAAATGGAAATTATGCAACAATTGATCACTCTAACCTTACAAATCACTGTTACAAAAAAGTCTTGGTTACACCAAGAATCATGGTGATAATATTTTGAAGATATGAAAGAAATAGTGCATGATTATCTATTCTCATATGTACTATAAGGCATATTAGGATTTGCCGACACTTCTTATATCACAATTCACATCGAAGCATCTTACAAAGCAATGCCACTAATAGTGCTGTAACGTCAACACTTTATTTATCATTTTATTTATTTTGATTTTATTAAGGATGTAAATGTAATTTGATCTCAGAAGTTGAAGTTCAATAAGATATTAGAGATATTCAAATTGGAACTATTTTTAAAAATAATTCAGTTATTTGGTTTTCTTTGATTGGTTTAGTTCTAAATGACTTTGCAAATCCCTAAATTGTCACGATTATGATTGGTTTAATAATTATTAATCGTTCGATTTCGGTTCTGAATTGAAACTTAAACTGAAAAAAAAAACAATATAAACGGAAGAATATTCATTGGTTAGGATCAATATATACCCAGGTCTAAGTCTCCGTTCTCATAAAACTATTATTTTTTTTAATAGTTATTTTAAAGACTATATATAAAACATTGAACATATATAAATTTAATTCTATAAATAAATGAAACTTTGAATTTTAAAAAATGAAAAATCCACAAAATATGTAAATTAATTTTTAAAAAATGAAAAATGCCCAAAATATCATTCAATTCGATTACAAATAATAAACTTATCTTTATGCAATGGTTTTATGTTTGTGAAATTGCGATTATATTTAGAGGCGTTTCATCTTAAATAATAATTTTTTTGCCAATAAGATAAGTTATTGCTTTTTATGATAATTATTTTAAAAAATTACAGAACCATTAAACATAAAGAAAAAACAATAATATTTTTTTGGGTAACGTGCTACAACTTTAAAATCTCAGTCCGAAACAATGATCACAGTAAATTATCAAGCGTCGTAACTCACTAGTCCAACGCAAAATAAAATAATTCCCAAAGTCCTTTTCATTTTCTATTTGCACCGTAGTGTTACACAGTGAATTCCATGGGCAAGAACAAAAAGAAACTAATAACAGTAGAATACAAGGTCTCGATGTACTGCAACGAGTGTGAAAGAATCGTTGCCAAAACCATGATCAAGTGTAAAGGTACATCATGTTCTGTCTCTTCATTTATTTAATTTCTTATATTATTACTATATAACTATGATTTTGTTAGGAGTCGAAAAGTTCATCACCAACACGAACAAAAACCTGGTGGTGGTAACAGGTCGGATTGATCCAATTAAAGTAAAGAAAAAACTTAAGAAGAAAACGGGAAAGAGAGTGGAGATTGTGCGTAACGAGGATGAAGAAGAGGCAAAAGACGAATCACATGAATCTGATAAACAACTTGTCGTAATGTATCAGTTCGCGCTCGAAAATGATTGTTGCATAGAGACCGAAGCCACGATGATATTGAGTGATGAGAATCCACATGCATGTGCACTAATGTAAAAGGGGTTATTCAAGAATTTCATTCCTTATTCTTTGATGTGTTGTTGTATTTGTACGATCATCCTTTGACGGCAGAATTCTCCTAATTTTTTATTCATTCACCGAACTGAAACCAAGACATTATCTTGAAAAAGAAAAACTTGATTTGTTTACTGAGAGAAGTAGCTTTTTATCTTGAAGTTGTTGGCAGTTAAGGATTGGCACACATGTGATCCATTTTATGGCTTGTCCTTCTCAAATGCTTAATCTACGCAAGCAAACTTTTAGCCGTGCTTCCTGTTAACCTGAAAAGTCGCATCAAATTTGCACCAAACTCCGATAAGGGCTAAGCACCGCACATTCAAAGTGCGTTTTGTGAACCACATGGCATGATCAATTATTTTACTGATAGTGCGGGATCTACTTACTTACCTTCTGCTTTTTATATTTAGTTTTAAGCATGCACCTTCTAATCTAATGCCTCGCTTTTTTTTTAAATATTATTCAACATCATCTAAATTTCATTACATGTTATGCCGGCAGTCCTTAAATTTTACAAAACCAACACATTATATTTTATACTTCGTCTTTGCTTTTGTTGAAATATCAAATATAGATCATAAATGTTTCTCACAGAACATTGTTCGGGACAAAAACACAAGTTTCGCTAAAAATCACATGTGAATAATTTTAGCAGATTTTACTCTGGTAGACATTTCTAGAATCGATGACAAATGAAGCTGTATGGACCAATTTCCTCAGCAAAATGGCAATGATTGCTCCCTTCATCTTCGGCACAGATTTGAAATTCAGTTTGGAACATGTCCGAAAGGCTTTTTTCTCTTGCACTATATCACAGAAAAGTTCGAGATTTTTCTCCTTTGTAATTAATTGTCTTACTGTACTGAGCATACTTTTAAAATGTAAACGAGAAGAAGACGTGGAACACAAAGAGGTGGTTGGGTAGATATTATAGTATTATTGATCATTGATGACAACCTGCGATATTCACTTAAAATTTTCACAATATTACACATATTTTTCATGTTAAACAAGGTGAATCATGTTGTGTTATACTCTGTACATTGTATGAAGTGAAAAATTTGTTTTATGAGGTGACCTCTAGTGCTTCTCTTGTTTGTCCAAGTATATTGAACACTGTTGCTGCTATGTGAGATGGTGTAAGACCGGCCGAAAACAATTGGTCAGCAGGTGATCCATGGTCAATATAGCGATCCGGAAGGACTATTGGCCTCCACTGCATAGGTGCCATGCAAAGCTCATGAGTTTAGGGCAACTAGTAAAAGCTTTGCAGAAAATGCTAGTAGCTATAGTTTGGAATGAAAACACTTGCTTGGTTTCATACCTTCAATTTTCCATCCAGAAGGCCATCAAGGGCCAGGAACTGAGCAACGTGAGAACCAAATCCTCCAATAGATCCTTCTTCTACTGTGATCAAAACCTCGTGTGATTTTGCCAGGCTGCGAATCAGTGAACAATCCAGTGGCTTACAGAAGCGTGCATCAGCAACTGTTAAGCGCAAGCCATGACGTTCCACTAAAGAAGCTGCAGCCAAACAGTTTTGAACAGCCGATCCATAGCCCAAAAGAGCCACTCTTTCCCCTTCTATCAGTATCCTTCCTTTCCCAATCTGATACAATATCATAACAAAAACATCAAATGGATTTGCAAATGTTTTCCTAACGCTCTCTATGAGGATAATGTATGGGGATAAAGTTCTAACTCTACCTCAAGAGGAGTTCCTTTATTTCCGGTTGGTAGTTCAGCACCAATGCCATTTCCCCTTGGGTATCGGAAACAACTGGGCCGGTCATCGATGGCTGCTGCAGTGGCAACCATGTGGAAAAGTTCGGCTTCGTCAGAAGGAGCCATGACCACCATGTTAGGGAGGCATGCCATAAAAGTGACATCAAAGGAACCACAGTGTGTGGGACCATCTGCTCCAACCAATCCAGCTCTGTCCATTGCAAATCTTACAGGCAGCTTCTGTAAGTCAACATCATGCACCACCTGCGGAATGGACATTGAACACATACGTTTGAGCACTGATTTGAAGTTAATGTTACGATGGTTACTGATCATGTCTTCACACTAAAACACACTGCCTCGTAATTTAACTAATCATATAGCAGATCATTTTTCATGTGTAGGGAGAGGAGCCGTTATCCTACCTGGTCATATGCCCTCTGCAAGAATGATGAGTAAATCGCACAGAAAGGCTTAAGACCTTCACAAGCCAAACCCGCAGCAAATGTAACAGCATGCTGTTCTGCTATCCCCACGTCAAAGCATCTGGATGGGAAACGGCGATGGAAGATATTCATTCCAGTTCCACCTCCCATAGCAGCATGGATTGCAACAACGTCTTTGTCAGCTTCGGCTTCTGCAATCAAGGCCTCTGCAAAGTATGTGGTGTAAGACTGAGTTGTAGCCTTGGATTTGAATTGCTTCCCAGTTGGTGGGTCAAACTTGGTAACTCCTGCAAAAACCAAAACCAAGTCACACATATCCATGAGGAATACAACAAGTCAAAGCCAATCGATCACTAAAACAAAATTCTTTCTTTCAGATTGTTGATTATGCTTTATACGGCAGTGATGGCAGTAAATGCTAAAGGTAATAGGTGCGCTCTAATTTTGAATAACTAAAATGTGATAAATTTAGTGATTCTTGCTTTACCATGGTACTTGTCTGCTGCCTTTTCTGCGTATGGGTATCCGCGGCCTTTTTCAGTGATAACATGGATCAGTACAGGACCAGTTGTTTTGGTACTTTTCACTTCATTAAGAATGGAAACAAGATCATCTATGTTATGACCATCAACAGGTCCAATATAGTAGAGTCCAAGCTCTTCAAAGAGTGTTGATCCAGAACCACTGATCATGCCACGAGCATACTCGTCAACTTTTGCAGCCAATTCATGCATAGGACCGCCAATTCGTTTAGTAACACCCTACCAACATCATTTTGTCAATGTTCAGTCTGAGTATACTATGTTGCTGTAAATCATAAAATAATGAAGTTGTATTACCCACCTTGGCGACCTCTCTCAATTCTCTTAGAGGCCTATTTGATTGTAATCTACTGAGAGCACTGCTCAAGGCTCCTACAGGTGGAATGGGTCCATCAAGAGTAGCAGTGGGCAAAGAGACCTGTTTGTTGTCGTTAAGAATAACAATCATGTCAGAATCAAGATATCCAGCATTGTTCATGGCTTCATATGCTTGCCCTGCTGTCATGGCACCATCACCAATAACAGCAACCACGTTATTCTTTCTTCCCTTCAGATCTCTCCCAACAGCCATTCCTATTGGTTCAATAAAACTTCAAAAGTTAAAGACAAATCACAAAATCCCATTGTTAAACACGAAAAACAAACTAGTGCCACCATCTAATTTGTCCATTCATATAACATTTTATAAGTTTAATTTCTACACATTGTCAACATGAAAATCTTTGCACTGTCAACCAATTAAAAATCATAATAAGTATGACTTCCGGGATAACTACTAAAAAAATCAATAAACTTATTGTCAGTCATATTCTATTAAACTAATTTTTTTAGTTGAAACTCAGAGAACAGACAGAAGAAGTACCAAGTCCCGCTGAAATAGTGGTTGAGCTGTGACCAGTGCCAAAACAATCATATTCACTCTCAGAACGCTTGGTGAACCCAGATAACCCATTTGTCTGTCTCATGGTATGCATCTTGTCCCTCCTACCAGTGAGTATTTTATGTGGGTAAGACTGCAAATTCACACAAGGTTGTCCAATTTAGAACAAGTAAATAACATCCATCCCCAAAGTAAAGAAAAGGCACCAAGGAAGTTGATAACCAACCTGGTGACCAACGTCCCACAATATCTTATCCTTAGGGGCATTGAAGACATAGTGGAGGGCAACAGTGAGTTCCACCACACCAAGGCTTGAGCCCAAATGCCCCCCAGTTCTAGAAACACTGAAAATAACATCAGAACGCAGTTCATCCGCCAGTTGCTTCAGTTCCTGCATCAATCAACATCCCCTTTTTCTCAAACCATGATATTTTTACAGCTTTAAACAACAATAAAATAGCAAATTTTTTTTAAAACAAAACACGCAGCACAGAATTGAGATACAGCTTTCAGTCAGTGTACCTTTGTAGAAAGATTTTTCATATGAACTGGATAGTTTATGGTGTCGAGAAGAGGAGTTGGCGGTCTCTGGGAATAATACTCCCCACTCTCTGACATTGATGCATAAACCCCGCTTGATCTTTTCTTCGTCTACACAAATAACACAACATACACATACCCTTTTATTCAGCAATCATAAAAAACGAAAAAAGATGGTATGAAAGAAGGAGGAAGAGGCATTGCATGGATAAACGGTAACCTGGGTGAGCCTGTGGGCGTGTTGAGAGTGAGGAGGGAAATGGAGGCCCCGTTGTGAGTGAGAAGGAAGAGGAAGTGAAGTACGAGAATCAGAAGGCGGGGTTCGGGTTAGAAAAGAAGGGTAGGAAGAGAGCGCGTAGAGATCCATGGTGAGCAGAAAGGAAAAGTGAAGAGAATGGAATGCAAAGGAAGAATCTTTATAGAATAGAAAGAGGCAGAAAGCCGGCACTAACAATGACAGATTGTGGGGGATGGATGAATGAATGGAAATATCATATTATTATATTTGACATCTGTAGGAAGAAGAAGGAGAGAGAGAGAGAAAGAAGACGTGTGTGAACGAGTGGCTGAGAGAGAGAGAAAGATGAAGTGAAATAAAGGAGCAGAGAAGCATGGTTCGTGTGAGATTGAACGAAGAAGAAAAGTGGAAGAGGTGTCTGTAATATAATTTGTTTAATTGAGTTTGGAGTTAGGAGTGAGGAGTTATGTGTGCGATTGGACCACGTCACACCAAAAATCACAAATGGATAGATTTATTGGATAGACAGCATCCTAAGTTGTTCTTTTCTTTGTTTCTCTCTCCCAATTCCTCTCTTCCTTCGTTGGGTTGGGTTGGCAATCACAATGCCCTGTCTATTCTACACTCCTTCTCCTACATTTCTCTTCTTTCATAATGCTCCTACCATTAAGGAACCACAAATTCCATCTCTTTTCTTATTTATAAATTTGTGGATTTAATTTTTCTATTTTCTATTTGCAGTTAGCTTTTTTTTAATCTGAATTTTGTGAATTTTTCGTATTATCTTAATAAATAATATTTTTCTATTATTTTTAATTTTCAATTTAAATGCCAAAAAGATCATTATTAACATGTTAAAAGAATAATATATTTACAATATTAATTTAAATTATGATCTAAATTTTACGTTTTCATTATCAAGATTTAAATGATACAGATTTTGAATTATCATACAATAGGTGAAGCCAGCAAAATATGATATTAAAATTTTTGTATCCAAATTTATCTGTTAAAAATATATTTAACTCAATAAAATAGGTTGGTATAATGAAAAGTTTCTCCAGTGAAGGTTGACTGGCTAAATGTTGACCTTGGGTAAGTTTAGCTATGTAACAATAAACTTCACTCCACTCACCTACTTAACTACATTAAACATATCAAAAAGTTTGTACCTTCTACACCAACTTCTTCTGCCAAAATTTAATGTATTTTTTTACATTACCATGTTACTTTGCTCTAAATTGAATATCCCTTCTTTTGTTTTTTTATGTTAAATTCAATTAAGTGTTCCAATAAATTAAAAGTAAGAAAAAAAAAACTATCATATCATATAATTAAGTTATTCTTAACAAGGTTAAACAAACTTATTAATTGAAATCAATATGTTAAAGTTAGTGTTTCAAATATATAAAATTAAATGTTCACTTAAATCAGTATTTTTATTTCTTTTTTTTTTCAGATATTTTAATCAATCAAATGTACATGTTAAAGATATTTTATTGTTTAAGTTAGTTCAATATTTGATCATCTAATAATTTATGTTGTTAATTGACTTATATTTATAATTTTATGGGCTTCTAATCATAATAATAAGTATAATTACGATCCAATTCTGTTAAATCTTTATTTAGCTTAACTGAATCATTAATCAATTCTGATTGACACCCATAGACTTTTTTCCTAGTTTGGTTGGTATGTACTCACATGTATCGGTAAAATTAGCAAAATATTTTGTTCATCTCACTCCATTATTGCTTTATATAAAATCATATAAGCTTTGTTCAAACAAATATCCATTTCATTTTGTTGCACTACTTGAACAAAGGTAGATAAGTATTTGTCTTACTAAAATTATAATTAAAAAAATTATATATTGTAGATAATGTTATAATTAAAAAATAAATAAATTTAGTGTAAAATTATATAATAATATATCATTAATTATTAATGTTGTAGATAATGTTATATATTAGTGAGATAGTTTGTAAGGTGTTAAGTAATAGTTTTACAAATAGTAATGTATTGTGTGGTACATGTGTTTGAAATATAAAATTTTATATTCAATATTTGTTCTCTTGTTTTTTTTTTCTTTTCTTCTTTTGTTATTGTGAGTGAATTCTACTTATTGGTGTCTTGAGTTATTTTGACTGGGAATCTATATGTGTGTGCACTAGTTTGTGAGGTATTATAATATGGAAAAAACTCTTTTTATGTTTTTTATTATTATTTTGCATATCCTTTTGGTGTGGAATTTAACAAGGCTTAGAATGATTCTACAACTCAAAGAGATAGTGTCTATACCAATTATTTTGATATGCAATACAATAATTGTGTAGAAATTATTTAAAATCAACTACTGCTGTTTGATTGTGTAGAAATAAGTATGATTCAACCACAAACTTGGAAAAATAAACAATAACCTTGTAGTTTTAGAGATTTTACATATTTTGTTGACTATGCAATGAATAAAGATGGAGCCTTAGAGACAAAGTCAATATGTTTTGAACAAACTATTAAGAAACAAAAATAGAAAACAACAATGGAGGAGTTGAGAAAAAAAAATCAGATTACCTCTCAACAAAAGGTCTACCAGAATAAAATGAATTTATAAGGTAAAACTAATTGAAGAAATTGCAAAATATAAAGATAAAATAGTCGCAAAGTTGTCAAATTTAAACTTATTATAGAGATAATATGAATGAGGTATACTACTAATATAAATAAAATATATAAAAAAAAAACAAAGTGCTGTAGATATTTATATACGAGATATATAGTCAGTGAAGTGTTAACTAATTGCTTGTAATAGTTCTCTGCAATAATATATTTTGATACATGTGTTTGAAGGTAAATTTTATGATTCAGTATCCATATTCTTTGCTCTCCTTTTATTTTTATATTTTTCTAAGGTACTGTGAGTATTTAGTATGTTGTAACAACTAAGTAAATTATCATGACTAAATAAGACAATAAATAAAACATCAATCTAACTAATTTTGCTAGGCCTTAAACCATGTTTAAATTAAATTGATTATTGAAACTGCTTTAAAAATCTTTAACACAATCACTATTACTTAATATAAATCTTAAAAAAACTAAGGAAAGTTGACTCAGTGAATTGATATTGCCATGTACAGATGTACAGTAGAGTAGGAGGAAACCTTAACCTAAACTGAAAGGGGAAGAAAATTGTTCTCTAATTGATTACGAAACTTGGAATGGATATTTTGGTTGCAAAAAATATAGCGTGGGTGATGTAGTCCTATCTTAAGTTGATAACCGTTAACAATAAAATCTAAGCGTAAAAAGATTAACAAGTTTCAAATTAACATTTTTATCGAAATTCTATTCGTTTTCTTTCAAAAACACCTCAAACATACACAAGTTCTTAAAATTAATAAAAATTTTAAGCCGAAACTACTTAATTTAAATTTGTAGCTTAGAAATAATTTGAAGTTATAAAAAATGAACCAAACATATTATAAATATAGAAAAGGTTCATGAATAAGTATCCGAAAATATTGAAACTTAAGACAGTCTAATCCGAGTCATCCATAATGACAAACCAAATCAAAAACTAATTCTGATGGGTTATCGCCTACAGACTACTAAATATTAACATCACAGTCTTAGCTACAATTGCATCCTTCAAAATGTCACAGTTTTAGCTACAGTATGTAGTCACAGGAAGACGGAGTATACCACCTTCAACAATCCGATTGATGGCAAATCAGCGTGGACTGCAGAAAGAGAAAAAACTAGTAAAGCATTGTACTCGAATTTCAACGAGAAATAAATTACAAATCCAAGTCGTTGCAAAAGTTATCATTTGTTAAAACAAAAAACTTATCGATGAACAGTTTATGTAAAATATCCTGACACGATATACTAATTACAGATATACTAACAGTAAACTTAACAGGTGAATGACAAGTATAGAGCGTCGGAAGGAGATAATGGCCTTCCTTATTTTGTGTCGCCTCTAATGTTTTATGATTAAGTACTTAAAATCTCAAAACTGAGCTCGATTCCAAAATCAAAAGCAAGGATGAATAAAAGGTAAATCCAACTTTAGAGCTAGGAGCCTCATTTATACAAGATTGCATTTCCAAAATTATTTCTTCAATAAATGAACATATTTCAATTAAAAGAAATTTCCTTAGATTAAATTTGCAATTAGGTCAAATTCAATCAATAATATACTCTTCATATTCATACCTGTATGACCGTGAACGAGACCTTGAAGGACTGCGATCATTACCCCTAGGGCTCTGGGATCTGCTAGGCGTCTGAGCCTTCTTGTCACCAGGACTCCGACCGTTCTCCCGAGGGGACTTCCTGTAGTCCTTCCCACCACTAGGGGAGAGAGACCTAGAATAAGATCTTGATCGCTCTGGAGAATAATAATCATCCCTACCTCTGTCATCCCTATATGTCAAGTCAACACAGTATTATGGAATCTTAGTCATAGAAAATAGGTAATAAAAATGTGGCCAAAAGAACACAACTACATATATTACACGTGAAAAATAATTACCATCAAAAAACATTTCACAAACCAATGGAAACTACACCAGAATACATAAAATTAATCACAACATCACTCAAACCATAATTTCAATTTTTACTTCATAAGAGAAGTAGTACTCTCTTCCCTTCAAAATCTAATTAGCCAAAATATGACCTTTACCTACCTCCAATAGTTTCTGGACAAATATGACACTTGGATCCCAACACTGAGAGTTAGGAATGAAAACCAAAATTTTATTGTTTTATGAGAGAACTAATACTTCCTCTTCAAAATCTAATTAGCCAAAATATGACCTTTACCTGTACCTTTCCAAAGTTTCTGGACAAATATATAACACTTGGATCCAAACACTGAAAGTTATGATGTACTGCAAGATCAGCATCTGGTAACTTCATAGCTCTCTTTGTTCCAACTTTCTAAAATCACAACTATCTTTCTTGCACAATGTCACCATACATCTACCTGTATAAACTTTGGCTTCCATTCTTTGAGGATGTGATTTTCTTTGGCCAACTATAAGCTTTATATTCTTTCTTAACTGGATAGTATACGCAAAACAAGACATTAAACTATATAATCTTCCTTACAGAAAATTTATACAAGGGAATCGAAAGAAGTACTAGTTTTAACCATTCCTTCAGGCACAAACCAAATACCACAAAGTAGGGAAAGCCCATGCAACTGGCACAATAAGGCAAATTTGATATTGATATTTCTTATGGAGACTTTGATAGATACATAAGCAAAGTAGCGCATCTCTTTAAGCCTCTTTACTCGTTAATCTTTATTAATCCATCTTTAAAGTCTTCCATTTCACTTTATTATCTGCATAAAGAAGACCATAAGCAGATATCATTCAATTCATTTAAACACATTAAAGGAGCGTTGTCAACGTCAAATGACTGGGAGCCGTTCTAATTGTAAGTAAACCTGGAAATTATACTCTAGCTGAAGGAAACAGTAGACACTAACAGAACACCAAGACATACTGTTAAATTAGAAAACAAACCTAATAACGAACTCAGTAACTGTTCTGCTAAGATAATTTCAATAAGATCGAGGGCAACATTGAAACTTGCAAACAAACACCCAAACAAATGAAATACATCAATTACTCTAACTAAAAGACATTAGTTTCACTCCATTGTGCAACGTAAACAACATAAAGTAGAGGCCTTGCAACCAAAACTATTAATAATAAAGAACGTATCCAGGACAAAGAGAAATATTGGGTGTATGTTAAAGACAGTTAATTACTCAAAACCAGAAACGGTTTCAGGTCAGTAAGAATATCACAGTTCCAACTTCCAAAAGACTGAGTGGCAGCAGAAACATGAAGGGTTTCAAATAAGTAAAAAATCAGCCAGCAAAACTCTTCTTCGTTGGTTTATTTACATTCGTGACAAAACAGCAATTCACTTTCACCACCTAAAGCTCTGCTGAGCAACTCGGACCATAACGCAATCAGACATCTCATTAATATATTGTTCCTTTGTGATTATTAGAAAACTGTCATAATGCAGCTCAAATGAAAACAGTCACAAGTCACAGTTTAGAAAATGTAAGTATTTCTAAACTCCTATAAATACTGTTTCAGTACCCCCAAATACCATAAAAGGTAGCACCACCATCATTTTAGTGAAACTAGATAGTAGTTCACGAAAAATATCCCAAAATTACAAGGCTGCTCAATAAAAAAAATAAAATGAAAATAAGACTGTTATTGGCAAAAACCCATACCTTGAATCATCCCTAGCAGGTGATGGAGACCGAGAATAGGCTGCAAAATTAAGAGGTTTAATAACATAAGAAAACAAGAAAGAGCTCAAGTAAAAAGGTTACACATAAAAAATATAATGTGATAATTATCACATTACGAAAATGGAATAGAGATGAGTAGTTAAACTAACATCGATGTCGGCGTTGTGGGGATCTAGATCTATTTCTCCTTCTACCACCCCCATGTCGAGAACTTACAACAGAAACACAAAAATAAATGTTAATAAACATTATAAAGAAGTCCATTGAAAAATATTTTCACAATTACAACAGTGAAATAAATTAGCAAATCAAAATGTGGCCACACCTTCCTCGAGAACTAAGACGCATTTCTTGAGGAGTTTTCCTGTTTTCCTCAGCAAAAACAATTCTTATTTCACGTCCACCAATGATAGTGTGATTAAGATGTTGTTTTGCCTCAGCTGCATCTTCACCATATCGATATTTCACAAATCCAAAGCCCCGTGGTTCACTGCAAAGTCCAATTGAACATCAATGTTTCAAAAACAATGCAAAAATTTACAGGTCTATTGGAAAATTATCTACATAAGCCATTCTAGGAAAGTAAAATAAGAAGAAAAGGAATGAATTTGACCACTACATAAGCAAAATTTAACTCAGGCATAAGCTAAGAATAAAGATAAAAGAATCTATACGAGAGCTTCTACAAATTAACTCATGCACAAGCAGATTTTAGCCAATAGAATAGTTAATTTCAATTATTTTCTTATTTATCCCTCGTGTGAGGAGCTAATGGAAAAGCCCATCCAAACATACCCTGATAAAGAAATGTGTATCAAACAATTGAGTAACAAGCCAAGCAAAAGCAGATTATATTTTATGGTAAAGCAAAAATACCCAGTGTAGTAATTTTTTGGTAGATAAACATCCTTCACAGGACCATAGCGCTCAAAAGGGATCCTAAGATCCTCAGGCCTGCAACACAAACAATAAAACTTCAGTTCAATTTCTGGAATCCCTGACTTTCAAACTTTGATTGTATAATTGTAACATACGGTTATGAAATAGTTATGAAATCCGCGATTTTCCCCTCCCTGTATCATAAATGACTTTCATATAAAAAAATTTACCAGAAAAAGAACCCGATGAATATCTTTTCACCAGTGGGAAGTGTACAATTTCCTTTCTGGACACCCAATCTAAAAATTCACGTTCTTAAAGATAAAGTGAAATTAAAATGTTCAATCAATGTGAATCATGCCAAACAATGTGTATACAGACATTTGGTATTAGATTTATATATTACGATTATAGATTAAGAATTATAGATATGGATGAATTTGATACATAAAGAGCCATTAAATAAGGGGTATGTAGTGGGAGTAACGAATAAGTTGAAAAAAAAAAACATTAAGATTGCAAGAAAAGGACCTGGCATCGAGGGGAAGATTGCGAACGAGTAAACCAGAAGGAAGAGGTGAGCGGCGGTCCCTGTATGACCTGCTGTCACCGTAGCGTTCGTCGACATGGCGCTTGCGACCACGTGACGGAGGTGGCGGCGGGGTTCTGCTGCGTCGCCGAGGACTATAGCTTCTGCTCCGGCTTCGATACCTGCCCATTCCTACCTCACACACAAACCCTAGTTTTCTTTTGCGGAGACAAATAAAACCCTAGCACAACCGAAAAGAGGTGATATCGCAAAATGAAACCAAACCAAGCAGAGTGTTTAAATAAAGTAAAAATAATATAGTATGTTTGTATTTATAGCTGATCCAGTCAATTGGATCGATTTACTTGACCGTGACTATAACCCGTGACGGTCCAATTTAAATTTAGATAGTTAAATTTGTAATTTTAGGTCCAGCTTATATATTTTTAAAGTTTGCTAAACGGTCTTATATTTTCCTGTGTGTTGTATTTATTATGACTCTTATTTCAAACTATCTTCTTAATATCATACCTAATTTTTCAGTTAAAAAGGGTCATTAATATTTTAATATTTCATGTTCAAAAATATGTTTTTTGACATCAAAAAATTTTAATTTTTAGTTAATGTTAGATTGACATCTTTTTTTTGAATGCCAAGTTATTATGTTGACTAATATAAATTACATATTCATCAGTGATATTTAATTAATGTGATAAAATGTTAGTCAAGGTTTTTTTATTATATTATTAAAATAATAAATTACATATTCATTATTATTATTCTGAATATTATTTTTTACTTGGCATAAGTCAGAGTTATTTTTAGATTATCAATTATCACAATTTTTTCAACCAAAACTGTTTCTAGTCAATGTTAACATAGTTTCTTTTTATTGAAATTTACAGTTTTTTTTAACGTCCCTTTGAATTATGTTTCTATCATTGTTTTTATTACTTAAAAGCTTAAATGCTTATTTCGCCTCAGGTTAGTTAATAGAGGTGAATTTCTACCTGATTTTAAAAATGAAAACATAAGGTCCTTATGTTATGAAAAATATATAAATAAGATCCACAAAGAAATAACAAGTTCAACAAATCATCAAAGAAAAAAGTCAACAAGAGAGAAAAGGTTGGACAGCAGAAGAGGAAAGAAAAAAAGTACGCCCACATCAGCATGGACTTAACGTTGTTGCTGTCAACTTACGAACATGACCTTATTCATACATTTTGGGTGTTGCTCCCTCCACCACCACACCTTGCTCCCTCCACCACCACACCATGCTTCCTTCACCTCCTCGAGTTCTTTTGATTTCAATTTTATCCTTGGGTTAAAATCATTTTACTTTTACCATCTAGAATTTTTTAATTAATTTAAAAATCTTATTTTCTACTCATTTATTTTTTTGGGCAGCTACACTCCCACTCATCTCTCATGGATTCCACTATCTTCCGTTTCTCCTCCATTTCGGTTTCTCTTTTTCTCATATCTTCTTTCTTTCATGAACCCTACCCCTTCTCCTTCTCATATTACTGTCTTCTTTTTTTACTTTAATTATATTATACTTAATTACTTCTTTCTCTTTTTTTTCCAAGAAAACTCCAAACAAGGAAAAGGGAACAAATCCCATAAACATGCTTAAAAAGCGTGCTATTATAGCCAATGGAGGGAGAGAATGTTAATTTACGAATCTTTCATCTTCGGGACAAGAATAGAGGAAAATGGTCATTTACCGATGATTTAAATAGTGTCCATGTTGTACGGACCAGAATTCAAAATGATGATTTTAGGTTTAACTTTTTCCATTCGCTGCGGTTAACATCTCTTCCTCCTTTCTTCCATTACTATTGTTTGTACATTCAAACCAATCTTCTCCATTTTAACTAATCACTCTCTTTCCATTAATGTCTCATTGTACCTAATAGTTTACACTCTCCATATATGTACATACATATTTCCTCTTTCTTTAGGTAAAAAACTTCTTGCTCAAATGAAAAAAAGAAATAAAGGAAGTGAAACAGAAATGGGAAAGAGAGAAATAGATATGGGTTAGATGCAGCTAGAGTTTTTAAATTAATTAAAAAAATTTAAATGGTAAAAGTAAAAAAGTTTTAACTTAAGGATAAAATTGAAATTAAAAAATTTTGAGGAGGTGGAAGAAGCATGTGTGGTGGTGGAGGGAGCAACACCGCTACATTTTTCATAACATAAAGACCCAATGTCATTTTTAAAATCGGTTAATAAGCAAAAATTCACCTCACGAAGTAAGCATTTAAGCCTATTTTTTATAATGTTATTAGAAAAATCATTATTTAAATTATTAATTAATTTTTTTAGTGATGTTAATTATGAGAATTTTTTAATCAACATTCATGAGAAAATAATCTTAATAAATAATGGTGAAAAAAATAAGCCTAACCATGTCGGCTAAAATAATTGTGAACAATTGTGAAAAATTGTATTCTAATACTAAACTACAAAATGAAAAAACCCAATAAAAAATATTTCAAATTATTCACGTATTTTTGGTTTTAAATCAATTATTTCTTTCAATTACTTTCAAAGGTTAATAAATTTTATATAAGAAATCAATTATCGAGTGCTGTAAAATTGTCTTAAGAACAGTTTCACTTGTATTACATTTTTTAAATTTGTGATCATTGATTATAAATAGTAGAAAAATATCTGCATGTATGTATTGTTGTTACAGCGGTCAAAACGAGCCACCCGTCCTGACCCAACCCGGCCCATTACGGGTTAGTCACTTAGTGAGCCAACTCAACCCGACTCATTTATTAGCGAGTCAGAAAAATTCGAACCCGGCTCGACCCACCACAGGTTGGTGGATAAACGAGTTGGCTCACTGGCTCACTTAATTACATTTTTTTTAAAATAAAAAGAAATTACAAATTTTCTATAATACAAATCTAAACAAATTTCACTTTTAAATTTGACTCTCAACATGGGTGTTTAATTAATTTTGAAAATAAGAAACTTAAATAATTTTTTCAAGCAAAAACAAAATAATAAATATTTTTTTATAAAATTAAAATTAAATTTTAATAAAATAAAATTAGGTAAGTGGGTTGGTGGGCCAACCCGGCCCACCACGGGTTCAATCCGCATGAGCTGGGCTTAAACGAGCCGGGTTGAAATTTGACCCGCATAAAAAAAATACAATTTTTTCTAACCCAACCCGGGTCAAACCCATGGTGGGCCGGGTTAGCTCGCGGGTTGTGACCCATTTTGACAGCTCTAATTGTTGTCCACTTTTATATTGTGATTATAAAAAAAATAAAAAATAATTATTATAATAATTATTAAAATAAAATGTTATTAAATTTATAAAAAATATATTCTTAAAAATTAATTATAAAAATATAGTTGAAAAATTTAAAGATAATATAATTAATAAAATGATTTATATTAATAATCATAAAATCCTTGATGAAATATGTACAAAAAAAAAATAGTTAATAAGCAATTATCAAGAGCAATATCTTTATATATAAGTATAGACTACTTTATTTATAAGCATGAATTACTAACACATTCTGTCTTTTTATTTTTTTAAATAGTATCAAAATTTTAGAAAACTATAAAATAATTTTTATTAAAATATTTAGAAAATTATTATTATTTGAATTAAAAATAAAATATATATTTCTAAATAGAATTTTATTAACGATCAAATAATTGTAAATCATAAAAAGATAAAATGAAAAATATAAAAATATTATAAAAAATAAGTTATTCTTTAGTAATATATTAAATGACCAATTAATTTAAAGTTATAAAATATAAAATTAAGAATAATTTTTTTATAAACAAATTAGTATAAAAATAATATAAATAGATAAAAAAGTAAAATAAATTTCATGCAATATGCTAAAAAATAAAACTAAATAAATAAATATTTAGAAAATAAATAAATAAAATAAGTTTTATGTGACAACAAAATAAATATAAATAAAAAATTAAAAATATAAAATAATTAAAAAATTAACTTTTTAAAACATTTTTCAACAAAATAAAATAAATTTTGTCAATATCTTTTTTTCTTATGTCAAAATAAATATAAATTAAAAATTAAAAATATCAAAAAATAAGAAACTAATTTTAAATATAATTTTCAACAAAAAAAAACAATAATAAAATAAATTTATTAATATATTCTTTTCTTATATTATAATGAACAATAAATTTGACATACTCGTATTTTGAAAACAATAACTTTTATAATCATATTAACCAATAATTATTTTTTTAATGACATTCATCTTCTCGATTACTCTTATTTTTCTGAAATATAAATTAATATTTTATTAGAAAAATAATTGTGAAATATGAGTAATTTACGAAGTGTTGTCAAAATATTTTTTTTCAATTGAAACGGTTTGGTATATATATATATATATATATATATATATATATATATATATATATATATATATATATATATATATCTATATATATATATATATATATATATATATATATATCTATATATATATATATATATCATAGTGTAAAATTCAATTAATGATCTGCACTTTTGGTTAAAACAAAAATAATTAAAAAAAAATGAAAATCTTCTCAATCATAAATATTTCTAAAAAAACTAATTACATAATTTTTCTTTTTTATTATATCAGTAAATGCGTAGAAATAATGTCACCTGTATTTATTTAAAAATAATATTATTCCTTAATTTAATATGATATTATTAATATTTGGTACCTATATTTATTTAAAAATAATATTATTCTTTAATTTAATATGATATTATTAATATTTGGTTTTCATGAAGGCGATAAAATAGTATAGTAAATGAAAAATAAAATCTTATTATAGTTATTGTTGATTATTTTGAGGAGTATAGTAAAGAACTTTCAAAATTATTTAAATTTTACACATTTAGTTTTATAAGAAATCCAAGGTATATAAAATGTTTTTCTTCGTAGATGATTCATTGATATGAGAGTTGGTTTCTATAATATTTATTTTTAATATTTTTTCTAAATAAATACTGGCAATTTTGCTGTTTTTAAATTGTTTTGGTTGTGGAATTCTTTCACACAATTATATGTTTTATTGACGTGAAAAAGAAAAAACACAGTTGAAAAAAAAATCTTATCATATATAATCATCTAAAATAAAATATTATATACTAATAATATTGTCGTCTTTATCCAAATTGTTATGTATATCTAAATAAGGTTATATTAGATATCATTATAAATTTTCACATTTTAACCATGGTGACACTTCAAAATCAATCAATAATTTATTTCATGCAAAAAAATATTAAAAATATAGTTAAATAAAAGAATATAAAGTATGAGGATTATACTAAACCAATGCTAAAAATTATATTTCAAGGATGTATAGATATATTATACTTATTGTGAAAAAAGTCTTAATAAATACAAATTGGTAAAATATTAAATTAGTTAAATTGTTCTTTATAAATCAAAATAAAATTTATTAACTTATTGGTGCAATGATTTTTTTTTTCATAAATCATAAAAAACATGAAAACTTTAAAGTACTTATGCTTACAAAACTGCAAATATTAACATTATCTTCTTTAGTACTCTAAACAATTGTTCATTGATAAAAAAAAAAATTACGATAAACTAAGAAAACATTACTCTCCAACCAAAATATTGAAAATCCTTCATACAAGATCACTCTAAAGAATAAATATTCTTGCATAATTTTAGCATAAACAAAATTTTTCATTCCTAAAAAGTTGAAAAACTACACCAACTTTCTACAAAATTATTAACAAAAGAGGCCAACCTAGAATAACCCTTAATTGCACTACTAATATTCACTTTAAGGTAATTAGTACATAATACTTATTCATAAAGTCTATTTGTTGAAAACAATGATATTTGACATTTTGATGAGATTTTTTTTTTCTATTTTATGAATCGGTGAAAGGAGAAGTGAATTTTGGAAACAATTCCAAAATTATCGTGATATGTAAAGGTAATATAAACATCCAATCTAAAAATGGAACCAATGTTACTATTGTAAATGTATATCATGTTATGTGCCTGCATTATTTTGGAATTTATTGAATATGAGACAACTTTAAAAAAAAAATACGAAATTCATATAGACAACAAAGTATGTGAACTTATGAGCGAAGAGAATAAAAACATTGCAAGGATAAAAATTCACAAAGAATCACATGTTTCTTTTGTCGCTTCAAACAAAAACTTTGATGAATTTTGAAGTGATACTAACACGCATGAACAGATTGTACAGAGACGAATGAGCGCGCGAAATGAAGGTTCCCTCGTGTTCAAATGAGAGGAAAAACGATGAACGATGAAGACAGATTTGCAGGATGGAGAGGTTTTTCATCACCCGCAAAAGTAGAGAGATATGGAAGGATTGTAGTAAAAAGTCACGTATGCCCTTAACTTATTATTCAATTCCATCTGTGTATATGAGCTATCGATCCCAAGTTAATATTAAAAAGACAGTGAAGAACAATTTTTAAGATGTAGGGTTGTAGACGAAGATGAAGAAGGAGCTGATGGCATGAAGAAGAAAGTGGTTTAGTGGAATGTGCGTCTTGAAAGTGAAGAAGATGATGAACGGCTTCACCACTGAAATTGAACGTATTCGGTTCCATACCTCCAGTATTCGGTTCCAGGCCTGCGAACGATTCACAAAGGAGCTGTATTGGGTTCCCCATTCTCGCAACAGCGCTGTATTCGGTTCCGTGTTGTGCCCTCACATTTGAGGCTGTATTCGGTTCCGGCGTGTTGTTATTCGGTTTCCTTGGACCATTTGTTGCAAGCTTCGCGTGAAAGTGGAGGCGTTGGTGTTGTATTTAGTAACGATGTCTGTCCACTTGGGGATGGAGCACTGAGCGAGGAAGGCGTTGAGCTTATCGTTGCCGCTAGCTTCCATTTTATTGATCTGGACTTCGGACCAGGAGTCCATGGTGACAGATCGGACGAAGGAGATGTGAACGCCCAAGCCACAGTGCTTGCCGGAGCACTCCAAACACATGAAGACGTCGTACGATGCAGAGGCCCACTGCAGGTTCTTCTGGCTGTAGTCAACGCATATCTTGTTCGCCGCCTGTGATTGAAGGTCCCGAAGCCGTCGCGACGCCGCCGCCATCGAAATTGGATTTGAAGAAGAGAAAACCTAATGCAGAGAGCATTCAGGTTTGTAATACTGTTATATTACATGGTAGTTTGACTAGGAACAAAAGAAGGGGGAGTTTAACAAAAAAAAAAACATCGAACTCACCCTTTTTGTTTTGAAAAAAAAAATATAGCGAAAAATTGATTTATGTTGTAACATAATCCATTGTACTCCGAAATTTCACCGTATTTTGTTATGCATTTATGCTAGCAGCTCCTTTTTTTAATGTTAATAATAATAAATAAATAAAAATTAAAATATAAAAAAATATTTTAAAAATATTACATTTTAAAAAAATCATTTTTCTAATTTATGATTTTTTTACATTTTTTAAATTTACTATAATAATTAATTTTAATTTTTTACTCTTTATAAACATTTCTACAATTAAATATAACATTAACTATTATCATTTTATATTGCTTTAATAATTAGAAACATTTTAATAATCTTTAATTTTTACATATTAAACAAATCTCTTTTATTTATCACATCAATAAAATCTTACACTAATTTTTACAAATTTTATTTCTAAATTCACTCTCAATTACCTCTCAATCCACTCAAACAAACAACAAAAATTCACCCTCAAATCTCCCAAAATTCATTCAATCACTCTCCCCAAATCATCTATCATAAATCCTCACATGTAAAGAAAGCATAAAAAAACACCCCAAATCATCTCTCATAAAAGTAAACAAAGCATAAAAAGACGATGATTTACGATAACATATTTGCTTTCATCATTACTATTCTAAATCATTCAAATAACATAATAATAACTTTTAATTATTTTAAATAAATGATTATAAGAAAATTTCGAACAATTAAAAAAAAACTAAAAATTTTGAAAAATTTTCTTAAATCGTCCTCTGAGTCATATAATCATGAAATAATGAAAGGACAAATAAAAAAACAAAAAAACACATAAAACACATAAAGGATAATTTTTTTAACATTGTTACCTTTATTAAAAGTCACGGGACTCAGTGCTGCATAAATAATATTTAATAAATTTCATTGTTAAATTTATTAGTGATTAGCTTTGAACATAAATTAACTTTCTTTATTTAAATCGTTTTATTATCCAAATCAATTAACTTAAAAAAACAATATAAAAATAATATATAATCTCTAGTTTTCCTATATAATTATAATTATTTAACAACTTTAACTACTGTTTTTTTAATACTCATAAAAGGTCAAAAGCATCTTTTTCCAGTTGACAATATTAAAATGTATTCACATGCAATTAATAGTCTCTCAATGTTTTTCCATTATGGATTAAAGTTTATTAAAAGTATAAAAATATCTCTGAATCTTATGCTAATTTAACAGAGAAATAAGATAAACATTTGCATGCTAATAATCCCACCAACAAAACTATTTATTCAAAGCAAGTTATAAGGTTAACTAATAGTAAAAATAAAATAAATAATAAGTTTAACTTCTCATATTAATATCTCTACTAATAAAATATTAACAACTAACAAAATGAAAATTGATAACAAGAGAGATCAAGAAAAAAAAATACTAACTACTAACATTAAAAAAAAGTAAATTTGAGAACAAGATAGTGACTCGATAATAAACAGAAACCAGAAAAGGAGACACAGACGGAGGGTTTTGTTCTGTTGTTCTTGTGGTTGATCGTGTGCTTGAAAAGATAAGAGAAGAAAAATGGGTTCACCAACATCAAGGATTGTTTTCCGTACTGTGACGGTGGCGCTTTTGCTTCTTCTTGTCTTCTACATTGGTCGCCCTCTGTACTGGAAAATCTCCGCCACCGTCCACGATATCCGCAACAACAAGCAAACCGTCAGACAAGGTTTTTTTCTTCTTTTTCGATTCCGATTTCCAATTTCTGTTCCCATTTTTCAATTACCCTTTTCCTTGCTTCTTCAGGTATTTCCCAAATCGTCATGGAGGCTCAGAAATCGGTGGGGTGGTATCACGACGAGTCCGACTCAGGGGTCCGAGCCAACAGCCGAAAGCTGCTTCTTCACAATCCCCCTTCTTCACTTTTTGTGTAGTCAGATACTTGTACATGTCGCCATACGTGTCACTCCACAATTTCTTTTTCCACAATTCTCTGATTTGCTTATGTGGTTCTTCTTTTATGGGGACAATAATGAGCTAGACTAATTGAATCCAATCGAATCTTATTAAATTAGATAATGACCATCTTATTCTACGTTTTGGAGGTTTTTCTATTTTTCTGTTGTATTTGTTTGATTTAGTTTAAGGGTTGATTCTGTGTGGTTGGAAAATAATTTGGATTTGGTAATGAATCGATCCAAAAGTAATTCTGTTTTATGTTTTCTATGCATATTGAGTGCTCATCAAATTGGCATCAGTTATTCACTAACATTGATTGTTTTGCTTCATGTGTGTTATGCACTTAATATATGTCTAGATTATTTATTGAACCTTGGCTCAAAGTTTGAATATTCAGCGGAACTGAAATTGAACTGTTGTGGTTCATAAGAGTTAGTTTAGTTCTTGAATGACTAACACCAGATTATACTAGGAATAACATGGAAATTATTAAACTGAGGCTTCTTAGGTTGGGAGTGGAAAGGATGATTTGGTTCAACGGATTAGGAGTTAGATAGGAATAGGCAATGTGCCCATATCACAGAAACAGAACAGTTGTTCCCTTCAGCTTATGCCTAAGCATATACATACATATATACATACATATATATACATACATATATACATACATATATATATATACATACATATATATATATATATATATATATATATATATATATACATACATATATATACATACATATATATACATACATATATATATATACATATATATATACATACATATATATATATATATATACATATATACATACATATATACATACATATATATATACATACATATATATATATATATATACATACATATATATATATATATATATATCTTAGGATACTCGTATTTTAAAATGTTTTCAACAAGTTTTTGGTGTCGGCTGCACCATTCAGATCACCCAATTTCATACTATGTATAGATTTCTTTCCTTAAGTAGGGAGAGGTACGTCCCGGGAACAGGAAGTTAAAGAGGCTTCTTTGTTCCTTAAGATTTTATTGGCAGGGTTTATGTGAATACTGCGGCCTCGGGATTTTAACAGAATTCTAAGTTTCTGTCGTATATTATCACTGCATTACTGGCTTTTTGTATTCTTCGCGGTAAAGGAATATGCATAGCTATCTTGAACTCTGACTTGGGTTTGGATCTGCTGACTGCATTCCGAAACCAATCAAAATTTGATCTTGTTTGGCCTCTGCTATACATTTTTGCATGGTGGGTAGGTCATGGGCCTTTCTTTAGGAGTTGGAATTGTCGCCGCAAGCCAATTTTCTGCTTGTGGTGAAGCTGTGTGAGGGAAAGGAAAGAACAATTGCATTCCTCTTCTTTTCTGGTCATTTTATTAAAAACATTGCTTTTTCCTTTTGCATGAAACACATGAATATATGCAGACAATGATAATAATCGAGTGCAAATTGCTGATGTTGCTGGCTTGCTGCAATTTTATCATGTTACTTTGTAGTATGTATTATTAAATACTATTAAATAACCTTATTCTCTCCAAGAAACTTGTTACACTCTTGTTCGGTGGGGGTTAATGGAAGATGGATCATAGAAATACATCTAGTAAAAATGGTGTGAAAGCATATGTTACCAATGTTAATGAAGTACGTTTATGCTGGGGGCATTTTTGGTACTACTGACATGCTATGAAGTTCGGACGAATTTACGCCCTTACCTGGTGGTGTCTTACGTTAGAATGTACAACAGCAGAACAGACACAGAAGGCACATAAGAGAAACGCAAAGACGGTCACAGTGGTCTTACACAGAAGGGGGAAGGCGCAAACGAGGGAGTGAAAAGTTTTTGAAAAATCACAAGGTAAATTTTTTCTTCAATTTTAATAATTTTTAATTCAAAAGTTTCCAAAACATATGTAGTATATTTTAATCATTTTTTAAGAGCAATGTTCAAGAAGCATAATCCGGCATAATACTTACCAGTTCAAGGTACGAACATATCAATTTAAAAATATTGTTTAAGTATGTAAAGAAATGGTACTGGGCTTTATTGGTGAGCTGATCACTAAAGTGATTAAAGTAAAAATGAAAAAAGGATGGGTTGGTTTTGGCAAACAGGAGAGAAAATAATATGAAGTGAGATTACTAAATGTTTATCGTGTTCCAGAAAATAAATTTCAGAAGTGATAGGAGAAGTGATAAGGTGTAGGAAGAAAATGATAGGGTGCAGGAAGTAATGGCTTGAAATTAATTTTCTAAGTTGATAAGGAACCGAGAAACCTTTAAAGTATAGAGCAGTGATTTTGGGTAAACTTCTCAATTTCCTCTTCATTTTTTTCTCCTAACCATACATGCATACTATGTTTTAGGGTTTTGAAGTTTTAGTCATTGAGGTTGTTGATGGTTAAGATGAATCCTTGAAGATTTAAGAGTTTATTCAGGTTACTGTAATATCTTTTCTTCAAAATTCATAGTATATTATAGAGTAAGAAACCTAAAGATATTTAGATGATTATATTATTTTTCACATAAATAATAACTAAATTGACATGATTAATATAACTTTAGAAATTGTATTTAGGTTGTGTAATAAATTTTGCCTTGTTTTGACATTTGAAAATTTGAGATCTTTAATACATGTTGAAAAAGGATGTGAAAGTTGTATGAGCATAAATGATATGACTATGTGATCATATTGTATCTTTTAATAAATATATTGATATTTAAAGGTGTGATTTTGAAGATGAGATGAGATCATTGATATGAATGTGAGGGGATATTTATATTTTGTATAAGTATACATAACATATGGATTATATATGTGTGTGTTGTGATGGAGGTTCCTACCATCATAGTGTGAGTATTACATTTTAAAATGTTGAAAGAGAATCCTCACATCTAATTAAGGGAAAGAATTGCGAGGAACTTTCAATGGACGTGGAAAGAACTACATTTTAACACAACTTCGTACATACACGCTGAGATCAATTGATTCAATCGAGAAAAAGAAATCATCTATACTAAATATAACTTTTACTTATAGTGTTTAATAAAATTAAAAATGTTTTAGATAAATTATGAAATTTGTTTTAAAAAAAAAGTTCTTTAAATAAATAAAAATTAAATATCAAAGAAAATAAATAAAATAAGTTTTTTTATATGATTTAGTGAATAAAATATTTATGCAGTTGAATACTTGAAATTTGAGAAAAACAAAAACATGAACAGGACGTCATGTATTATTGAGAAGCAAAACTTCATATTCATTTTCCTAGCATGACTTCATTCAGATTTAAACATGACTACTATGTCAGGATTTGACAAACAGGAAAATGGAAAAAAGAATAAAGGAAAGAAAAAAAGAAGTAAAAAGAGGTTTTTATTGATTTTCAAAAGTAAGAGCAAGATACTATAATAGAGCATACCAAAAGTTGCTTGACATTAAAAAGTTTCAGTTTCATTTAAAACTAGTTATCTTGTCTATATTTACCCAACTCATTTTATCAATTAAACACTATTTATATAAATATAAACAACTTCTAAAGCATAATACTTAATATTTTAAATTATGTATGTGAACAACAATGGATTCATCTTCATGCTTCTTTTAACTTACTAAAAACATCTTTCTTTATGATAAAAGATGTATTGTATTTAATAAAACATAAAAATTAATTTTATTGAATTAAATTTTAAGATGCATATTTGATTAATTATATTTTTTTAATATTTTTATAAAATCCTTGATATCATGTTTCAGAATAATTAACATTTGTACCTGTATATTAATGCATTTAGGACATTAAACAATTTTAAACTACATATTAATAAATATTTAATATTGGGTACATACTTTAAATTTCTCATATTAATAATACGTGCCTGATTAACCTACTGGTCATTAATTTATTTATAGTTTTAGTTCCCTGTCACTAATATTATTAAAAATATAGATGAAAAGTAATTAATACTAGTTAAAATGACATTTATTTGTAGGTTTTAATTTTATTCTTACACATTGCTTAATTTTTTCAAACAGGAAGAGAATATCATATTTTAAAAGAAAGAATGAAAGAAATCCAATCACCACAATTCTTTTACTTTGTTAGTTGTAAATTTTCTTAGTACTTATCCCTGCATCTCCCAAAACTCTTCCTACACCTTCAAAATGAAAAAAAAAAAAAGAACGCTGAGAACTCGCAATCGAAGAAGAATGAGACGTGAGGGTGCAATGTGGAGGGTGCTGTTAGAATTTTTTAATAAAAAAAAATGAGAGAAGAATCTGAGACACATAAAAAGTGATCAAAGATTCCTAAGCTGTTAAGAAGACAAATCTACTATTATTTATAAAATTAGAAGTGCATAAGGAAACACTCTTCTTATAACTACATTAAAATATGTCGTGTTAGCACTTTATCTGTTTTAAACTATATAAGATTTATATGAATGGAAGAAGTAAGTTTTGTATTTATTATCACTAATAACAATATAGTTGAGAGCGTGTAATTTGAACAAAGGAACGAAGGTAGGTATGCATGAGAATTAAACTAATTACATTTTATTTTAAATTAATTTTAGATATAACATTAAAATTATAATTTTATTAATTAAAAACGTTTACAAATTTTGAAATTTTCTTAAAACAAACATCATTTTTCATTTTTCATTTTCTTCTCTCGTGCATAATTTTTCACTCTTAAATCCACTTATAAAAACAAACAAAACATAAGTTTCTTTCTCTCCAAAATATTATCTCTTAAAACATTAATAGTACGATGATAAAAGAAATTATTTTCCATGTTAAAAATGTAAGTTTATTGGTAAATTGTTTGTTTAATACAATGACTATTAAGATATTTTGTTATTAATACAATAAAAAGAAAATACAGTATTAATATAATAACTTTAGTTACCTTAGTTTTATTTGAAGTTTATTAATTAGTAGATTTAGTATATATTTAGTCTTTAATAGTTGTCATATATATATTTATTTAAAAAAAAATCAAATTTAAGAATTAAAAAAATATATTTTCAAAATTAATTAAATATTAATATTAACTTTTACTTTAATAATCAAACATAAATTATTAAATACTAAAATACATATTTAATCCCAACTATTAACACATTAAATAAAAATAATCAAATTAGTTTTTATCAAGTTATAATATTTTATCATTATCTTAACAATTATATTAATAATATTAATAATTATTTTACTTAAAAAGAATTATTTATGATATAATCTTTACATATAGATAAAGAAGTTTTCTTTTGGTGTTTACATTTATTTTTCAATTTTATAAAAAGTAATTATTTTATTGAATTTTCCCTTTAAGTGACTGTTATTTTAAATTTAACTTTTTTCTATTTTATCATTTTTTAAACTTAATTATATTTTAATTAAAAGATTGAGTACAAATAAATAAAAACTATTTATAATAAAATCATAAAAAAGATTTATATTTAATTTTATAAAAATAATAATAATAATGATGATTTTATTATCTTTTATTATCACAAAAAAATGAACTCAGGTCACTTAATGTAACACATGCATTTTTACTAGTAATTATAAATTTAATCATCCTCTAATGTCTAGTTATTATTCTTTTAATTCAACTATTTTAAGTTTAATAATTTTATTTATGTGATCAAACATTATTTTTCACAAACATTTTCACATTTCACATTCATAATCTTTGGGCCTATTATAGTTTAAATATGAAAAAGTCAATCCAAATTTGTAGAGGATGCAAGACCTACAAATGATAGACTTAAACCAATAGTAAACTAAATTAAAAACTAATTGGCAGGGTGTGCCAAGCTCAAGCGATAGTGCAAGACTTGAGCTACACTTGAAATTTTCAGTAGCAAGCCACTGTATCAAAATCTCCCCTTCAAAAAATTAATTTAATATCGTGTGGGCCATTGACCCACATATCAGATATTAAACTGATAAGAACAGATACTACACTTGATCTTAGCCAAAAGGCCGAGAAAGGTATGAGAATTAAAGAGAAGGAAAATTCTTTTTATAATAAGCTTTAGAGGGACTCTTCTATGATCAGGCGGTATGGGATTTATTGATGCAGTTCAACACTATGCTCCAGATACCTCTGTTTAATGTGACACATGCATTTTTATTAGTAATTATAAATTTAATCATGTAAATATGCAAGTTAAAAAAAAAACATTGTATTCTCTTAATTCAACTATGTTAAGTGTTTCGGATGTGTAGGGCTGTGCGGTTCCAAGTCTTCCAAGTCCTCCCGTAGCCTTGTCTCCGAGGCGGATCTTCTCCTGGCGCTTTGGCTCTCCTCTTGATCCGGAGGGGTGGAGACCTGCAAAAGATTCTCCGATGCCAAAGTCAGTTTCAGAGCAGTGGCTATTTTCAGTAGTAGCAATAAATGTGCATTCAATGTAACCTATCTACCACTCACCGTGGACCTGTATTTATAGTTTTCGCTATGGGCTTGGGATTAGTGAAAAGTTAATCACGGCCCAAAACAGCCCAATAGCTTCTAATTTCTATTTACCTTTAAGCCAGGCTACTTTTCCTTAAGTCATGTGGATTAGTGTTTTGGCGGGCGTGGGCGTCCGCCCATGTGAAGTGGGCGTCTGTCTCGCGCGCGCGGAGATCCGCCCATGTGGGATCCGCCCATGGGATCCGCCCATATGGGCTCTTCCGTACGGCGTCCGGTTTTGCTGGTCGTGTCCGCCCATGTGATATGGGCGTCCACCTCGTCCGCATGGAGATCCGCCCAATTAGCTTGGGCGTCCGCTCATATGGATCCTTCCGTACGGCGTCCGGCCCCTGCGGATACACAAGCCCCCCAAGTCCTAGTGCCCGTAGTGAACGTAGGACTTTGGGTTACCTAACAAACAAGATTCGCCTAACAAACAAGATTTGATGCAGTGGCCGTCGTGCCGGGCTGCTCTGTGATGGTAGAATTCCTTGTGAGTTCTTCAAAGTTTTTCTTATAAAGAGGTTCGGCCCGGTTGGTAGGCCTTTCTCCCTGCTACAAAAGGGTTAGGAGAGTTTATACCGGGTCTAGGTTCAATCTTTGGCTGGCTCTTCAATCGCATGAGCCTCCGGCGTGCCTTCTACGATTGCGTATAGGTATTGTCGTAAGTCGCCGTGGACTCCGGAGTGGACTCCGGTATATCTTTAGGTAGGCGGTCATTGGACAACCGGACGGTCCTTCCGTACGGCGCCCGGCTTCCCGGGTCCCTTCGTACGGCGTCCGGCCCCTGCGGATACACAAGCCCCCCAAGTCCTAGTGCACGTAGTGGACGTAGGATTTTGAGTACGGCGTGTGTTGGGCCAGGAATCCGCATTTGGGCTATATCCAGTGGGCTTTCAAATTTGGACTTTAGGCGGGAAAACACGTGGCGCGCTCCTATTGACGGAAGGCGAAGCGTCGCCGAATCTGGAGCGTTGGTCGTGCCAGATCTAGACGGCTGGAGCGTGTCCAACGGTTATGAAATTTTTTCTATAAATAGCAGATTAGACGAGGTCATTTTCGCTTATCTCCCTTGTTGAAGATTTTAAATTCTTTTTTCCCTCAGGTAATAAATGGCCTCCGTTTCTCTTGTGTCTGGTTCCGGGTCGTCGGGCGGAATCCGGGAGGGGTCGGCGGGCGGCGACGGCAGCGATTCTCCCAGCTCGGTTTCCTCTCATTTTGTGGACGAGGCGGTTGGGTCTTCTGGGGCGGACCTCGAGGCACCGGTTTCACCGGACGACCGGATCTTCCATGGCGTCCCTCTATTCCTGCTCAAGGGCGGTATACGCGTGATCGGGTCCCCCCATGAGCCGGACGGTGTAGGGACGGTGGTGTCCGAGTTGGCTCCTGTCGTTCCTAGTCGGTATTCTTCGTGTTACGCTTTCCGCAAGGATTTGGAATGGAGGATCCGCCATACGCACATTGTCCGGGATGTAGAAGACTCGAGATTAATTCGAGCTGGTGTGACTTTGTTGAACGAAAGGGTTTTTCATGATGGACGGTCTTCTCCCTTTGACTTCTTTTTCATGTATGTCACCTTCTTCACCCATCTATTCATCCGGGTGCCTTTCACAAAGTTCCAAATGGCCATCCTTCGAGAAGTCAACGTGGCTCCTACACAACTGCATCCCAACTCTTGGGCGGCTGTACAGGCGTTCTTGGCTATGTGCCTAGCAGTGGGCGTCACTCCCACCATCCCGGTCTTCTTTTACTATTTCGAGGTTCGCCCTTCTCCTTCTGGCGGTTGGGTGTCCTTCATATCAGTCCGGGATAGGACCCTCTTCCGCCCTTTCTCCGATTCTTTCAAAAATTTCAAGACTCATTACTTCAAAATAATTGTGGATAAAGCCGGCCTCCACGAATTTTCCGATATTGAAGGGAGGCCGTTGTTCCCATTTTATTGGACGAGAGATCCTCGACGAATAAAGGCGACTTCTTTGGGGGCCTTGACAGCGCCCGACTTGGAGGCCGTGCGTACCATTAACGACCTCCCCCGCCGGATTTCCGCCCGCTGTTTGGTCGAATGCCTTAGTCTCGAGGATTGTGGACCAAAGGCGTTCGGTATGGTCTTGTTATATTGGGTGTGTTTATTTTTCGTATACTGACGTTAATTTTCTGAATTGCTTTGTTTCTTGCAGAACTTATGACGACTCAGGGTTCCCGCAAATCCAATTTCATAGCTGCCCGGAAGAAGTCCGGGGCTAGCTCGTCGACCGCCCGGCCGACGACCGTCCCAAACGTACCCCGTCCTCCTCCTTCCGGGCGAGTTTTTCTGGGCGGACGCCACGCAACTGCGCGTCCCACCCCGAACGTAGAAGCCCCCCCCCCGTCAATAAGACTGGGGGTCCAAGTGTCCAGGTACCGCCTCCCGACTGTCAACCGGAGGTGGCGGCCATCCAGGCGACTCCAGTATCTGAGGCGGCCACTGTTTCTGCCGATCCCTCAGCTCGCAAGAGAAAGGGGAACGCTGCGGAGGGACGCAAAGACAAGGAGGGGTCTTCGTCTCGGTCGGCTTCAAAAAAGGCTCGAAAGAGCAAAGACAAGGACCGTGGGAAGGCCCCTGCCGTCCCTCTTCCGGGTGGTATCTTCAGCCCGGAATTTAGCATGAGTGACCGGTCGAAGTTCCACATGAGCTCCTCCCAAAGGGAGCTCATAGAGCCTCTCTCCGAGTTGGAATTGACCAACGCCATGCTGGAGATGTCTACTCGGACGTCCGCCCTGGCGTGGTACCTGAAGAAGTTCGCTGATCGCCCCGGGGTGGCGGAGGTGCGGGCCGAGCTCGATAAAGAAAAGAAGAATGCGGCCTCTCTTCAATTTACCTTGGAAGAGATGGTTCTCAACGAAGAGGAATACAACAAGAAGATCGATCGGCTAGAGGCCGATCTTGAGAAGACAAAGAAAGAGGCCGCTGAGGATTTGGCAGCTGCCCGGGGCAAGCTTGACAGCGCAGAGGAAGAAAATCGCCAGCTGCAGGCGGAAGTGGCCCGCCTAAAGGAGGTCGAAGCAGAGCGCGCTAAGGCGAACGAGGCTCTTTCCCAAGACCTTGCGAAAACTAAGGAGAAGGTCGTCGAACTGGAGTCGACCGTCATGTTTGAACATGAGGAAGGCTTCAACAAAGCCCTTCGCCAAGTTATTCTCCTGGCGGGCGTCGAGGATCCGTATAGCCTCGGCGTGGACATCGAGAAGGACGTCGTGGATGGCGTCTTGGTTGACTTGATGGCCGAGGAGGATGCATCGGCCGTGGCAGACGGTGCTGGAGGAAATAGTTAGGAGTTTTATTTACTTGAATTTTTTGATGTGTATTCTTGTGGCCGTCCGTCCAATGTCTCGGATTGTCCAGAGGTTGGCCGGACGGTACTTTTGTAAGTCTATATGTCTTTTGACATGAATGATTAATACACAGTGGCTTTTAGTTCCGTGCGTTTTCTTACTATGTCATTCTGCTTGCAATGATAACTTTCCTTTAAGTTAATTGTCCGGCCGTGATGGAGACTTTCCGAGGCGGACAGTAGCGTTTAGCTTCTAGTTTTTTGTTTCGTTTTTTATCCGAGTGTTCCGGACGGTTTTTCACTTCGTCGCCCCGCCAAGCTGAGAGTTGTTCTCGGAACACTCTTTCACCAGCTTGGGGTTTAGTAGGGCGGACGATCCTTCGTTATGTCGCCCAACTAAGCTGAGAGTTGTTCTCGTTGGAACACTCTTTTGCCAGCTTGGAGTTTGGTAGGGCGGACGATCCTTCGTTATGTCGCCCAACCAAGCTGAGAGTTGTTCTCGTTGGAACACTCTTTTGCCAGCTTGGAGTTTAGTAGGGCGGACGATCCTTCGTTATGTCGCCCAACCAAGCTGAGAGTTGTTCTCGTTGGAACACTCTTTTGCCAGCTTGGAGTTTGATAGGGCGGACGATCCTTCGTTATGTCGCCCAACCAAGCTGAGAGTTGTTCTCGTTGGAACACTCTTTTGCCAGCTTGGAGTTTGGTAGGGCGGACGATCCTTCGTTATTACATTTCTATAAGATGACATTAGCTTCGTGGGAGAAAACAGGTATCTTGATTCATTGATTATGGGGGTACATCGGAACAAGTATTTGACATTAACTAAAGTAAAACTTTAAATGTGTGGCGTTCCAGGTGTTGGGGATGGGGTGTCCGTCCATGCGTTCCAGCCTGTAGGCTCCGTTCCCCGGGGCTTCCACTATCCTGAATGGCCCCTCCCATTTGGCGGCGAGTTTTCCGTGCGCCGGGTTTCGGCGGGCATCCCCCGCTTTTCTCCATACTAAATCCCCCTCTTGGAAACTTCTTGGGCGGACCTTGGAGTTGTATTTTCTCTCGACCATTCGTTTGCAAGCTTCGGCCCTCAGCGCCGCTCGGTCACGCCGTTCGTCCAGGGAGTCCAATTCGATTCTCAACTCTTGATCGTTGAGGTTCAGGTCCTCGACTTCTCGCCTTAAGGACGGTTCGCCCAGCTCAACCGGCAGCATGGCATCAGTACCATAAGTTAAGTTGAAAGGGGTTTCGCCGGTGGTTCCATGAGGTGTGCATCTATAGGCCCATAGGACCTCGGGCAGTTCGTCCACCCATGCTCCCTTCCTTTCTCCCAGACGCCGCTTAAGTTCCGAAACTATGGTTTTGTTCATTGCTTCGGCTTGACCGTTCGTCTGGGGATGCTCGACGGAGCTGGTAATGTGCTTGATCCCCAATCCTTTGAAGAATTCGGCGAGTTTTTTATCTATAAACTGCCGGCCGTTGTCTGTGATGATGGATCGGGGGAGGCCGAAGCGACATATCAACTTCCAACAGAATTTCTGGACCTGGGCGGCCGTGATGGTTGCCAGGGGCTCGGCCTCTACCCACCTGGTGAAATAATCCACCGCCACCAAAAGAAACTTCTTCTGCGCCCGCCCTAACGGAAACGGTCCCACGATGTCCATTCCCCATTGGGCGAACGGCCAAGGGGATGATATTGGATTCAGAGCGTGTGGCGGTCGGTGAGAGTGGTTGGCGTGCGCTTGGCAACTGAGGCACTTCTGGACGAACGCTTTCGTATCCGCCTCCATGGTAGGCCAATAGTATCCGGCTCTCAGTAACCGGGCTTTCAACGTCCTCCAACCCGTGTGGAGGCCACAGACGCCATTGTGAAGCTCGTCCATGACATAGCGCGCCTCTTCGTTCCCCAGGCATTTAAGGAGGGGGGAGGAGAAGCCTCTTCGGTACAAGTCATCCCCTATGACCAGATAACGGGCCACTTTCTTGGCTTCGCCCGGACCTACCGTCCGCCCCTCATCCTGGCGGGTCATGATCTCCCTGATTTCGGTGCGCCAGTCTTGTCCTCCCCGGGATACCGCCGAGCATTCTACTGAGGGCTGGAGTAGGACCTGCCGTACGACCGTAGTCAACTGTCCCTTCTCCCTTCCTGAACTGAGTTTAGACAGTATGTCTGCCCTCGTGTTTTGTTCTCTTGGAATGTGCTGTATGTCGACTTTATCGAACGCTTTTGCGAGTTCCGTCGCTCGCTGGTAGTACCGCAAGAGGCGCTCCTCTCTGACTTGGAAGTTGCCATTCATTTGGCCCACTACCAGCTCAGAGTCAGTCCGGCAGGTTATCCTTCTCGCCCCCATGTCCTTTGCCAATTCTAGGCCGGCCACCAGAGCCTCGTACTCAGCTTGATTGTTGGATACTTTGAATTTGAATATTAAGGAATGTTCCAGTAAGAATCCATTGGGGCCTTCAAGTACGATGCCGGCCCCGCTGATCGTACGGCCGGATGCTCCATCTACATACAAATCCCAGTTATCCTGGCCGGACGGGGGTAACTCGGCCGCGAAGTCTGCCAAATGTTGGCCTTTAACTGATCCCCTTGGTTCGTAGCGCAAACCGAACTCTGAGAGTTCTACCGCCCATCCCACCATCCGTCCCGCTAGGTCCGGCTTTCTGAGGATTTTGGAGATTGGGAAGTCTGTCCGGACTATCACCTGATAGCTTTGAAAATAAGGACGAAGCCTTCGGGACGCGTGCAATAAAGCCAAAGCTACCTTCTCCACCCGCTGGTACCGGGTTTCTGCATCTAAAAGCGTCCGGCTCACGAAGTAGATTAGCCTCGCCTGAGGCCGTTCTTGCATCAACACGGCGCTGACGGCCGTTTCGGACACTCCCAAGAAAATGTGTAAATCTCCCCCTGGGACCGGGCGGTTCATGACCGGTGGGTTGCTAAGGATGACCTTGACGTCCTTGAATGCTCGCTCACACTCGTCGTCCCATGACGGACCGGCCCCTTTCTTCAACTTACGTAGGACCGGCCTCATCCGTTCTGCCAACTTGGGGATGAACCGGGACAAAGCAGTAAGGCGTCCGACTAATCTCTGCACTTCCTTAATGGTGGCCGGACTCTGCATTTGTAGTACCGCGTCGCACTTGTCCGGGTTGGCCTCGATTCCCCTGGATGTCAGCATGAAGCCCAAGAACTTTCCGGCTGCCACCCCGAATGTACACTTCGCGGGGTTTAGGCGCATGCCGAATTTCCTAACTTGGCGGAAAACCTCCTCGAGATCTTGGATGTGTCCTCCTCCGTCCGCCGACCGGACCACCATGTCATCAACATAAACGTCCATGCACCGACCTATCTGGTCCCGGAATATTCTATCCATTAAGCGCTGATAGGTTGCCCCCGCATTCTTCAGGCCGAACGGCATAACCTCGTAACAGAAGTTAGCCTTCTCCGTGATAAATGCTGTCTTTTCAATGTCTGGCCCGTACATGGGTATTTGGTTATACCCAGAATATGCATCTAGGAAACTCAATATTCGGTGTCCGGAGGCACCGTCCACCAGGGCGTCTATGCTGGGTAAGGGGTGTGAATCCTTCGGGCAGGCTTTGTTCAGATCCGTGTAGTCAGTACACATGCGCCATTTCCCGTTGGTCTTCTTCACCATGACCACGTTAGCTAGCCATGTGGTGTAAGTGACCGGCCGGACAAAGCCCGCTCTCCTCAACTTCTCCACCTCCTCTGCCACGGCTTTACGCTTCTCTTCACCCATTCTTCGCTTTTTCTGGGCCACGGGGCGAGCGTTCTGGAACAGCGAGAGCTTATGGCACATCACTGCAGGATGAATGCCCGGCATGTCTGCTGCCGTCCACGCAAAAAGATCACGGTTCTTCCAAAGGAGTGCCCTCAGCTCCTTTTCCGTTTCAAGGTCCAGCTCCCTGGCGATGAGTGTGGTCTGGGCGGGCTCCCTCCCTATCAGGATAGGTTGGGTTTCTCCCATGGGTTCCAGGCGGTCCTCGGTATTGGTCCTCGGGTCGAGGTCCGCCATGGCTACCTCAGAACCTGCCGTCCGCCTCTTTACCGGTCGAACATGCAGCCTTAGCCCTGCCGCATAGCATTCCCGGGCCGTCTTCTGGTCCGCCCTGACGGTGCAGATAGTCCCCTTCTCGGAGGGGTATTTCATCGTGAGGTGGGGGGTGGAGACGATTGCTCCAAAAGCGTTTAAGCACGGCCTTCCGAGCAATACGTTGTATGACGTGTTGGCCTGTACCAGCAGATACCGGACCCTCTTCTCCTCGCTAGACCGTCCGGTCCCCAACCTCGTCCTCAACTCCACATATCCCCTTGTGTCGACTCTTTCTCCTGCAAACCCTACTATCTGCCCATCGTAGGGAACGATCAGATCTTCTGAGATATCCATTTGCAGGAAAGTCTTCCAGTAAAGGATGTTGACCGAACTTCCTTGGTCAACCAGGACTTTGCTTATCCCGTACCGTGCTATTTCTGCCGTTATGACCATTGGGTCGTCCTGGTCGGGATCAGGGGCGTGAAAGTCCTCGTCCGAGAAGGTGATGGGCGGCATGGAGCGACGCGGCTTATCAACCAGGTGGACGGATTGGAGGGCCCGAACGTGGCGTTTACGGGCGGAAGAAGATGACCCTCCTCCCGCGAATCCTCCGGAAATGGTATTAATGTGTCCTCTCAAGGGGCGTTCCCGACTGCGGCTTCGACTTCGGCTCGGGCGCCTTTCGGAGCGGGGTCGTTCCGCTCGGGGATTCCGCGGCTTATCCTTTCGGTAGGCAGGCCTCTGGGCAGACCGTTCGGTTGATTGCGACGGGCGCTCGTCTCGGACGTACTTCTTAAGCTTTCCCGCCCGGATGAGTTCTTCTATTTTGTCCTTGAGGGTCCAGCATTCTTCGGTGCTGTGACCCATGTTTTTGTGGTAGGAGCAATGTTTGCTCCGGTCAGCGTTCTTCGAAGTTGGGAGTCCCTCATGCTCCACTATCAGTTCTGCACTTAGGGCCTCTCGGAGAATTTTCTCCCTTGAGGCGTTCAAGGGCGTATATTGTTGGAAGCGAGGTCCTTTCTTCTGCTCCCGGGGCCTAGGGCCGAACGTTTTTCCCGTAGAATTGGCGGGTTTATTACTGTCCGTCCTCTCTCCCCTGGCTTCTTGAGTTTCTTTTTTATAGGAGAGCTTCATCTCCTCCACCCTTATTTCATCAGCCGCTCTTTCTCTCAGCTCCTCCATTGTTTTGGGTGCTCGCCTGCAGACACTATCCTTGAACGGCCCCGGCTTCAAGGCCGGCAGGATGTAATGAAGGGCGAGCTCTGGGGTTAGGCTTTTTACCCGACGGACGGTCTTCTGGTACCTGTCCATAAACGTCCGTAGTGTTTCGTCCTTTCCCTGTTTGAGGGTCATTAATTCGAATACGGTCAAGTCTTGGGTGCTGCTAGCTGCAAATTGTTTAATGAACAGTTGTTTTAATCCGGCAAAATTTTCTATTGAGTTAGGAGGGAGGGTGTTGAACCATTCCAGTGCTTCGTCTTCCAACGAGAGCGAGAACGCTCGGCACCAAATGGCGTCATTGCCTGTTCGGAACGCCATCGCGTTCGAGAACGTCTGGATATGGGAGGCAGGGTCCGTTGTTCCGTTATACATTTTGAATTGTGGAGCCATAAATTGCTCCGAGATTTGGACATTCATGATGTTCTGAGTGAATGGGAGTAACAAGGTGGACGACGGTTCCGACTTCACTATCATTCGTCCGTCCTCGGCAGCGCTCTCCGCATGCACCGATTTAGCCTTGCTTCCTTCCGCCTCGGACCCGGTAGGCCTCCAGGTTTTATCATACTCGGTATCGGCGGGTGGACTGTCTTCCGCTACCGTCTTTTCCTTATCCTTCCTTTGCTTTCCTTCATCTATCCGCCCGACCTCCTGGGCTATCCGGGCTTCGTAGTCGGCCTTTACGGCGGCCAATTCGTCCTCGTGACGCTGCTGCATCTCTTCCATTTTCTGCTGCAATGCGCGGATCATCTCCACCGGGTCGTCCGTGCCCTGGTTTCTTGTGGTCACCATTGAGTTTTTGAAATCACACGGCCCCACGGTGGGCGCCAAATGTTTCGGATGTGTAGGGCTGTGCGGTTCCAAGTCTTCCAAGTCCTCCCGTAGCCTTGTCTCCGAGGCGGATCTTCTCCTGGCGCTTTGGCTCTCCTCTTGATCCGGAGGGGTGGAGACCTGCAAAAGATTCTCCGATGCCAAAGTCAGTTTCAGAGCAGTGGCTATTTTCAGTAGTAGCAATAAATGTGCATTCAATGTAACCTATCTACCACTCACCGTGGACCTGTATTTATAGTTTTCGCTATGGGCTTGGGATTAGTGAAAAGTTAATCACGGCCCAAAACAGCCCAATAGCTTCTAATTTCTATTTACCTTTAAGCCAGGCTACTTTTCCTTAAGTCATGTGGATTAGTGTTTTGGCGGGCGTGGGCGTCCGCCCATGTGAAGTGGGCGTCTGTCTCGCGCGCGCGGAGATCCGCCCATGTGGGATCCGCCCATGGGATCCGCCCATATGGGCTCTTCCGTACGGCGTCCGGTTTTGCTGGTCGTGTCCGCCCATGTGATATGGGCGTCCACCTCGTCCGCATGGAGATCCGCCCAATTAGCTTGGGCGTCCGCTCATATGGATCCTTCCGTACGGCGTCCGGCCCCTGCGGATACACAAGCCCCCCAAGTCCTAGTGCCCGTAGTGAACGTAGGACTTTGGGTTACCTAACAAACAAGATTCGCCTAACAAACAAGATTTGATGCAGTGGCCGTCGTGCCGGGCTGCTCTGTGATGGTAGAATTCCTTGTGAGTTCTTCAAAGTTTTTCTTATAAAGAGGTTCGGCCCGGTTGGTAGGCCTTTCTCCCTGCTACAAAAGGGTTAGGAGAGTTTATACCGGGTCTAGGTTCAATCTTTGGCTGGCTCTTCAATCGCATGAGCCTCCGGCGTGCCTTCTACGATTGCGTATAGGTATTGTCGTAAGTCGCCGTGGACTCCGGAGTGGACTCCGGTATATCTTTAGGTAGGCGGTCATTGGACAACCGGACGGTCCTTCCGTACGGCGCCCGGCTTCCCGGGTCCCTTCGTACGACGTCCGGCCCCTGCGGATACATTAAGTTTAATAATTTTATTTTACGAATTTATTTTTGACATCATTTAAAAAGTTCTCTTATCAGGAATTAAATATCTATAACATATAGTCACTAGTATAATAAATTTATGGCAAATATGTAAGTTAAAAAAATTGTATTCTCTTAATCCAGCTATTTTAAGTTTAATAATTTTATTTAAATGATTAAGCATTATTTTTCATATTTATAATCTCTGGGTCAAGTTGTCACATATTTGTTTTTGGTATCACTCCAAAAGACCTTTTATCAATGAAAGTATGTTATGTGTATATAAATTCATGTTCATCTCTTCTTTTATTTAATGTCAGACTTTGTTTGTGTTCTAACAAAAATTACATTTCATCATTGTCCTCACTATCACTACATAAAGACACTATAAAGAAACAAAATATATTTTTTTTAATTTTTTGGATCTAACAAGTATTAACCTTGGTTGGTCCTACGTATTCTCATTCAAAATTTGAAATTAGGGTTAGATAATTCTTTTGAAAATCTGTTTGAGAAGTTTGTTTAGGAATTTGTTTGAAAAAAAATTATGGATAAATTTAAATATTTTGAAAAGTGAACCCCACAAAGAGTGACATTACTCCTACTATCACCACTCTTGATGGAGAATAAATGATCATATAGTTCTGACACATTAATTGTTTGTGTTGTTTGAAAATGGAGATGTTTCTAATTTTTGAAGATTTTATATTTTTTTTGTTATTTTTAGCATGATTGGAAAAGAAGGTAACGAGTATTAGGTCGACGCAGACGGTCACACGAGTGCTCATTCCTTTAAAATGACATTATACTTTAAAACTTTACTTTTGTTATTTTTTATTATTTTTAAAAGAGAGAGAAAAGGTATTGGGCACTATGATGACACGAACGGTCACACAAGTGCTCATACCATTGATACGGACCATCACGCCAATACTCATATCATTATTTAATTTATTATTTAACTTTTAGATCAAAAGTATTAAGTATTAAGTATTAAGGACGGTCGCAAGAGTACTATTATTTAAAATATTAGAAAATATTTTTTTTTAAATTTTTAAATTTTATCTTTTTTATCTTTATTTTTTAATTTTATTATATAAAAATAATATTTACGTAAATGTTTAAAATAAGATTATAAAACAGTAATCGCATCTATATAATATAGAATAATAGTAATATTTATTTAAAAAATAATAATATTTAAGTAAGTGTTTTTGAAGAAAGGTCTAAAAGATTGAAAACAAATTACAGATATATCTATTTATAAAAAAACAATATTAAGAAAACCAAATTACAGCTATAATTTTTAAATTTATCTTTTTTATTTTAAAAAAACAATATTTAAAGAAAAATAAAACAAGAACAAATTGAAAACTATATTTAGTTATCAAGAAGAAAGATACCGTCAGAAGCTCTGAAACCATTTTTTTTATAATTTTAGTTTTATCTCTTTCTATTCAAGAGAGAAGATATTTAAAAAGAAGATATTAAAAAGTATATTATTAGAAGCTTTAATATTATTTCGTATAGTTTTGTAATTTTATTTTATTTTTTCATTTTCTTTTGTTTTTTATTTTTATGCTTTTTATTGAACATTTGCTATTTTTTTCAAAAATTGAGAATGCAACAAACAAACAATCAGAGGAAATCAATGGTACACGAAAGATTGGGTTGGCCCAAACCCTTGCTGGTAGGGATCTTTTGAAAGTAAGTGAAAGACAGCAGCACCACCATTATCTTTCCTCTGCCAAGAACCGCCACAGCTCCTTCTTTTGATATAACACTCATTCTCCATCACCGTTCCCACTTCTACTATGTAGACATTCCTCAAAATCACTCATCTGTATCTCTATCGTCGTCGACAATATCGCCATTTGTAACCCTCGCCTCCGCAAGCACCAGATTCTCCCTTCTTTGTGCGAGGGTTTCCCTCTTCTATGAACGCGACACCAAACCCTTGGTTGGATTTATCTATTTACGGTGTCGCTGCCAATGGAGCCCCTAGTCGCCGCTCACACCACCACCGGGCTTGCAACTTGTTCTCTGTTTTTTTTTATAATCAAAACTATGGATATTTTCGTGTTTTGGGGTGTTGGGATGGGTTGGTGGGATGGTTAAGGCAGGTTTCGGAGAGTTTGGGGAGAGAAGACGAAGAGTGATGTGTTTTTGGCTTCATTCTGATAATAAGATCAGTATTAACTTCAGGCCTCGCAATACTCTGCCTTCTTAAACTTAAACTCGACCTTATCGGCGTCAATGTCCGCAACAAACCGCGATGCTAAATCTGCATTTACCTGGAAATCGTTGGGGATTTTGTCTATGGAGGCTTTGATGGCGGAGACGGTGCTGTGATCCTCGTAGCCGCGGCTCTCTTCCAGACCGACGACATCTTCCCAACCGCTGGCGAAAGTCGCACCACCAACGCTAACCGGAACGACGAGATCTACGGTTGTAATTGACTCCGATTTGAGATCCCGCCATTGAAGCACTGCCGGCGGCAAAGCTTGGAATGGTTGTGATAGATGAATGTGTATGGAGGTGGCGGAGACAGTTGTGCCAGAGGAAGAATATTTTACAAAAGAATCTGGGAAACGAAACCTTGTCGTGGATCTAGCAAGCTCAGAATCGTATCGGAAATGAGTCCCTAGTGAAATTGGGATCGTGAATGAGGAAAGAGAAATCAAAGCCGAAGGAGGAAGAAGGGAGAGATAGACAGGGAGGCGAGTTTGGTGGTTGTCGTTTCTTTGAAAATGGGGTGTGGTGTGATGGTTGAAGAAGCAGGAGGATGGGAGCGAAATAGAGAATCGGGAAGGAGATATTCGAGGAAGAAGAAAATGGGCTATCAAATTCGTTGGGTAGGAAGATGGATTTCTGTTATGTGAATCTGTTGGTGCTCCTGTTTCCCCCTTTTTTTTTTTCCTTTTCTTTTCTTTTTTTCTTTTTTTTCTTTTTTCTTTTTTTTTCCTTTTTTTTTCTTTTTTTCTTTTTTTTTTTCTTTTTTTCTTTTTCTTTTTTTCTTTCTTTTTTTCTTTTTCTTTTTTTTTCTTCCTTTTTTTCTTTTTTTTCCTTTTTCCTTTTTTTTCTTTTTAAAAAAAAAACTAATATAGAAAATAAAATAAAATCAAATAATATAAAACGAAAAAAAATAATAAAAAGACAAAATAAGATAAAATAAAAAAGACATATTATTTAGTCAGCAACGAAATTGGAGGTTGACATTAACATATACTATAATAAATCCCGTACTGCACGAGTGAAAAAAAAAACACTAACATAAAGACAAACATCAGAGCTAGTGGCTTTGTTTAACGCATGCCGGAAAGTCTATAAGATATAGTTGCTAGTCAAATAAATTTATGACAAATATGAATGTTTTTAAAGAAAAAATTGTATACAGACATCAATAATTGTGAACATGAATGTTTAGTGAGCAGTGACCACAGTAGGACATCGTTGAATTTGATTGATATGCTCGAATTAATCAAAAGATTAATTAAAGTAATAATTAGAGAAGCATATTGTGAACAGCGGAACAGTTGAAAAATTTTGTTTGACTGTTACAATAAAGTTTGTTGATTTGAGATTATCAGATACTTGCGTACAAGTTGTCGACTTCATCCAGTTTGAAATTTCAATGGCTACTTTTTGGCGTGTGCAGTCAAAGTTAAAGTACCAACAAACACGTGGAAGTATAGTTTATTTCTGAAATCCGATACTCTATGAAATCACCTCTCATTTAAACGCCATTCCTGAGATACTCTGCTTCTTCAAATTCAAGAATTGCAGGTATAGTGTTAGTTTGAAGGATGGTGAGAATGTGGTTAGCAGTAGCAGTGGTGTTACTGATTGCAGGAAGCTTTGTGGAGGGAAAACCTCATCGGATTCTGGTGGATACAGATGTAGACACCGATGATTTATTTGCTCTTCTCTACCTTATGAAACTCAACACATCACAGTTTAAACTGGAGGTAAGTCTTCTGTCAAATCAATGCAACACATCACAGTTTAAATTATGATATAAATATTTTTTGGTTTTAGTGGTGTCAAGATATCACACTCTAGGAATAATTATCAAACGTGGTCTCAAAATAATGTCCACGTATCCTCGGAAATTGTAAACCACTCCTAACAAAGAGAACCCATTCCAAATAAAGTAGCGTTTGATCACTCAAACTAATTGACATTTTGGTAAAACTACTAGATATTTTGAATAGAAGTTTCTTTCTTTTGTGAACCTAGTTCATACAAATTCGTATTTATTACTAGAAAACTATTAAAGAAGTGATATACACTCAAATGTAAAATTTATAAACAGAAAAGTAAAAGAAAGATTATATTATACCCTCTTGAAGGAAGTAAGAAGGTAAAATATGGTTGGGGAATAATATCATAATTTGTTTATGAAGGTATTTATTTTGTGTGTGTGTGTGTGGTGGAAACAATTTTAGGGCATCACCATCAGCGCAAATGCTTGGACGAATGCTGGACATGCTGTTAATCAAATTTACGATCTGCTTTACATGATGGGACGAGATGATGTTGCAGTTGGAGTTGGCGGTGAGGGCGGAATACTAACAGATGGTACCATACTCCCCAACGTTGGTGGATATCTTCCAATCATAGAACAGGTTTCTTACCTTTTGCAAACCTTACTTTTCCCTAAATACGAGGAATATTGTTCACAGGGATAACATAGATAAGTCAGAATCTGCTCAACTATGTAGTCAGATGATACTATAGAAAAAGAGAAAAACTGTGTATGTAATAGTATTACTATATTTATATTTGTGTGGTATTGTACGAGATACTTGTATCTTGATTGAGTTTATGTTTCTATTACATTTAAATGCATTTGTTTTAAGGATGATTGTCGTCTTGAAGCAGGGAATGACAACGGTGGGAGATTGCAGGTACAGGCGCGCCATTCCTATTGGTCTTGGAGGGCGTTTGGACATTGATGCCAATCATGGTATCAGGAAAGCTTTCCTACCACAGGTGTGTAAAATTCAAATAGTACTTATTTAATGATTAATTATGTTTAGAACATGATTAATTGTGTTTAGAGATTTGGTTGATAATTGTATGAGGAAATTAGGGAAGAAGGAAATACAGTCCAATGCATCAAGCAAGCGCACAGGAAGTGTTGATTGAGAAAATATCTTCTGGTCCCATTACAGTGCTTGTGATCGGAGTACACACGAACATTGGAATCTTCCTAATGAATAACCCAAAGCTGAAAAAGAACGTGGAGCGTATCTATATAATGGGTGGGGGCGTAAGGTCAAGCAGTCCAACAGGTTGTTGCCCTAAGAATGCTTCGTCTTCCTGCGTGCCTCGCCAGTGCGGTGATCGGGGGAACATGTTCACTGATAACCCTTTTGCAGAATTCAATATATTTGGAGATCCTTTTGCAGCATACCAGGTCTGATACACATTTCCATATTCATAAAACCACTTCTTCATTCAAACTGTTTAACATTAACACAATCTCTTTTAGTAATTAATGTATTCTTCAAAGTTGCCTATATATACAAACATTATATATGCTACTTTTTCTTTTAACTCTGTATGCTCATTTTTATTTATTTATTATAAAAATTAGAATTCTTCTTGTAAGTTCATTAAATTTGTTATATTGAAAATTCTAGTTAGTATGGTTATGTAAGTAATAAAGTATTTGCCCTAATGATAAAAATAACAATTACCAGTGAAAAAGAAGTATTACGTACCTTCATGTCTTAAGAAAAAAATAAGTTATATATAAAAGACATAATCAAATCTTAGTATTTTATAAACTTATGTATTTGTTAATAAATTCCAATTAAAAAATTTCGTTTTGTTGAATGTTTAAAATGTATTTAATTTTCTTTTAAGTATCTACCATATAATTTTATCGTCAACGAGATGACAGAAGTGTTACTTCTATCTTCTCATCTCTAACCCGTTAATCAACATGCGTCTTTTCTCTTAAATTCCTATAACTCTCCAGTTAGTTTGCTCCTGTAGATGGAATTGGGGAGTTGAATTAAGAGTTAGAAGTGATAGGAGATAGTGAGGCAGATTGAACATTTAAATCCATCAACCCACACCTCACATAACGGACCAATGTTATATTTATAGGATCTATTATACGAGAATAGTTATCAAATATCAAGTATGAAATGAGGGGTTACAATTATATTTATAGGATCAACACGTTAAAACAATATTTACTCAGAAAATAATAAGAGCTAACTATTGAGATTTGATAATAACACGTGATAATAGTCCAAAATAATATGTAAGTTTGAGATGTCTTGTTATTGGACCGTATCCATAATTATGTCTTTTGGACTGGATAGGATCATATATGCCGTTTATATGTTCAGTATAACAAAATATTTTTATTTATTATGTCATTAATATTTTATATTGTATAATTCTAAATTTTATTTCGTAGTCCTCTTTGATACATATTATGCTTCATTATTTCATCATTTTTTTAAGTTTTTATTATGACTTTTATTTCTAAGAAATATACTTTAAATTTAATTTAATCTTATAAAATCAATTTATACAATGAATTTTATTAATATTTACATAGTATAAAATCATATAAAAACATACACTTACACTTAGATTATTCTCAGATAGAAATTTATGACCATAAAAACTCAATTATTTCAACATTTTTTATAGATAAGTTAGAAGTGGTATCATTTATGGAGGAGCATTATATAAACTTTATTTAGTTGATTATAAAAAAATATGTGGATATTTAGGTGATTCATTCTGGAATTCCTGTCACTCTTGTTCCTCTGGATGCAACAAACACAATCCCTATCACTAAAGAATTCTTTGACGAATTTGAAAAGAGCCAAGACACATACGAGGCACAGTACTGTTTCAAATCCTTGAAAATGGCTCGTGATACTTGGTTTGACGACCAATTCTATTCGGTAATTTCTTAATGAAGCCATGCGTGCCAATTATTAAAGTAAAGTAACTACTCTTCGTCTAATACGAATTCATTGTTGGCAGAGTTATTTCATGTGGGACTCTTTCGCAGCTGGTATAGCAGTCTCAACCATGAGTAAACCCAATAACCATAATGGAGAAAATGAATTTGCTGAAATGAAGTATATGAACATAACTGTTATAACTTCAAACAAACCTTATGGGGCATCTGATGGCTCTAACCCTTTCTTTGATGGCCGAAGAGTTCCTAAGTTCAATCTAGAGAAAGGTGGGGTGCATAGTGGCCATGTTCAACAAGGACTTAGAGATCCACTTTGCTTTGTGAAAAATGGGAAAGGTAGATGTCAGGTAATTCTTGCTTTCCCTTTTGGCTTGCAACTTCAATTTGTTACGTCCAATTTCACACCTACATATAGTAAATCTTAACGTGTTATGTACCAAAACATGTTCTATACACAGGATGGTTACACAAAAGAGGTAAGTGGTCCAGACTCAGTGAGGGTACTTGTTGCCACAAAAGCAAAGCCTAACAAGGATGTTAGGAGCAAACTTGACAGAGAATATTTCATAAACTTCTTGAATGTATGGTAAATTTTTTATTATATTCTTTAATCTTCTTTCAAAATTTATGAATCACACTGTTTTATCATGGCGTGTAAGGAAAACTGAATATTAATTATTTGTGCTCTGACCATATGAAGGGATTCTTAAAATGGAAAAGTGTATATGAATCTGACTTTTTGTATTGTGTCGAATTAAAGGTTATGAAGGATCCACAAAATTCAGGGAGGTTCAACTTCACCACACAGTTTCCTTATTACAAAGAAGTAACTTACAAGCCAAATTTTAAAAATAAAACACTGGGGAAACCTGTTGTGCTTGACATGGACATGAGTGCAGGAGATTTTCTTGCTCTATTTTACCTCCTAAAAGTGCCTGTTCAAGTAATCGACCTTAAGGTATCCTTATGTTTTCATTGTTAGTTGTTTATCTGATCTACACTTAAATTCTTAAGAAGTTTAATATTATGTTGAAATTTATACACAATTGCACTCAGGCAATCATCGTGAGTCCTACTGGATGGACTAATGCAGCAACAATAGATTCCATCTATGACTTACTGCACATGATGGGTCGTGACGATATCCCAGTTGGTCTTGGAGATGTTTTTGCAATAGATCAACCAGATCCAGTATTTGAAGCTGTTGGAGAATGCAAGTATATAAAAGCCATTCCCCATGGAAATGGGGGATTACTGGACTCTGATACTCTTTATGGTCTTGCTCGTGATCTGCCACGCAGCCCACGAAGGTGATTTTCAATTACTTTTATGGCTTTGAATGTATTGTTTATCAGCATTAGAATGCATCAGAAGTTAGTGAAATCATGTAGGCCAAGTGGAATGGAAGCTGCTATTGAAAGTAGAGAAATAACGAAATATGGGTCATGCAGAAATGAACCATGTTATTTGGGACACTGATTCAATCCAGCGGATAATCTGGTTTCTTGTCACCAAAAACTCTAACAAACACACTATGATGAAAGAATTATTTTTCTTGAATAGAGTGTTATTATAAGATTTCATTCAATTGTTGCGTAACCTTTGTTAAGTGTGTCGTGCATTTTGTAACCTGTATACCTTTTAACAAGGTTATATATAAGTTTGCTCGCACTTAAGTATTTCCAGTTTTTGTTTCGAGCAACTGGCTAACACACTAACCATTTCAGGTATACAACTGAGAATTCTGTGAAGTTTGGGGCTCCCCGGGATACAGATCACCCTGAACTCAGACAACCACTGGCCATGGAAGTTTGGGAGTCTATATTACAAAAAACTAATCCAGGGTCTAAGATTACAGTGCTGACTAATGGACCCTTGACTAACCTGGCAAAGGTTGTATCGATGAAAAACATAAGCTCAAGAATTCAGGCAAGTTATAGTATGTATTAGTTATCATCTATTTGAAATAGCTGCATATATCAGCAAGAACAATTACCTATTGTGGAAGTGCCTTGAGAGTAACCCCTAGAAAAAAGGAAAAAGGTTTTTTAACAAACTATTTTTGACAACCTCGCGTGGTGACCTGTATCCGTTTCAAATATTTTTTTGAAAATAAATTCAACTAAACCAATAAAACAGTGACACGTGTCCTATTATAAAAAAGTTATAGTCATTTTGGTAATAAATCATGATACTTTGACAATATTTTTTTAACAACATTTTAACAATATCTACGTGTCATTTTGTAATTGGTCTATGTTAGTGTTTGTGATTATTATAATTGATTGTGGAGTAATTTTGAACCAATTATAGAATGACACGTAAATGATGTTAAAATGTTGTCAAAATATCATTATTCTTTGATAATATTAGCCGAAGAGAAGCATTTGATTCTGCATTTAACAGTTTTCCTCGAATGATTAAGATATCTGTATTGTACTGATAGATCATAAAAAGGAATAACAATTCTAAAATGTCGCAGGATGTATATGTCGTTGGTGGACACATTAGCAGCACTGTTAAAGACAAAGGAAATATATTTTCAGTTCCTTCCAACCAATATGCTGAGTTCAACATGTTCTTGGATCCTTTAGCAGCCAGGATAGTGTTTGAATCAGAAGTTAATGTCACACTCATTCCACTCAATACCCAGCGCAAATCAAGTTCGTTTTCAGCCTTTATCGGCGAGTTGCGTAGGACACGAAGAACACCAGAGGCTGTGTTTTCCGAACGTCTGCTGTCACGGCTATACCATTTAAAGCAATCTCATAGCATGTATCAGCATATGGTATAACTTTCAGCCCACAGATTTTTCTTTCTAGCTTTTCACATCTTAATCTCAGAATTTATGGTTAACCTCTCTAAATGTGTGACACAAAAAGGAGAATAATCAACTTTAGATTCGTTTTAACAATGCCCCTTAAGAAACACGATGATTCCCGTTTAGTTCTTATAGGAATATTTGTTATTCTTGTTTTTATTGCAAGACCGCTACGAAATAGAAATACAAGAACTAAACATAAAAAAAAATTAGTATAAGACTAAAATATTGAGGATTTAGGTATAAGGATTAAGAAAATTGTTGGTGCCGATGTAGGAACCAAACGATTGATAAAACGTTAAGAAATTGCATTAGAAAAAGTAGATTAGATAGGATTAGTTGTTGTTTCCACTGTTTAAGTCCTTTGTGTTTGCAGGGCACGTTCTTGGGAGAAATTCTAGGCGCAGTTGTCTTGGGTGATAGCTATTCAGGTCTTGATCCAAAATTTGAGGAGAAGCTCATTAAAGTCTTGGCTGATGGTAATGAATGGAGTGATGGAAAAGTTGTGGTGGATGAAAAAGATGGAAAATTAGTGAGAATTTTAACGACTGTGGATGCCAAAGCTTACTATAAATTGTATGCAAACAAGCTTGGCCATGAGGAACAGTCAGCTAAGATAGGGAGTTTTGAGGAACAACGGAGAAGATGGAGTCATCCTCAGTTTAAATTAGAGATCATTACTTCACTGTTTACTAAGTGAATTTTAAACATAACTTCATCTCAATAATTAAGGTGAAAACTTAAACAAATTTCAATCTAGTTTTTACATCAATTGTTTCTTGATTGCTACCGTTCAACTTTGAGTAATTAAGAAAAAAAGAAAGAAAGGCGTCTTCAAAGAGTAATTTGTCACTCTTAAATCCACCTATAAAAACAAACAAAACATAAGTTTCTTTATCTCCAAAATATTATCTCTTAAAAAATTAATAGTACGATGATAAAAGAAATTATTTTCCTTGTTAAAAATGTAAGTTTATTGGTAAATTGTTTGTTTAATACAATGACTATTAAGATATTTTGTTATTAATACAATAAAAAGAAAATACAGTATTAATATAATAACTTTAATTACCTTAGTTTTATTTGAAGTTTATTAATTAGTAGATTTAGTATATATTTAGTCTTTAATAGTTGTCATATATATTTAAAAAAAAAATCAAATTTAAGAATTAAAAAAACAAAATTAATTAAATATTAATATTAACTTTTTCTTTAATAATCAAACACAAATTATTAAATACTAAAATACATATTTAATCCCAGCTATTTACACATTAAATAAAAATAATCAAATTATTTTATTAAATTTTCCCTGACTGTTATTTTAAATTTAATTTTTTTCTATTTTATCATTTTTTAAACTTAATTATATTTTAATTAATAGATTGAGTACATATAAATAAAAACTATTTATAATAAAATCATAAAAAAGATTTATATTTAATTTTATACAAAAAATAATAATAATGATAATTTTATTATCTTTTATTATCACAAAAAAATGAACTCAGGTCACTTGATGTAACACATGCATTTTTACTAGTAATTATAAATTTAATCATCCTATAATGTCTAACACATGCTAGTAATTATAAATTTATGTCTAGTTATTATTCTTTTAATTCAAATTAAAAACTCATTAGTAGGGTGTGCCAAGCTGTATCAAAATCTCTACCTTAAAAAATTAATTTAATATCGTGTGGGCCATTGACCCACATATGAGAATTAAATAGAAGGAAAATTCTTTTTATAATAAGCTTAAGAGGGACTCTTCTATGATCCAGGCGGTATGGGACTTATAAATGCAGTTCAACACTATGCATCAGCCCTATTTAATGACAAATATGTAAGTTTAATAATTAACATTGTATTCTCTTTATTCAACTATATTAAGTTTAATAATTTTATTTATATGGTTAAACATTGTTTTATACATCTATAATTTTTTAGTCAAATTCTTATGAATTGTTTTTAGTATCGTTCTAAAAACTCTTTATCAATAAATGTATGTTATAATAAAAATGTAAGTTATCTGCACATAAATTTATATTTATCTCTTCTTTTATTTAATGTTGGATTTTGTATTCTAACAAAAATTATATTTCATCATTATTTATTAGTGCAGAATTGACCTTTAACATCACCTAGTAGACGTCGGACCACAAAATAACTAATGTAAACTATTGACCGGTGGCATGTTCGTAAATAAGTTGGACACATAGACGTCGGTTAGGAGGGGCCCCGATGTCTATATATAGACGTCGGTGCCCCTCCTAATCGACGTCGATGTGTCTGATAGGTAGATGAAAAGTTCTTTTTTTTTGCCATATAGACATCCGATCCAGCCATCCCGATGTCTATATACGATTATAGACGTCGGTGAACCTCCTAATAGATGAAAAGTACTTTTTTTCCGCCATATAGACGTTTGATCCTGCCATCCGACGTCTAAATGGCCTGACAAGGTAGGTGAAAAGTTGTTTTGGACGTCATATTAGTTAGGGTTCCGACGTCTAGGCGAGAATGGACGTCGGTGCCCTCTGTGTCCGATGTCTTGTTTGTTGTTAAATCAGAAATCGAACTTGCGGTTACACGCACTTCATCGTCTTCCTTCTCGCCTTTTCTCTCTTTGACATTGCATTTCCAGGTGCGTTTTTGTCTCTTTTGAACCATTTAAACTTACTTTTATTCCAATTAAATTAGTCTTTGATGGATTATCTTCCATTTGAACCGATTAAAATGAGTTTTCATTGTGTTTTGATACAGTTTTTCTCGTGTCTTTGGGTAGCGTAGTAGTACATTCTCCCTTTGCTAGTTTCCTCGTAAGAAAAGTTTGCGTCTTTTGGATGCCTTATAACGTTTCAACCCAAAATCGAACCAAAATCGAACCTGGGTCTTTGCCTAGCTCTCATGTCACCGTATTTGTTTTCATTGCCGGTTGGAATGGAACTAGGCAAGGACCCAGATCCGGTTTTCGGTTGAAATGGCATAAGATGTCCAAAAGACACAACCTTTTCTATGGAAAAACTAGCAAAGGAAGAAGGTGCTACTACGCTATCCAAAGACACGAGCTGCAGTAGACGTCGGTTAATGCCAGTGTCCGACGTCTATAGTGTCCTCAGACGTCAGTTAATTCATGTCCGACGTTTATAAAGACATTGGACTTGTGGAGTCCGATATCCCATTAACGTCACTCATAAAGACGTCGGATCGAGATATGACGTTAAAAGCCCAAAATAACATGCATCTAAAGCTTTTTCTGCACTAGTTGTTCTCGATATAATAGATACATCCAAATTTATGTATATGATTTACTATTTCAATATTAATTAATTTTATAAAAATTATAAAAATATAATATTATCAAATATTTTATATTAAAATAATATATTTAATGTCAAAATTTAGAAAAAAATTATAATTGTTTAAAGTTTAAATCAAGGTGCCAAATAAGAATTATGTTGTTATATTGCGGTGGTAAAATTATATTTATATTAAAAACAATTAAAACAATATTTAAAAGAAAACAAAATAAATAAGAATATTAAAAAGAAGTAAAAATATTATATATGCATCTTATAAATTATTTAAAGATATAATAAAATATAATGAATCTTAAAAATTTCAAAATCATTTTCAAATATCAAACTCGTTAAACTGATAAGATAATTAAAATTGTTTGAATGAAACAAAAGTTTTTTAAATAAAAAAAGTTGAATAAAAAAAGTAAAGTAAATAATTTTTTATATTATATGGTAAACGAAGGGTTGAAGATTGAGAATTTGAAATTCAGATAAACATATATCCTCGTGTGAAAAAAAATAATAAATAAAAGTAAAAAAAAAATTAGTAGAGATAATCATATATATATATATATATATATATATATATATATATATAATTTAAAAACTATTTCATTATGAAAATTAATTGAACATAGAAAATGTAATTAATACTGAAGAAAATACATGAAATATTCGAATTCTGTGAATAATAAATAAATGGAACAATTATAAGATTTCAAATTCAAAAGAGTAAAAAAGTAAATTTTGTGACATCCCAAAAATACAGTACAAAACCATATAATAGAATAATCACATTCATAATATTACAGATCAATTTCACATATAAAAGAGGTACGATTATTGCCGAACGGTCTTACATAGTCACCGAATGGTTCTACAATACAAATAAAATAGAAGCTACAGTAATAACCGAACGGTTCTCTTATACCGATCGGTCATATACAAGATTCAGTAAACAGATGAGGGAACGATATAAAGTTCAGTCTTAACTTCTACTTCTAACGATGCTTCTTCCAGCAACACTCCTCCTTCTTCTCACATCCACACGGATGATCATTGCAACAGGAACAAAGTAAGACAAAAAAACGAAATAGACAAGACGGAAAAAGGGTAAGCTTATGTAATTTATTTCAAGAATCATACATATTCAGATCACATAAGTTCTATACCAATCAATTTCACCAAATCAATCATTCCTTATTACATGCAATAAACCAACATTTGACTCTAATCGTCCGGACTGTATGAATTCTGTGTAGCTACGACGTTTGTGCACCCAGGTGATGTAGTAACTGGGATACCCTCAACAGCTGCCACCCGAGGTTAGTCCGTTCCGTCCAATTTAACCTTATGGACTATGACCTCCTACCATTCTCACACATGACTTACTCCTCTCTACTTGAGAATGAGTAATCACAAAATATCAGGATAAACGCCAGCTAAGCCTTGTCTACATTCATACTTTACCATTCAAATACCAATTCATGAGATATTCCTCCCTGGAATACTTTTACATAACCATACTCATTTTATCCATATCACATTCCATCATATTTTATTATCTAAACATCAAACCGAACCCATTGGAACAAAGATCCTATATGTCACCAAATACTGAAAAATAACCTTCCACATAGAGACGAAACCGAACACTAGGATTGAGACCGAGAGGTCTTCAGCTCACAAACAAATCAGAACCAAAGGAGTTATTATCAGAGTTATGAAAGAAACCGAAAGGAATAACATTCCATAGTAATTAACCGAACTGAACGCTATTTAATAGGTGAGCCATTTCATTGAACTGGCCCCTGAGAGTTTAAATCGAACGCTACGAAGCCTAGGCCGAGTACTAATACTCTAGGCCGAACACCATTTAGAGACCAATACTGTTTGACACCAAATACTAGTGACAGACGGGGTACGATGAAGAAACTGAACGTTATTTATACTTAGCTTTTAATATGATACTAACATTAAAGAGGTTGAGTGCTAGTCTAAGACCGAGCACTGTAGAGACCGAACACTATCCGGTTTGGCCGAACACTCTTATTCCAAACAATTGATAAGAGGTTACTAGGATGAGACCGAACGCTTGGTTTAAGACCGAGCACTGCTGATACAAAGAACCTGGTTTATGACCGAGCACTACTGAGTTTATACGATAGTTGAATATATTCAGAATACAATATCTTATAACTTATTTTCAACAAAGAATGAGTAGATGATTTTAGAATTTTAAGTAGTTATTGACTAACGTAGCCAAACTAATTTGAGAGAGAAAGATGGAAAACTAAATGTGGACAGAACTCTTTATTAACGAGTCTTCTAAGATAAACCGATCGGTCATCAACTGATTCTTCCCAAAGGAAGGATCCAGTCCAAACCGAACGCTCAAAGGGAACCGATCGGTCAATGATGACCTTCAGTGACAAACATCAATTTTTACAGAGAACTACAGACCTCAAATTTATCCTTAAATCAATCCATTCCTCAGCATTTCTTTTCATACATTCATACAGTAAAAAACGTGTAGTAAACATACTTCATAATCATCCAATAAGCAACCAAACATGCCAGTATCCAAAGCAAGAAAAAAATCAAATTATATAAGCTTCCCTTACCTCTTAACGTGACCGAACGCTCAACAATGCAGGATACTGGTTCACCGGTTCACCACTACACTTTCGTCTACCCTTAGAGTTTACTGATCACAAATTCTAGACAAAATAAAAGACCAGAACACTATAAAAAATCACATATAGAAAGGTGATCAACCTTGCAACAAGAACTTGGTTTGCATGCTCCAGAAACCACACGACTGAGGGAGAGAAGAACTTACCAGCTCAGAATCAAAAACTGATCGGTTCAAACGGAAGCCGTCGACGCCGGTAGAGTTCAGACGGTGCCTGAGTGGTGATCGGAAGAAGGAAAAATGAGAATTTCTTAGAGAGAAGATGAAAGAGATTTAGAGATAAGGAGGACAGAATGGAAGCTTCAGAAATATGGGAAGAAGGGTGCATGCAGAAAATGGCGCAGAGTTTGAAATTTGGCATTAAATACTACCGTCACTACAACCGAACGACCACTCTCCTGCAGCCACCTGTTTTCCACTATCTGAAACTCTGACTCTCTCTCCTTGACACTTGACTTCCACTACTTGGGGTTTTTAGTGGATTTTTAATGGTTCTGACAAATTTTACTTTGTAAAAACTATATTTCATTAATGTTTTGTTCACATTAGATGATTTGTGGGAGATGATTTGGGGAGAGTGATTGAATGGATTTGAGGGTAAAATTTTTGTTGTTTTTTTGAGTGGATTTGGAGGTAATTGAGAGTTGTGATAATTAGTGTAGGATTTGGTTGATGTGATATATTTAAAAAATTTGTTTAATTAGTAGAAATTAAAGATTATCAAAATGTCCCTAGTTATTAAAGTAATATAAAATAATATTTGTTAATGTTATATTTAATTGTAAAAATGTTTATAAGGAGTAAAAAATTTAAAATAATTATTAAAATAAATTTTTAAAAAGTAAAAAAATTATATATATACTGTAATTATTAAATAAAAAGTAAAAAAAAATATGTACTGTAATTATATATTAAAATAATTATTAAAATAAATTTTTAAAAAGTAAAAAGAAAACCACAAATGGCCTTCTCTTCCTGTCTCTCGTCCTCGCCCTCTTTCTCAGCCGCCGCAACCCTTACTCTCTACTCTCTCCCCCACCCACCCACCTTCTCATGGCCTGAAGCTGAAGCCCTTGCAGAACCCAACCCGAATGATGCTCTCACCCTTAACCTGCACCACTTAGATGCACTCTCCTCTGATAAAACCCCAGAGCAGCTCTTCCACAGTGAAGTGCAAAATGGCAGAGTTAAAATCATTCCACCATCAGAAGCCACTACCCACCCTGCTCCGAAGCATGCTGGAACTGAATAAAGCAGCGCTTGGAACCGAATACACGCGTTGAACCAACGCTTGGAACCGAATACACGCGTTGAACCAACGCTTGGAACCGAATACATTCAAGCGGAATTGAATACAACACCCACCTTTTCTTTCATTCTGCAACGTATCCGAATACGCACACCCCATAACCAAATACACCTTCCACATCTCAACTTCTGGAACGGAGTACGCAACCCTTCATGATTTGCTTCTCTATCTTTAACACTTCACGCAAATAGATTCTCCATTAATATTTATTAATCATTTCAAGAATCGATTATCCAATTACGAAATCGAATTGGTTGCATGCTGTCATCTGGTATTATCATATGTGTTAAGTATAAAAAACCATTTACCTTCAATCCATCGCAAATCTTCTCGGTACAAGTGATAAAAAAAAAGGTATATTGCAAATCTCCACAATTTCATGGTCGCAGATATGCAAACACTGTGATTTAGATTCATCTTTGGGAAACCCGCATAAACATTAAAATATGCGAACACTGCGTAATGTATAAGTGCAAAATTTATAAAAGAGTGTACTAGGTCATATAAAATTGTACTAGGTCATATAAAATTCTGAAATAAAAAATTAAAATAATATGGTATGATAGTATATCCTTATATTCGAGATTAACCAAAGAGTAAAACCAGATAAAAAAATGTTTTACTGACTGAGTCTAAACCTTTTTGTCTGCAACTGGTCTTAATACTGCCAATGTCGTACACTGCACTTTTTACTCTCTCTCTTATTTATTTATTTTTCCAATTTTGCTTTGATGGGATATGTAGTTGTTGGACCAAGTCTTCACAGCATAGAGCCAAGTAGACTCACCCATATTGGGATATTTACAAATAAATTTGACATTATATATATCATATCTTTATGATAATTCATTTAAATGTTTTAACATGTGTGGTTACTTTTAGTATTATGATTATTTTAATTTAAATAAAATAATATAATATTAACATATACTATAATAAATCCCGTACTGCACGAATAAAAAAAATAGCATAAAGACAAAATTAGAGTTGGTGGCTTTGTTTAACGCATGCCGGAAAGTCTATAAGATATAGTTGCTAGTCCAATAAATTTATGACAAATATGAATGTTTTTAAAGAAAAATTTGTATACAAAACATCAATATTTGTATTTTAAAATACTGGAAATTTAAAATATCATACATAACTGAATATAGATTTTGACTTTCTTTCAACCATTAATTTCTATAATAAATATCTCGAGTTTAGATTAATTAACAATTAAATAAATGCTCGAATTAATCAAAACATTAATTAAAGTAATAAGTGGAGAAGCATATTGTGAATAGCGAAACAGTTGAAATAATTTTGTTTAACTGTTACAATAAAGTTTGTTGATTTGAGATTATTGTGAAAATCCGTGTTAAGATTGAAATAATACATGGGTGAGTGAGTAGACTGCACGTAACATGTTTGAATAAAAAAAGGACTATTGAGGTAATGTGACATCGGTCTGAAATTTGAAGGGCTACCTTTTGGTGTGTGCAGTAAAAGTTGAAGTACCAACAAACACGTGGAAGTATAGTTATTTCTCAAATCTGATACTCTCTGTCAAATCCCGTCTCATTTAAACGTGCCAGCTGAGTGTTCATTCCTGAGATATTCAGCTATCTGTTCAGTAACTCCGCTTCTTCAAATTCAAGAATTACAGTTATAGTGTTTGTTTGAAGGATGGTGAGAGTGTGGTTAGCAGTAGCAGTGGTGTTACTGATTGTAGGAAGCTTTGTGGAGGGAAAACCTCGTCGGATTCTGGTGGATACAGATGTAGACACCGACGATTTCTTTGCTCTTCTCTACCTTTTGAAACTCAACACATCACAGTTTAAATTGGAGGTAAGTCTTCTGTCAAATCAATGCAACACATCTCTTTCTTCTTCTGATTTTCTTCTTCTTCGTCACTCATTTTGGAGATCATTCATCTGTTACTTCCTAACCTAAATTCTTCTGTACCAAATCATTGAAGAGCTTTTTCTTACTGATGAGTTTATTTATTTATTTAATTTTAAATAAAAGAGGCATGCCTTCCCTGTTGTCAACAGCCGTATGCTGCTCGAATGTCTCCACTGTAATTTGGAATTTTAATTTATTCTTAGAAGAGAATTCAGATTTTTGGATATTAATTTTTTTCCACGTCACATCGTATGACTTTTCCGCCTTTCTTATTTGTCTGTCACTTTCCGGGATTCACATTACTCCTTTGAAAAACATGGAGGATTGATTTGTAATAGTTTGAAGAAAAAGCGTACGGGAAATTAGGTTTTTTATTTAATGAAAAAGATAATGAATTTGAGTAGGAAGTTTATAGGTACTTGTGATTAATTTAATTGAATTAATCAATGTTAGCACGTTATTTTTAGTATAGGGTTAACGTTAGCATTAGGTGAACTTTTTTAATTATAAATGTTTTTCTGTTTATAAAAAGATAGTTGAGAAAATTGTTTTAAAAAAATTAAAGAAAAACCTAACAAATATAATTATTTTATAAAATAAATATTGAATTAGAATAGTAATTTACTAAATAATTCTCACGATTTTTTCCCATATCTTTCAAAACTTTTATTATAAATAATTATGAATCATTTAGGTCAAATACAAATAAGAAAAATTATACTCCGACACATTTCGAAATACTCACTTGAGAATTTTATTTGATAATATGATAATATATATTAGAATTTATATTAAATATAAAATAAATATAATTGTCAGCATATCACACTCTAGGAATTTTAAATATAATTGTCAGCATATATATTAGAATTTTAAATTATTATATGAATATTTTTTGTTTTTATTGGTGTCAGCATATCACACTCTAGGAATAATTGTCACATGTGATCTCAAAATAATGTCCACGTATCCTCGGAAATTGTAAACCACTCCTAACAAAGAGAACCCGTACCTCGTGAATTCCTTTCCAAACAAAGTAGCGTTTGATCACTCAAACTAATTGACATTTTGGTAAAACTATATTAGCTATTTTGAATATATTGTGAACCTAGTTCATACAAATTCGTATTTATTGCTTGAAAATTATTAAAGAAGTGATATATACTCAAATGTAAAAATTTATAAACTGAAAAGTAAAAGAAATAAAGATTATATCATACCCTCTTGAAGGAAGTATGAAGGTAAAATATGGTTTAATATCGTAATTTGTTTATGAAGGTATTTATTTTTTGTGTGTGTGTGGTGGAAACAATTTTAGGGCATCACCATCAGCGCAAATGCTTGGACGAATGCTGGACATGCTGTTAATCAAATTTACGATCTGCTTTACATGATGGGACGAGATGATGTTGCAGTTGGAGTTGGCGGCGAGGGTGGAATACTATCAGATGGTACCATACTCCCCAACGTTGGTGGATATCTTCCAATCATAGAACAGGTTTCTTACCTTTTCCAAACCTTACTTTTCCCTAAATACGAGGAATATTGTTCACAAGGATAACATAGATAAGTCAGAATCTGCTCAACTCTGTAGTCAGATGATAAATTACTATAGAAAAAGAGAAAAACTGTGTATATAATAGTATTACTATATTTATACTTGTGTATTGTACGGGATATTTGTATCGTGATTGAATTTATGTTTCTATTATATTTAATAATCTTATATTATTTAGAGGGAAGATAAAAACAATTTATATATTTTTTATTTATTTATTGAAGTATTTTTTAAAGATAAAACTGCGATAGAGTTTTACTTTTCAAAATAAATAATATCAGAACTGAGAGATTCATGTCAGTTTTGCTTTTAAAAGGTTAATGAATAAGGTATTAAATAAATTATTTGAGTCTTAAGAAATGTGATTACTGGAGATAGAGGTATATATAAATAATTTTACCTTTTTTTTTAATTAAAAATGGTTAAATTATATTACATTGAAAAAAAAAACATTTAAATGCATGTGTTTTAAGGATGATTGTTGTCTTGAAACAGGGAATGACAACGGCGGGAGATTGCAGGTACAGGCGCGCCATTCCTGTTGGTCTTGGAGGGCGTTTGGACATTGATGCCAATTATGGTATCAGGAAAGCATTCCTACCACAGGTGTGTAAAATTGAAATTGTACTTATTTAAGGATTAATTATGTTTAGAACATGATTAATTGTGTTTAGAGATTGTGGTAAACTAGGGAAGAAGGAAATACAGTCCAATGCAACAAGCAAGCGCACAGGAAGTGTTGATTGAAAAAATATCTTCTGGTCCCATAACAGTGCTTGTGATCGGAGCACACACGAACATTGGAATCTTCCTAATGAATAATCCACAGCTGAAAAAGAACGTGGAGCGTATCTATATAATGGGTGGGGGCGTAAGGTCAAGCAATCCAACAGGTTGTTGCCCTAAGAATGCTTCATCTTCCTGCGTGCCTCGCCAGTGCGGTGATCGAGGGAACATGTTCACAGACTATAATACTAACCCTTTTGCAGAATTCAATATATTTGGAGATCCTTTTGCAGCATACCAGGTCTGATACACATTTCCATATTCATAAAACCACTTCTTCATTCAAACTGCTTAACATTAACACAAATCTTTTTTAGTAATTAATGCATTCTTCAAATTGCCTATATATAAATATACAAACGTTATATAAATTAACATAAAACTTGCTAATTTTGTTTTTAATTTATAAGGACAAATCAAATATGGAGTAGAATAAAATAGGATATAAGCTGGTTCGGTGTTATTTCTAACTTGAGACAGTTGATTAGTGAATTCGAGACGAAAACACAAAAAATAATGACCACGTTATCTCATTGATTTAAAACTTAAAAATCAAATCGCGGGATGCTTAAAATAAAAATATTTTATATACTTTACAGGTTTTTTAATAGAAAATTAAGAAAAAGAAATATTTTATATAGTTCACGTGAGAAATCATTTTTACTATTTGCATAGTTTATTTTCTTTTTTTAATTTTAAAATATAAGTAAAGGAAAAATATAAATATAAAATATGAAAAAAAACTTCTTACATTTATCAAAACAATTAAATTTAGCATATCAGTATATCCTCAATATAATTATATATATTATCAGTTTTTTCATGTTGTTTACTATCCATATATATCAAATCACTGGACGCTCTTTCTTGGATAAAATGATTTTAAATAGGCCTGTTCATTTGTGTATTTCTAAGGATCTGTTTTTCATAATTTAGTACATCTCTTAGAAATTTATAATGTCTTAAAAAGTAAAAATTCAAAAAACTATTTCGACATTTTTTATAAAGAAGTTAGAAGTGGTATCTTTTTGGGGATGTAACCTTTGTTTAGTTGATTGAAGTCATATAAAAAATATGTTGATGACCAGAAAATATGTGGATATTTAGGTGATTCATTCTGGAATTCCTGTCACTCTTGTTCCTCTGGATGCAACAAACACAATCCCTATCACTAAGGAATTCTTTGACGAATTTGAAAAGAGCCAAGACACATACGAGGCACAGTACTGTTTCAAATCCGTGAAAATGTCTCGTGATACTTGGTTTGACGACCAATTCTATTCGGTAATTTCTTAATGAAGCCATGCGTGCCAATTATTAAAGTAAAGTAACTACTCTTCGTCTAATACGAATTCATTGTTGGCAGAGTTATTTCATGTGGGACTCTTTCGCAGCTGGTATAGCAGTCTCAACCATGAGTAAACCCAATAACCATAATGGAGAAAATGAATTTTCTGAAATGAAGTATATGAACATAACTGTTATAACTTCAAACAAACCTTATGGGACATCTGATGGCTCGAACCCTTTCTTTGATGGCCGAAGAGTTCCTAAGTTCAATCTAGAGAAAGCTGGGGTGCATAGTGGTCATGTTCAACAAGGGCTTAGAGATCCACTTTGCTTTGTGAAAAATGGGAAAGGTAGATGTCAGGTAATTCTTGCTTTCCCTTTTGGCTTGCAACTTCAATTTGTTACGTCCAATTTCACACCTACATATAGTAAATCTTAACGTGTTATGTACCAAAACATGTTCTATACACAGGATGGTTACACAAAAGAGGTAAGTGGTCCAGACTCAGTGAGGGTACTTGTTGCCACAAAAGCAAAGCCTAACAAGGACGTTGGGAGCAAACTTGACAGAGAATATATCATAAGCTTCTTGAATGTATAGTACATTTCTTACTATATTGTTCAAACTTCTTTCATGATTTATGAATCACACTGTTTTATCATTCCGTGTTAGGAAAAGTGAATGTTAATTTGTGATCTGACTATATGAACGGATTCTAAAAATGGAAAGTGTATATGAATCTGAATTTTTGTATTCTGTCTAATGAAAGGCTCTGAAGGATCCACAAAATTCAGGGAGGTTTAACTTCACCACACAGTTTCCTTATTACAAAGAAGTAACTTACAAGCCAAATTTTCAAAATAAAACACTGGGGAAACCTGTTGTGTTTGACATGGACATGAGTGCAGGAGATTTTCTTGCTCTATTTTACCTCCTAAAAGTGCCTGTTCAAGTAATCGACCTTAAGGTATTCTTGTTTTTTCATTCTTAATTGTTTATTCGATTTGCACTTAAGTTCTTAAGAATTTCAATATTATGTTGAAGTTTATACACAATTGCACTCAGGCAATCATCGTGAGTCCTACTGGATGGACTAATGCAGCAACAATAGATTCCATCTATGACTTACTGCACATGATGGGTCGTGACGATATCCCAGTTGGTCTTGGAGATGTTTTTGCAATGGATCAATCAGATCCAATATTTGCAGCTGTTGGAGAATGCAAGTATATAAAAGCCATTCCCCATGGAAATGGGGGGTTACTGGACTCTGATACTCTTTTTGGTCTTGCTCGTGATCTGCCACGCAGCCCACGAAGGTGATTTTCAATTACTTTTATGGCTTGGAATGTATTGTTTATCAGCATTAGAATGCATCAGAGGTTAGTGAAATCATCTAGGCCAAGTGGAATGGAAGCTGCTATTGAAAGTAGAGAAATAACGAAATATGTGTCATGCAGAAATGAACCGTGTTATTTGGGTTACACTATGTTGAAAGAATTACTTTTCTTGAATAGAGTATTATTATTATATTTCATTCAATTGTTGCGTAACCTTTCTTAAGTGTGTCGTGCATTTTGTAACTTGGATACCTTGTAACAAGGTTATATATTAGTTTGCTCGCACTTAAATATTTCCAGTTTTTGTTTCGAGCAACTGGCTAACACACGTACCATTTCAGGTATACAGCTGAGAATTCTGTGAAATTTGGAGCTCCCCGGGATACAGATCACCCTGAACTCAGACAACCACTGGCCATGGAAGTTTGGGAGTCTATATTACAAAAAACTAATCCAGGGTCTAAGATTACAGTGCTGACGAATGGACCCTTGACTAACCTGGCAAAGGTTGTATCGATGAAAAACATAAGCTCAAGAATTCAGGCGAGTTATAGTATGTATTAGTTATCATCTATTTGAAATAGCTGCATATATCAACAAGAACAATTACCTACTGTAGAAGTGCCTTGAGAGTAACCCCTAGAAAAAAAGTTCTAGTCATTTTGGTAATATTAGCTAAAAGGAAGCATTTGATTCTGCATTTAACAGTTTTCCTCGAATGATTAAGATATCTGTATTGTACTGATAGCATCATAAAAAGGAATAACAATTCTAAAATGTCGCAGGATGTATATGTCGTTGGTGGACACATTAGCAGCACTGTTAAAGACAAAGGAAATATATTTTCAGTTCCTTCCAACCAATATGCTGAGTTCAACATGTTCTTGGATCCTTTAGCAGCCAGGATAGTGTTTGAATCAGAAGTTAATGTCACACTCATTCCACTCAATACCCAGCGCAAATCAAGTTCGTTTTCAGCCTTTATAGGCGAGTTGCGTAGGACACCAAGAACACCAGAGGCTGTGTTTTCCGAACGTCTGCTGTCACGGCTATACCATTTAAAGCAATCTCATAGCATGTATCAGCATATGGTATAACTTTCAGCCCACAGTTTTTTTCTTTCTAGTTTTTCACATCTTAATCTCAGAATTTATGGTTAACCTCTCTAAATGTGTGACACAAAAAGGAGAATAATCAACTTTAGATTCGTTTTAACAATGCCCCTTAAGAAACAAGATGATTCCCGCTTAGTTCTTATAGGAATATTTGTTTATTCTTGTTTTTATTGCAAGACCGCTAAATACAAGAACTAAACATAAAAAAAAAATTAGTATATAAGACTAAAATATTGAGGATTTAGGTATAAGGATTAAGAAAAATGTTGGTGCTGATGTAGGAACCAAACGATTGATAAAACGTTAAGAAATTGCATTAGAAAAAGTAGATTAGATAGGATTAGTTGTTGTTTCCACTGTTTAAGTCCTTTGTGTTTGCAGGGCACGTTCTTGGGAGAAATTCTAGGCGCAGTTGTCTTGGGTGATAGCTATTCAGGTCTTGATCCAAAATTTGAGGAGAAGCTCATTAAAGTCTTGGCTGATGGTAATGAATGGAGTGATGGAAAAGTTGTGGTGGATGAAAAAGATGGAAAATTAGTGAGAATTTTAACGACTGTGGATGCCAAAGCTTACTATAAATTGTATGCAAACAAGCTTGGCCATGAGGAACAGTCAGCTAAGATAGGGAGTTTTGAGGAACAACGGAGAAGATGGAGTCATCCTCAGTTTAAATTAGAGATCATTACTTCACTGTTTACTAAGTGAAATTTAAACATAACTTCATCTCAATAATTAACGTGAAAACTTAAACAAATTTCAATCTAGTTTTTACATCAATTGTTTCTTGATTGCTACCCTTCAACTTTGAGTAATGAAGAAAAAAGAAAGAAAGGCGTCTTCAAAGAGTAATTTGTCTCTTAATGCTCTAACTCATAAAATATGAATTATAAGATAAATTAATTTTATTTAGTAAAATAACTATATATCCCTTAAGAAAACATGATTTGTTGAAATTTAACTTGTTCATTAATAGCGACTGTCAAACTATGAAGATGAGGCATGCTCATAAATGGTGTGTCTCATGTCTAAGACGTATCAGACACCAACATGCCCATACTAGTAGTAAGACACACATTGAAGAAGTGTCTAATTTGAGAAAAAAAAATTTCTAATATAATTTTGATAATTTTTTCTAACTAGAAATGCAATTATTTCTCAAAAATCTTGTAAACTTGCAAATTTATTACATAAGTTTTTATTATGATTATAAAAATAAAAAATAAATTTTATTATTTTTTAATATTAAACAAATTGATTATATTTATTTTTGTGTTAATGAATAATGTGTTTAGATTATTATATTTGACTAATTTTGTTCGTAGATAATTTTAAGGATTTAAAGACATAATAATCTAATATATAAATCCATGTTCTCGTGATCTGCATTTTGTAGACTACATGGCTCAAAGTATATGTGTCGTGTATAGTGTTTGTCTGTATTCGTGTTACATAACTACCAAATCTTCGTCCTTCAATTTCAGATTAATAAGAATTTAGTAACCTTTAACCTTTGATTTCTGAACAGGTATACCAATTGTGGGATCCTCAGTTTAAATTAGAGATCATTACTTCACTGTTTACTAAGTGAATTTTAAACATAACTTCATCTCAATAATTAACGTGAAAACTTAAACAAATTTCAATCTAGTTTTTACATCAATTGTTTCTTGATTGCTACCGTTCAACTTTGAGTAATGAAGAAAAAAAAGAAAGAGAGGCGTCTTCAAAGAGTAATTTGTCACTCTTAAATCCACCTATAAAAACAAACAAAACATAAGTTTCTTTCTCTCCAAAATATTATCTCTTAAAACATTAATAGTACGATGATAAAATAAATTATTTTCCATGTTAAAAATGTAAGTTTATTGGTAAATTGTTTGTTTAATACAATGACTTAAGATATTTTGTTATTAATACAATAAAAAGAAAATACAGTATTAATATAATAACTTTAATTACCTTAGTTTTATTTGAAGTTTATTAATTAGTAGATTTAGTATATATTTAGTCTTTAATAGTTGTCATATATATTTATTTAAAAAAAATCAAATTTAAGAATTAAAAAAAACAAAATTAATTAAATATTAATATTAACTTTTTCTTTAATAATCAAACACAAATTATTAAATACTAAAATACATATTTAATCCCAACTATTAACACATTAAATAAAAATAATCAAATTAGTTTTTATCTTAAAGTTATAATATTTTATCATTATCTTAACAATAAAATATATTAATACTTATTTTACTTAAAAAGAATTATTTATGATATAATCTTTTACATATAAATAAAGAAGTTTTGTTTTGGTGTTAACATTTATTTTTCAATTTTATAAAAAGTAATTAATTATTTTATTAAATTTTCTCTTTAAGTGACTTATTTTAAATTTAACTTTTCTCTATTTTATCATTTTTTAAACTTAATTATATTTTAATTAAAAAATTGAGTACAAATAAATAAAAACTATTTATAATAAAATCATAAAAAGATGTATATTTAATTTTATAATAATAATAATAATTTTATTATCTTTTATTATAAAAAAAAAATGGACTCACGTCACTTAATGTAACACATGCATTTTTACTAGTAATTATAAATTTAATGATCCTATTATTCTTTTAATTCAACTATTTTAAAGTTTAATAATTTTATTTATGTGATTAAACATTATTTTTCACAATCATAATATTTGGGCCAATTCTGCTGTTAGTTTAAATACAAAACGGTCAATCCAAATTTATAGAGAAGGAGGACCCATAAATGATAGACTTAAATTGGTAGGGTGTGCCAACAATAGTGCAAGACTTGAGCAACACTTGTATCAGATATTAAACTGATAAGAACAGATAGTACACTTGATCTTAGCCAAAAGGCCGAGAAAGGTATAAGAGTTAAAGAGAAGGAAAATTCTTTTTATAATAAGCTTAAGAGGGACTCTTCTATGATCCAGGCGGTATGGGACTTATAAATGCAGTTCAACACTATGCATCAGCCCTATTTAAAGACAAATATGTAAGTTTAATAATTAACATTGTATTCTCTTAATTCAACTATATTAAGTTTAATAATTTTATTTATATGGTTAAACATTATTTTTTACATCTATAATTTTTTAGTCAAGTTCTTATGGATTGTTTTTAGTATCATTCTAAAAACTCTTTATCAATGTATGTTATAATAAATGTAAGTTATGTATACATAAATTTATAATTATCTCTTCTTTTATTTAATGTTGGATTTTGTATTCTAACAAAAATTATATTTCATCATTATTCACTAGTACGGAATTGGCCTTTAACGTCACCTAGTAGACGTCGGACCACAAAATAATCAATGTAAATTATTGACCGGTGGCATGTTCGTAAATAAGTTGGACACATCGACGTCGGTTAGGAGGGGCACCGACGTCCTCTGACAAGTAGATGAAAAGTTCTTTTTTTCTGCCATATAGACATCCGATCCAGCCACCCCGACGTCTATATACGATTATAGACGTCGGTGAACCTCCTAACACACATGTATATGTTTGACAAGTAGATGAAAAGTTCTTTTTTTACGCCATATAGACGTTTGATTCTGTCATCCGACGTCTAAATGGCCTGACAAGGTAGGTGAAAAGTTGTTTTGGACGTCATATTAGTTAGGGCTCCGACGTCTAGGCGAGAATGGATGTCGGTGCCCTCTGTGTCTGATGTCTTGTTTGTTGTTAAATCAGAAATCGAACTTGTGGTTACACGCACTTCATCGTTTTCCTTCTCGCCTTTTCTCTCTTTGACATTGCATTTCCAGTGCGTTTTTGTCTCTTTTGAACTGTTTAAACTTACTTTTACTCCAATTAAATTAGTCTTTGATGGATTATCTTCCATTTGAACCGATTAAAATGAGTTTTCATTGTGTTTTGATGCAGTTTTTCTCGTGTCTTTGGGTAGCGTAGTAGCACATTCTCCCTTTGCTAGTTTCCTCGTAAGAAAAACTTGCGTCTTTTGGATGTCTTATAGCGTTTCAACCCAAAACCGAACCTGGGTCTTTGCCTAACTCTCATGTCACCGTATTTGTTTTCATTGCCGGTTGGAATGGAACCAGGCAAGGACCCAGATCCGGTTTTCGGTTGAAATGTCATAAGATGTCCAAAAGACGCAACCTTTTCTATGAGGAAACTAGCAAAGGAAGAAGGTGCTACTACGCTACCCAAAGACACGAGCTGCAGTAGACGTCGGTTAATGCTAGTGTTTGACGTCTATAGTGTCCTTAGACGTCAGTTAATGCATGTCCGACGTCTATAAAGACATCGGACCTGTGGAGTCCGACATCCCATTAACGTCACCCATAAAGACGTCGGATCGAGATATGACGTTAAAAACCTAAAATAACATACATCTAAAGCTCTTTCTGCACTAGTGGTTCTCGATATAATAGATACATCCAAATTTATGTATATGATTTCTTACTATTTCAATATTAATTAATTTTTATAAAAATTATAAAAATATAATATTATCAAATATTTAATATTAAAATAATATATTTAATGTCAAAATTTAGAAAAAAATTTATAATTGTTTAAAGTTTAAATCAAGGTGCCAAATAAGAATTATGTTGTTATATTGCGGTGGTAAAATTATATTTATATTAAAAACAATTAAAACAATATTTAAAAGAAAACAAAATAAATAAGAATATTAAAAAGAAGTAAAAATGATTATATATGTATCTTATAAATTATTTAAAGATATAATAAAATATAATGAATCTTAAAAATTTCAAAATCATTTTCAAATATCAAACTCGTTAAACTGATAAGATAATTAAAATTGTTTGAGTGAAACAAAAGTTTTTTAAATAAAAAAAGTTGAATAAAAAAAGTAAAGTAAATAATTTTTTATATTATATAGCAAACGAAGGGTTGAAGATTGAGAATTTGAAATTCAGATAAACATATATCCTCGTGTGAAAAAAATAATAAACAAAAGTAAAAAAAAATTAGTAGAAATAATCATATATATAAAATTTAAAAACTATTTCATTAAGAAAATTAATTGAACATAAAAATGTAATTAACACTGAAGAAAATACATGAAATATTCGAATTCTGTGAATAATAAATAAATGAAACAATTATAAGATTTCAAATTCAAAGAGTAAATAAAGTAAATTTTGTGACATCCAAAAAATACAGTACAAAACCATATAATAGAATAATCACGCATTCATAATATTACAGATCAGTTTCACATATAAAAGAGGTACGATTATTGCCGAACGACCTTACATAGTCACCGAACGGTTTTACAATACAAATAAAATAGAAACTACAGTAATAACCGAACGGTTCTCTTATACCGATCGGTCATATACAAGATTCAGTAAACAGATGAGCGAACGATCTAAAGTTCAGTCTTAACTTCTACTTCTAACGATGTTTCTTTCAGCAGCACTCCTCCTTCTGCTCACATCCACACGGATGATCATTGCAACAGGAACAAAGACAGACAAAACAACGAAATAGACAAGACGGAAAAAGGGTAAGCTTATGTAATTTATTTCAATAATCATACATATTCAGATCACATAAGTTCTATACCAATCAATTTCACCAAATGAATCATTCCTTATTACATGCAATAAACCAACATTTGACTCTAACCGTCCGGACTGTATGAATTCTATGTAGCTACGACGTCTATGCACCCGGGTGATGTAGTAACTGGGATACCCTCAACAGCTGTCACCCGAGGTTAGTCTGTTCCGTCCAATTTAACCTTATGGACTAGGACCTCCTGTCATTCTCACACATGAATTACTCCTCTCTACTTGAGAATGAGTAATCACAGAATATCAGGATAAACGCCAGCTAAGCCTTGTCTACATTCATACTTTACCATTCAAATACCAATTCATGAGATATTCCTCCCTGGAATACTTTTACATAACCATACTCATTTTATCCATATCACATTCCATCATATTTCATTATCCAAACATCAAACTGAACCCATTGGAACAAAGATCCTATATGTCACCAAATACTGAAAAATAACCTTCCACATAGAAACGAGACCGAACACTAGGAGTGAGACCGAGAGGTCTTCAGCTCACAAACAGATCAGAACCAAAGGAGTTATTATCAGAGTTATGAAAGAAACCGAAAGGAATAACATTCCATAGTAATTAACCGAACTGAACGTTATTTAATAGGTGAGCCATTTCATTGAACTGGCCCTTGAGAGTTTAAACCGAACGCTACGAAGCCTAAACCGAGTACTAAGACTCTAGGCCGAAAACCATTTAGAGACCGATACTGTTTGACACCAAATACTAGTGACGGACGGGGTACGATGAAGAAACTGAACGCTATTTATACTTAGCTTTTAATATGATACTAACATTAAAGAGGTCGAGTGCTAGTCTAAGACCGAGCACTGTAGAGACCGAACACTCTTATTCCAAACAATTGATAAGAGATTATGTAACACCCAAATATTTTAAAGGGTATTGCTGATAGTAGAGATTAAATTAATTTGATATCTCATATAAACAATCAAACTTTATTTCAATTACTCCAAAGTACAATACCAAACTTACAAACTTTAAACAATATAGTCTTCACCACTGAAATTTCAACTTATAAGTTTTACACAACATAATCTTCCCTAATACAAATTTATTCTTTTTACAAAAATCCCTGAAAGTTTTTCCCCGCATCTCTCTCATCTCTCAGCTTTTTCAACCGCATCTGCAACATTATCTAATCACATATAACATGAGTTATATGATCATAGTACAAACAAATAAGGGTAAGCCAACCTTATCATAAAATCATTAAACTTGTAATAAAATATTATAATCATGTATTTCTGCAATTGATAAAATATCATTATTCCGATGTCCTTAATTCATCATTATCAAAATCATCTTTCTCATTTCCATAAATCTTACAAGTGTACCATGCTTACTCATGAAGCCTTATGGTCAGACCGCTCTCTGCCTGCTTCCTTAAGCCTCACTTATATACTATGTCTTACTTTCTGAAGCCTTATGGTCAGACCCCTCTCTGCCTGCTTCTATAAAACTTACGAATCATATGTTTATGTCAAAGCCTTATGGTCAGACCACTTTCTGCCTGCTTTCATAAACCTCAGGTGTTACTTTGCTCATACCAAACTCTCATGGTATAACTCGAACATACTACTCCCGGTAGTAAACATCATTCCATAAGTAATGATTTCTCATATCCACTCCAACATTTCATAAAACCAACAATTCATACCCTCTTATCCACCTAACTCAATCATATTCATTCTTTAATCATGAATTCATAATAACTCGTTTTGGTATCAATAAATTAAACATATTGTCAGATATCATGCTTCATATTATAAACTCATTTTGCCCACAACGAGTATAACTCAACATATTTTCACCAAACAAAGATCATGGATCAACCAAAATATATCAACATATCTTAAGAACTACATATTAAAGTCTGGGCTCAATGTAATGATAAATAAAATATATATGAAATTTTTACCATGATGATATTATGCATCTACAATCAACTTGTTTTATTTTATTTTCATCCTAGTAGAGATTTTTCTTTACCCCAATTGGTCACCGGAGAGGACCCAGATGTCTGAACGCATCAAACTCACCTTCGACGCCAGCACATATGACTAGTCACAACTGACTGGACCAGGCCAGGGCTGCTCTATGATCAGGGATGTGCCAACTCAGGTTTTTAAGGTTCCTCTATCCTACCAACAACGAAAGGCCCTCAATAATTAACAATTGATTTATTTAATTTATCTACCATGTTCTCTTATGCTCTAAATTTGAAATGCCAAATTTTAATGTGTTCACTTCCTCTCATAGCAACCTCAACAATATCTGTACATCTATTTAATATCCATATATAAACTATTTCAGAACCCTTACTTCAGACCTTCCAACAAGATCAATTTCAGCCAACAAACTCATTCAAAACAGATTAAATTCATCACATCACAACCTGTACAATTTCACAGTTTCAGTTATCATAAAAGTCATAAAATAGTTTCACAAGAGCACACCAGTTCAACATTCATATGCAAATATTTTATAAAATAAATTCATACAAAAATAATTAGCTCCCATTACCATCAAAATAATATTAATATAAAAATTTAGGGGAATCAAGAAGTTGAATCTGGCAGAGCCGATTAGACAACTTCTCATCCTTCCAGAAATACAATATAATTAAATAACAAGAACAATAACATGTCTGGGGAAACAAGAAGTTGAATCTGGCAGAGCCGGTTAGACAACTTCTAATCCTTCCAAAAATGCAATAAAATAAATAAGTAAAGCAATAAATAGTTTGGGGAAACAAGAAGTTGAATCTGGCAGAGCCGGTTAGACAACTTCTAATCCTTCCAAAATACAATAAAAATAAATAAGGAAAGCAATAAAATGTTTGGGGAAACAAGAAATTGAATCTGGCAGAGCCGGTTAGACAATTTCTAATCCTTCCAAAAATAAAAAAATATAGACAAGAAAAAGCAATAAAATGTTTGGGGAAACAAGAAATTGAATCTGGCAGAGCCGGTTAGACAATTTCTAATCCTTCCAAAAATAAAAAAATATAGACAAGAAAAAGCAATAAAATGTTTGGGGAAACAAGAAATTGAATCTGGCAGAGCCGATTAGACAATTTCTAATCCTTCCAAAATACAAAAAAATAAACAACTAATAACATACAAATGGCATAACATAATCAACATCACATTTTACAACTATCACACTTGGATATCATCATAGAAGCATACTCTTATTTAATTTTCAATATCATACAGAAACAAAATACTCCATATTCAGGATTTAAGATCAGACAAAAGCAAAATATAGCATATTCCAGACTCAAGATAATACAAAAGGAAATACTCAAAGTTAGCTCCCCTTACCTCTATTCCAGACTTAGTTTCCTCTTCTCAAACCGTTCTCCGGAACTTCCAGAATTTCCCCTCTTCACTTAGAATTTCCTCCAACTCTCTTCTCTCACAATTTCTCTAGAATTTTGGTGCAAATTTTCAGCCTCCCCCCCTTGGCTATTTATAGCCAAAAAATTTTACTATTCATTTTTACTATTCATTTTTACTATTCACTTTTACTATTCATTTTTACTATTCAAAAATTATTTTTTATTCACCATTCTTATCTCTGAATGATTAATTCTACGTGGAGTATTCTCTTCCACAATTTATTTTAATATATTTTTATATTTTTTTTTTTATTTTTTATTTTTTTTTTTTTTTAACTATTCACTATTCACTATTCACTATTTACTATTCACTATTCACTATTCACTATTAAAAAATCCTAAATAAGTTATCAAAAATTTGAAGCTCTCCCTCTAGAATTACTATAATTTTATATCCAAGAATTTACATTTTTCTATCCATTAAAATTATTATTACTAATAAAATGCTAAAATTTACTATTATAAATATATATATATATATATATATATATATATATATATATATGTGTATATTTTTTTTCATGGGTCTTACATTCTCCCCAACAACAATTATTTTCGCCCTCGAAAATTATCTATTTAACAAAAGACTTTTTAATAAAAGACTACTTACAAAAGAGATATGGATATTCCTTTATCATAAATTCTTCCAATTCCCAAGTCATTTCCTGTGTGTCTTCATCCCAAAGTACCTTTACCGTGCAAATATCCTTTCCTCTTAGCTTTTTCATTTGAACATCTAGTATACGCACTGGTCCAACGTCCATTGTTAAATTTTCCTTAACCTGGATTTCATCAACTTCTAACACATGCTTTGGATCTAGAATATACTTCCTCAGTTGGGATACATGAAAAACGTTATGCAATTTTGCCAATCGAGGTGGTAATGCTATCTCATAAGCCACTGGCCCAATCTTTTTGAGAATTTGATACGGTCCGAGAAATTTTGGTGTCAGTTTCCTCATCTTGATAGCTCTCCCGACTCCTGTAGTTGGTGTTACACGTAAGAATACGTGATCTCCTTCTTCAAATTCTAACGGTCTTCTTCTTTTGTCGGCATATGACCTTTGTCTACTTTGAGTTGCTTTCATCCGATCTTGGATTAATTTTATTTTTTCTGTGGTTCGCTGTAGTAGCTCAGGTCCCACTGTCAGTGCTTCCCCATCTTGAAACCAACACAACGGGGTTCTACATCTTCTTCCATATAAAGCTTCATATGGTGGCATACCAATACTGGAATGATAACTGTTGTTGTAAGTAAATTCTACTAATGGTAGTACCTCATTCCAACTTCCAAGATGATCTAATACACAAGTTCTTAGCAAATCCTCCAAAGACTGAATAGTCCTTTCTGTTTGACCATCAGTCTGAGGGTGATAAGCCGAACTCGTCCTCAACTGTGTTCCTAGAGCCTTCTGTAGCATCTGCCAAAACCTTGAAGTAAACCTTGGATCTCTGTCTGACACAATGCTTGTAGGTATGCCATGCAACCTCACTACTTCCCCGATGTATAACTCCGTCAGCTTTTCTAGTGACATACATTGATTAATGGGCAAAAAGTGAGCGCTCTTGGTTAGTCTATCAACGATAACCCAGATAGAATCGTGACCTTTTGATGATTTTGGTAAATGTGTTACAAAGTCCATCGAGATACTGTCCCACTTCCATTGAGGAATGTCTAACTGTCGTAACATCCCTCCCGGTTTTTTATGCTCCACTTTTGCCTTTTGACACACCAAGCAGGCTACTACAAACTCGGCCACGTCCCTCTTCATTCCATTCCACCAAAATGACTCTTTCAGGTCCTTATACATCTTAGTCATACCGGGATGTATGCTAAGACGACTTTTATGGCCTTCATCCAAAATTAAATGTTTCAATTTACTCTTTGCAGGTATACACACTCTGTTCTTAAATCGAAGAATGCCATCTTTACTTAGAACGAACTCCTTGGCTTGATCGGTGTCCAACAAACTGATCTTTTGCTGAAACTCTTGATCCATTGACTGCTCAACCTTCACTTGTTCTAAGAAGTCACTAGTGATTACTAAATGACCACACCATATATGATCTCGGTTTAACTGCAACCCCAAGTTCATATCACGTAACTTTTCTAACAGTTCTAATTCCTTCACCATCAGTGTTGTTATCTGAGCTTGTCTCCTACTCAATGCATCTGCCACCACATTGGCTTTTCCTGGGTGATATAAAAGTTCGAAGTCATAGTCCTTCATATATTCCATCCATCTTCTTTGTCGCATGTTCAGCTCCTTTTGATCGAACAAATACTTTAGACTCTTATGGTCACTAAAAACTTGGAAACTTGCCCCATAGAGGTAGTGTCTCCATGTCTTTAATGCAAATACTACTGCTGCAAGTTCTATGTCATGCGTTGGGTAGTTCTTCTCATGCACCTTTAGCTGCCTAGATGCATAAGCTACAGGTCTCCTACCTTGCATTAGGACGCACCCCAAACCTTGATATAACGCATCACAGTACACCTCAAAAGATTTGTTGGAGTCTGGAATGATTAATACTGGTGCTGACGTTAGCCGTTGCTTCATATCTTCAAAACTGGCTTCGCACTTGTCAGTCCACAGGAATGGTTGATATTTACGAGTTAACTGAGTTAGAGGGCCTACAATCTTGGAAAACCCTTCGACAAAACGTCGGTAATAACCGGTTAATCCTACAAGACTTCGTACTTCAGTTACAGTTTTCGGCCGCTCCCACTTTAGCACAGCTTCCACTTTTGCTGGATCCACTGAGATTCCTTGAGCAGAAATCACATGACCCAAAAAATTTACTTTCTCTATCCAGAACTCACACTTTGACAGTTTCCCATACAGTTGATGTTTTCTCAAAATTTCCAACGCCATCCTCAAGTGTTCTGCATGCTTTTCCTTATTCTCTGAATAGATAAGAATATCGTCTATAAATACTACCACGAACTTATCTAAACATGACCGAAATATCCTGTTCATGTAGTCCATAAAAATCGCTGGAGCATTCGTCACGCCAAACGGCATTACTACGTACTCAAAGTGTCCGTAGCGAGATCCGAAAGCCGTCTTTTGTACATCTTCCGTCTTGACAAGAATTTGATGGTACCCAGATCTGAGATCGATTTTCGAAAACACCTCTGCTCCCCTCAACTGATCTAATAGATCATCGATTCTTGGCAAAGGATATTTGTTCTTTATTGTAACCTTGTTCAACTGTCGATAATCCACGCACAACCTTGAACTTCCATCCTTCTTCTTCACCAGCAATACAGGAGCTCCCCATGGAGACACACTTGGACGGATAAACTTCTTCTCCAACAGATCTTCGATTTGCTTTTTCAACTCTGCTAGTTCGGCAGGAGCCATTCTGTATGGAGCCATAGAAACCGGGCCAACTCCGGGCACTAGATCTATTGTGAAATCGATCTCTCGACTAGGTGGTAAACCTGGTACTTCTTCTGGAAAAACATCAACATATTCTTCTACCACAGGTATTCCGATGATTTGTTCTTCAGTATTCTCTCTTTTCTCCTGAGCTAACACCACATAGCAGGTAGCTCCATCTTTGATATCTTTCGCAACGACTCGAGTTGAGCTTAGTTCTAAATCGTTCAAATTTAGAAACTCTATCTTTTGTTTCCCGCAGTCAATAAGAACGTGATTGGCAGTCAACCAATCCATTCCCAAAATAATGTCTAGATTTTGAAGGGGTAAGCAGATCAAGTTCACTTTGAACTTGCGTCCTGCAATTTGGATCGGGCATCCGACACAGACTGAACTGGTCGCAACTGGTCCCGATGCTGGTGTAGAGACTACTAATTCACACCCTAGATCGTGCATCGATAATCCGAGTCTTTCTAAACATGCTAGGGATATAAAGGAGTGTGTGGCTCCAGAGTCAAACAAAACATATACGGATTCTCCTAACAACATACAGGTGTGTAAGATTAATGTACCTGGCTTAGTAGCCTCTTCTACAGACATTGCAAATACTCTTCCTGTTGCCCGGGGCTTTACTTCAGCAGAATCTTGTTGTTGTGGTTCACCCACTTTCTTTTTCTTTGGACAGACATTAGCAAAGTGTCCCGGATCATTGCAGATGAAGCATCTCTTCCCTTCAACTCTTTCCCCAATGAGTTTAGGGCAGTCACGTCTGAAATGTGCCCCTCCACACTCAAAACACTTCACTGTTCCTCGATATGATAGTTGTGGTTTTTCATAAGGTTTTTTTGTTGAATTTCATTGAAGATTCTCCCTTTGCAAGTCTGGAAACTCTACTTGGATCAAACTCCAACAATTCTATCATTCTGGCCTTCTCTACCAATGCTGGAAACTCTTGTATTTCCAATGGCATAAGTACCTTCTTCAGTTCATGCCTTAGTCCTCCCTCGAATTTTCGACATCTCCATTCTTCTGTGATATTTTGAGTATAAAACCTCGAGAGATAATTAAATTTTACTACGTACTCTTGTACTAATAACCTTCTTTGTTGTAAGGTCAGAAACTCCGCCTCCCTTGCAAATTTTGCACTGTTTGGAAAATATTTTTCCAAGAACCTTATCTTAAAGTTCTCCCAATTCACAGCCTCACCACGAACCGTCATCAACTGTTGCATACTTTCCCACCAATATTCAGCCTCACCCACCAAAAGAAATGATGCATAAGTTAATTTTTGTTCTTCTGAGCAAGTTATTACCCGAAAAATCTTCTCGTTCTGCCTTAGCCAAGAGTCAGCCTCATCAGGAGTAGCCTCCCCATTAAATTTAGTTGGATCATGCCTTAAGAAGTCATTCAAGCTAGAATGATTTTGAGGTACTTGATCAACTTGTTGTTGCTGCATCTTTGTCGAGTTTAAATGATTTCTTCAAAAAGATAACAATACAATTTAGCATATGATGTCAATTTCCTCCAATAGTCATTTTCATCATAACCATTAATAGTTTTACTAAGAATAATAATTTCACTCCCCATAGTCCCAAAATGCTTTCGAAAACCATTGCTCTGATACCATAATGTAACACCCAAATATTTTAAAGGGTATTGCTGATAGTAGAGATTAAATTAATTTGATATCTCATATAAACAATCAAACTTTATTTCAATTACTCCAAAGTACAATACCAAACTTACAAACTTTAAACAATATAGTCTTCACCACTGAAATTTCAACTTATAAGTTTTACACAACATAATCTTCCCTAATACAAATTTATTCTTTTTACAAAAATCCCTGAAAGTTTTTCCCCGCATCTCTCTCATCTCTCAGCTTTTTCAACCGCATCTGCAACATTATCTAATCACATATAACATGAGTTATATGATCATAGTACAAACAAATAAGGGTAAGCCAACCTTATCATAAAATCATTAAACTTGTAATAAAATATTATAATCATGTATTTCTGCAATTGATAAAATATCATTATTCCGATGTCCTTAATTCATCATTATCAAAATCATCTTTCTCATTTCCATAAATCTTACAAGTGTACCATGCTTACTCATGAAGCCTTATGGTCAGACCGCTCTCTGCCTGCTTCCTTAAGCCTCACTTATATACTATGTCTTACTTTCTGAAGCCTTATGGTCAGACCCCTCTCTGCCTGCTTCTATAAAACTTACGAATCATATGTTTATGTCAAAGCCTTATGGTCAGACCACTTTCTGCCTGCTTTCATAAACCTCAGGTGTTACTTTGCTCATACCAAACTCTCATGGTATAACTCGAACATACTACTCCCGGTAGTAAACATCATTCCATAAGTAATGATTTCTCATATCCACTCCAACATTTCATAAAACCAACAATTCATACCCTCTTATCCACCTAACTCAATCATATTCATTCTTTAATCATGAATTCATAATAACTCGTTTTGGTATCAATAAATTAAACATATTGTCAGATATCATGCTTCATATTATAAACTCATTTTGCCCACAACGAGTATAACTCAACATATTTTCACCAAACAAAGATCATGGATCAACCAAAATATATCAACATATCTTAAGAACTACATATTAAAGTCTGGGCTCAATGTAATGATAAATAAAATATATATGAAATTTTTACCATGATGATATTATGCATCTACAATCAACTTGTTTTATTTTATTTTCATCCTAGTAGAGATTTTTCTTTACCCCAATTGGTCACCGGAGAGGACCCAGATGTCTGAACGCATCAAACTCACCTTCGACGCCAGCACATATGACTAGTCACAACTGACTGGACCAGGCCAGGGCTGCTCTATGATCAGGGATGTGCCAACTCAGGTTTTTAAGGTTCCTCTATCCTACCAACAACGAAAGGCCCTCAATAATTAACAATTGATTTATTTAATTTATCTACCATGTTCTCTTATGCTCTAAATTTGAAATGCCAAATTTTAATGTGTTCACTTCCTCTCATAGCAACCTCAACAATATCTGTACATCTATTTAATATCCATATATAAACTATTTCAGAACCCTTACTTCAGACCTTCCAACAAGATCAATTTCAGCCAACAAACTCATTCAAAACAGATTAAATTCATCACATCACAACCTGTACAATTTCACAGTTTCAGTTATCATAAAAGTCATAAAATAGTTTCACAAGAGCACACCAGTTCAACATTCATATGCAAATATTTTATAAAATAAATTCATACAAAAATAATTAGCTCCCATTACCATCAAAATAATATTAATATAAAAATTTAGGGGAATCAAGAAGTTGAATCTGGCAGAGCCGATTAGACAACTTCTCATCCTTCCAGAAATACAATATAATTAAATAACAAGAACAATAACATGTCTGGGGAAACAAGAAGTTGAATCTGGCAGAGCCGGTTAGACAACTTCTAATCCTTCCAAAAATGCAATAAAATAAATAAGTAAAGCAATAAATAGTTTGGGGAAACAAGAAGTTGAATCTGGCAGAGCCGGTTAGACAACTTCTAATCCTTCCAAAATACAATAAAAATAAATAAGGAAAGCAATAAAATGTTTGGGGAAACAAGAAATTGAATCTGGCAGAGCCGGTTAGACAATTTCTAATCCTTCCAAAAATAAAAAAATATAGACAAGAAAAAGCAATAAAATGTTTGGGGAAACAAGAAATTGAATCTGGCAGAGCCGGTTAGACAATTTCTAATCCTTCCAAAAATAAAAAAATATAGACAAGAAAAAGCAATAAAATGTTTGGGGAAACAAGAAATTGAATCTGGCAGAGCCGATTAGACAATTTCTAATCCTTCCAAAATACAAAAAAATAAACAACTAATAACATACAAATGGCATAACATAATCAACATCACATTTTACAACTATCACACTTGGATATCATCATAGAAGCATACTCTTATTTAATTTTCAATATCATACAGAAACAAAATACTCCATATTCAGGATTTAAGATCAGACAAAAGCAAAATATAGCATATTCCAGACTCAAGATAATACAAAAGGAAATACTCAAAGTTAGCTCCCCTTACCTCTATTCCAGACTTAGTTTCCTCTTCTCAAACCGTTCTCCGGAACTTCCAGAATTTCCCCTCTTCACTTAGAATTTCCTCCAACTCTCTTCTCTCACAATTTCTCTAGAATTTTGGTGCAAATTTTCAGCCTCCCCCCCTTGGCTATTTATAGCCAAAAAATTTTACTATTCATTTTTACTATTCATTTTTACTATTCACTTTTACTATTCATTTTTACTATTCAAAAATTATTTTTTATTCACCATTCTTATCTCTGAATGATTAATTCTACGTGGAGTATTCTCTTCCACAATTTATTTTAATATATTTTTATATTTTTTTTTTTATTTTTTTTTTATTTTTTTTTTTTTAACTATTCACTATTCACTATTCACTATTTACTATTCACTATTCACTATTCACTATTAAAAAATCCTAAATAAGTTATCAAAAATTTGAAGCTCTCCCTCTAGAATTACTATAATTTTATATCCAAGAATTTACATTTTTCTATCCATTAAAATTATTATTACTAATAAAATGCTAAAATTTACTATTATAAATATATATATATATATATATATATATATATATATATATATATATGTGTATATTTTTTTTCATGGGTCTTACAGATTACTGGGATGAGACCGAGCGCTTGGTTTAAGACCGAGCACTGCTGATACAAAGAACCCGGTTTATGACCGAGCACTACTGAGTTTATACAATAGTTAAATATATTCAGAATACAATATCTTATAACTTATTTTCATCAAAGAATGAGTAGATGATTTTAGCATTTTAAGTAGTTATTGACTAACGTAGCCAAACTGATTTGAGAGAGAAAGATGGAAAACTAAACGTGGACAGAACTCTTTATTAACGAGTCTTCTAAGATAAACCGATCGGTCATCAACTGATTCTTCTCAAAGGAAGGATCTAGTCCAAACCGAACGCTCAAAGGGAACCGATCGGTCAATGATGACCTTCAGTGGCAAACATCAATTTTTACAGAGAACTACAGACCTCAAATTTATCCTTAAATCAATCCACTCCTCAGCATTTCTTTTCATACATTCATACAGTAAAAAACGTGTAGTAAACATACTTCATAATCATCCAATAAGCAACCAAACATGCCAGTATTCAAAGCAAGAAAAAAATCAAATTATATAAGCTTCCTTTACCTCTTAACGTGACCGAACGCTCAACAATGCAGGATACTGGTTCACCACTACACTTTCGTCTACCCTTAGGGTTTACTGATCACAAATTCTAGACAAAACAAAAGACCAGAACACTATCAAAAATCATATATAGAAAGGTGATCAACCTATGCAACCAGAACTTGGTTTGCATGCTCCAGAAATCACACGGCTGAGGGAGAGAAGAACTTACCAGCTCAAAATCAAAAACTGATCGATTCAAACGGAAGCCCTCGACGCCGGTAGAGTTCAGACGGTGCCTGAGTGGTGATCGGAAGAAGGAAAAATGAGAATTTCTTAAAGAGAAGATGAAAGAGATTTAGAGAGAAGGAGGAGAGAATGGAAGCTTCAGAAATCTGGAAAGAAGGGTGCATGCAGAAAATGACACAGAGTTTGAAATTTGGCATTAAATACTGTCGTCACTACAACCAAACGACCACTCTCTTGCAGCCACCTGTTTTTCACTATTTGAAACTCTGATTCTCTCTCTTTGACACTTGACTTCCACTACTTGGGGTTTTTAGTGGGTTTTTAATGGTTCTGACAAATTTTACTTTGTAAAAACTATATTTCATTAATGTTTTGTTCACATTAGATGATTTGTGGGAGATGATTTTGGGGAGAGTGATTGAATGAATTTGAGGAGATTTGAGGGTAAAATTTTTGTTGTTTTTTTTAGTGGATTTGGAGGTAATTGAGAGTTGTGATGATTAGTGTAGGATTTGGTTGATGTGATATATTTAAAAAATTTGTTTAATTAGTAGAAATTAAAGATTATCAAAATGCCCATAGTTATTAAAGTAATATAAAATAATATTTGTTAATGTTATATTTAATTGTAAAAATGTTTATAAGGAGTAAAAAATTTAAAATAATTATTAAAATAAATTTTTAAAAAGTAAAAAAATTATATATGTACTGTAATTATTAAAATAAAAAGAAAAAAAAATTAAATATGTACTGTAATTATATATTAAAATAATTATTAAAATAAATTTTTAAAAAGTAAAAAGAAAACCACAAATGGCCTTCTCTTCCTGTCTCTCATCCTCATCCTCTTTCTCACCCGCCGCAACCCTTACTCTTCACTCTCTCCCCCATCCACCCTCTCATGGCCTGAAGCCGAAGCCCTTGCAGAACCCGACCCGGATGATGCTCTCTCCCTTAACCTGCACCACTTAGATGCACTCTCCTCTGATAAAATCCCAGAGCAGCTCTTCCACAGTGAAGTACAAAATGGCAGAGTTGAAATCATTCCACCATCAGAAACCACCACCCACCCTGCTCCGAAGCGTGCTGGAACCGAATAAAGCAGCGCTTGAAACCGAATACACGCGCTGAACCAACGCCTGGAATCGAATACATGCAAGCGGAATTGAATACAGCACCCAACTTTCCTTTCATTCTGCAACGTATCCGAATACGCACACCCCATAACCGAATACACCTTCCACATCTCAACTTCTGGAACCGAATACGCAACCCTTCATGCTTTGCTTCTCTATCTTCAACACTTCACGCAAATAACTTCTTCATTAATATTTATTAACCATTTCTGGAATCGATTATCCAGTTACGGAATCAAATTGATTGCATGTTCTCAACTGATATTATCATATGTGTTAAGGATAAAAAAATCATTTGCCTTTAATTCATCGCAAATTTTCTCAGTACAACAATTGATACAAAAAAGAGATATCTTGCAAATCTCCTCGATTTCATTATCACAAATCTGCAAGCACTGTGATTTAGATTCATCGTTCACAAACCCCGCATATTTGTTTATGCAAACACGGTGTAATGTATAAGTGCAAAATTTATAAAAGTGTACTCGGTCATATAAAATTCTGAAATAAAAAATTAAAATAATATGGTATGATAGTATATCCTTATATTCGAGATTAACCAAAGAGTACAAAAAATGTTTTACTGACTGAGTCTAAACCTTTTTGTCTGCAACTGGTCTTAATACTGCCAATGTCGTACACTGCACTTTTTTCTCTTTCTCTTATTTATTTATTTTTCCAATTTTGCTTTGATGGGATATGTAGTTGTTGGACCAAGTCTTCACATCATAGAGCAAAGTAGACTCACCCATATTACGATGTTAACAAATAAATTTGTCATTATATATATCATACCTTTATGATAATTCATTTAAATGTTTTAATATGTGTGGTTATTTTTAGTATTATGATTATTTTAATTTAAATAAAATAACATAATATTAACATATACTATAATAAATCCCGTACTGCACGAATGAAAAAAAAAATAGCATAAAGACAAACATTAGAGTTGGTGGCTTTGTTTAACGCATGCCGGAAAGTCTATAAGATATAGTTGCTAGTCCAATAAATTTATGACAACTATGAATGTTTTTAAAGAAAAATTGTATACAAAACATCAATATTTGTATTTTAAAATGCTGGAAATTTAAAATATCATACATAACTGAATATAGATTTTGACTTTCTTTCAACCATTAATTGCTATAATAAATATCTCGAGTTTAGATTAATTAACAATTAAATAAATGCTCGAATTAATCAAAACATTAATTAAAGTAATAAGTGGAGAAGCATATTGTGAATAGCGAAACAGTTGAAATAATTTTGTTTAACTGTTACAATAAAGTTTGTTGATTTGAGATTATTGTGAAAATCCGTGTTAAGATTGAAATAATACATGGGTGAGTGAGTAGACTGCACGTAACATGTTTGAATAAAAAAAGGACTATTGAGGTAATGTGACATCGGTCTGAAATTTGAAGGGCTACCTTTTGGTGTGTGCAGTAAAAGTTGAAGTACCAACAAACACGTGGAAGTATAGTTATTTCTCAAATCTGATACTCTCTGTCAAATCCCGTCTCATTTAAACGTGCCAGCTGAGTGTTCATTCCTGAGATATTCAGCTATCTGTTCAGTAACTCCGCTTCTTCAAATTCAAGAATTACAGTTATAGTGTTTGTTTGAAGGATGGTGAGAGTGTGGTTAGCAGTAGCAGTGGTGTTACTGATTGTAGGAAGCTTTGTGGAGGGAAAACCTCGTCGGATTCTGGTGGATACAGATGTAGACACCGACGATTTCTTTGCTCTTCTCTACCTTTTGAAACTCAACACATCACAGTTTAAATTGGAGGTAAGTCTTCTGTCAAATCAATGCAACACATCTCTTTCTTCTTCTGATTTTCTTCTTCTTCGTCACTCATTTTGGAGATCATTCATCTGTTACTTCCTAACCTAAATTCTTCTGTACCAAATCCTTGAAGAGCTTTTTCTTACTGATGAGTTTATTTATTTATTTAATTTTAAATAAAAGAGGCATGCCTTCCCTGTTGTCAACAGCCGTATGCTGCTCGAATGTCTCCACTGTAATTTGGAATTTTCATTTATTCTTAGACGAGAATTCAGATTTTTGGATATTATAATTTTTTTCCACGTCACATCGTATGACTTTTCCGCTTTTCTTATTTGTCTATCACTTTCCGGGATTCATATCACTCCTTTGAAAAACATGGAGGATTGATTTGTAATAGTTTGAAGAAAAAGTGTACGAGAAATGAGGTTTTTTATTTAATGAAAAAGATAATGAATTTGAGTAGGAAGTTTATAGGTACTTGTGATTAATTTAATTGAATTAATCAATGTTAGCACGTTATTTTTAGTATAGGGTTAACGTTAGCATTAGGTGAACTTTTTTAATTATAAATGTTTTTCTGTTTATAAAAAGATAGTTGAGAAAATAAAACAAATTATTTTTTAAATAGATTAATCATTTAAAAAAAATTGTTTACTATTTTTCAATAATATTTTAAAAAAATTAAAGAAAAACCTAACAAATATAATTATTATAAAATATATATTGAATTAGAATGGTAATTTACTAAATAATTCTCACGATTTTTTCCCATATCTTTCAAAACTTTTATTATAAATAATTATGAATCATTTAGGTCAAATACAAATAAGAAAAATTATACTCCGACACATTTCGAAATATTCACTTGAGAATTTTATTTGATAATATGATAATATATATTAGAATTTATATTAAATATAAAATAAATATAATTAAAATATTATAATTTTAAATTATTATATGAATATTTTTTGTTTTTATTGGTGTCAGCATATCACACTCTAGGAATAATTGTCACATGTGATCTCAAAATAATGTCCACGTATCCTCGGAAATTGTAAACCACTCCTAACAAAGAGAACCCGTACCTCGTGAATTCCTTTCCAAACAAATAGCGTTTGATCACTCAAACTAATTGACATTTTGGTAAAACTATATTAGCTATTTTGAATATATTGTGAACCTAGTTCATACAAATTCGTATTTATTGCTTGAAAATTATTAAAGAAGTGATATATATTCAAATGTAAAAATTTATAAACTGAAAAGTAAAAGAAATAAAGATTATATCATACCCTCTTGAAGGAAGTATGAAGGTAAAATATGGTTGGGGAATAATATCGTAATTTGTTTATGAAGGTATTTATTTTTTGTGTGTGTGTGGTGGAAACAATTTTAGGGCATCACCATCAGCGCAAATGCTTGGACGAATGCTGGACATGCTGTTAATCAAATTTACGATCTGCTTTACATGATGGGACGAGATGATGTTGCAGTTGGAGTTGGCGGTGAGGGCGGAATACTAACAGATGGTACCATACTCCCCAACGTTGGTGGATATCTTCCAATCATAGAACAGGTTTCTTACCTTTTGCAAACCTTACTTTTCCCTAAATACGAGGAATATTGTTCACAAGGATAACATAGATAAGTCCGAATCTGCACAACTATCTAGTCGGATGATAAATTACTATAGAAAAAGAGAAAAACTGTGTATATAATAGTATTACTATATTTATATTTGTGTGGTATTGTACGAGATACTTGTATCTTGATTGAGTTTATGTTTCTATTATATTTAATAATCTTATATTATTTAGAGGGGAGATAAAAACAATTTATATATTTTTTATTTATTTATTGAAGTATTTTTTAAAGATAAAACTGCGATAGAGTTTTACTTTTCAAAATAAATAATATCAGAACTGAGAGATTCATGTCAGTTTTGCTTTTAAAAGGTTAATGAATAAGGTATTAAATAAATGATTTGAGTCTTAAGAAATGTGATTACTGGAGATAGAGGTATATATAAATAATTTTAACCTTTTTTTTTAATTTAAAATGGTTAAATTTACATTGAAAAAAAAAACATTTAAATGCATGTGTTTTAAGGATGATTGTTGTCTTGAAACAGGGAATGACAACGGCGGGAGATTGCAGGTACAGGCGCGCCATTCCTGTTGGTCTTGGAGGGCGTTTGGACATTGATGCCAATTATGGTATCAGGAAAGCATTCCTACCACAGGTGTGTAAAATTGAAATTGTACTTATTTAAGGATTAATTATGTTTAGAACATGATTAATTGTGTTTAGAGATTGTGGTAAACTAGGGAAGAAGGAAATACAGTCCAATGCAACAAGCAAGCGCACAGGAAGTGTTGATTGAAAAAATATCTTCTGGTCCCATAACAGTGCTTGTGATCGGAGCACACACGAACATTGGAATCTTCCTAATGAATAATCCACAGCTGAAAAAGAACGTGGAGCGTATCTATATAATGGGTGGGGGCGTAAGGTCAAGCAATCCAACAGGTTGTTGCCCTAAGAATGCTTCATCTTCCTGCGTGCCTCGCCAGTGCGGTGATCGAGGGAACATGTTCACAGACTATAATACTAACCCTTTTGCAGAATTCAATATATTTGGAGATCCTTTTGCAGCATACCAGGTCTGATACACATTTCCATATTCATAAAACCACTTCTTCATTCAAACTGCTTAACATTAACACAAATCTTTTTTAGTAATTAATGCATTCTTCAAATTGCCTATATATAAATATACAAACGTTATATAAATTAACATAAAACTTGCTAATTTTGTTTTTAATTTATAAGGACAAATCAAATATGGAGTAGAATAAAATAGGATATAAGCTGGTTCGGTGTTATTTCTAACTTGAGACAGTTGATTAGTGAATTCGAGACGAAAACACAAAAAATAATGACCACGTTATCTCATTGATTTAAAACTTAAAAATCAAATCGCGGGATGCTTAAAATAAAAATATTTTATATACTTTACAGGTTTTTTAATAGAAAATTAAGAAAAAGAAATATTTTATATAGTTCACGTGAGAAATCATTTTTACTATTTGCATAGTTTATTTTCATTTTTTAATTTTAAAATATAAGTAAAGGAAAAATATAAATATAAAATATGAAAAAAAACTTCTTGCATTTATCAAAACAATTAAATTTAGCATATCAGTATATCCTCAATATAATTATATATATTATCAGTTTTTTCATGTTGTTTACTATCCATATATATCAAATCACTGGACACTCTTTCTTGGATAAAATGATTTTAAATAGGCCTGTTCATTTGTGTATTTCTAAGGATCTGTTTTTCATAATTTAGTACATCTCTTAGAAATTTATAATGTCTTAAAAAGTAAAAATTCAAAAAACTATTTCGACATTTTTTTATAAAGAAGTTAGAAGTGGTATCTTTTTGGGGAGCATTATGTAACCTTTGTTTAGTTGATTGAAGTCATATAAAAAATATGTTGATGACCAGAAAATATGTGGATATTTAGGTGATTCATTCTGGAATTCCTGTCACTCTTGTTCCTCTGGATGCAACAAACACAATCCCTATCACTAAGGAATTCTTTGACGAATTTGAAAAGAGCCAAGACACATACGAGGCACAGTACTGTTTCAAATCCGTGAAAATGTCTCGTGATACTTGGTTTGACGACCAATTCTATTCGGTAATTTCTTAATGAAGCCATGCGTGCCAATTATTAAAGTAAAGTAACTACTCTTCGTCTAATACGAATTCATTGTTGGCAGAGTTATTTCATGTGGGACTCTTTCGCAGCTGGTATAGCAGTCTCAACCATGAGTAAACCCAATAACCATAATGGAGAAAATGAATTTTCTGAAATGAAGTATATGAACATAACTGTTATAACTTCAAACAAACCTTATGGGACATCTGATGGCTCTAACCCTTTCTTTGATGGCCGAAGAGTTCCTAAGTTCAATCTAGAGAAAGCTGGGGTGCATAGTGGCCATGTTCAACAAGGACTTAGAGATCCACTTTGCTTTGTGAAAAATGGGAAAGGTAGATGTCAGGTAATTCTTGCTTTCCCTTTTGGCTTGCAACTTCAATTTGTTACGTCCAATTTCACACGTACATATAGTAAATCTTAACGTGTTATGTACCAAAACATGTTCTATACACAGGATGGTTACACCAAAGAGGTAAGTGGTCCAGACTCAGTGAGGGTACTTGTTGCCACAAAAGCAAAGCCTAACAAGGACGTTGGGAGCAAACTTGACAGAGAATATTTCATAAGCTTCTTGAATGTATAGTACATTTCTTACTATATTGTTCAAACTTCTTTCATGATTTATGAATCACACTGTTTTATCATTCCGTGTTAGGAAAAGTGAATGTTAATTTGTGATCTGACTATATGAACGGATTCTAAAAATGGAAAGTGTATATGAATCTGAATTTTGGTATTCTGTCTAATGAAAGGCTCTGAAGGATCCACAAAATTCAGGGAGGTTTAACTTCACCACACAGTTTCCTTATTACAAAGAAGTAACTTACAAGCCAAATTTTAAAAATAAAACACTGGGGAAACCTGTTGTGTTTGACATGGACATGAGTGCAGGAGATTTTCTTGCTCTATTTTACCTCCTAAAAGTGCCTGTTCAAGTAATCGACCTTAAGGTATTCTTGTTTTTTCATTCTTAATTGTTTATTCGATTTGCACTTAAGTTCTTAAGAATTTCAATATTATGTTGAAATATATACGCAATTGCACTCAGGCAATCATTGTGAGTCCTACTGGATGGACTAATGCAGCAACAATAGATTCCGTCTATGACTTACTGCACATGATGGGTCGTGACGATATCCCAGTTGGTCTTGGAGATGTTTTTGCAATGAATCAATCAGATCCAATATTCGGAGCTGTTGGAGAATGCAAGTATATAAAAGCCATTCCCCATGGAAGTGGGGGGTTACTGGACTCTGACACTCTTTATGGTCTTGCTCGTGATCTACCACGCAGCCCAAGAAGGTGATTTTATGTTACTTTTATGGCTTTGAATGTATTCTATAAACATTAGGCAGAGTGGAATGGACGCTGCTGAAAGTAGAGAAATGATGGAATCTATGTCATGCAAAAATGAACAGTGTTATAATATTTTACTCGAATAGTGTAATATTATGATATTTCATTAAATTCTTGCGTAACCTTTGTTAAGTGTTTCATGCATTTTGTGCCTTTGATAGCTCGTAACAAGGTTATACACTGGCTTGTTCGCACTTAAATATTTTCAGTGTTTGTTACCAGCAACTGGCTAACGCACGAACCATTTCAGGTATACAGCAGAGAACTCGGTGAAGTTTGGAGCTCCTCGAGACACAGATCACCCTGAACTCAGACAACCACTGGCCATGGAAGTTTGGGAGTCTATATTACAAAAAACTAAACCAAAGTCTAAGATTACAGTATTGACTAATGGACCCTTGACTAATCTGGCAAGGGTTGTATCGGTGAAAAACATAAGCTCAAAAATTCAGGTGAGTTATATTATATGTATTTGTTACCATCTATTTGAAATAGTTACGTATATCAGCAAGAACAATTAGCTGCTATGAAAGTGGCTCGAGAGTAACCCCAGAAAAACAAAATTCTAATCATTTTGGAAAAATTACCCAAAAGGAAACATTTGATTCTGCATTTGACATGTTTCCAACGAATGATTAAAATATGCGTATTGTACTAATAGAAGCGGAGCAAGGAATAACAATTCAAAAACGTTGCAGGATGTATATGTAGTTGGGGGACACATTAGCAGCACTGTCAATGGCAAAGGAAATATCTTTTCAGTTCCTTCCAACCAATATGCTGAGTTCAATATGTTCTTGGATCCTTTAGCAGCCAAGACAGTGTTTGAATCAGAAGTTAACATCACACTCATTCCACTCGATACCCAGCGCATAGCAAGTTCGTTTTCAGCCATTATAGGCGAATTGCGTAGAACACCAAGAACACCAGAGGCCGTGTTTTCCGAGCGTCTGCTGTCAAGGCTATACCGTTTAAAGCAATCTCATAGCATATATCGTCATATGGTACAACTTCCTGTCCACAGTCTTTTTCTTTCTAGCTTTGCGCATCTTAACCTCAGAGTTTATGCTTAAACTTGTTTGCAGGGTACGTTCTTGGGAGAAATTCTAGGTGCAGTTGTCTTGGGTGATAGCTATTCAGGTCTTGATCCAAAATTCGAGGAGAAGCCCATTAAAGTCTTGGCTGATGGCAATGAATCAAGTGATGGAAAAGTTGTGGTGAATGAAAGAGGTGGAAAATTAGTGAGAATTTTAAGGAGTGTGGACGCCAAGGCTTACCATAGTTTGTATGCAAACAAGCTTGGTCATAAGGAACAGTCAGCTAAGATAAGTAGCTTTGAGGAACAGCAGAGAAGGTGGAGTCATCCTCACAATTAAAATTAGAGATCATCACTTCACTTTGTTTAGTAAGTGAATTTATTTCTAATTCAATGAGACAATGTATATCATATTCTTAGGCAAATTTCAATCTACTTTTTACTTCTTAATTGCTACTGCGTCCAACTTTGAGCAATGAAGAAAAAAAGAAAGGTGTCTTCGAGGACTACTTTGCATACTTTAAATTATCATACAATATGTATCCCTTAAAGAAAAATGGTTTATTGAAACTTAACTACCTTATCAGAAATAACTATATATATATATATATATATATATATATATATATATATATATATATATATATATTACAGAATACTATTTATTAATTGTCACGTTATAATACTAGGAGTGATTTGAAAGCATCATATCTTTTCAGGATTCCCATTATATTGAATACCAATTTAAGAAAAATTTCAGCTTTTCTTCCCACTTTCATATTCCAAAATAAAGTAACTTTATATCTGCAATAAAGAATGTAACTTTGCTACATTTACCACATAATGATAGCATTGTCACTAATCTAGGATCTTGCCCCACCCAAATACTCCAAACACTTTACCTGGTTTACTTGCATAGAATCAACCTGAGGAAGTCTAACAAAATACAATGTAATGAATACTAACCACCCTTGAAACTGATTTAACTTCTCTGTATCAATTTAAAAGGGGTTTGATAAGGTTTATATTCCATTCCCTTAAAAGAGAAAAAGATATTTGTCACTTACCTTTTTAAATGTTTTTTTTTTCATCAGGTTATGTTAAATATAGATTTACAACCCGTTTTTGAATAGAAATAATTTTAGTTCTCTTAATATCAAAGGGGATTGAAGAATTTAAACATCTAATAATAATATATCGATTGTACAATTTGATGCACAAAATTTGTCTCCCAAGGTAGACAAGAAAAAGTTAAAGAGAAGGTCTTGTTATGAACTAGATAAAAAGGAACATATATCTGTTTATGAAAATCCATACTCCACCAAATAAAAAGAATGCATAGATTACAAATCAGAATTAAACAAAATGTTTTTCAGTTAAAGTTTTTGTTATCATTCCCTTATCAGTGTTTCGAGCTTATTCTTGACACGGCACTACTTTTCTTTTACCTAGTGAGTAGAGAACAACAAAGATAATTTTTTATAATAATAAATATTATTCGTTTTAAGTAAGTCTTTTACAGATTTGCTTTTATATTATTTTAAAAAACTTTTTACTATTGAAAATATTATATATATATATATATATATATATATATATATATATATATATATATATAAATTTATATTTATTTTTTATTTTGTTTAATGTGAAATTCTGTTTGTATTTTAACATTATAAAGATAAATAAGTTTCTGACAGAAATTGAAGAAAGCAATGCAACAATTAGTTATTTGATAAAGTAAAAAAAGAAAATGAGATTGTATAAATTAAAGAAAAGATGGTAAAAAATAAAGAAATTATTTTAAAAAAATTATAGGTTTAATTAATTAAAAAATATTTTAATCATCAAAGTAAAATAATTATCATTTTATCTTATTGATAAAAATAAGTTAAAATAAATATTAATAAATAAAAGTTACATTAAAATGAAATATGAATTATTATTTAAAATAAAAATAATTAAAGTTATAAAATTATATTAAAATAAGGGGGGAAAAGTTGTAAAAGAAAAAAAGCAAACACAAATTTAGTGGGTATGAGGATATTTAAAAAGTTTATTAGGGGAGAGAGAACACTGAGGAAGGTATGATTGTGATCCCTTCTCTCTAATTCTTTCCTCTGCAGTCTTTGACGTTTCCTTTGTAGTTTTCTTTGTGCATCTGGTCTCTGTAATTTTTGCTACCTTGTCAGTAGCCATCACTCCCACTGTAAGAAACTCTTGAGAAACAATGCATATTACAGAGCATACCGTTTATTTATTCTATTTCTGATCTCCCCTGTTTTGAATCCACACCCATTACAGTTGCAAACTCGCATAGCAAAGGTAAGGTCATTGAAAAGCCTCTCGGAATCTTCAAAGAAAAAAAGACACAACTTCAAACACAAAGTTCGGGTTGTTGTCATCTTTTAGCTGCTGTAGTTGTAGAAAACAAGACCCACAAAACAACCCAAGATTTAATCGCCAATTTACTGCATAAGGATTTGGTGTGCAAGCGGTGCTATTTCTTTCCTCAAATTCAACTATCTGTTTGGTAATGGTACTCTGCTTCTTCAAATTGAAAAAATTGCAGGTATAGTGTTTGTTTGAAGGATGGTGAGAATGTTGGTAGCAGTAGCAGTGGTGTTGTTGATTGTAGGAGGCTGTGTGGAGGGAAAGCCTCATCGGATTCTGGTGGATACAGATGTTGGCACTGATGATTTATTTGCTCTTCTCTATCTTATGAAACTCAACACATCACAGTTTAAATTGGAGGTAAGTCTTCTATCAAATTAATATAACACATCTCTTTCTTCTTCTGATTTTTTCCCTCCTTTGTGAATCATTTCATTCATTTTTTCTCAACCTAAATACTAATACTTCTTTTGTACCAAATTATTCAAGAGTCTTTTATTACCAAAATAAAAGCTTATTGATGAGTTTTTGTTTTTTTAATTTAATTTTAGATAGAACAGGCATGCCTTCCCAGTTATCGATAGTCTTAGACGTGGCGTGCGAGAATTTTTATCTATTCTGACCCAATGATTCAGATTGTTGGATATTTAAATATATATTTTTTTTCAGGTCACGTTATATACTATTTTTTACTTTCTTATTTGTCTATATCTTTCCAATGGTTTACTTTACTCCTTTGTTTGGCAGGGAGTATAAAATATGAATGATTGATTTGTAATAATTTGAATAAAAGAGGATGGAAGTATTTTGACGGATTGGTTTTATACCTTTTTTTTTTTGTTATAAAAGTAGTTGAGAAAATAAAAATAAATTATTTCTTAAATATATTAATATTTAAAAATATGATTTAATAACTCTAATAATATTTATAAGAAAAATAAAACTAACAAATATAAATATTTTTTTAAAAATAAATATTGAATATGAGAGTAAATTATTGCACAAAATCACTATTTTCTTCCCACCTTATTGTGCGTGCTCTCTTTCAAAATTTCCTATAAATCAGCACAAATCCTCCCAAAAAACCTAAATCCAATACACACACAACCCTCACAAATAATATGAAATCAATTCCCGGAAAGCCCTCCTATATTGTAAACTAGTACCAAACAGATGATACATTTCTTGAATTCCTTTCCAAATAAAGTAGTATTTTGTCAAGTACTACTTTATTGATCACTGAAATTAATTGACATTTTGGTGATTTATATTTAAGTATAAGTAATAAACTAAAAAGTAAAAGAAAGAAAGATTATATTATATCCTCTTGAAGGAAGTATTAGGGTGAAATATGGTTTGAAAATAATTTCCTAATTTGTTTATGAACTAGTTATGAAGGTATTTTTTGTGTCATTTTCAGGCAATTACCATTAGTGCAAATGCTTGGACCAGTGCTGGACATGGTGTTAATCAAATTTATGATTTGCTATACATGATGGATCGAGATGATGTTGCAGTTGGAGTTGGCGGTGAGGGTGGAATACTCCCAAATGGTACCATACTCCCTAACGTTGGTGGATATCTTCCCATCATAGAACAGGTTTCTTACCTAATATTATATCATTTCTTTACCGTTTGCAAAGCTTAAGTTTTCTTAAATACCTGGAATATTGTTGATAAGGAAAACATAGTTAAGTCAGAATTTTCTCAACTGTCACAGTTATATTTAAGATGACAAATCATATAAAAAAGAAAAATGTGTTTGTAAATCTAATGGCTACACTTCATCTCGGTTGATACAGTAAAATTATATTTGCAGTATTATCTACTTGGAGTTGAGAGTTTCAAGATAGTATATATGAGACTACTAGGTGTAGTTAGAAAAACTTTTGGATTATTTAAAATGGTTCAAATTATATATTATATGGAAAAAGTGAATTTATGTGCATGTGTTTTAAGGATTATTATTCTCTTGAATCAGGGAATGACAACAGTTGGAGATTGCAGGTACAGGCGAGCCATTCCTATTGCTGTTGGAGGGCGTTTGGACAATGATGCCAATTATGGTATCAGGAAAGCTTTCCTACCACAGGTGTGTAAAATTCAAATCGTACTTATTTAAGGATTTATTATGTTTAGAACATGATTAATTGTGTTTAGAGATTTGGTTGATAATTGTATGACGAAATAAGGGAAGAAGGAAATACAGTCCAATGCAACAAGCAAGCGCACAGGAAGTGTTGATTGAAAAAATATCTTCTGGTCCGATAACAGTGCTTGTGATTGGAGCACACACGAACATTGGAATCTTTCTAATGAATAACCCACATCTGAAGAAAAATGTGGAGCGTATCTATATAATGGGTGGGGGCGTAAGGTCAAGCAATCCAACAGGTTGTTGCCCTAAGAATGCTTCATCTTCCTGCGTGCCTCGCCAGTGCGGTGATCGGGGGAACATATTCACAGACTATAATACTAACCCTTTTGCAGAATTCAATATATTTGGAGATCCTTTTGCAGCATACCAGGTCAGATACACATTTCCATATGCATAAAACCACTTCTTCATTCAAACTGTTTAACATTAACACAAACTTTTTTAGTAATTAATGCATTCTTCAAAGTTGCCTATATATAAATATGCAAACATTATATATGCTACTTTTTCTTTTAACTCTTTATACTCATTTTTATTTATTTTTTATAAAAATCAGAATTCTTCATTATTTATATTAAATAGTAATGTAAATAATATTTCATTATTTTTTAAGTTTTTATTGTAATTTTTATTCTTAAAAAGTGTATTTCAAACCTAACTTAATTTTACAATTACAAAATCGACTTTTATAACGAAGTTTACACATATTTACATACAGTATGAAATCATATATGGTGTTTAACTTTGTTTATTATACCTACTTAAGAACATAAACTCACATTAGAAATTTATAACTGTAAAATTTTTTTTATAGATAAGTCTGAAGTGGTATCATTTATGGAGGAGCATTATATAAACTTTATTTAGTTGATTATAAAAAAATATGTGGATATTTAGGTGATTCATTCTGGAATTCCTGTCACTCTTGTTCCTCTGGATGCAACAAACACAATCCCTATCACTAAGGAATTCTTTGACGAATTTGAAAAGAGCCAAGACACATACGAGGCACAGTACTGTTTCAAATCCTTGAAAATGGCTCGTGATACTTGGTTTGACGACCAATTCTATTCGGTAATTTCTTAATGAAGCCATGCGTGCCAATTATTAAAGTAAAGTAACTACTCTTCGTCTAATACGAATTCATTGTTGGCAGAGTTATTTCATGTGGGACTCTTTCGCAGCTGGTATAGCAGTCTCGACCATGAGTAAACCCAATAACCATAATGGAGAAAATGAATTTGCTGAAATGAAGTATATGAACATAACTGTTATAACTTCAAACAAACCTTATGGGGCATCTGATGGCTCTAACCCTTTCTTTGATGGCCGAAGAGTTCCTAAGTTCAATCTAGAGAAAGGTGGGGTGCATAGTGGTCATGTTCAACAAGGGCTTAGAGATCCACTTTGCTTTGTGAAAAATGTGAAAGGTAGATGTCAGGTGATTGTTACTTTCCCTTTTGGATTGCATCTTCAATTTGTTACGTACACTTTCACACGTACATATAGTAAATGTTAACTTGTTATGTACCGAAACATGTTCTATACACAGGATGGTTACACAAAAGAGGTAAGTGGTCCAGACTCAGTGAGGGTACTTGTTGCCACAAAAGCAAAGCCTAACAAGGACGTAAAGAGCAAACTTGACAGAGAATATTTCATAAACTTCTTGAATGTATGGTAAATTTTTTATTATATTCTTCAATCTTCTTTCAAAATTTATGAATCACACTGTTTTATCATGGCGTGTAAGGAAAACTGAATATTAATCATTTGTGCTCTGACCATATGAACGGATTCTTAAAATGGACAAGTGTATATGAATCTGACTTTTGTATTGTGTCGAATGAAAGGTTATGAAGGATCCACAAAATTCAGGGAGGTTCAACTTCACCACACAGTTTCCTTATTACAATGAAGTAACTTACAAGCCAAATTTTCAAAATAAAACACTGGGGAAAACTGTTGTGTTTGACATGGACATGAGTGCAGGAGATTTTCTTGCTCTATTTTACCTCCTAAAAGTGCCTGTTCAAGTAATCGACCTTAAGGTATCCTTATGTTTTCATTGTTAGTTGTTTATCTGATCTACACTTAAATTCTTAAGAAGTTTAATATTATGTTGAAATTTATACACAATTGCACTCAGGCAATCATCGTGAGTCCTACTGGATGGACTAATGCAGCAACAATAGATTCCATCTATGACTTACTGCACATGATGGGTCGTGACGATATCCCAGTTGGTCTTGGAGATGTTTTTGCAATAGATCAACCAGATCCAGTATTTGAAGCTGTTGGAGAATGCAAGTATATAAAAGCCATTCCCCATGGAAATGGGGGATTACTGGACTCTGATACTCTTTATGGTCTTGCTCGTGATCTGCCACGCAGCCCACGAAGGTGATTTTCAATTACTTTTATGGCTTGGAATGTATTGTTTATCAGCATTAGAATGCATCAGAGGTTAGTGAAATCATCTAGGCCAAGTGGAATGGAAGCTGCTATTGAAAGTAGAGAAATAACGAAATATGTGTCATGCAGAAATGAACCGTGTTATTTGGGTTACACTATGTTGAAAGAATTACTTTTCTTGAATAGAGTATTATTATTATATTTCATTCAATTGTTGCGTAACCTTTCTTAAGTGTGTCGTGCATTTTGTAACTTGGATACCTTGTAACAAGGTTATATATTAGTTTGCTCGCACTTAAATATTTCCAGTTTTTGTTTCGAGCAACTGGCTAACACACGTACCATTTCAGGTATACAGCTGAGAATTCTGTGAAATTTGGAGCTCCCCGGGATACAGATCACCCTGAACTCAGACAACCACTGGCCATGGAAGTTTGGGAGTCTATATTACAAAAAACTAATCCAGGGTCTAAGATTACAGTGCTGACGAATGGACCCTTGACTAACCTGGCAAAGGTTGTATCGATGAAAAACATAAGCTCAAGAATTCAGGCGAGTTATAGTATGTATTAGTTATCATCTATTTGAAATAGCTGCATATATCAACAAGAACAATTACCTACTGTAGAAGTGCCTTGAGAGTAACCCCTAGAAAAAAAGTTCTAGTCATTTTGGTAATATTAGCTAAAAGGAAGCATTTGATTCTGCATTTAACAGTTTTCCTCGAATGATTAAGATATCTGTATTGTACTGATAGCATCATAAAAAGGAATAACAATTCTAAAATGTCGCAGGATGTATATGTCGTTGGTGGACACATTAGCAGCACTGTTAAAGACAAAGGAAATATATTTTCAGTTCCTTCCAACCAATATGCTGAGTTCAACATGTTCTTGGATCCTTTAGCAGCCAGGATAGTGTTTGAATCAGAAGTTAATGTCACACTCATTCCACTCAATACCCAGCGCAAATCAAGTTCGTTTTCAGCCTTTATAGGCGAGTTGCGTAGGACACCAAGAACACCAGAGGCTGTGTTTTCCGAACGTCTGCTGTCACGGCTATACCATTTAAAGCAATCTCATAGCATGTATCAGCATATGGTATAACTTTCAGCCCACAGTTTTTTTCTTTCTAGTTTTTCACATCTTAATCTCAGAATTTATGGTTAACCTCTCTAAATGTGTGACACAAAAAGGAGAATAATCAACTTTAGATTCGTTTTAACAATGCCCCTTAAGAAACAAGATGATTCCCGCTTAGTTCTTATAGGAATATTTGTTTATTCTTGTTTTTATTGCAAGACCGCTAAATACAAGAACTAAACATAAAAAAAAAATTAGTATATAAGACTAAAATATTGAGGATTTAGGTATAAGGATTAAGAAAAATGTTGGTGCTGATGTAGGAACCAAACGATTGATAAAACGTTAAGAAATTGCATTAGAAAAAGTAGATTAGATAGGATTAGTTGTTGTTTCCACTGTTTAAGTCCTTTGTGTTTGCAGGGCACGTTCTTGGGAGAAATTCTAGGCGCAGTTGTCTTGGGTGATAGCTATTCAGGTCTTGATCCAAAATTTGAGGAGAAGCTCATTAAAGTCTTGGCTGATGGTAATGAATGGAGTGATGGAAAAGTTGTGGTGGATGAAAAAGATGGAAAATTAGTGAGAATTTTAACGACTGTGGATGCCAAAGCTTACTATAAATTGTATGCAAACAAGCTTGGCCATGAGGAACAGTCAGCTAAGATAGGGAGTTTTGAGGAACAACGGAGAAGATGGAGTCATCCTCAGTTTAAATTAGAGATCATTACTTCACTGTTTACTAAGTGAAATTTAAACATAACTTCATCTCAATAATTAACGTGAAAACTTAAACAAATTTCAATCTAGTTTTTACATCAATTGTTTCTTGATTGCTACCCTTCAACTTTGAGTAATGAAGAAAAAAGAAAGAAAGGCGTCTTCAAAGAGTAATTTGTCTCTTAATGCTCTAACTCATAAAATATGAATTATAAGATAAATTAATTTTATTTAGTAAAATAACTATATATCCCTTAAGAAAACATGATTTGTTGAAATTTAACTTGTTCATTAATAGCGACTGTCAAACTATGAAGATGAGGCATGCTCATAAATGGTGTGTCTCATGTCTAAGACGTATCAGACACCAACATGCCCATACTAGTAGTAAGACACACATTGAAGAAGTGTCTAATTTGAGAAAAAAAAATTTCTAATATAATTTTGATAATTTTTTCTAACTAGAAATGCAATTATTTCTCAAAAATCTTGTAAACTTGCAAATTTATTACATAAGTTTTTATTATGATTATAAAAATAAAAAATAAATTTTATTATTTTTTAATATTAAACAAATTGATTATATTTATTTTTGTGTTAATGAATAATGTGTTTAGATTATTATATTTGACTAATTTTGTTCGTAGATAATTTTAAGGATTTAAAGACATAATAATCTAATATATAAATCCATGTTCTCGTGATCTGCATTTTGTAGACTACATGGCTCAAAGTATATGTGTCGTGTATAGTGTTTGTCTGTATTCGTGTTACATAACTACCAAATCTTCGTCCTTCAATTTCAGATTAATAAGAATTTAGTAACCTTTAACCTTTGATTTCTGAACAGGTATACCAATTGTGGGATAACTTGTAGTATAACTTCAGTAGTTGAAGCAAATGCAGTCTAAAATAGAGATCTAAGTGCAATCAGAAAAGTATACGAAGGATTACAGAACCATCATACTCTATAGTTATATTACTAAAATCATTAAATTTTTCATTTGCTAAAACGTCTGAGATGGGATGTTTTCAATAAACAGTTCTATAACCAAATACACTTCTATAAACCAAAAAGTATACAGTTTTATCCAGTAAAGTTTAATACCTATTCATGCACTATTTTAATTTTTATCCTCAAAGTTCTAATAAAATTATTTATTCTTAATATAAATTATGTATTCCCACATTAGGTTTGAGACACGGATAATACCATATCATTGATCTGACCAGTGAAGCATCATATCTTTTTAGGATTCCCCTTATCTTGAACACCAATTTAAAAGAATTTTCAGCTGTCCCTCCCAAGTTTCATATTCCAAAATAAAGTAACTTTATATCTGCACAATCTTCAACCACTATATTTTTTAACTCACAAGTGAATGTGCCAACTAATAACTTATGCTACATTTTCCAAATAATGACAACATTGTCACTAATCTAGGATCTTGCCCCACCCAAATATTCCAAACACTTTACCTGGTCTTACTTTCATAAAATCAATCAAAGGAAATCTAACAAAAGTCGATGTAACCAATAATTACCACAAAACCACTTGCTACTCCAAAAAAAACCCCACCTTACCTCATTTCCACTCTTGAAACTGGTTTAACTTGTCTATATCAATTCAAGGTGTTTGATAAGGTTTGTATTCTATTCCATTAAAAGAGAAAAGATATCTTTCACTTACATTTTTTAATGCGTTACTTTTTTCATCAGACTAAGTTAAATATAGATTTATAATCCATTTTTTAATAGAAATAATTTTTGTTTTCTTAATACCAATATGGATTCAAGAATTTAAACATCTAATAGCACAATTTGATGCACAAAATGTCTCCCTAGGTAGACAAGAAAAAAAGAAAGAGAAGATCTTATTGTGGAAACAGTCAAACTAGATAGAAAGGAACTTATATCTGTTTATGAAAACCCATACATTCATCAGACACACAACATTAAAGAGAATTTTCACCAAAACAAGTGGATCACAAAATACTCTCCTTTCCCTTCTCTACAATTTCACACATCCTTAGAAACTAAATTCCATCACTGGAATTGATCCACCAGCTGCCACTATCTGTTGCTCAAGCTGCAAAAGAAAAAGAACACAAATTACAAATCTGAATTAGACAGAATGTTCTTCAGCTAGAGTTTTTGTTACCGTTACCCTGATCAATGTTTCAAGCTTATTCTTGACATGACAGTACTCTTGCTTTACTTGTTGCAGACAACTGAGGCACCTGCAGCAATTATAATATATAAAATTGTGACAAGAGATAGAAATTTTGCTTTCTTGATGTTTACTCTTCACGAGTCTAAAAATTTCAGAAATGAAAAAGTTGTACAAAGATAAATAACTTACGCGTCTATGTTCTGTTCCTCACAGAAGTTGCGGAAAGCAATGCAACAATTCTTTACCCTCTGAGCGCCTATGCTGTGGCCAGACAGAAAATTTGTCTCAGCCAAAGTTTATAACAGAAACGAATTGTCACCACCTCTTTTTTCTACTAAGGCTAATATCTAAAATCCATAGTCTGTTAGTATGTTACTCGAATTCTTCATGAATCAACAAGAACACTGATATTGCAAAACAAAGAAGACAATTTAATTGCTCAAACAGTTTTCTTTTTGTTCAGATTCTTACGGTTGGGTCCATGGAAAAGTGATAATACCTTGAGCTGCTACCCTTCAGCTGGTGAACATGAGCATCAACTTTTTTGAAGTCAATAGTTTTCTGTTCTCTGCAAAAGAAGGTGGATGATCATTCAGTTTTCCTAAGGCACTAAGGGGAGGGTTAGAAGGTAGCAAACTTACAGAGAAAAGGTAAGGTCATTGAGAAGCCTCTCAGAATCTTCAAAGAAAAGAGACACAACTTCAACTACAAAGTCCGGGTTGTTCTCATCTTGTAGCTGCTGAAGTTGTAGAAATTGACCATCCAAGAAGCCCTTCTCTCACCACATGTAAGAAAACAAGAGCCACAAAATCAGCTACTGAAAACAACCACAGAATTAATTGTGAATTTATTGCACACACTGTTTATCTGCCTTACCTCCAAGAATAAGGATTTGGTGTAGTCCAAGTACTGCCTCTGCATCTGATCCACCTCCATGTTTTGCCTTTGGCCCTCGCACAACACAAGCTACTACTTTTTGTTATGTTATAAGATACTACTTATTGTTACTGCTCAATATAAGAGAAGTGTACACGAATAAATAATGCAGAAATTGAAAGAGATTTTTGAGAAATAGTGGTGCAAATCTAAGGTCTAGTTGCTGTTAGTGCACGTCTACCATCTCTTTCTGCTTGGCCCGTATAGTCTTTTATTCCTTCCAAGTCTTTTGCTTTCTTGCAGAATCAACGACCCCACCACCTTTTATCTCTGTATATCATTTCTATCCGTAATCTTTCATAGTTCTGATTTCATCATATTCGTATTTTACAATAATTAATAAATCAGACAATTTGGATTTTGATGATTTATCAGAATTAAGACAAATTTCAAGACTTGACAAACACATACAAGGATATAAAGTTCTAACTTCTTGATGGAATAAGTTCATCCAAACTTTATGACTCAAGAAAGATGAAGACTTCCAGATGGATTGGTGGTTAGGGAAGCTTCACGGTGATAAGAATATTGTGCACATAGTGGGTTTGATTTGGTGAGATGGTGGTGTTGAGAATTCAAGTATAAGTATAAGTTTCATATTGGATAAAAATGTGAAAATAGAACCGTGTATAAAGATGAAAACACATTAATATTTTATCTTAAGGTTTTGGAGGAAGAACGGTCTCGATCCTTATGTGATTGGAGTCCATCCTTAACCCAATCTAACCAAAACTTATGCTACTAGATATGGGTTTGGGCTTGGGCCCACCTTTCATATCATAGTCAGTTACTCATGTCTTGGAGGGGCATCTCAAGGTAATGTATCTTTAAAGCGGGAAAGAGTAACTGGTACATTTTTTGCAAACTGTTTATAATTCAGAAATTTGTACAAACTTCATGTTCCTAATTGTGAATTTATAGCAAACTATTTACTCTAAAATACATGAAGTTTTTCTAAAAGTCTTCATTAAAGTAATGGTAAGTTATGCATTAATGCACACAAAAGTACATGGAAATGATTGCCTTCTCATGTAGCTTACACTAAATTGAACATCACCATTATCGGTAACATTGTATCTATGAACTGCGTCAACAATCAACTTATTGTCGGCATTCAAAGCTTGGCCACATATCGTGCCAGCAAAACAAAATAACAGCATGATGAAAAGCTGTTTCACCATTCAGCCTTTTACCTTTTCATGCTTTATTACAGCAGAAGAATTTTGTTCACCATGCACAGAAGAATTTGATTACAGTAGAGACTCTATATACACAGCCACCTGCAATCTATATGGACTGAAACAGGATCGCCTCTGTGACAAGAGTGTAACTAGATTCTCTTTGTAGACAGCCACCTCGGATGTATATGAACTGCTCCAATATCTCTGCTCTTGCACCTTTCCCTTGTCACTACATTTTGCCAATCCAGTACTCCCATCTATCCCAACAATATCATTACATTTTGTAGAGCAAATTGGAGAGAAGTATTTAGTGGGAATGTCATCAACAGACACAACAATAGTCTTAGTCCAAGATGAGTGATCTTTGTATTCTTCCATCACCCATAATTCTGCTGGAGAGCAACACCCTACAACACATAGACTGGGAATTTTTCCAAGTACCACCAAATCAAAAGTGTTATAGTCCCACTCAAAGTCACGTGGAAGAGATATCTCTGAAAAACTCCTTTTTCTTAAATCAAAGACAACAATAACATTCTTTCCTAAATCATAACGATCAACCAGCCAATGAAGAGCACCGTTGAAGAGCAACCCAACTTTGATATCATTAAAGCAGTTCAAATACGAGAAATTAATGCCCTCAATCTCTTTCCACGCATTAGCTCTTACAGAGAAAATTTCGACACGGTTAGCACTAACACATGAGAATGCCATGCGCAACACTTTCACCACCAAGTAGTCATCTGTTGACGGATCATACCCAAAACCGAAGAGAAATGTCAGAAGCATAGGATCCTTGGGCATAATAGGTGAGGAAGATAGTTGTTTGTGGACCCCAGTGGACGGATTCCACATCCAGAGACTTTGACAACACTCCAAAAGTACGAAACCCCTGCAGGAACCTCGGATTCGGACATCATAAGGTTTTGGGGGCAAAAAGTTGAGGTTTAATACAGCAGAAGCAGAGTCATCATAAAGGGGTGCATTGAAGTCTATGGATCGGACTTCCATAGCTGAAGGCTCGAAGAACACAAGTCTCTCTGTTCGTGTGGCAGTTTGTTCAAAATGTGACAGAGAAAAGTGTGAATCAGAGATAAGGGAGAGCCATGACTTACACACACACTTGAAACGAACAAGAGACTTGACCGGCAACCTTAACAAGATTTGAATGATCAATTCTTGTGGCAAATGTCGGGTATTCTTTGTTCTACGACTATGACAGTATGTCTTCATTTTAGGACACTTGATTAGCACAACTCAGCAGATACACACACACACACATATATATATATATAGAGAGAGAGAGAGAGAGAGATGATCATAGTTGTATTCCTTCTCTTGTACTCTTTCTATGCTTCTGCATTCATTGTTGAGTACTCTTTCTGTCTCACCCCTTCATCCTTTGACTTTTGACAGATGCTCTCAACTAAAAACCTTTTTTTTTTCAAAGTCCTGCATCCACTAACGGTTTAATTAATAATTATTGCATTATAAATTTGTTTATTTGTTAATAATTGAATAAGAATATTTTTAAAAATCTTCTTAATTATATTTCAAACACTGATGACTTCTCTTAATCCAACCATATAAGGGATTGACATTACTTTTTACCCAAAATGTGAATGGGTCTTTCACCTTTATACAGTACTCTGCTTTTTCATTTATATTCAATGTAAAACTTGGACTCACACTTATATTCCTAATAAGTATAAGTGACTATCAAGTATTTATTAAAAAATACTAGTTATATTTATAGAAATAACGTGAAAAAATTGACTTATTATTTTATAATACTCACCTAAAATATATAATAATAAAATATTTAATAATAACATGATATCACATCATGAATAATAACCATTTATTGAGATTAGCTAAAACATAATGATACATGAGTATTGTTACAGTAAAAGTAGATTTGAGGTGTTTCAAAATCTAAGAGGCTTAAATATGTCTATTGGATCAAATATAAACAATGTTAAATGCGCATGATAATTTTCTTATGTTGAATGTTTACTTATTCTAGTTTGTGATATTTCATTTCTTGATACATTACATTAAAATTGCTTATTGAAATTTTGTTGCTATTGTTCCTTATTTCCTTCTCTAGTTAAGTTTCCACGCTGCTTCATTGTCAACTACTGTTTAGTGGGAGCATCTCGAACAAATAGATGTTGAAAGATCAACTAAGCAGGCATATTTATGATTTAGTATTTTTTTTTTAAGAAAATTCTCCACTAGTTGTATTTTTAGTTACATTTTTTTATGAGTTTAATAGACATGTAGTATTAAAATCAATTTTTTTACATTATCAATTAATTAAAATAATATAATGTTTACAGTAAATATTATAAAAAGATTAAAAAAATACGGATATAATACAATAATTCTACTATTTTATTATAAATGTGAGTGTTATTTAGTTAAATATCTTTTATGGAAATTTCATTGTGGGAAATCTTTTTATTGTCTTTCTATCTTGTTAAGAAATATGGTTTTTAAGAGACTCGTTCTGGAGTCTGGTTCTAAATCCTCTCTTTTTAGCCTCATTTAGAAGAGATGTCATTCCTCTCACCCTAGCTTGTTTTAATCTTGTGTCTCAAGATGTTTGGTAATGAAAAGTACTGCCCTCATTAGTTTCACAATGTGTAAAGTGATTTACACGTTCTAATTTTATTTTACAAATATTAAAATAGTCATTGCAAAACAATTCTAATTATAAAATCAAGATAATAATAAATTAATTTGAATTTGTCATATCTTCTTATACATACAAAATAAGAAGTGAATTCTTCCATTTGAAGTGAGGAGATTGAGATGGTAGAACAGCATTACGATGATGCAGAAGTAGTTGAAATCTGAAAGCCGTGGTAGGACCCTGGAAAAGCATTGAGTAAAATTTCTAACATGCCTTGCAGCTCTTCCTACAATAGCCAAGAAGGTCTGAAGATCCAATCATATACTCGGGATTGTTAGTGCATTCTCCAAGGGAAGCCCATCTCTCACAGCTTACATGTCGATCAGAACAGTCCCCTCCATCTCCCACCGTCTTGTCAAACGAGTCTACGTGAATCCACTTTGTTGCCGACCATTTTTCACCTTCGATCACAGGGCATCCAGCGTGGAGACTGCTAGTGTCTGGGGTAGCATTTGTGTGGAGACTGAAGAAAAGAAGTGCATCCCCTCTACGCGGTTTCACTAATGCATTGCCAGGTCAGAAGAAAAGAACAACTACTTAGCACAAATTGAACGGCATAAAACGTGACAGAAAGTATGATACAAAGGAAAACCCGTGAGAGTGATCACTAATCCAATTGCCCACCTGCTATTCCTTTTTTGGCACATTCAGAGAGATCGATACTTGTTTCAGAGCTTCTGCGATGTGGAGATTCCTGTAAGCAAAAACAGAATTCCAGAGCATAATTACATATTGGTAATTAACACCAGAAACCGAACGAACTAAGAAAGGATTTTGAGAATATCATCATATGGACAAATCGATGGCAATGTGATCCTTAAAACAATCATTCAAGGTATAAAAAGAGCAACAATTACTGTTAACAATTATAAAACTATTTTGTCATTAAGACGTTTAAAGGATCAAATTGAGACTAAATTGTAATTTTTAGGACTAATTGGTCATTAGGTTGAAAAGTTCAGATACCAATATGTACTTGTTCGCATTCAATGATCAAATCAATTTTTTTCGTCCTCTTGTCATTTGTCATTAGGTTGAAAAGATATTCAGGAACCAAATTGGTCATTTCCATGTTTTATCTCCAAATTCTCTGCTCACTTTCTAAGTCTTTCACTATTTGGTGACAGAAATGGCATAATATGTCAGCTGAAGTCTTAATGTGAGATATTATGATCTCAATTAAGATGAAACTTTGGCACATTCAACTCACAACTGACACAATATAACGGTACTGAAGGAACCCAGCTGGACATAATGCAAAGAAAAATAACTTTTGACAAACTATTTCAAAGATGCTCTTTATTTTTCGAGGAAAGGCATATATCAATTACTTATGTGTTATACAAACCTCAGCAGAAGGGAACACTGTCTCACCGCCTTTGGTTACATTAGTGAGATACATGAGAACAGTCACGACGCGGTGTCCACCCCGAACAATGTTAACCTTATCAGTGAAGTAATCATAATGCGGGTCGTATTTCTGTCCATGCTCATATCTCAATACTTGTATATCTTCCCCATTTTCTGGAATTCAACATAAATATAACCAGGAAACTGATTGGTGCTTGTTCATAAATAGGTGTGCTTGCATGTACATACAAGAATTTAGACCATTTTCATCATTTAACTTGCACGTTCATTCTATTCTGCAGTCCCAAGCTTTCCAGGCGATAAGTGACACAATAATTTAATATATAATACATACACATATATAGAAAGATAATTTGCAGGTACATACTATTCATTCAGAAATCAAGGGTAAATACTTTCTGATCCTGAAATAATGCATCACTTTTAATGTGGGTCATCTGTTTTAATTAAATCGTACCATATTTAATTAATAACTTTCTCATAAGATTACTTGATTATCATAAAGCAATCTACTCTTCATCCTATTACTTCCCTTTTATTGACGAACTTCCTTTTAAAGCCAAGGAAGGCAAATAAAAAAACATCAAAGGATACACAGAAATAGTGAATTGTATTTATGTATATCATAGCGTCCCACTTATGATGGCGAGAAATCAAACATGCAAATATAATAATTTTATGCATACCCACCCACAAGCAAATTTTCAAACCTTCAGCATTGAAAAAAAAAACACATGCGGAGTAGGGGATGGAAAAAAACTTAAGTCCACACAAACTTCAGAAGAATAGCTTGCAGATTTTCGTGAAGATTTTCTTTATAAGGAGTAGTACCTTTTGGAAGAAAGGTCAATGACGAAATCTTGTCTTCAATTCCACTAACAATAGGATCCTACAGACATTGTAAAAGAAAGTCAAAACAATAATGAAAGTTGAAAAAACTATTCTTTACATCAAACCTACAGATGGCGAGGAAAATACCTTATTCTTGGAAATGAACATGCCAGAGCTTGTTCGAACATCACTCAACGTGCTCTCTCCAGAGAGATTATCAGCCACGGCAGATCTCTTAAGCTCTGATTTGGCCTAAACCGACAACCGAAAATAGCTTAACGGAATAATTAAAGCATCATCAGAGTCCTAGTCTTTGCTTAGATTGGATATGAATACTCACTATAGAGATCAAGTGGTCGCACTCCAAATCCGTGAGGAAACCTTCATACACGAAAGCTCTGCACGCATGGATTCGAATTTCATGAAGTTAAAACATGGAATCGACGCAGAAAGCGAAAAGAGCGAAACAGAGAGCTCACCTTGGCTTCCAGGAAACATGTTTGACCTTGGAAGGGTTGATGATGGAGCTGGCGGAACCCGCATAGGAGCTCCACACTTCATCGCATTTCGATATCAGAAGAAGGAATAGCAAAAACCAAACCCTACTCATTTCCGATTCCGATCAGCACTGGAATTTTCCCGGAAAAATTATCTTTCCTCTTTCTTTCTCTTTCTATCGTTTCACTCCGAGCGGGATGGTGGCTTTGTTTTGTTACCTTTGTGACCTTGCTTAACTGTTTTTTATTTATCATATACAAATTAATTCCTGTATTATTATTTTTAATAAAAACTCTGTCTTAAAATATTTGATATTATTAACTATTAAAGAAAATGTGATCCCAGATCTAACCCACCCTACCTGCTATTAACTATTGACAAATGATTGAAGTTAATATTCTGCATATGAGATGAAGATAATAACAAGCGCTACTATTATTTTAAGTTGAATAACATGATGTTGACTTGTTAGGTTTTGGTGTTGAAAAATCTTTATTATTTTGTGTTGAACTTTCTATTACAATTTTACTGTAGTGCTATAAAAATAGGTTCTAATTCGTGAGGTAACTTGATTTATTACGGATTTGATACGAGTTGAGTTTGAAAAAAATATAATTTTTTTATTTAAATTAGTTTTCAATCTCACTTAAAATCTGACTCACAGATTGAATTCGTGGTAAGTCAGAGTTGGCTTACTAACCCACATAATTTAATTTAATTATTTATTATTTTGTATTTCCATATTATTAGTTAGTATTTTTTATTATATTGTAGATGGGATAAAAAAAATATGTTTCAAGAAAGATATTATAAATTTATCTATTCAAGTCTCTAATATTATAAATGGACAAGTGATACAAAAATTATCAATATTAAAAGCTTATTTGTTCGTGCTTGTTTTTGGATTACGTTTAAATTGTATGATTTTTTTTATTTGAAATTGTCTTTAGAGTTTAACATCATTTTAGAATAAAATTTATTTAGATTTGAATTAAAAAATTATAACTTTTTTATTTTAAAAAATCTATAGTTAAGTGAGTTAGTGAGTCATCCCGTTTAACCCACTAACGGACGAGAGCCTCATTCAAATTTTTTTTATTTTCAAATGATATCAATTTTTTTACTGAATATTAGTCATTATTTTCTCAGTCAATGTTAGAGAAGTAATTTTTTTTATAGACGTGAACTAAATTTTTTCAAATGATATCATAATTATTTTTTGTCAAAGACACTAACATTTTTTTAAAAATAATTTATTAGAATTTGTGTCATTGACTTTCAAAATATTAGTCAAGAGCAAAGATAATTTCTTGCCAATGTCAACTAAGATAATTTTTCAACTGATATATCAATCAAAAAATCGACAAAAAAACTCTGCAACAAAATTATAAAAGTAAAATAAAATTGATCCATGTTAACCTAACGAAATGCTGTGTTATTAATTTATGTAATTAAGAGATTTTTAGAAAAGATATTATTTTATTAAAAAGTATTTTATGATTACGTATCAAAATATAAAGGACTAAAATGATATCTTAATTTAAAAATAAAATTATGTTGATAATAAAAAACAATTAACAAATATATGAATAGTTTTTCAACTGTGCTATTGCTTAATTTTAATTTATTTATACTTTTGAAGGTGATAACTTTAAGTAAATTTTATAGTACATCTTTCCACTCTATTTCATCTTTCTTTCTTTTTCTTTTCTCTCACTGTTATTTTTATTTTTTTTTGTCAACATCCTAAGGACTTAAAAGAAATAATTGTTGTTGAATGACTTCATGAAAACTAATGAGAAAATTGGAATGAGTCGAGAAATGAAATATACTGGTTTTCATATACAAAAATTATTGCGTTACATAATAATTAACGAGATAATTTGATATACAGGGGAAAAGGAGATGCTATAAGGATATGATAGTATCCATTATTACAAACTGGGAATAAAACTTCCCCTAAGCACAACATCAATGGACATTGCGATTAATCAATCCTTCAAATACATTGTACAGATCATTGTTTTCAGGCCCAAAAATTTCATCAGCTTTCCGTAGTGTCTCCTATAGTTTTTTACACAGATATGTATCAATACACTGAAAGTTGAGAAAGGAGACAAGGCAGGAGGGCATACCTCTTTTGTTTGTCTATGGGAGTTTAATTCTTTAACATTTGCCAAGAATGCACCAAATTGTTCGTAAGACAAACGGTTCCTAACAATAACAAACACCAGATCAAATACAAGACAACTACTTATCACAAAAAGGTGACACCTTTCCATAATTTTCAATGCATCTAAGATCTCTCACCTGACTTGGCGAAAGAACTCTTTTCCATCCACCCGCGTTCGTCCTATAACAGCCAGTAAGAAAAAATAAAAGTCAGCTGAAAAGCTATGATCATTCAAACAACAAAAAAGTAAGCATCTACTTCTTGGTGTATGCATCCTAGGTCCAAGAAAATCGACACTGCGACCAAATGAAAACATTCTTAAATACAATGTATTTGCATGAGTGCTACAGTCTTACCGGTTTGTGATCCTGTTCCTGCATCAGAGGTTGAAATTGAGCCCTGAGTTAAGGAAGAGGAGGAAAACACAGAAGACCTATCATCAAACATGCCTCTTGTGGTTGAAAAGGAAACCGAATGTCGCCTTGGAGATACAGGTTTGGATGTTCTCGTAGGTGATACTGATGCAGACAGATTAGGAGGGGAACCAGGGGGAGTAATCCGAGGGGTGGAACCTTGAGATGCTAAGAGGAGATTCTGTGGTACTCTAGGTCTTGGGGCTGCTATAGTGGAATGGAAAAGAATACAAGGAAGGTCAGGGTAGACATGCAAAACAGAACTATCAAAACAGACGCCATATTTTATGGTCTTCGACTCTCTGTTAATGCAGAATTAAATGAATGCCTATCAATCCATTGCTTCATAAATGACTACTCACCATCAGATTCGGGTTCTTCGACCAAAGAATTTCCTGTTGAAGAAGATATAGAAGGTGCCAATGAAGCGTCATTATCTGCAATAAAATGAGAATTTCTCAAAACTGATGCAGCTTAAGGACCTTGACCATGAGGATCTCTTTGAAAAAGCAGGAGAACAAAGAGGTTTACTTCCATTAATCTCCTTATGACACTATAGGTCTCTCTCTCCCTTCTCCCAAATAGAAGCCAAATTGTTTTCATCAGTGTTCTGTCCGACAAATTTTAGACGTTCATTCAAGTCAAATTGGTTTACTTACCTCTCAGAATTGGATTGTCAGCAAACGTCGAGAATAGAACAAGACTAACAACACAGTCAGCTATTTTATTCTTGACCGTGTCTTTTTATTTAGCAGCACAACACAACTGATTGTCTAAACAGAAAAAGACAAGCAACTCCTATGCAAGATTTATGACCATGTGCTTAGGAAATGGTGGATCGCCCAGGGAAACGTGTAACATTTTCTCTCAAGACATGGAACTGCCATGGTCACCATAGAAATGGACAGGATCAAAATCCTAACAGTTTATGGATAACCATTACCATTATTAAGAGATTAAACCACTGGAAACACTATATCTGTCAGTGTACACATCGAAGTGATAAGATACCGACTTCATATTTGAAAGGGTTAAGCAATTTTCTGAAGTGCACGGCAATTTCTTTATATGGTCGTTACGAAAAAGGAAATGAGTTTGTATGTAAGAATTTGAAGTTGCTAGATTGCCAATAAGTCTATACTACCACATAGAAGTAAGACCCAACACGCTAAAACTCATTACATGAGTAAAATAAATGAAGGTTTAATTCCATTAGGGAACTACATCTTTTCGTCCTTACAATTACAAATACATATTTTAATCTCTCCCGACCAACATTGTACAAACGAGTAATCAAACAAATGAGTAATCAAACAAACGGCCTAAATGAAAATGTAATTTACAAAGGGCACCAAGAATGAGCAAAAATGCAAATTTATACAGGTGGATATCATACGAGTTGAAAATACCTCCAAACTGTGACGTGGAAGTAAAATTTGATTGGTTCTGTATTTTAGCAACAATGTCTGGAGCTCCTCCCTGTGCCAAAAACCAGTAAATGCCAAGTGTTCCGTAAGTACCATTATAACATAAACAACTCATACATTATAATTATAACGAGTACAATTGAGAAAAACATGATGAATGAATTAAATAGGCCAAATTAGTGCATGAAACAGAACACCAAACTCTCCTCATCAAATTGAGACTAAAAAACTAACCAACACAACTTACAGAATTATCATCCTCTTCCTGAAGTGATTGCATAAGCGTCTTTCTGAAAACCTCTAACTGCATACACACATTAATACAACAATTCAAAAAGCCATCCAACTTAACGAGACTAAAATTCTGCCCAGCTAAAAATACGTTATAATCGAAATTGAGTATGTATAGGAACTAAATCCATTAAAATGCACCTTGGAGACATCTCGATTGAGCTTTTTGACAGTGTTGGAAAGCGAAGCATTCTCCTTCAGCAAGCTCTCCTGTAACCTCAACCATCAAAACCAGTTATTAAGCGTGCTTGCGCGCGTGAACGAGAGAGAGAGAGAGAGACGGTTGGAACCTTATCTTGTTCGGCGAGGAGTAGTTTGTCGGCGGTTTCGGAGAGGGAGGCGTCGAGGGAGTCGATTTGAGACTGAAGGTCGGCGATGAGGTTGTCTTTGTCGGCGATCTGAGTGCGAAGTGTGGACAGCTCTGATTCGAGGGAGTTGACACGTGTCGATAAGGCAATGGAAGTGATTTTGCGAGCCACATCGAGCTGCTGGAAGGGATCGGACGGTAGTACTTGCATCATCTCCTCGGGAAGATCGAAGTTTGCAGTACCACCCGATTCCGCCGCCATAGCGGGTGTTACCTTACCCTCTTGTTTCTGTTTTTAATATAAATATTACTATTGTATGTTTTTTGTTTTTAGTCTGGGTTCCTTTTGTTTATTTTATGTTTGGTGTGTCTGATATCATATTGTGCGTGCTATGAGAACACAGAGGAGACGCATCGATGGAGCGTTCTAAATACTTGTTTATTTTATTTAATAATTAATCATTTAATATTGTTTTATTACAAAATATGTGGTTTTACATGGTTGGAGGATGGATAGGATTGGGATAAGAGACAAAGGACACAAAATGCCAAATCCTTATTTCATTCATTAACGTCCATGTGGAGTGGGATTTGGTTATGAAAAAAATAAAAAGTATATATTATTAGTTAGATTGAATATTTAATTAAAGTATCTTGTAAATAATATTTAGTTTTTATAAACAATAGGAGTATTTGTTTTTTCCTATCATTATTTTTTCATTAAGTGGTATTTAAATGGAGGTGGGAATTTTTTATCTACGTTTTAATTCTTGATGGCAAAAGTTGGTAAGATAAATATATTTTATTAGTTAAACTATTAATTTATTTAGTAATATAAAATATTATATAATCATAATTTTATTAATTTAGTGTTGATTAATAAATATAAAATGTTATAAGAATAAAATATTTATATACAAAAAAATTATTAGTGAAAGTCACAATAGAAAAAAAAAAATTGAAAACCATTAATACAGAGAAGAAGAGAAAAAGTTGGACACAACATAGGATACAGGAGAAAAATTCTGATTCATTCGTCACCTTAGGACAGAGTTAACGCATTGTTGCCAACTCAATCGATACGACTTCATTCATATAATTTTTACAATTTTAAGACCCAATTTATACACTTTTAAAATTGGATACCAAACTAAAAAAACATTTCAACATAGGATCAATAAGCATTTAAACCTTCAAAATATCTAATTTGAAAACAATTATTTAATACATTATATTGATAACTGAATTGATAATGATTATTTAATTTAAGTAAAAATCTATTAGTTAGATTGAATATTTAATTAAAGTATCTTGTAAATAATATTTATTTTTTTTAAATAATAGGAGTATTTTTTTCCTATCATTTTTTTTTCATGTGGTATTTAAATGTAGGTGGGAATTTTTTATCTACGTTTTAATTCTTGATAGCAAAAATTGGTAAGATAAACATATTTTATAAATTAAACCATTAATTTATTTAGTAATATAAAATATTATATAATCATAATTTTATTAATTTAGTGTTGATTAATAAATATAAAATTTTATAAGAATAAAATATTTATATACAAAAAATTATAAATGAAAGTCACGGAACGAATTAAAAAAGTCATTCTTCTTTTTCAAGAAATACTAAAAATTGTAAAGGATAATCCTAACGAGAAAGATGAAGCTACAATTAAGAAAGAAAATAAGGTTTATTTTCATCTTGATCAATACGTGGATTTTGTTATTTTTTAGAGATCTCCAACACCAATTAAACCTAAGAGGCTTGAAATATTATGCATAAAATATATTGTTTTTCTAACATATATAACATTATAAAATATTATATAATTATAATTTTATTAATTTAGTGTTGATTAGTAATAGTAAAATGCTATAAGAGTGTAAAATATTTATGTACAGTAATTTATAAATGAAAGTCATACAATAAAATATATTTTTCAATTAAAATTATGACCACTAGATTATAAGAAAACAAGACATTTTTTTTATTTTCAAAAAGTACTAAAAACTGCGAAGAATAGTGATAAATATGAGGCTACAATCAAGAAAGAAAATAAGGTTTATTTTCATCTTCATCAATGTATGGATCTTGTTAAATTTTCAGAGGATCTCTAACCCCAATTAAATTTAAGAGGCTTAAAATATACAATACATAAAGCATATGAAGATGCTTAGAAGACCAATAAAATAAGTTGTACTATGCATATGAATTTGTTGCCCGAAATTAAATAAAATTTAACTTTAAATTACCTTATTAAGTTTTAGTTGTTAATGAATTTAACAAGAGCTCATGAAAAATCATATAGATCAAGATTCGAAATAGGTTTTAAAAACATTTCCTTTCAAATTTGATTACATCATATGGTTGAAATTAAAAAAATTAAGGACATACAAAAAATATAAGATTGAGAAACTAAAAAATTCTTCACATATTCATAGAGTAAATAAGCATAATTTGGACCCCCAAAATTTGAATCTTATTACACAACTATTTAAAATTATATTAGAAAAGACACAACAAATATATACGTGTTAAAGTCTGTTGTACATTTTAGTCAATAATCATGTTAGGGTCTAGTGAGATGAGATGATGACAAAATTGTAGCAATATCACCTTATGTGTTACTTATAAAAAAATTATTATTATTATTATTGCAATTTTTAAAATACTTATTTTTTTAATTGAAATTATAGAATTAGGAAGTTAAGAACTTGCTTAGTTTAGGATTTCTTTTAATTTTTTTAGTTGTGAAAGTTAAACAATATTTTGTAAAATTTTCAACTTTGAATAAATTATTCGAAACATAGAGAAAATAACGATTTCTTTAGTTGAAAATAGAGAGTGGAAAAAATGTTATTTTTAAGATTTATATAAATCTTAGGAAATAAACAGTACTCTGAATTAAAATAAAAGATAAAAACATATTTTTTAACTAATAGTACTCTTAAAATAAATAGTACATGGAAATCAAAATAAGTAGTTACGCGCACGAATGATAGTTTTTATTTTTATTTTTTGAAAGCAAGAAGAATGACAATTTTTTTTTTATTTAAGGAATAATACCTCCAATAAGTACATATGCTATTTAATTTGAACAATATAGTTAAAATTCAAGTATACATATGGCCATTATTTATTTGTTTTGACGATAATTTGTTTTATTCGCAACTAGCCATTAGACATCAAAGTTAGTTTTCCCAATTCAAATGATTGGTTTAGACGAAGTCATAATGTTAGTCTGACCAGCATTTTCATAGTTGTAAAACGAATATCCCAGTATTTTTAATCCGTTCTTTGATTTAAAGTTTTATTTAAAACATTGGAAACTATACTTTTTAAAGGATAAATAATTAAAATAATATTTAGTAATTAATAATAATTAATTAATTTATAGTTTTTTAAAAAAACAGTTTTTTAATGTCGGGTCAACGGGTCAACCGGGTGTGAAGTTTAAAGTTAGACATAAAACAATAAAACAAAACGTCAAGAAAGGCAACCCAGACGAGTCTCCTTTTTTTTTTTCTTAGTCTTCTTTACCGAAGTATAGATGTACGCAACTTCCCTCCTTCTTCAACTACACTCTCATTCTTTTATTTTATTAACATTTTAAAATCGTGTTTTTTTTATTCCTTCCCAAATAGTTTTTTCTTTTGTAGGAATATAAACAAAAAGTATGAGCTATATTGAGGATGCCTATGAATTCTTTAGTAAAAAGGAGACAAAAGCATACTGGATTTGTTCCCACTGTTTCCTTTTTCTTTTGAGTTACTTTTCTAGTGCCAAATTATTGAAAGGAATCGGTCCACGGAATTAGGTATACGCATGTACCTTACAATAAAGAAACAACTCATAAGATTTACAGATTTATCTATGGTGGTATTAACAATGATTGATTTGATCATGTATTTGCTTTGACTCCACCTCATTTGAAGATGCTTGAATTAATGAAAAGTTTATAGGTCCGTTTCCATTATACAAACATGCGTGTATATGTAGATAGTAATCAGCCTTGTTGTTCAATAATCTTAAATTAATGAGCTCAAATAACCAAATAGTCATCAAGACACGTAGAAACTCAGTCAAATGCGCGCCAGCCACCAATAAAATAGTTAATTTTACTTTGTTATGTTATTGGAAGGGAACAAACATTCTATTGAGCACAATAGTGTTACGATTCATCTCAATATTTGCTGAAATATGATATGAAGGAGGGGCAACTTCATATGATATATGGTCTACATACCAAACGTTAGAGTTTTGGTATTTGGGAAGAACAATACCACGTGATGTACTTAATTATTGCCTATATTATTGTTACTCATACACAATTTCGTTGGATGTGAACTATATTTGGTAGATTATACGCTTTCAATTATTACAGGGTTAAAGAATAATTAATTAGGTTAATAAAGCATTTGGGGTGTGGCAGGAACCATGCAAGTTGCAACTTTCGATATTTATCCTTGGAGATGATGGATGTTGAATAAACTTAAATCTGGAATATGTTTTAAATCTTATTTTGTTTTTTTCCGTATATGTCGTGGTGATTTTATTCTTAATTATTAATTCGGATTCAATAATATTGTTATTAATTTAATTTTGATAGAGATAAGATAAATATTGGTAATTTTTATTTTTTATTATTAGATTGAGGTACAGTATTATTGGTATATAGACAGATTAAGTAATATTGTTTGGATTAAGTAGTTTATACATTATTATTTTTTTTTTTATTCTTTGTATTTAGTTTAAGTTTTTATGTACATCTATTTAAAAGATGTTATGGTTCAATAAAAAATTACTACAATGTGTTTTAGCACATTTATTTACTGTATTTGTTACGAATATTTATTTTATGAAGTTGTATCAAAGTTTCTATGTTTCGAGTGCTAAGTAAAGAGAGGAAACAAATAAGAGAATGAAACAGTCTGAGAAAAGAAAGAGCGAAGAACCTTTTTGAGCCTGTTGGATGTTGGAAAAAATTCTAAGATCATTAACATGAGTTCAAAAGCATACATTGTGATATTAAAAAGTTAAAAGACATGTTTAATGTTCTATTGGGTCTTTCGAGGAGGATGTTCGATGTGAGTTACACAAACACCAATAACACTCTCATCCAAAACCTTAAGACAATGCGTTAATGAATCTTTCATCTTTATATATTGCTCTACTTTGTTAGGTTGCTTAAGGTACATAAATCGTGGAGAATAAATAACTATCAATCATTTGATCAAATGTTACAAACACAACTTGACTTGAAAGGAATTTGGAATACTCACAATCAAGATCGTAGAGGATGTGATAAAGGTTATTTTGACAATTTTAGAGATCTACAAAGGTGACATAGAACATATAGAGGTTGACAAAGTTGGTGAAAAGTATGAGTAGCTTGATAAAGTGCAAGGACAACTTGACCATAATGTAGATCTCGACAAAAATGGTTGAGATGTTGTTAAACTCGATGAAGATGATTGAAGCCGTGATAATTAACAAACTTAGAGGTAAAAATTACAAAAATAAAACATGATAAAATATTGGAATTTGAAGAATGACAAGTGAGACCATCGAAGATTTTGATGAAAATGATATAAGAAACTGTGAAAAAAAATATGAAGAGATATTGTATTTAGAGAAGTTTAATTGAATACTTCGAGAAAAAGTGAAAAATATTAACGTAAAAAAGTTAAATATTAAAGGAATTGACATAAAACTATATAAAATAAGAACTTAGCAAATGTTAAGAATGAAAACCTCCATCACAATGAAGTAGCTGTTGACAAGTTAAATTTTAGAAACAATGATATTATAAATAAAATGATGAATGATTAGTGTAAGAATCACAAGAGTTATGAAAATAAAGTTGATAAAAATTATAATTATAAAAAAATGACAAAATCTAAATTTGATTAAAAAAAATAAGCTTAATGTGAGATGATGTATATGAAAATTATAATGCATTTTAATAAATAAACTTAAATTAAAATTATATATTAAATATATATTTATTATATGTATGATTTTTATTACAGGGTTAAGAAATAATTAATTAAATAGGTTAATGAAGCATTTTGGGTGTGGGAGGGACCATGCAAGTTGCAACTTTGGATGTTTATCTTTGGAAGTGAGGGACAACTGGAAGTGAAAAGTAAGGTGACGGCGTGAGTATTGGTGAGGAAAGAGTAACGGAGAACGTTAAAGATCTGGTCATAGAAGAACAGCTGTGGGTAATTTGGTGACGCGTCATATTGGTTTATTGGAAGGTCGGTGGGAAGCTAACCCTCTCAGGCCCACCCTGGTCTCCTTCTACACCTGCTATATATTAACCCTTCCACCATGCCATTTTCTAAAACCATCTCTCCTCTCACACACGCACGCTTCACCCGTGTTTCTTCTCGTCTCTCTCCTCAACACACAAACCAACCTCCTTCCTTTTCATTTATTTGCTTCTCAGGAGTACTTTTCCTTTCATTTTTTAACTTTTCTTTCAATTTTTTGTCATGGCAACCCAAATTTTGCGGCCTCAAGACTGTCTGGTGGAACGAATAACCGCTCCGCCGCCGAACTTTTCCCACCGAAGGAGTTCCGCTAATCGCTGTAATTATTATTACTACAACAACCATGTCGCTGCTTCCAGGTCTTCCCGGAAGCCGTTTACCCGACCCGACCAGAGGAAACGGCCTGCTCTCGCTTCTGCCCTACCAGTGGTTGTGGACTCCACCGCCGCCGCGTACAGGAGATCTAGCGGTGACGATTCGCGGTTGGCCAGGAGCCACGGCTTGGAGAAGGTTACGATTCTCCGCAGGGGCCAGTCGCTTGATTCGGCCGTGAAGTGCGACGTGTACGCCGGATCGGCGTTTGCGATGTCTCCGTCACCGAACGCGCTTCCTCTGCCTTCGTTTCCGACGAAGAAGAACTCCTCGGCGGCGTTTGATGACTCCGCCACGCGAGATCTGAGGCGTCTGCTCCGTCTCGAATGAAAAATATCCGGGTTCCAGTTCCGGGTTTTCGAATCGGGTTGGATCCGACAAAATATCCATGTTCCTCTTCCTCTCTCGTCTCTCCTCTTTTCATCACCTAGAATCTTCCCTCCCTTACCGCTACCGTTACGCATCTCCCGTTTTAGTTCTGTCCTGACTGTGATTTTTTTAAACGGATGGATGGATCTGAAGTTGGGGGTGAAATGGTTAAAAAGTTTGGAGTAGTTGAAGGAGTCCCGAAACTGTGATTGAAGTTGTAGCATACTTTGGGTTGTTTATTAGAACATTAAAATATGTAAACATGTAACACTAATGTCAGTCTTAGAGGGAAATTAGAAACGAAGAAGTGGAAAGGGTAAGAAGGTAGTTGTGTAAAATCCCCTAAGAGTTAGGGATCTGCTTTATGTTGGATTCGGTCTATGATCAGTGTGAAGTGATTAGTTTATGATTCTGTGAAATACAGTGAATAGTAACGAATTGAACGAGTGATTCTGTGTGTTGGGAAAAACGTAACCCATACAAATAATATGACTCACCTACTCACCTTGGTAAAAAAAGTAAGGTGTTGGGTCAAGTAAAACTAACAAAAATATTAATAATAAAAATTAACGAATTAACTGTCTTAAAATAAAATATTTCTATTTTATATTAATAAAATAAAATAATATTTTTTTAAATAAAAAGAAAATCAAAATTATTTATATCTATTTTATTTTTATTAATATCAAATCAAATATTACTAAATCTAAAATTAATAAAATAAATTTTAATAAATTTTTAAATTTAAGTTTATTCCAATAAACTTTTTCATAAATTTAACTTTTTTAGATTTTAATGAATTTTTAAAATTTAAGTTTATTTCAATAAACTTTTTCATAAATTAATTTTTTTTTTTCTTCTTTCGGATCGGATTTTTTCTTTCAATTAGATTTTACTTCTTACTTTTCTTTATGGCTTTCTTTTTTTTTTTTTATCTTGGTTGATCTAAATATTTTGATTGACTTTGTTATGTGCTGTGCGACTTTTTAATAAGTTTGACCAATTTCTGATCTTAGACAATTTCTAATAATTTTGGTCGATATCTTCATTGGGTTCTTCTTAACATTTTCATTTTTCTCTTCGTCTGATTCAAGAACACTAGATATTTCCTTTTTCTTTTTAAGAGTCGTCTTCTATAGTTCCTCAAGCTCAATCTTCTGTTAATTCATAATTTCATTAGCTTCACCTAGAAGTCTTCCTATTCGCTAAATCTCTTCATCTTTTTGTTTAAATTATTTTTTCATGTTTTTCTTCTCTACAATTGTTGCATCCTTAACTAAGATAATTTCATCCATTATTGTGATTCGGCTCTTTATGTCCATTGCATCCGAGTTCTTTGTCATCAACAAAATTCTACACTCTTCTTCCACGTCTTCAGTAAGGAGATTCGTCTCGCTCTTTGTTTCGGTCTTGCAATGCTTTGTAATATGGCCTGTCTTATTAAAATTGTAGTACTTGTTTTATCTACACTCAATTGTATAATGGTCATACTTGCCACACTTAAAACACTCAACACTCATTAAAACGCCAATTCTTCTGATCGATTTTCTCTTCATCATCATTCTCAAAATTACCTCAGTCACGTCCACCTCGTCCCCGACCTCCTCGTCCTCTATCGCCAGGACCTTGGTTTTGAGTAATCCGAGTTTTATTCGAGTGAAACTGTACCTGTAGTGCTTGATTGTCGGGTTCCCTCTTTTTCTTTTTCTTCCTCAATTCGTGGGCTTTTAATGACCTAGCTAACTCCTCCACAGTGATAGTTGACAAATCTTTTGTCTCTTCAATAGTGACCACGATACTTTCAAAATCATCTGTCAGATTTCTCAAGATCTTTTCCGCAACCCGGTTAAGAGGAACCTCTTCTCCATTCATTCCGAGTTGGTTGGCCATCTTCTGCACTTGAGTTATGAACTCAACAACTCCCTCATTTTAATCCATCTCCATATGTTCAAACTCTCTTTTGAGAGCTTGTACTCGAACCTACTTCACGCGAGTATCTCCTTTGTATGCTACCTTCAGAATTTCCCATGCTTCTTTTGCTGACTTTGCATTAGCTATTTTCTCGAATCCAGATTCATCCACTGCATTATACAAAAAGTACATATGTCGTTCACTTGTGTCTTTTTCAATGCAGCAATATGTTGGTTTACTATCTGATGCTCATTATCCACTATGTCCCATGCGTCTTGGGATCCAAGAAGAACCTTCATCTGCAAAGACCAATTATCGTAATTGGTATTTTCTGACAATATTGGCACACTCATCCTATTGACTACCTTTGTCATCTCTCACAAAAAAAATCAAGCACTCACTTTTTTTCTCTCTCGGTACTCATAGCTCACTGTTGGAAAAAACGTGACCCACATAAATAATATAACTCTTCAATTCACTGATGTTACTTTTCATTAAACCTTGACAACTTTAAGTAGGTGCAAATAGGACCTTGGGTCAAGTACAAATAATAAAAACTAACAATAGAATATTAACCAACTTAAAATAAAATCTACTTAATTTATCTCTATCTTATATAAATAAAAGGGTTAAATATGTTTTTAGTCCATAAACTATTGGTCGTTTGTGGTTTTCGTCCCTCAAAGTAAGGTACAATTTGGTCCTCATTCTTTTCGAAACGTTCGTTTTAGTCCTCGGAATTTTGGTTTTAGTCCTCATTTGTTGCTAAATGAGGACCAAATTTTTAAACAGTGTTTAGTTTTCGAGGACTAAAACGAACGTTTCGAAAAGAATGAGGCTAAATTGTACCTTACTTTGAAAGAGGGACGAAAACCAGAAACGGCCAATAGTTTAGGGACTAAAAACATATTTAACCCTAAATAAAATAAAATAATACTCTCCTAAATACAAGGAAAATCAAAACTACCTATATATCTATTTTTTCTGTATCAAAATCAAACCAAATATTACTAAACCCAAAACTAATAAAATAAAATTTTAATGAATCCCTAAAATTTAAGTTTATCACAACATTTTTTGTTCCGTCAGAAATTACTTCTTCCTAAATTTTAAATTTACATAAACTAATTATACATTATAGATTTCATTTTGGTATTATAGCAAATCAAAATTTCAAATTCTACATTTAAACTACAGATTAAATTATTTATTAAATCAATTTTGAAGATTGCAATGTAAAATTGTTCAAAAGCTTAATCTTATGTCACCGGTTTTCCAAAAGACTAAAGCTTTGTTCTTTTGTAGTGATTTGGGGAGATGATTTGAATGGATTTGAGTAGATTTGAGGATAATTTTGTTGTTGTTTTTTTGAGTGAATTTGTAAGTAATTGAGTGTGGATTTGAAAGTAAAGTTTGTGAGAATTAATGTAGGATTTGATTGATGTGACAGATAAAAAAATTTGTTTAATTGATAGAAATTGAAGATTATCAAAATGTCCATAGTTTTTAATGTAATATAAAATGATAATTGCTAATGGTATATTTAATTGTAAAAAGATTTATAAAAAGTAAAAAATTAACATTAATTTTTAAAATTAATTTTAATATTATAAAAAAATTATTTTAATAAAATAATAATAATAATATATTATTATTATTATTATAATTATTATTAATTCATCCCTTCTAAATATTACATTCCAACATTTTTATATAAGGATAAAACTGACAATTAGAATAAGTCTGTATAAATCTTCGCATATGAGAGAGAATTGAAAAACTTGTTCATCCTGCAAATCAGCTTCTATCGCTTGCAAATCCTTTAAAACAAACATGCATTAATTTCAAATCCATCTACCCTGATCAATGATAAGATCAAAACGAATGCACGGTAAAGAATGTCATTGTTCACTCAGGTTAAAATAGTAATTGCACTACTTCTTTTTCCAAGTACAGCAGCATGAGTATTATTCGAGTCATTATTTTGATGTCTTTTATATACCAACTTTTACTTTATATATTTGGAAATTTTTTAATAACGATTTTTATAGAAGTATGAAAGAATAACTTATTTATAACTGAATATCAACTTATTCATAAAGGAAAGTTATTTTTGCTATAATTTATCTTTTTTTTTTTAATTTCTACATATATTACAGTTTTAGTTTCTGAAAAGGATAGTTTTAATTTATTATATATTTCTGCTATATAGTATTATGCAATAATTCATTTAATGACATGCATTTATTGTACATTTATTTGTAGATATTAGTTGCTATTTAGTAAAAAAATTATGAAACGTGTCCTATTTTTGTTATTACCTTTCTTCTCAAAGCAACTTATCAAAAAGTCCAACAGGGAAAACTTTTGTTTCTTTCCTCTGTAGTGGTTTATAATACAGACATAATTCAGAAGTTATTTCACAACACTCTTTTTTTTAATTACCTTTTCAAACATTTTAATTGTTAAGAATTCCTGCATATGTAATTCATAACATATATTTGTATATTTATTTATAATTTTATTATACAGTGAGAAATATATTTTTTTATATATTTCATTTTTTACTTAAAGAAAAATAAAATAAATAAAACATGAAGACAATGATACTGAAATAACGAGAAAAAGAAGAATAAATACCTTACATAAATTTGATATTAGAAAAGAAAACCAATAGATAGTTGTGTTACCTCTGTGGTGTGGTGCTTCCTTATGTCAAAACCGTTTGTGCCTCTTTCTAAATTTGTTGTTTTTCTCTCTAAAATAGGTTTAGAATCTTTTTTCCCCTCTTTTACATGACATGCTTAATAAATATATAATCCTAAAGGAATTGATCTTCCTCACCATATGTTACAAAAATTAAATCTAATTATTATCAAGAATATTATCTCTGATTATTAAATTCTATATTTTTCCAACTTAGAAATATTGATGCAACACATTACAAAAAATCAAATTATAACATAATATCATATATAATAATTTTAATTATTATAAAAAATATTACTTTTAATTTATTAGAATAGTATCTTTATCGTATGGTGAGAGATATAAATACCACAAACCAGAGATGAAGATATATATAAAACCCATAATTCATGAAAAGAGACGTGATAATTAAAAGCAAATTAAATTCTTCTTTTTTTTTTATGCTAAAATTAGAGTTTGAAAGTCTAAAAGGAACTTATTTTACCTTTTTTTTCTCACCTGCCATTAATTAAAACCATATCTAAAAATAAAATCTATATCTATATCTATATCCTGACAAAATTGAAAGTTGACATGTTTCATATAACTTAATATGATTTAATTATTTTTAGTATAACATAATTTATATGTATTTCATATAATTATTTTAATTTATTAGAATAGTATTTTTCTCTACTTGGGAAATATTTTTAAAATATTTTCTGATAGCTTCGTATCATAGAGATTTTTAAGGATATAAATAGTAAAAAGTGGAAGTAAAGATAAATTGGACTCTTCCATTTTTTTTATACTAATATTAAAGTTTGAAAGTAAAAAAAAAAACTTATTTAACTTTTTTTCACCTACCATTGATTAAAACTTTATTTTTTATTTTTAAAAACAGATTCCTTTTATCCTGACAAAATTAGAAGTTGACATATTTCATATAGTTTCATATTTTAATATTATTTAATTACTTTTGATATAGAATAACTAAAATGTACTTCACATATGAAATACAATATTTTAATAAATTTCATCTTATTAATTAAAATAATTATATAATTTCAATTTGTTTGATAAAAATATATTTTTATCAAATTGCACGGATGTGGAAATTAGTTTGTCTAAAAATACTTGTTCAACTCGGAAGGACTTGACATGTCCACTACTGTCTCGTCTGAAAATGTTCAATATATTATGTCACAATCAGAAACGAAAAAAACAAATATATATTACATGATTTACATTCATAAGAAAAACAAAATCTTGATTACATAATTCCGTACTCTACATCTAAGGTTTTTTTCTTTTTTGTTGCTCTTTTAATTGATTTATTAAATGTGTAATAAAGTTCGTTGCAAACTTGGTGGTGTTAGGATGGTCAGCATAAGGTGTTGGGTCTATTTCAAACTCTAACTAACCACCGAGAGAGTCTAAGAGTGAAAATTTGAAGAAACAGAAGAAATAATAATAAAAAAAAAGAGTGGAAAACCTGTTATTACCAACCAATTCTGGAAGAAAGATTAAGATATATATATATTTTACTTGACTTAAGTGAATTTTTTTTTTATTTACTGTGAAACTTGTAACATCATGGAACTAATTGTATGAATGTTTTGGTTGTTCTTTGTATACTTAAAATATTATTTGTCTCTCTTAATAATTTTCATTATATATAAACAGTCATAAATGGAAAATTCACAACATATTTAACAAGCATGAGAAAAAAGTCGTAAAATAATGAAAAAAAATGTTAATTTTTGGACACCATTTCCTTAATAGGAATAATTAAAGTTAAATTGAAATCACTTCAATATTAGGTATTTTTCATTGAGTTCCTAATAAATTATTTTAATTAAAGTATTTAAAATATATATTTTAATTAATTTAAAAATATTTTGATCTCAATCACAAGAGAAGATTTAATTATTTTTTTTAATAAGACAAATATTAGTGATTAATATTTTGTCAGTGGAAGAGTTAATAATGCATAATTTCTATCACTTTCATTTAACTTTAATATTAAGCTAACTTTACAACTCCTTATTTAATTAGGATATTTTTTAAAGTTTAATTTGCTGTGAAAACATATTTTCGTTAATTTTTTTATTCAAATAGTTATATTTATATACTCAATAACTTTTTCTTGGCTATATATAGTGTTATATTTAGTTACCTCCGTCTTTCAATTTAACAAGGTAATGTATATGACAATTAAATCCCTAAAACAACTTCCGTTTCAATTTTGTCTCTTCACTTTCACACCTTAACCATCCTTTTTCCCCGTTTTCTTGGATTTCTCATTCACCACTTTCTTAATTGTTATTCGTCGTCTAAGGTTTAGGTTATTTGAAAGTCATTAAATAGTTCGTTGAGTTAGTCTAAGTTATTAGTCAGATTTAATACACCCGTCAATAAAAATACTAAAGAAATTGACAAATTTGGAAGAAAAAGGAATATTTGTTATATAAAAAAATAATCTTATATGCTCCCAAAATCTCAAATAAATACGTTTTCAGTTCTTTAATCGGAAAAAACAATAATTTTTAAGAACTAAAATCATAAGTAATTAAGAGACTAGTATTGTTGGTGCTTGTGATTTTTGTATGGCACTTATTCTGTGTGGTGTGTTCTTTCCTTGTGTTTTCGTTGTAGAAATTTTGGGACCCTTTCAACGCGCATGGCATTGAAAATAATTAATGCAGTATACTGTAGTGCAAGCCTTGGTCTTTGCTAAGCTAACGAAGAGATTTCAAAGCTCATAAATGTCTTAACCATTCTAAATACAATCATAAACGAACTTCCTATATTTCTGCTTCCACATTCAATCAACGCTACAATCTCATCAGATAGAGAAGAAGAAAACCTGAAAATGGTTGAAGAGAGTTCGTCGGAAAAAACGAACAGCAGCCGTACCAGGCGTGCGACAAACACCACAATCTCAGCAGCCGGTAACTTGGTAAAGCTTCTCCCAACAGGCACAGTGTTCGTGTTCCAGTTCTTGAACCCCGTCGTCACCAACAGTGGTCAATGCAACACCGCCAACAAGTGGCTCAGCGCCATTCTCCTTCTGCTCTGTGGCTTCAGTTGCGCCTTTTCCTCTTTCACTGATAGCTACACAGGCAGTGATAATCAGAGGCACTATGGCTTCGTAACACGCAAGGGACTCTGGCCTTCTCCGGCTTCCGAGTCCGTTGATTTGTCAGGATACAGACTCGGGGTTTCGGACTTCGTCCATGCTGGTTTATCTTTGTTAGTGTTTGCGGTGTTGGGGCTGTTGGACACCAACACCGTGCACTGTTTCTACGGTGGTTTTGAGTCAACTCAGAAGACTCTGCTTCAGGTGCTGCCCACAGTTATTGGGGTGTTAGCTGGTTGGGTGTTCATGATTTTCCCCAATACTCGCCATGGAATTGGGTACCCTTTAACTTCTGATTCTAACGAAACCACCCCAAAGTCCACTGATACTATTACCGACCCTCAGAAAAACCCGACTGACAATGTTTAGCATTAATAACACTTCGTTGCCATGAAAATATGGCGCTCGCTGCTGCAGACTACGCGCATTTCTGCATGCATGGCAGGAAATTTTACTGTTCTGGGCTTTTCTGTTGCCTCTAACGATAATTTTCTTTTGCTTTTCTGCGACTTGTACTGTGATGAGTAGTGTTTGATGGTCGAAACTTGGGTTAGCGTTGTGTATTTGACCAGATTGCTTTTCAGCGACTTGGGTGTACTGTGACGTTCTATTGTCTATCTCATACCATATTTGTTTCGGATTTAAGAACATTTCATAGACACTGCGTACGTAGTTTCTACTTACGCCCTTTTATTCTTTACAAAAAAACTAAATAATATCTTTTATTTTAATTAATAATATCTTTTATCTTTAAAAATTATACAACTTAGGTTTTTTTTTCATATAAACAGTAGTATAAAATTATATTTAACTTAATCTCATAAAATTATATTACAAAAGATGAAGTTTTGTATAATCTCGATGATTAAAATTTATCGATAATATTTAATATTTGTGGATAAAAAAAATTATTAACAGATAAAAATTCTTTAATAAAATCCATTTTATTAAATTTTATCATCGAACAATAATTTCGTTGATAATTATTAATAAAAAATTTATTTACAATTTTTTTAGTAATTATTGACAAAAATTTTGTTAGTTGAATTTGTTGGAAATTATCGAATTTGATTCCTCTCCTTCTTTATAATGTTTTTTTTCCTTGTCAATTTTTGTGTTTGTAACATTTCTTCTTCAATTTCTTTTTATTCTTCAAACATGGAATTTGGGTAAAATATTTACAATTATATTTATTGATAAATTTGTTTGTCGATAAATCTAATAAATTATATAATTATAAATGAATATTTTGAACGAAAAAATTTGCATTTTTTTATTAGCAAATTTTTTTATCAATAAATCATTTAATTATTGACAACTTTTTAGTTAGTAATTACAATTTATATTACTAATGAATTTTTTTCAATAATTGAAATTTGAATTATTAATAGATTTATAGATAAATTTTACAGATAAAAATAAATTTGTTATTAATTAAAATATTAAAATTTATCTGAAAAATTTATTCAATAATTTAAATTTATCGAGGAAAATAAAATTGTCAATTGCAGCCAATAATTAAAAGAAAAATTATAGTGAAAAGAAGATTTGTTATGAACTCAAATAGCAAGGTGTGTCTGTTAGCACGTTCCCTTTCTCCTTAAACTTTGGATTCAACTATCGAAGTTACATAACAGTAAAGTTGAATATATAATTAGATTTTTTTTTTCTTTTTGTAAAAAGTAGTTACAAACTTAGCACTCAACCCCTTACGATTGTGAAACTAATCCAAGTAACTTTTGTTTTAGTTTAATTTTTTTAGTTTAATTTTTTTAATTTTATGGACTATAAAATTGGTATATTATATTGATTTTTTATTTTCAAATTCCGGTGTTGAAATCTTTTTTTTTCAAGACTTTTTTATATGGCATTATACTACGTATGTTACTATTATTATTAATAATTTTAAATATAACAGTTCATATTGTCAATTTGGTGTAATTTACATGGATCAGAGTACGAAAAAAATGCATAGGATCAAAAGATTCCACAACAAAAATTTCACAAACTCAAAAGGCCCACAAAATATTGTGGGTTAATTTTATAAACCAAAACAAGTTGCTCTAATTTTTTTACAACATTTGACTTTAAAGAAGTAAAAGAAAGTGAAAAAAGTAAATTGAAAAAAAGAAGAGAGAGAAGAGCACAAATTACCGATTACTTATATGTTCTCCCCCATTTTCCTTTAAAGCCATTTTTCCTCCTTTCTTTTCATCTCAAATTGTTTTTTCAATCCACTTCTATCCCAAAATATAATTGCATCAAATAAAATTGAGGAGCTAAGAAACCTTTTGGATTGACGGATTTTAAATAGTACAAGTTTTCATCTGTTCTATAAAACTTTTAATCTCTTAGTTTTGTAATATTCTAATAATCAAATCTTAGTTGAGACAATTGAGAGAAATGATAATCTCAACTTATTTTACCATATATTGAAATTATGGCTTATTTGAATAAGATTGATCTAGGTCTCTAGTTATGAGTAATGTTCTTAAGTTGTGAGAGCTTAGTTTTGAGGAAGAAGCATATAAGATAAGGGAAATTAATAAACGTTAAAAATACTATTGTTTCATGTTTATGATGTTGATGATTGTGTTGTGATATTTGGATGAGGTTTTGAACTTTGTTGTGGAGTATGTTTTCATGTTTATGATGTTGATGATAATGTTGTGATAACTGGATGAGGTTTTGAATTATGTCGTGGATGTTTAATTTTTCAACTTTACTTCATTGTTTATTCCATTGAGTATGACTTATTGATTTTAGTGTGTGTTGATCTCATGTTGAATATGTGCATACGTGATTGAGAGGTTTTTATTACAAATGAGATCAGATAAAATATTATTTATGGTTGGTGTGCTTTTAAATTGGTACATTGGTATGTTGAAACATTTTTAAAAGAAAATGAACCTATATGATATAAGAAAATCTTAAAATAACTTAAATATATTGAATAAACTAGTTTAAAATATAAAAAAAAATCTTATATATCTATTATAGTATTGGACGGTACCATATAACCGTTAGACATTAAATGAAGAACTTAAATTGGTGAACTCTAAAGGTCCAGAGCGTTGGAGTGGACGTTCATAAGTTAGTGGTTCTAGCGGTCTAGACGTATGGTGGTACTCTAGGACTGTTGGGCGCTCACTTGGCAATGAATTTTAAAGGTTTGGGGCTGAGTACCAAGTTTTGGGTGTTGAGAGCAACATTTTAAACATTAAACACCACCTTGATTTTATTACTAAGCTATATTTTAGTAAAATCATGTATCTTGTTTTGTCTACGGTTGGATCAAATTGAAATTTTGATATCTAATTCAAGATATATTATTATTCACATATGAGGTTTCTGGTTAAAATAATGTTTGTTGTAATTTTAATATAATTTGTGGTGATTGAACTCACTGCATCATACTAAAAAAACTATGATTCGAAATTTATGTAAAATATATCACAACTCATTTTTAATAGTAGCAGATTTAACTAATTTGGCACCTAATCAGCAGAAAAGGAAGATTTATTTTTTATTTTCAAAAAAAGGTTGACGAGCGTTTGCGATAACGACGTTTAACGTAACCTCTCTCTCTCTCTCTCTCTCTCTCTCTCTCTCTCTCTATATATATATATATATATATATATATATATATATATTTTAAAATAACGTTCAAAGTAGGGGAGCATCTGGTTTTCGTAATTTACATTTTTAATGACTATTAATTGACTTATAAAACAATTTTACTTAAAGAAATTAAATTTATTTATGTTACGTCTCTCAGTTGTAAGAGTGGAAATAAATCATTAATCTTGGCTTATCTCCTACAATATTTTAGTGAGAATCTTATCTTGCTTACTGTGTCTGGACTGGATCTTCCTTCAATATTGACTGCAGGTTGATTGAGGTGTAAGATCTCTTAGCACTAAGTTGTTAAAAAATCTACAACCACCCAATAAATTACTTTTATTTATATAGTTTTTAGCTGCTTAATTCGTGAATTTATATGAAATTATTGTACTCTAATTAGTGATTTTGAGTTTATTCTAAATATACACATACATTAAATATTTGGTGGAATAATCCATAACATTTTAGACTAATATCTCTACCAACATTTATTCAAAAAGTAAGTTGTGTTTATGTAATGAGATAAATTCAACTTATATATTTAACTTTTACCATATATTTATTTAATTTATTCATCCGTTGAGGTGTATAAATTAATGAATAATGGATGTATTATTATTCTTAGTATTTTATTCATTTTTGCTTGTCTTTCAATTTAACAAGGTATACTAAAATATATGAGCTCATTATTGACAGCTTAGGATAACTTGGTGACTTATTTCTTGGTTTCTTGATAAGTACTAAGAGAGAGAAAAAAAACTCCTTTTATATAATAAAGCTAATTTACGTGTAGATTAATTTATAATTTTTTTCAATAACTATTTTAGAAAGTAACTTATTTATAAAATACATCTTTAAATCAATATTGTACGTGAAATTAAATATTAAATATTCGTAATTAGTCAAACACGAAATTTAGACACAATATTAAATTTATACCTAAGTCAATTTGTGTAAAATGAAATTTATATCTTATATTATAATTCAACAACACTTGTGAAATGAAAATACAGCCACCTGTAAGTAGCTTACTATAATATTGCTCTTATTTTGTCTGACTTTATGTTCGTGAGTATTTTTTTGTTTTCTTGCCTGACTTTTTCCTGAAAATGATTCGAATAATTCAATTTGCATGAGATTGAAAAATGCAAATGGGTATATGGTCATGGTCTTTCAAGATGAATCCAAGTCATTTTACGTAGAAGCCGCCGCCGCCGCCAGCTAGTTCCGGTGCTATAAGATAAAGAACACAACCATGGAGTGGGAAAAAGTTTGAGGTGGAACTGCAAGAAGCAGAGAAAAAGAACAGAAAATGATTGCAGACAGTTCATCTTTGAACACTCCATCACCGTCGGCAAGGCCCCCAAAAAGCAGTGGTGTGACAAGCAGCACGCTCTCATCAGTTGGCAGCCTCATAAAGCTTCTCCCAACAGGCACAGTCTTCGTCTTCCAATTCCTCAACCCTGTTTTGACCAACAGCGGTGAATGCAACGCCGGCAACAAGTCCCTCTGCGCCATTTTCCTTGTGCTCTGTGGCTTCAGCTGTGCCTTTTCTTCCTTCACAGACAGTTACACAGGCACTGACAAGCGTAGGCACTATGGCATCGTAAGCCCCAAGGGACTCTGGCCTTCTCCGGCTTCCGACTCCGTTGACCTGTCAAGCTACAAACTCAAGTTTGGAGACTTGGTGCATGCTGTGTTGTCGTTTTCAGTGTTTGCAGTGTTGGGGCTTTTGGACACCAATACTGTGAACTGCTTCTACCCTGATTTTCAGTCAACTCAGAAGCGTCTTCTTCAAGTTCTTCCCACAGCTATTGGGGTAGTAGCGGGTGGCTTGTTCATGATCTTTCCCAATGATCGCCATGGAATTGGATACCCTTTGACCTCGGATTCCAACGACACCACTCCTCCCAACAATCCGAGTGGCAATGCCTAAACTTGGGGCTCTGAAAATATACGCAAACTCTGCATGTACTTGCATGGTATGAAATGTTTTTGCAGTATACTTTTCTATCTCCTGTGACTGTAAAGTGAAGACTTTATTCTTTAATGTACTATTGAGTTTTGTGTGTCATATTTTGGCTCTTTTAATTGCGTTTTTATATATACATAATATTATTAATGTTAATTTTAAATATACTAGTTTATTCACCCGTGCAATGCTTATGTCCAGAAATGATAAAAATGTTTTTTGAATTTAAAATGGATTTTTATAGGTAGATCTTAACCTTAAAAAAATTCTCATAACATGTACAACAGCTCTTATTCTTTATAATTTTGATTTGGATTTTCCATTGATTTTTTCCAGTGGCAAACAAAGGAGATGAAGGGATCATAATATCCCAAAAACATTATTACAACAATTATTAATTAAGTTAATAATGAATCATGTTGATATAACATATTAAGAGTGATTCCTATTTCGATTTCTGCTTCAACTTCTGTTTATATTTCTGCGTTGGAAAGATTCTCTTCTCTGCTCGGTTTTAAAATCACGTTTACGACATTGTTTAAGATTTTTTCGATTTGGTTCATCTTCTTTCTTCTTTCTCCTTTTTTATTTTTCAAGATTTCTCTTCATCTTCTTCCTTCTCCCTCTTTTCTTTTATCTTTTTCCAATTCATCCTCTTACTTTGTTATAGTTGCATCTCTAACATCTTCTCTTTCTCTTTCTCTTTAATTTGACACTTTTTTTTACATATCAATTTGTTTGTTAGTAAATTCATTAGAAATATGTTATGTAATTATCGACAAATTTTTTAGAGAAAAAATTTACTATTTTTTATACCAACGGATTTAAGTTATATAATTATCGATAAATATATTAGTTTTAAGTTATGTAATTATTAAAGATTTTTATATCAATAATTGAAATTTATCTTAGTTGCAAATTTTATTTATGAAAAAATTCATCAATTATTGCGATTTGTATTATGGATTGATTTTCAAACCAATTTTACTGATAAAAATAAATCTATGAGCAAAATTCCGTTAATAATTCGAAAACAATTTATAGTAAAAAAAACATTTGCCATTGACTCATAGCTAGGTGTGCCTGCCACCACCAGTTTTCAAGGTTCCCTTTCTCCTTAAAATTTGTATTCAACTATTTCGAAGTTATAGAACAGTACAGTTGAATCTAGAATTAAACTTTTTTTTAGTAAAAAGTAGTTAAAATAGTGAAACTAATCCAAATAAGATTTGTTTTAGTTTAATTGTTTGTAATTTTATGGAGTTGGTAAAATTGGTGTATTGTATTGATTTTTTATATTCAAACTCTTGTGTTTGGGACTTTTTTTCCCCAATATAAATATAACAGTTTTTATTGTTAATGTACTTTACATGGATGAAAGTAAAAAAAATCAATAAGATCGTAACAAAAATTTCACATGTTTAAAATACACACAAATTTCATCGGCTCAATAATCCATAATATTTTAAATTAATATCTCTATCAACAATTATTCAAAAATAAGTTGAGTTTATCTTATGTGGTAAAGTCTACTTATATATTTAATTTTTAACATAAATTCATTTACTTTATTCAGTTGAGGTGTACAAATTAATGAATAGTGGGTGTATTATTATTGTTAGTATTTTATTAATTTTTGCTGGTCTCATAACTAAAAGAAGTATACACTTTATCAGATATTAATTTTTGCTGGTCTCATAATAAGGCTTGTTCTTTTGAGTAGATTTGAGGGAGTGGATTTGAGGGGATTTAAAAAGATATGAAAATAATTTTTTTTGTCGTTTATTTGAGTAAATTTGGAGGTAAATGAAAGTAAATTTAGAAATAAAATTTGTGAGAATTAGTATAGAATTGTATGGACGTGACAAATTAAAAAAAATTATTTCCAAATTCACTCTCATTTATCTCCAAATTCACTCAAATAAACGACAATAAAATTTATCTTCAAATTCTCTCAAATCCCCTCAAATTCACTCAAAATAACAAAGCCTAAAAGATTAAATCAGTAGTCATGCATGTTAAAAAAATAACCATAACAACTCACGAGAAACTAATTGAGCATTCCAATACAAGATCCTCGGCTATGTTAATCTAAAAAGGTGATAAATATTATCTAGCCCTTAACTTAATAATGATTCTTTAACAAACTTAAATATTTTACACTCATTTGACACTATCCTTATTTACTTTTTTCTTTCTTGAAAAAATACAAAAGTTTACACTTTTATAACCATTTTATCCTTATACTCTAAGTCAAATGAATGTAAAAGTGTCTAATTGTATCATTACTCTTAACTTAATTAAGAGTAATGATATCATGACTGTAACATCCCAATATCTCACATTGGATAATTCATATTATTACATTTACGGTAACATCCCGTAATCTCACACTTAAAAATTCACAGTTGATATACATATTTTAAACTCAGATTTCAACTATAAACTCCTAAGTATAACTTGAATCCTTCTAACTTATCTTCGATCTCTTTCTTCATTCGTATTGCTTCAGACGACATTTCTTCATCTGCTCCCGTATAATATCACGCATTATACGATCATCGCATTCACATGCACACACATGTGAGGGTGAGCTAACAATTCAATACAATAAACATACCTCGATATCAAACCATACTATGCTCACTATACCAGATCAAATTACATAAACAAATATGAGTTACACACTAAACCACATTGCATGCATCAATATATATCAAACACCAAATCAGAATGCATACACCAATATGCATCATGCATACACCAATATGCATCATGCATACACCAATATGCATCATGCATACACCAATATGCATCATGCATACACCTATATGCATCATGCATACACCAATATGCATCAAACACCAAATCAGAATGCATACACCAATATGCATCACGTCCATCCATCCCAAAAGTCATACAAATTGACTATATCGCATACATTCACATACTCTCCACATAAATCACATCATTATAATTCACAATCATATTCAGATGCATAAATTCAAATCTAATAAAGTCCAATTATTTCAGAAATCATACAAACTGAATATATTCCAACAACATATATTGCATAATAATTTAACAGTACAAAATCTATTCAATAGGATTTAAGTTAAAAACTTGTCGAGTAGACTTCCAGGAAAGAGAGGTGCGTCACAATGGACAACTTAAGTACCAAATCTTTCCTTAGCCAAAGCGTTCCTCAACTAGTTTTTAACAAATTTCTTATTTACAGATTTAAAACAACAGCATATAATATTAACACCGAAATTTAATATAGATATCAAAAAATAGAAATTAAGCAATATTAAGATCCCTGAGAAGATACGAAATTAATATCTCTAAATCTGTAACTCCGATTTCAAATCTGATTGGTCACAATAATTCACTATTTGTTATAAACTACATATTAAAATTTCAGGTTGATCCAACGGTTAACTAGATAGATATTGAGGTTTTACCGAGGTAACTCAAGTGCAGAATTTTAAGTGGTTTTCGGTTATACTCAAAATGCGAAACTAATTTCCCTAATCACAGACATTTAATTACAAATCTGAACGGTCAAAATGACTTAATATGTCTTATGAATTACACACTAAATTTTGGGCTCAATCTAACGGTAGATGAAATATATATGAAATTTGTACCATGATAGCTTAAGAACAACAATACAGTGTTCATCCGATTGTTTCACCCTTTCGAAATTTCTTTCTCTAAACATAGACCTTCAATTACAAATCCGATCGGTCAAATTGTATTAATATGTCCTAAGAATCATATATCAAATTTTGAGGTTGATCTAACGGTTAAATAGGTCAAAATCTATATTTTTACCGAGACAACTTAGTAACAGAACTATAGGGTGACTAATTTACTCAAACTTGCAGTATTTATTTCTCCAAGTACAGACTTCTATTTTCAAATCCGAACGGTCAAAGTTTAGTAATAGGTCTTAGGATTCACATACTAAAATTTTAGCTAAATCCAACGGTGAAAACAATTAATAGAAAATTTTCACAACAGTAACTCGAAAATAAGAAATTATAATAATGAAAACTAAATTTATATAAGTGAATAGATAACTACCATTACCAAAATTTTAACATACTCATAACTCATATTCATTATCATAACATGGATAAAAAAATCATAAACAAGAAGGATTAGCTCCCCTACCTCTATTCCAGACTTAATCTCCTGCTCCGAATTTGTTTCCCCGAAACCCTTCAGAACCTCTACTCTTCTTGCAACTAAAAATTTCTCCCTAACTCTTTCTTCTCTATTTCTCAAGCTCTCACTTGATTCCTCTTTTCTTGGTGCAAAATACCCTTCCCTCCCATGGCTATTTATAGTAAAAAAAAAATTTACTATTCATTAATATTTTAATATTATTTATTATTTTAATATTATTTAAAAATAATATTTCAATCATTTTCTCACCAAATCTGATCCTAATTTCTACCTACTACTTTCTTCCATGCTAAGGAATCTTAATGCTGAAAATTTATTTTTACTATTTACTTTTTACTATTTACTATTTACTTTTTACTATTCCATTTAAAAAATTTTACTAAATAAGTTACCAAAAATTTGAACCTCTCCTTCTAAAATTACTATAATTTTATATCCAAAATTTACATTTTTCTATCCATTAAAATTATTATTACTAATAAAATACTAAAATTTACTACTATAAATATATATATATATATAGATTTTTTTTTTATGGGTCTTACAATGACACACTTTTAGATTCATTTGATACAAAATATAAGGATAAAATAATCATAAAAATATAAACTTTTATATTTTTTCAATAAAAAAAGAAAAAAAGTAAGTAAAGACTGTGTGAAATGAATGTAAAAGTTTTAGGTGTGTCAAAAAATCATTATTCCTTAATTAACCGTATAAAGTGGTACCATTCAGATCTACAACTAACTAACCACCTCTAGACTGGACCCATTAGCTTTAGTTCAAGCCATCTATCTCTATATTTATAGTTTTTAATGTCCTACACTGATTCGTCCTAATGGTATTTTGTCTAATTGTTGACATGGTATTTGATTAAGGCCATGCTCAATTTGCTGCATTTATTATTCTCTGTTTGTACCATAAATTTTTGTTGTATTCACAAAAACTTCTATTATGAGTGTTATTGTTGGTGAATTGAAAACAACTATAGTTTTTTTTTACTTTCACGAATAAATTAATTCTTTCATAACTTTTATTTTGTTTTATGCCTAAATTTAACGTGTGACCTTCCTGCATCACCAAAACAGAAAGTAGCGGAATTTTTAGTGTTCGAAAGGTGGGAGAAATAAAAGTATGTATTGTTGGGCTGTAAAAATATGATGAGGTTAATAAATTTTTTTAACAACATACTATCTATTATTAATTTATTAATTCATATATTTAAAATGAACCAATCACGTACTATTAGATACGTGGTAAAAAAATTATCAACAAAAGTTGCTATTACCGTGAAAATACTGTAACGGGGTCGTGGACTATGGCTTCGGGGTAAAGGTGTTGGTGGGGTTGAGGGGAGCTTCGACTCGGTGAGAAGGAGGTGATGTTTCATTGTGGCAAACTTTCGAAATTCACTTTTCGGTAAGTTTTTTTATATGGTTAAAACTTTAAACAATTTATTTTCTTCTGGGATATAAAAAATAAATACTTTTTTTACATTTTATTTCTATATGAGTTTTAAAATTAATATAAAAAACCTTTTTAAGTAAATATAGAATGATTTTCTGTGTTTCAATAAGTCTAATACAGTATTTAGAAAATAAATTTATTCCTAGCTCAATTTGTGTAAAGTGAAATTTATATCTTATATTATAATTTGATAAAGAGTTAAATATGTTTTTAGTCCCTAAACTATTGGTCGTTTCTGATTTTCGTCCCTCTTTCAAAGTAAGGTACAATATGGTTCTCATTCTTTTCCAAACGTTCGTTTTAGTCCTCGGAATTTTGGTTTTAGTCCTCATTTTGTTGTTAAATGAGGACCAAATTTTTAAACGGTGTTAGTTTTCGAGGACTAAAACGAACGTTTTCAGAAAGAATGAGGACCAAATTGTATTTTACTTTGAAAGAGGGACAAAAACCAGAAACGACCAATAGTTTAGGGACTAAAAACATATTTAACCATTTGATAAATGAAAGTGTACAGCCACCTGTAAGTAGCTTACTACAATATTGCTCTTTTTTTGTGTGACTTTTGTTAGTGAGTATTTTATTATTTTTGTCTTACTTTTTCTATATAACTATTCTAGAATGTAAAATACATATTTAAATCAATATTATACGTGAAATTAGATATTAAATATTCCTAATTAGTCAAACAAGAAACTTAGCCTTAGGTCAGGATATATTTTCAATAATTTTAATACAGTGTTTAGAAAATAAATTTATACCAAACTCAATTTGTGTAAAATGAAATTTTTATCTTATTATAATTTGATACTAGTGGATCTGTATGCGACGAGTCACACTTGTGATATGAAAATACAGCGAAGGTTACTGCAATTATTGTTCCTTTTTTTGTCTGACTTTTGTTTGTGAGTATTTTTGTCTAACTGTTTTCTGAAAATGATTGGAATGATTAAATTTGCATGGCATTGAGAAATGCAATTGGGTAGATGGTGATGGTCTTTCAAGATGGTCCTATAAGATGAAAACCATGGAGTGGTGTGCAACTGCAAGAAGCAGAGAAAAAGGAAAAAGAAAAAATGACAAGCAGGACGCTCTTATCAGTTGGCAGCCTCATAAAGCTTCTCCCAACAGGCACATTCTTCGTCTTCCAATTCCTCAACCCTGCTTTGACCAACAATGGTAAATGCAACGGCAACAACAAGTCCCTCTGCGCCATTCTCCTTGGCCTCTGTGGCATCAGCTGCTTCTTTTCTTCCTTCACAGACAGTTACACAGGCAATGACGGGAATAGGCACTATGGCTTGGTAACCCCATATGGAATCTTTCCTTCACCGGCTTCCGACAACATTGACCTGTCAAGGTACAAACTCAAGTTCGGAGACGTGGTGCATGCTTTCTTCTCAGTTATAGTGTTCGCAGTGTTGGGGTTGTTGGACACCAATACTGTGAATTGCTTCTACCCTGGTTTTCATTCATCTCATCGTATGCTTCAACTGCTTCCCATAGCTATTGGGTTAGTGGCCGGTGGGTTGTTCACGATCTTTCCCAATGATCGCCATGGATATGGATACCCTTTGACCCCGGATTTCAACGACAACGCTCCTCCCAATAATCCGGTGGCAATGCCTAATCCCTAAAACTTGTTGCTGTGAAAATGTATGCAAACTCTGCATGTACTTGCATGAAATGTTCTTGCACTATATTTTGTGTGTATCAAATAAAAGATTTGTGTGTCAAATATAATTTACTTTTCTATCTCCTGTGACTGTAAAGTGAAGACTTTAATCTTTAATGTATTATTGAATTTTGTGTGTCATATTTTGGCCTCTTTTAATTGCTTTTTTACATATACATAATATTATTAATGTTAATTTAAAATATACTAGTTTATTCGCCGTGCAATGCTTATGTATAGAAATGATAGAAATGCTTTTTAAATTTAAAATGGATTTTTATAGGTAGAACGTAACCTTAAAAAAACATCGCATAACATTACGGCAATAACAAATAGCTCTTATTCTTTATAATTTTTGTTTGGATTTTCCATTGATTTTTCCCTGTGGCAAACAAAGCAGATGAAGGATTGAATGTCAAAACGAAATGGAACCTATATAAATTTAAAAGTTTTCTACCATAACTCCTCCCAATGGCGATATTTTCTTATATATAACCTTTTCTTTTCTGTTACACCTTTCATCTCTCACTTTTTTTCTTTAATATAACTGTGCTGAAATTGTTGTATAAAAAATGTTTAACAAATTAACATTCACAGAACCCCTTAACCCACATATTCTTTAATATAATTAGTTTTTTTTTAAATATAAATTTTTATTTGAAAAAAAAAATACAAACAATATTTAAAATTATAGAAATATAAAAAATTTGTTTAAAAATGTTTTATTTAGAAAAAAAATAAAAATAGAAAATTAAAAATATAACAAAATATCAAATTTTTAATTGAAATTTATAAAATAAAAAAATATTAAAACTTATTAGATATTTAGAAAAATTAAAAAGATATTTTAAAATATAGCAAAATATAGAATTTTAATTGAAATTCATAAAATTTTGAAAATGGAAAAGGTATAAAAATTTATTTATGAAATTTAATGGTATGATAAGAATAATAATTTTATGGTACAAATTGAGGAGAAATTAGAGGCATGGCAATTTTCGTGTTCCAGTTCCTTAACCCTGTTGTGACCAGCAGCGGTCATTGCAATGCCACCAACACTGTGCACTGCTTCTACCTGACTCTGCTTCAGGTGCTTTCCACAGTTATTGGAACAGTAGCGGGTGGTTTGTTCATGATCTTCCCCGACAAACGCCATGGAATTGGATACCCTATAACTTCTCATTCCAACGACACCCCAATCCGAAGGACAATGCCCAGTCAGTGTATTAGAACAATACTACTTTTCATCTTTACTTTATATAGTACGAGAGAACCTAGACAAACGATGAATACCATTCATTATATAACTGTTGAGTTTGACAAATTATTTGGAAGAGGTCTTAGGATAATGCACATTCCATAAATTTTATGTTACCCCTCCCTTTCCCTTGCCTCTCACAAATGCTAAGTTTTCACAAAGGGGACTGAATACATCGCGACGTTCTTTGTTTCACAGCATGTTTACAAGTAACATATTCAGTAGTCAATCTTATTTATTGACCAAACCAACTACTGCAGGACCCCACCAGAGAGTCACCCACGATTTGAACCTTGAACTTGGATGCAGGTGTTCTCTTCTTTACTATCTCAAATATAATAAGTAACAGTTGAAAAGGGACAAATACAAAAAACGGTAAAAGGGGTCAACGATGTGTCTCATCCTGAAAGCAAATGTCAGTATCATGTTACAAAAACAATATAGGCTGGCTTTAACTTCATGTCCTGTAACTGGCGGCAGTTGCAGCAAACTCATCATAAATTACTATATACACACCTAATCTCAGTAGCTGCCTTCCCCCAGAAAATGATTTCGTTTGAAATGCTACATATATAACACAAGCTATGTAATAGTCCGCTTTCTCCAAGATGTTGGTTCTCCTCTATTGCAACTGATGCCTTAAAGCCCTCGACCTTCGATCCCAAAGATCAATTAATCATGACAGTCAAGGAATCACATTTTCCATCAGCCATCAACAAATAATGCATCAAGGAGGTTCGAAGATGAATTGCCACTCTCAGCCTCATCAAAGAAACCATTGGCAGCACTTTCTCTTCTAGCTTTACGCTCTTGAATGATAGAATCATCTGTTTCAGTGCAGTAATTACGTCGTCCCTGTTTTACGGGTCTCTCAGCCACAACAAATTTATTTCCATCACGAGATCTCTCTTCAAAACCAGCCCAGACTGTAAAAAACAAATGCTTCAGAAACTACATCCAGTTCCATATGGAATATATCAAAAGCAGTTGGAACTAATATCTTAACGAAGATTAAATTTGTAACAAAATGCGATCTCCATAGTTTAGTACAAAATTGCCTGGTCTATTTGAAAAGGGTGAAGAAACAGAGGGAGCGATTGGGTAAGTGAAGAAACAGAAAAAAATAATGAACATAGGTGTCTGGCTAAAGATAAATATAAACTCGAAAGAAAATAAGAATAAAAGTTAGTAATAATTTATTATTAGAAAAATACATATATACAATCGAGTATATAGATGTATTTTGTAGACAAATTTTGTTGCCGAGTAAAAAGATAATCAATCATTTATTGACAATTTTGCAAATAGATAAAACGGTTGTAGGACTCGTAATTTTTTTGTTCACCCTTTGACTTCTGCAATCCATTGTACCACTGAAACAGTAATTTCGTGAGAACTATAAGATGTGCATAAGAACAGTTAAAATAGTCACTAGGTTTCTATAGATGTTTTCAACTTCAATTTTAGTTCCTCAAAAATTGTAAGGTTTACCCACAAGTTTTCGTAGCAAGTTTATATTACTGGAAAGTTTTGGTATTAGCGAGATTGACTAAACCATAGACAAACATGTAAGCGCAGACACTAAATCTTACAGTTTTGTCGTGTAGAGAGGCTAACGTTTACAATGGAAAGAACAACAGAAATAAAATAAAATAAACAATTTAATCATAATTTCGAACTTCCAAGAAGTAGACGCACTGGAAATAAGGTTGGCATAAGCAGCAAAAGAGGGAGAAATTTTAAGTAAAATAAGATAATAAAAGAAACCTGCGAAATGATGGAGTACAATGGAAGCAGCTACAGTGACATTCAAGGAAGCAGTGCCGGCACCATACTGAGGAATATAGACGAAAAAGTCGCATATCTGAATTTCCTTAGGAGAAAGACCTTGGCCCTGCAGATAGATTAAAAGAAAAATTGAAGAGTAAAGGTAGAAATTGAAATTGATGGAAAAGCGAAAGAGAGGTAACAACCTCGTTGCCGAGTAGGAATGCGGTGCTCTTCTTGAAAGGGTGGTGGTTGACAGGGAGAGCGTCGTTTGTGATCTCAACGCCGCAAATATCGCAGCCTTTGTCTTTGAGGAAGTTGCGAGCGTCGTGGAGTGAGTGGAAGTGTCGAAATCGGAGGTGGGAGGAGGAACCATGGCTGCCGAAACAGTTGAAATCTCTACGGCCAACGAGGATGAGTTCTGAGACGCCAAACGCGGTGGCACTGCGAGCCAGCGTTCCCACGTTGTGCCTCTTCGCTATGTTGTGCACCACCACGTAGCTCTCCCACCCCATTTTTCTCGATTCAGCTTTTCCTTCCATCTCCGAACGCCGTTTCCCTTGCCCAGGGTTCCTCCCTTTCGCTTTACAAATTCAAATTACAACATCCCATCTTCTTCAGGGCCTCCACTTCGGCCCAATCATAATAGACTCAACCCAACCCAGTCTCCGATTATTACCAAGTTTCTTATCTTTTCTTAAATGTAGACAAATGGAGAATAATTTTTCAGAGAATTTTTATTATGATGGAATCGAATAGAACATGTACAAGAATTTTACAGATTCAGTCTTATTATATGACAGGACGGTATAAGAATAAGAGAAACATTTGCATGAATATTTGTACACAACGTTTTCTCTTTTATTATTATCAACATTATTTATTTGCAAAGATTTGCTTATTGATTTTGCTTTGCTTTCACTTCTATAAGTATACGTTAGAAGCCCTCATCATTTGTAACGTCCTCGTATAAACCTCCATTTGTGATGTCTACGGGCTTATGAAGAACAACAGTTATTTACAACCTCTCGTATGCTTGTGATACAGGCAACTGTTTCTTAAGCTGCAACCTGAGCTGCCGCAAGCCTAGCAATTGGAACCCTGCAAAGGTGTCCTGATAGTGTCAGTTTGACATTGGAAAATACAAAATTTTCATTTTCTGATATTGTTGAAGTAAAAATCTGACCTAAACGGAGAACATGAAACATAGTCAAGTCCAATTTCTGCAAAGAAGGCAACAGAAGAAGGCTCCCCACCGTGCTCTCCACATATTCCAACCTGATAATCAATTTAGTGTTTTATCTCCATTTGTTATTAAATTGTAAGAATTAGATGTCTAATAAAAAAAATTAATTTAAATTTCTATTCACCTTTAGATTTGGTCTAGCGGCACGACCCTTTTCTGTGCAAATCTTGATGAGTTGACCCACACCTTTCTGGTCAAGTACCTGCAATTATTCTCAACAAATTTAATTCAGTAACCGTCCTTCATTATGTGTAAATGGCCAAACTAACATCAAGCAACCAACCTCGAATGGATCATGCTGCAGAATCCCTTTGGATAGGTAGATGGGAAGAAATTTTCCAACATCGTCTCTACTATATCCAAATGTCATTTGAGTAAGGTCATTGGTCCCGAATGAAAAGAACTCTGCTTCCTTTGCAATCTAGATGAATCGATTATAAGATGAGAAAGTTTAAATAACAAAAAAGGAAAAATGTTCCTTTTAACTCCTGCACTGCAATTATAAATCTATAAAAGGGTTCGTCATTACAATCTACAGGTGAACCCGAGTAAATGCGAAATAAAGACCGTTTTCTTCAATCTTTATTCAATATTTTATTGAGTCCAGGTTGAATCTTGAAGACTTCAGGATATAAATGTTACCTCTTCTGCAACTAGTGCAGCTCTTGGAACTTCAATCATAGTCCCAACCTTATAGCTTAAAGAAGAACCCATCTCAGACAAAACATTCTCAGCAACATTCCTTATTAAACTCACTTGATGCCTTAATTCCTGCCAATTAAAAATTTGGGGGAATCATATCGTGTAATCATTACACCAAAGGGGTTTCATTAAGATCAAAACCAACTGATTCATCGTATTTCAAAGATGATTATAGTTAAGGAGAAAGGGATGCAAGACAATGTTTGGAAGTATAACATGAACTGAGATTTTTCTCATAAATTATTAGTACGCATGATTAGATGCGTGTTAAGTAAACTAAAGGAGAACCAACAAGCGAATAAATATGTAAGAAAAAGGACCATGCCTGAGGTGTACCGATAAGTGGAACCATTATCTCTGGAAGAACTGCAATACCATGGTTTTTCACTGAAACAGCAGCCTGAAAGATTGCACGTGCCTGCATCTCAGTCAGTTCTGGGTATGATATTCCCAGCCTGTTCACAGAATTTCAATTCAATTGTCAAACATGAGGAATTGCAAGTCAAACATGAAGTCCCTGATCTCAACACTCATCATCAGTCATATAACAAACGAACAGACTGCAGTTTTCTGTAACACAACACGAGCATTATGAGATGAGAAGGACAAACCTGCAGCCACGAAAACCGAGCATGGGGTTCACTTCTGATAGCTTTTCTATCCTGGAGAATATTTCCTCTTCTTTCATTCCTGTCTCGGAAGTTAGTTCACTGACAATGTGTTCCAGGTCGCCCTCTGGAAGAAATTCATGAAGTGGAGGATCTAACAATCGGATTGTTACTGGTAGACCATCCATTGCACGAAATATCCCCTCGAAATCTGATCTTTGATAAGGTAGCAACAGGTCCAGTGCAGCTTTCCGCTGCTCTGGTGTAACCGCCATAATCATCATTCTCACAGCCTTTATCCTCTCGTCCGAAGCAAAAAACTACAACACACCAAAACATGTAAAAAGTAATACTATAATTTGTAACTACCGTATGTTGATAAGTAAAAAAGAATATAAAAGTTCCTTCCACTTTGGATTCAAAGGGAAAAGGCTAAAATAGCCCATTAATTCAATCTTTGGCTTATAAAGAGGATATTAGATATAATTATACCGGGTATTCACACTTTTGATTCACATATAGTAAGAAGTTGAATGTTTGCTGTACCATATGCTCTGTCCTGCAAAGTCCAATCCCTTGAGCACCATTTTTTCTAGCTGTTACTGCATCTTCAGGAGAGTCAGCATTTGCCATAACCTGATAATAGACAACAGCATATTAGAGAATTCATAGAAACAAGTGTTTTTCTGTTCAATTCAACTTCTGCAGCAGATAAGGAACATGCAGCACCTTCAGATGCCTTATTTCATCTGCCCAAGACATGAAAGTTCCTAAATCATCGCTTAGAGCCGGAGGAGAAAGTGATTGCTTTCCCAGTATCACCTCACCTGTTGATCCATTCAGTGAAAGCCATTCTCCTTCTGCTATCACCTTATCCCCAACTACGAAGACCTACATTATGAAGAAAGATTATTCATTATCCAACATGGAGATCTTTTATTAGTATATATATTACATAAATGGAAAATCCAAGTTTACCTTTTCAGCATCATTTACAAGGATATCAGAGCAACCAGACACACAACACTTTCCCCATCCACGGGCTACAACAGCAGCATGAGATGTCATACCACCTCTAGCCGTCAAGATTCCAGTAGCTGCGTGCATGCCTCCAACATCCTCTGGACTTGTCTCATTCCTCACCTTCAACGGTTCAAGATTGCAATAGCATTTAATGATTGTTAATGGATGCCTCGTTTAACACAACCATAAATGTTACTAAATCAACGACAGCATTTACATCCCAACCATAAAATGTACAATCTTCTGTGAAAAATATTTGGCCAAGTCAACTCTGGATTTTTCTAGCTACAACTAGACAAGTATATCAAGAAAGGTAACAAAAAGATTAATAGCAAAAAAAGTTATGAAGTGAAAAAAGGATTACCAAGATAACACTCTTTCCTTGTGCATGCCATTCTTCAGCATCGTCAGCAGTGAACACCACCTGCCCTACTGCGGCTCCAGGGGATGCAGGCAAACCAATGGCAATCACTTGGTCCTTGTAAGTAGATGGATCCTCAAACTAACCAAATAAATTTAGAGCAGTTCCGACACATTAAGTATTAATTAAGTTTAAAAAAAGTTTTGATTATATATGCTTAAAATCAACGTCAACATCAACATTTTCCTTTATGTATAGAAGGAAATCAGAGCCACATGTATATACCTGTGGGTGGAGAAGTTGATCAAGATGCTGTGGCTCTACCATTTTGATTGCAGAACGAATGTCAACAAGCCCCTCATTGACCATATCGACGGCTATTTTTACTGCTCCTTTACCAGTACGTTTTCCGCTTCGACATTGCAACATCCACAACCTATTGTCTTGGACAGTGAACTCAATATCCTACAATGTAATTGCAATTTCAGAAGGTTTGTCTATCAGTCTATTTATAGAATTAGTATGAATTATAAAAGTAGAACTAATATATACAAAGATTAAATTTTACCATCATATCCTTGTAATGTTTCTCTAGAAATTCACAATTCTCCTCAAGTTCCTTATAAGCTTCTGGCATGCAAGATTTCATGACCTCCAAATCTTCAGGTGTCCTGATTCCAGCAACTACATCCTCTCCCTAACAAAAACAATTCAGCATTTATTTGCTGAAACATCAACATCTAGAGTAATTGTTACCATCCACACGTTAACGAATATGATAATGACAAGAAAGAAAGGATAAGTAAATCACATATAACCTGAGCATTAATTAGAAATTCGCCATAAAGTTTGTTTTCACCAGTGCTTGGATTTCTAGTGAAAAGGACGCCAGTTCCTGAAGTATTCCCCATGTTACCAAACACCATGGACTGAATGTTCACAGCAGTTCCCTTTAGACCAGTTATTTGATTAATGTTCCGATACTTAATTGCCCTTGGGCTATCCCAAGAATTAAAAACAGCTTTAACAGCTAATTCTAACTGCTTCTTCGGATCTGCATTGGTAAATGAATAAGAAAGATGAGTGGATATTTTTTCTCTTATAAACAATTTGGTGAAGATAACGGACATTGGTCAATGGCTAGGACGAAGAGAATATATCACAACAAAAAGTGAAGAAGTTGTGTGTCAGCACCTGAGGGGAACTTTTCTCCCCTGGCTTCAAGATACACATTCTTGTACTGCTCAACAAGATCTTTGAGATCATGGGCCACTAGTTCAGTGTCGAGTTTAACACCTCTTACACTTTTTAGCTTTTCTAACTTCTCCTCAAATAACGAGTGTGGAATATCCATTACCTAAATGAAACATAAATCAACGGTTAGAAAGAAAAGCAATGGAAAACAACTAATTTAGTTTTCTATTTTTAGAGAAAGATACTGACATACAACATTGACTGAGGGATTCTAGTTTTCAAAGAAAGGTTGACAATCTACAAAAGTAAGCCAACACAAAGTAATGCAGAGGGTGTAAAAGAACCACTCACAACGTCTCCAAACATGTCTAAGAAACGTCTATAAGAATCATAAGCAAACCGCTCTCCACTTTTTGCTGCCAACCCGACAACCACTTCATCATTCAATCCTAGGTTGAGAACTGTGTCCATCATCCCAGGCATGGATATCTAGTAAATGCAAGGAAAACAAGTTTAGGCTATAAACAAGGCACACACTCCATAAAAGAATCAAATTTAAATAAAATTCGAATACACTTATAAATAGAAGTGGATGTTTCAAGAATTATAGAGAGTGAATTTCCTATCTACAACATAAATTTACACACTATGATTGAAGATTAAAAGAAAAGATTGCTATTTACTTTATTTAAAAACTTTACAGCTCTAGTTTAATCAATGCTAGTGACAATCAAGTTCATTTTCTTGGATGGTGTTCCATCATTTGGGAACCAATGTCAATGTCAAAATATAGCTTCTGCTTATTAGTGGTTTTAATTATTTCTTTAGGCCTTTTACATATAAAGGCGACTCCAAATTCGAAAAGTGATCCTAGGTTGAGGCACTTAACAAGAACACAGAAAAAACCAAAACCCAGTGCTCCTACCGCAGCACCAGAGCGAACTGAGAGTAGAAGAGGTTTTGCAGGATTTCCAAGATTGGCTCCCATTTCATTCTCCACGAAAAGCAAGCCTTGAAGCACCTCCTCCCACAAGCCATCTGGTAGCTTCTTTCCAATCTGTTGATATTCTTGGCAAGCTTCTGTTGATATAGTGAATCCAGGAGGCACAGATAAACCAATGCTTGCCATTTCTGCCAGGTTGGCTCCCTTTCCTCCCAACTGTAATTAACAAAAATGCATCTGTTAATCAATTTAAAGGAAAAATGCCAATCGACAACCTTATTTTGCTTAACATGTGTAGAGGTTTTATCATGATGGAACACCGATAAAATCACAATTAATTTAAGAATATAAGAACAACAATCTAATATCAATTTCCATGTTTTTCTTCTTTTTTTTAAGGCTTAAATCCACTTTTAATCCTTATAATTTTGGTCATTCTTCAATTTCAATCTTTGTAAATTTTACATATTATTCTTTTGTATGATAATAAATGTTCAAGCTTCTTTTAAAATTTAATTATTAATATAGTAATATCTTGCATGAATAAATAAGTAAAAGGTCTGAGTGACAAGCGAATAAGGAGGAACAAAAATGAATTTAAGCATTTATTCTATTCACAATGTGACAGATCATGTGTACTTACCAAGGACTTCATGGCCTTGTTTCCTTCACTTGTCCCTTTGCCAAAAGTGAACACCCTCTGTTTAAAACAAACTAAAAAACGTTAGCTGCACATCACTCTACAATTTTCATACTTGTTATCATAAATTGACAAGTTTACTTTTAAAAATTGTGTGATAATATGACATTTTCACGTAGTAATGGGGGAGGAGGACAATTCATATTTTAGTATGATATCACTGTTTAATTCTCTCCGTGCATATAAGTATATAGCTTGACTAATCACTTATTTATTTTGTTATTGAGAAAAATTATTTAAATTTAAAACAAGTAATTTTTAAAAATTTATTGATTACTTATAAATGTTAGCATTTACAAGAGTTGCCACAAATTTGATTTTAAACAAGTTGAAATTAAATAATTTATCAGTTGTTTAATTTCTATTGTTTGGTCCATTTCTATTTAATTTCTATTCAATAAAAAATAAAAATATGAAGTTGAAAAACTTCCTATGAATAGTAAGTTAGTTCACTTGGAGTTTTATATTGACGTGGACGGACTTTTTAGCCTTATTAATATTTTTGAGGTCTGAGACTTTTTGTGTTAAAAGAAACAATCAAACTTGGGTCTCTCATTGGTGTGTCTTGTCATCGACTCAGTTGTTTCTTTCTGCACCTCAAAAAATTTTGGAACACCTTCTTCATTTTTGAAACAGACCTTTTAGAATACAAAAAAAAAATATTCTAGAAAACTCACTGTGAAAGGAGTGGAAGGCACCGGAAATTGTTTTTCTTTCTCTTTTCACGAGTGTCTTCCACAAATATCTGGAATATTTGTATATTTTTTTCAAATATCTACCCCTTTACTTTAATAATTTATTATTACATCTAATTATAACTCATTTTCTCTCTACAAAGCAAGATTAATCTTGCTTTCTTTCTTAATATCCGCATTCTCTCAACTGAGTTATGTTCTACTATGTAAATGAAAATATATTCATATCTAGATTTTCTGTTATGTATTTATATGTTATAAGCAGAAACAAAATATTAAATTAAAGTTTAAAGCATCTTCATTTATATTCATTTGCACACTTTATGAGTAGCAAAATGATCAATCTGATCGAATCGAACTAAAAAATAAGAAAATAACGGTGCTATGAATATACGGTTACACGTACCTTTTTGGTGGTGGGTGCGGTTGCTGGGGTAAGAATTGCTTGGCCACGTATTGGAGTCTGATATGATCTTCTACCTCTCTTCCATGCCCTGAAGCTGTTTGATTTTGTGTTTCTTCTCCCACCAACAACAACAAAATCACTGTGCTCCACATATTTCTTCTTCGCATTCCAAACCATATTACTAATATCATCCCCTCCGCTCCTAACGAATATGCCCTTCACTATGGAAGACATCTTTCATCTATCTCCTGCTCTTCACTCAAACCATAGCACCAATTAATCCATTTCTGTTGTTGTGTGGAACAATTTTCATACAGATAACAAAATTCTCCCTCACAAAACATGTATAATAAGCATAACACACATATACCAGATCAGATATTCATATATGCACTTGATCACAGACATGTCCCACCCCAGAAGAAGAAAAAATAAACAAGAGAAAGACATGTCTTTCTTCATTCATCACAGTACAAAAAAGCTGAAGATTGTTAGCGATCATGCAATCAACGTACCTGAAGATAGAAAATAAGGAGGAGGAAGGGCTTTGTTTATAGTTAATACACAGAGCAGCTTCTCAAAATGGAAATGGAAGTTGTAATTTTCCCTCCTTCTTTTCTCTCTGTTTTCTTTTTTGTTATATTCCAATGTTTTAATAGCCAAATATGATGAGAAATGAGTGGACCAAAATATGGTTAGGAACAAATTCTTCCTCATAGTTCAACTTTTCATTAAATTATGCTAATAAGTTTCTTAAATTTATATAACTATGTTTACGTTTTTATTTTCTGTTCAGGAAGAGTTCGTTCTTGTGTGAATTATCGAGTTTGTCCTTTGTCTCGTCCAGGATAAGGATACGTGGCACAATAATTGAAGCAAAGGATGATAGTCCTAAATGAATAAAACTCGTTTTTTGTCCTTCTAATCATTTTTCTCAGAAAATAAATGAGAAATTTAAAACTAAAGAATTATCAAATATATTTTATATTTAACATTATATGTAATATATTATTTCTTAAAACAATTAATAAGATGTGGCTTAAAACATTTCGTTGTTTTTCCGCAATAAGGAGTCTTCTAGATAGTTATCGAACCTATCTTCGATCCTCCTCCAAAAAATAGAATTCACTCGCATCTACTTTTCTATATTAATAAATACTAAAAATTAATTTAGATTAAAATGTTTTTAACCACACTCTTCAGCTTTAACTGCTGTATAATTTTTCACAAATACATAAATATTTTGCTGTCCCGTCTTAAATGTTCTAGCAGGGTTGTTATATTTTATTTATTATTAGAATTTATTTGAATATTTATTCACAAATATTTTTAGTAAAAAATTATTTTTCTCTAAAAGTGATTATGGATTAAAATATTCTTATTGCATTAAATCTCTTTTGATTTAAATACGTTAAATGATTTGTATTTGTTTGTTTAAAGCATCTGTTGGTGTAGATTAAGATATTTTTCAATTAGATAAGTATTACTCTATCCAATACTTACACTTATTGAAAAGACATATATTTCACATAATTAAATAATAACATCTTGTATTTTTTGTTTAACTTGTCTAACTAAAAAATTGAACTCCAAAGATGTTGTGATCCGAACATAAAAAATTTACAACCGCTGTTTTAGTTATTGCATTGGATAGAAAATAATATTTAAATTAAATTAATTAAAACACATTATTTGAATAATGAATTATGCCCAAATTCGGGGACGTCATAAAGATAAATTTCCCAAATATTTTTTTACACATAATTTCCAAAATATCATATTAGTATTTTTCTTGTCTACAATGTCAAGGAAGGTGACTGAAAAGTGTTGTGGGACCAACGAAGGTCAAGTGGAATATACTTTAGATCCAAGTAAAGGACGACACGTGGCTACGGCTCAAGACATTAAAAATAATTATTAATCTCTATACCATCCATTATTCTCTGAATCTTATCATCCACAGTTTTATTTATCATTTTAATTTATATACATATTAACTTGAAATATTTTTATATAAATATCTAATAAAATTCGCTTTATTGTCTCAAAATTTTAAAGATAAAATAGTCAAAAAATTTGATCTTCGTGTATCTGATAGTGTGAATATTTTTATATAGTAAAAAAATATAAAAAATCATATATATACACATTTATATAACTTTAAAATTAATAATTATTATAAATTTTTAAAAGTTATTGAGAATCCCTATTTATTATCATATGCATCTTAAGAAAATATAATTCAACAATTTTATTATATTTGATAATATATCTTACGTTACTTACGAATTACAAGTTATTCACATAATAAACTATTTGGATTTTGCGTTTTTATTATCAAAGAATATACTTTCTTTCTACAATATTCATTCTAAAAACAACAACGGAGCAAAGCTAGTTTGAGAAAAATATAACTAGTTGAATTGATGTTGGTTATTAGCCTTTATTGATGGATTACATTTATAAACTCTTATCAAATTAGTTTTCTTCCAAGGTAATTTATCAATATTCAAAGGATTTATCATAATACAATTAAAAATACATTTATCATAATATTTAAAATACATAAACCTATACAGGAAACGATATAAAGAAAATAAAACTAAAATTTAGCATATTAATAAAAATATATATTTGACATAAATTTCTCAATCAATTTAAGAAATTTATTCTTTATTACTGTACTATATCAAATATACCTATCGGAGTTAATGATCATTTATGGGTAGTTAGCAGGTATTAATGAGTCTGACTTACGCTTTACAAATATAGTATATTAATAATTGATTATTGGGTTTGATTGCCAAGAAATATATTAATTAATCAACTTTTTGTCGGTCACAAATCCTATAAATATACGATTAATTTTCACGTAAAATAAATTTGATCTATTCTAATAATATGAAACATATATAACTTGAACATCAGAGTATTTTCTGCAGGTCAACAACCCATTAGAGAGAGGATTGGACGATCAATCTACAAACAAATTCAATTGAAATAATCACATTATATATAGGGGTTTGCTAACGCGTGCCTGTTTTTCAGTTGGTACATTTTAGCAATGTTTATCCGATTTTAGTAGACAAAAATACCTTTATATATCATGGATTCTAAATTTCAAGGTTAAGGGTATTTGAATAATTTTATTCTCAAAACTAAAAAAAAAAAAAGAAACCCCCAAACCCTTACTTACCTCCCTCATTTCTCTCGACCCTTTCTCTTTTATCTCTCTCACTCTAACATTTTCTCTGTCACCCTACTGTAGCCCCAAGTGAAACAATCAGAAACATTCGTCGTTAAACAATTTGTCTTTGTAAAGAGTTAAGTCATTGGCATATTCGACTTCAGGCAAAGGTTCATTCAAGATCTTTTCAATTTCATCATCTTCACTAATCTCTCTAATTTCATCATGTTGAATCATCATCTCTTAAAAAAAAAACCCTCTAGGCCAATTATCAATTCTTTCATATGTCATTATGCTTGTGAAAATTAGATAAGACAAAAATTATAAAATGAAAACTCATTATAAAATCATTTATTTAAGAAATTGTTTAACCGCGAGTGTTTCTGATTTTTTTCAAGCCAATTACCAATTTCTTTGGATGTCGTTATGCTTGTGAAAATTAGATAAAATTATATAAGACAAAAATTATAAAATGAAAACTCATTATAAATCATTTTTTTTAAGAAATTGTTTAACAACGAGTGTTTCTGATTTTTTTCAAGCCAAATACCAATTCCTTCATATGTCATTATGCTTCTGAAAATTAGATAAAATTAGATAAGACAAAAATTATAAAATGAAAACTCATTATAAAATCATTTTTTTGTAAGAAATTGTTTAACAGCGAGTATTTCTGATTTTTTTCCAGTTGGGGTTATCAGAGAGAAAATGTTGGAATGAGAGAGATGAAAGAGAAAGAGTTGAGAGGAATGAGAGAGATGAGTAAGGGTTTACTGGTTTTTTTTTAGTTTTGAAAATAAAAATTATTCAAATATCCTTAACCTTAACTTAGAATGCATGATATATAAGGGTATTTTTGTCTACTAAAATTCGGTACATATTGCTAAAATGTACCAACTGAAAAACAGGCATACGCGCGTTAACAAACCCCATATATATATATATATATATATATATATATATATATATATATATATATATATATATATATATATATATATATATTATTTCTTCATCTTCTATCCCATTATGAAATTTAATATTTCTCTATGCAATGTTCTTGCCAAAAGCCAGTTTCACACTGATTTTTAGTTTTCCTTATTGTATCCATTTCATATAATATGATTTGAACATTTAATATTAATTTAAGGTACCATAAAATGAAAACACTTACAATAATGTAATTAAATTTATCCATTTATAATATATTATTTTTCTTTTTAATATATAAAATAGTTTAAACAATAACAATCGTTCAACTATTCAACTGTGCATTAACATATAGGTCACAAAATATCAAACAATTGGACAAGCACACACCAAACGTAGCCACCAACAAAACAGCTCAAACAACATATATTGAGCTCAGCCAAAATCACCAATAACCCTACGACTAACACCAACAACTCAGTCAAGATAAAAAATTCAGGACAACCTCTAAAACATATAGGTCGAGATTTAGAATCTTAACCTGACAATTCAGCATGGCACATACAAGCCCAGTCCGACACAAATAAGCACAGCTCGACGCATGCAAACTCAACTCAACACTAAGCATTTCAGTTCAGCACCAAGCAAGAAAAAAAGGGTTGAACCCGACGGGCCAGCCTAGTAGCCTAACCAAAAAAAACGAGTTGGACTGACCTCTTCAACTTGACAACTCAACATAACCCAACCAAGCTCTGAAACGACTAAACCAAATTTTACAATAGTTCGATCAGGCTTTGAAACAGTTCATATGAAGTCTCAAACATCTTGACCAAGCTTTAGAACAGTTTGGACGAGATCTAAAACAGCTCAAACGAAATCTAAAACAGCTGGATCGAGCTTTGAAATAGTTCGGACGAGATCTAAAACCTCTCGGGCGAGATCTGAAATATCTTTGTCGAGCTATGATATTTTAAGGTTTTTAGACTATTTTAACTTGACGCTAGAGAGTGATTATTAACATTTTCTCCATGATTTTGTCGCTAAAACCATTTAAAGAAGAATATTATTAGATGGCACGTGTTCACAATAATTGATGTCGAGGTTGATCTTGAAGATAAGTTACGTATTTGGGTTCTACCGTGTCTAATCACTGACAAAAGACGACAAAAAGATTGAAAAAAAAAACACTGTATACTTCAGAAATAAGCGTTTACATCTTCTCCATTTTATTCACACACTTCAACTGTTTGAAACGGATTAGAGCAATTATAAAGCTCTTACAAGGAAAAAAAAAACTTGTCATGGGTGAAGAAGATCATCATAAGAAGTTGACCCTTTTATACTATCAAACAAAGATGATAAGTACAACTTCAACAAGAAAAACAAAATTGTGAAAACCTCTAATCATCATAAGAAAATGACAGCACCAACTTTCCCACTTAGTAAATTAATGTATCCCATCTAGAGAAGCATGCTGCGAATGCATGATTCTCATAGGGTTGTTATTATTATTATAAAATGTTTAACTGAGTCGAGCAAATAAATCAAGTACGAGGAAAGCGCACAGCAATTCGCTGCTGAATGAGGCTCCTGCACGAAGGACAATCTTGCATACCCTGCTTCTCATGGAGTTCATTACAAGTTGTGCAAACAACTTGATGAGCACATGGGAGAAACACCACTGACATCTCCTCCGAAAGGCACATCACACATTCCCGTTCTCGTTTCACGCCACCTCTTGTGGGGTGGTCAATGACTAGTTCAGAGATAAAAGAAGCCTGAGATTCCTTCGGAGTAGTGCCATTTTTCATGTACAAACACTTGCTGGCATAGCTTCCATCAATGCCCATTCTCAGTGCAGCAATTTTTGAAGAGTCTGTCTTCAGTCTTAGTTGGGAAATTTCCTTTTCCAGTTTTTGGATGTCATCTTTGTGTCTTTGTAGATTCCTTTCTGCTTTTAATTTGATCATATTCTCCTTGGAATTTCCTGATTCCTCGATTTGTTCTATTTCCTTTCTTATAGAACTAGCCTGTTGGAGAAGCTCCCTTTTTGCCTTTTCTTCCTGCTGCCATCTACCCTGTGATATTTTTCCCTTCAAATGAGAACAGGTTCACTAATACATCTCATTTAGCACCTAAATAGATTCAAGGTTTTTGGAATCTCACAAGTGGCGCATGAGGCGTTATGTATACCAAATTCATATGCATAGAAATGGACAACAGATACTGGTGTCAAGAGCATACCAATTACTTTTTTTTTTAATTCTGAGAATAATATGGGAGTGAAGACCAACAATCGCCCCAGTCAAAAGAGTTTATCAGACTGCTTGGCCCAGAAAAACTCTAAATTGAAATCAATAGAAGTTTTGTTTGTTTTTATTGTAGCACTAAAATGAGGGTGGAAGAGCTTGGAAACTTTACATAACTAATCATAACTTCTTATTTGACAAGATTATAGAATACACACCATGAGATCAAACTACTTCCGGAGCCATATTATATTCGTATAGATATAAAGCGAATGGTTACAAAATATAAAGAGGCATATGAAAGAAGTTCGAACAAGATTAAAATAACAAACCTCAACTTGCTCATGTTGCATTCGCGCTTGTTCCAATTCCTGCAACAACTGTGCTAATTTCCGTTTTTCAATCATTAGCTCTTCTTGAAACAAGGATTTCTGCTTTTCCCATGACTGAAACTTCAGTTGTGTCTTCTTTTCTCTCCTTGATACCTCTTGACAGCTTGCAGCAGTTTCTATAGCACGTAGCTTAGCAGACTCCATCTCTTTCCTCAATGCAACCTTCTCCATCTCAAGCTTCTGGACAGTGGCATTAGCTCGCTCTACCTGCCCACTAACTTTACACAAGGCATTTTCCATCTCAGAAAGCTTCTTTAAGGTATTTTCCTCTAGAGATTGCTTCTCTTTCTTAAGACGTTCAACCTCCTCTTTCTCTTGCCTTAGTGTCTGAAGTTCAGCCTTTTCTTTACTCAGACGGCGAGTAGCTTGCATAACCTTCTGATTTACCCACTCTGTCCATTCTTGAAGCTGATTTTGCAGCTCCCGAACCCTTGGAACCAACTTCAAAATCATTTCATTCTTTCCATCATGAGGCATCCACTGGTTTGGGAACTGGTAGCATGGCATTCCCTTAAAACTACTAGGTGCTGCATTATTGCTGCCATCGGGTTCTGTAGAAGGCTTGATTTTTGAAGACAAAGAGAGAGAAAGATCTGTATTGGTAGTTGATAATGAAACTGGATAACAGAATGCGGGTGTGGTATTTGCTGCATGAATTGCATATGAATTATCGGTCAATCCAGAAACTCCATCCGAAGAATCTATGTTGAATGCAGTGGGCGTAGGAGTTCCAGCATTACTTAAGAAATTAGCATTAATATTGTCTTGAGTCATATTCATTTCCATTGCCTTACTTATCTGTAATGGTGCACCCCTGAAATTTATGGCAGATGATTCTGACACAGGTTTAAGTTTTTTATCGAAGATTAAACCACCTAAGCCATTCGCCTTCCCTCCTCTTGAAGACCCTTTTGACCCACAAGAACGATGACCTTTTTCTCCATGAAATTTCTTGTGTCGAAGTATGTAGTCTCTCCTGCTGCTACTAGAATGGACCTTTCTAGCTGTTCCATACTTCTCTTCCATCAGAGCAGACTGAGATGTTCCAGAAGCGCTGAATGTTTTAGTAGTGCAATCAGATTCCCAACTGGCACCTTCATTCTTTGAGGTTCCACCAATAATTTGAGAATTCATGTTGCTCAAACTACGAAATGCAGTCACAAAGGGTTTCTTTGGATGAGAACCTGCAGGAACTGATTTACTAGGACCTAGAAGACTCAATTCAGGGACTTTAGTTTCTGGTTTTGATTGTGATTCTGCTTGGCTAGATGAAACGTCATTAGCAGCATTATCGCTACCTAAACTACATAAAGGGTCACAATCCATTGCACAAGCATGTGACACATTCATGTCACAGATTAACAAACGCCACATTGCATCCCCAATACTGAAGGATGGCCTAACCTCTCGAAGAACACAAACCAATTCAGCCAAGACATACTTCCCAAGCTGTACTAAATCTTCAAAATAGAGCTCTCGCGATATATCAATCTCTTGGCCATTTCTAATAAAGGCTAGAGTATTATCAACAATATTAGACACAGTATCTTTACATCCATAACAGATGCCGGGTCTTAATACGGCCTTCGTCGCCACTTCTTCAGTGTAGCCACATGCTACAATTTTTTTTATGGAACTCTTGAAAATGGTGTCCAAATTACTCAACACAAGTTCTTCCAGCTGGGCTTCTGTGAGATCGCTCCAATCTGCATCACTAATTTCATTTGTCTGAGGTTCTTCTTTAGATTGACTGGGCCCGACCTCAGATGTTCCAGGGCTGTATAATCCAAGGCCGAGCTTCAGTCTATCTGAATGATCTTGGCTGGCACCACACACGTCACAAGCAGTGGCTTGCCCATGACTAGGGGTTATTTTAAACTTCTCAGCAGAGAATTCATAGCTGCGGCACTCGAGTTGAGGTGGTGCAAGAATGATCTTATTTGGCTCCCCTAAAGGTGGATCAGCCCTGAATTTCCTTTTGTTCCTACTTCCTTTCTCTTGGCAAGAAACTGAAGGAGACATTTAATTGCTACAACTGGCAACCAATGAGATATTTTAGTCGCAATCTAAAACAAAAAGAAAACGAGAAGAAGAAAACACTCGTTAAGTTTCATTTAGCGTCTATGATTTACTTATTCCAAATTCAAGTTCCATGAATTAGAAAAGAAAAATGCGCATATGAGAATAACAACCAACGAGGAAAAATTATTGAAGAGTACAAACATTGTTCTCCTAAATGAATGAAACTTGCAATGACAAACACATTATTACATGACATTGTATATTAACCCGCATTTAACACTGACAATCAATCACCTCTGAATCTTAGTATAGAAAAATGCCACATTAAACTTCCTAATTGATCCATATAAAGGAGGCAAATCAATGAATAAATTAATCAACTACCCACAAACATATATCAGTAATCTCAGCAAATGGAGCACCTCCGGTTGACAAAATATGAAATTGAAAACACCCAAATGAATTGCAATCCTTATCTATACTCAAAAAACACATCCATGAATAACAAAGTAATGAAAACAAAACATTCTAAAATATTGTAACAATAGCAAACGGAGCCACTGATGCGAAAAGATCCGCAATGAGACTCGTGATGAGTATTAGATGATCAATACGTACCGGATTAGAGCAATTTTTCAAAAAAAAAAACAAGGTCGATCGTTCAAAAGTATAGAATCAGAGAGGAGAAAATTCACACCTTTTTTATCGTTGCTTTTTCTCTCCTTAATTAATTTGTTTGTTTATTCTTGTGCAGAGGCTTGAAGCATTGTATTGAACGTCTCTCCCCTGCATACAAATAATAAATAAATAATACAAAATAAAAATAAATAATAAATAATAATATAATTTTGGACTGGACCTATTTCCGTTTCTCATGTACCCATCAACCATAAACCTATCTTACTTTTATGCATTATTGTTATTATTGCTAAACCTTCAAAAGTTTATATTTCTTTTATTCGACCTTCTCAGATATGACTACAATTGTGCTTGTATTATGGAAGTTACTAATGATATTTCACAAATGAAAATTCAAATACAATTAAAAATTAAAGATGTTTTCTTTACACTTTTATCTAAAGTTTTCAATTAAAATAAAACTCATATATATAACATACTTGATAGAAAGTAACCATAATCTTGATTTTGATTACATTGTTGAATTTTTAAAAACCGAATTATTATCTTATCTAACACGTTTCCTTAAAAATCGATTGACACTCTTATCTTGAAGATAACAAATATAGAAACCAAACCAATTGCTTAAAGCACAAAAGATTAGTTGCTAAATTAGCCAAATAAAAAAATAGATTTTGTGGAGAGGTTAGTTGCTACATTACAGAGTTTTTTTTTTTCTTTGTAACAAAATATATTATTATTAAGTAACATTTTTTGTCATCTATTATTGTTATTTTAAATGCTATAAATAATTATATTTATAAAGTTATTAGCAATCTTTTTATATTTATTCGATTATAATTTAATGATAAAATTATAACACGTGAAATTGGTGATGTAATACTTTTATTCCAAATAAAATAAATTTTTCAGTGTTTTATTAATATAATTATTAATTAAAGATATATTAATTATTTCCTACCATTGATGCATATAATTCTATCTTAAAGGCTGCTCCGTCCAATTGTAAGCTGATTTGAGAGTGTAAGTACCTATATAATCATATAATATGTTCTCTTATGTAGGAATAATAACTGCAATCGTTATTTTAAGATTATTTACCTTTAATAAATACATCTACTTCAAATTTGAATACCTTTTATGTAAAAAGAGAAAAAGAAAAAGATAAACAGTTTATAAATTAACCTACCAGATAAAATAAAGAATCAGCTATAGGTGCATAAGGTAAATTACAGATAATAAATCAATATTTGTAGATAAAATAAATTTTTTTATAAAAATCATTTTGCCCTATTTTTCTTGTCACTATACACCATAAAGATTGTTTGCCACTATCTAGAATAAAATAAATTAAAATAAAAATCCAATTTATTTTGGTCTAAAACGAAATGAATTGAAGTGAATTTAAAATAAATAAAAAATGATTAGCTAGAAAACGAAATTTTCTCAAACAATCCAATCCAAAGCCTATAATTTCATGGAGGAAAATTTGCTTGCCATTTAATTTGACATTTTTCATCTCATTTAACAAAGTCATAACAGATGAAACTAAGTTTTATCAGGCATGAATTCAAACGTGTTTTTGTCATCTCATTTAAACGTAATTAATTCGGGTTTTTTGTCGTTAATATGAAATTAATTTGTAAAGGTATCAACCAATAATTCAGACATGTTGGTAATACACACAAATTGGATACAACATCTACAGGATAATGAAGAAAATGCACTAAAATGGCAAGTGGTATCTGTCTGCGTCCCAGGTTGACCAGTGAGCATAGAGTTTCTTCCATGATTCAATGCAAATGATAGCCATGACTCAAAATCCAATCTCCTTTCATTTCAGTTCGTTATTGATTCCCTTCAAAAGATCATATCTGTAGAGCATCACAGGAAGGTGAGCAGAAGTGTTCTTTCTCCTGAGGTGTTTCTGATTTGTTATACCAACATGAAATTTGGACTAACTGATTTTACATTCTGAACAAATTCCTTAGAGCCACCTCAAGCCTGGTATGGTATTAGCCTTGAGCAGTCTAATGTAGTGACCAGTAAATGTACAAGAGTAATGTAAAATGTTCAGGAAGTTGGAACATGGAAATGTACCACTCGGGAGAAACTGCAAAGAGACATGATGTCTCTCTCTTCGATCACTATATAGATCATCATGATCATATAAACGATTGACATGATACTCATTCAATTGGTCTTGGACATTCTGCAGAATGAACTGGGCCCACCACTGAAGCCGCAGGCTGATCAGAGTGCAACTCTGAGAAACTGGTTCTGACAGCATCAGATTCATGCGCAGCGGGTATCTCAGGAGTTCCTGTCCTGGAATTCAGCACAGCGCCAACATTTATGTCATCTGATCCAACTCTGAATGTACCTGACTACAATATTGGACTAATAGTTAGATAAACAAGTTGTTCAATAACTTTATTCATTGAACCATCGGTAGCAAAATAAATCTTACATTCTATAAGAAGAGCGATGCCTGATTTTACAAAAAAATTTAAGAAAATGTTTTTGTATTGTATTATGGTATGGTGTCAATTAATCTATTTAAAACTAACCCCACCATTTGTATTGAAAATTTGTTATTATTGTCACGGGATAAGACAATCGTATAATACTACAAATTTAAAACCTCTAAAAGCAAATGAAACTAAAGGAATGTATAGAATCCATACATTAGAGAAACCTTTGATCTGAACAATGATAATTGTTATATCATCTGTTCTGTTCTCAAGTTCCAACCATAGTTTATATGACTTTTCTGCAATAGCCGCACATGCATCGCGAGGATCCATATAGCTTGCTGCCTACACCATAAATAAATCACAGATTTTTCAGGACGGGGAACGTAGGAAAGTCACAATTTTACCTATGGAATTGCACATGGGAGTTAACATTGAAATCATAGTCTATGGTGCTGCGGCAGATCAGGGAAAATCAGCATGAAGCAGCGGAAAAAAATGGAAATTCCTCTGCAGAACGACTAACTTATTACAAGGACTGTGTAAACTCAAGGGATGCAAAAGAACTATTCCCAAATAGCATTTTTTAACACTGAACAGTCTAAAGTTCCCATAATTATAGCAGGTAATACCTGGTGGGTACTGTTGCTGTTGCTGTAATATAATTATGACAGCTAATACATATGATAAGGGGACAGACCTACCTAAAACATGCCAAGTAGAGAAGCTTAAGAAATATACGTACACCACTCCCATAAGATCAGCAACTTATGATGTTACGGCCAGTAATCTTTTTTATGCTTTCTATTCCAATTATATTAACATCACCAGTACCCCATACACAAACAGACCTTACACACACAAAAAACATAAATTGTTTCCATATTTCAAGTCAAAATCTTTAATTGCAAGTGCACAAACTTTAAAAGCTAACATGAGTATTTTCCAATGACAGAAGTAGATGCTTGATTTGACAATCATTAGACCAAGTTAAATTAAATCATTCGATCAATTTGCTCAACCTGTGAAAACTTTTTCACACATTATGAAAGCAAGACGGAGAAAGGTTGCAAGTCATACCATATCAATGACAGTTTGGCTTGTCAGGAATTCAAATATGCCATCACTTGCCACCACAAAGAAAAGATGATCAGGTGTAAGCTGAAAAGTTTTCACCTCAGGAAGAGCAGTGACACCAATTGTCTCTGCTAAACTATCCCCTATACTCCTCGTAAAAGCAGTTCCAGGATACATCCCATTAGGAACCCACAATCTGGGCGGATCACCACCCCGACTCTCTTCATCACCCCAACTCTGGATATCTGGATCCTTGAGCCCTTCCACCTGATCAACACTCAAAACCCTTGCACCACAAAGCTTCACTCTCTCATATTCATCTTTCCGAAACGGCGTCTGATCAGAAGACAAATCCTCCGCGACAATGCGGTTCCCATCCTTAACAGCCAGCACCGCTCTCGAATCACCAACATTAGCAACATAAAGGGTGTCACCAATAACAAGCACCGTTATCGCGGTGGTGCCACTCATAGAATCATCAATCTCACTACTACTACGTAATTCTTGGTTCGTTGCCAAAAATGCATAATTGTAAGCTTGGACAGGATCCTCCAAGAATGCAGGGTCATTTACCAACTTCTCTACCAGCCTATCCTTAACGAAATTTGAACACTGACTACCAAATTGACCATGCCCATCATAGACGCCAAAGAAATGAACATTGGGGTTACCTTGGAGATTTGTACTAATGCAAAAACTATCTTGGTTTGCTTTATCAGGTGAGTCGGGGTAGTATCCCCGCTGAGTGAGAAAAGTGTATTCCAAAATGAAGTTGTGAGAAGGAACAGGAGCACGCTTCAGTGATCTCTGTGCGATTATGTTTTTCCTGTGGCTACGAACGAAGCCAGTTTCTCGGTAATCCCTGGAACCATCCTCTGATGAAGTATGTTCGCCACAGCAACACTTGCCATGGACACAACCCATGTTTCGGAGAGAGGCTATGCTGTTGGAAAAACCAACACCTGAAACAAAAAACACTCCCTGAAGCAGTTCACAAATAGAATGTTTAGGAAGGAAGTACAGTGCTAAATGCTTCAGGAACTCCTCCACATTGTGATAAACAGGTTTAGAGAATGGTCAAAGAACCCTAGAGACACAGTTTAGGAGTATGAGCAGGGAATTGTGTGGTGCGATTGGAGTGGCGAAAAGGGGTTATGTGGGTGGATTTGAAGTGAAAAGGGTGAAAAAAGGAGAACCCTAGAAGAGACCCAGGAAGAAAGAAACAACATAGAGGAATTATTTCGGCGTTTTAGAGGCAGAATGCGTGATGGGGTTGCCGAAAAGGAGAGAAAGAATTGTGCTTTTCCTTTGATTGGATGCAGAGAAGGAAGAAACCCTGAGGCAAAAGGAAGAGTCCAAAGAGAAGTTCAGAAAAAGAGATTTGGAATGAGGGGGACAGAAGAGAAGTGGGGAAGAGGAATTGAATTGAGATTCTGTTCTTATTCTGATTCTAATTCCAATCCAAAATGTATACATAATCTATATCTATTGATTTCCTTATCTGCTGCCCCCATCGTCTTCTCTCTCTCTCTCTGCATACAAACCCTTCTCTTCCAGCAATCTCTTCAAACAATTCTTTTAAGGTTTAATGTCTCGGTAGGTCCCTATTTTCGGCGTGAATCTCAAATAGGTCCTTTTCTTTTCGGCGTCTCAATTGGGTCTCCATTTTTGTAAAATTGTAACAATTAGGGGTCTGCCGTCAAATTGGACAAACGGCCGTTTAATTGTTTCTTACGTGTCAGATGGGAATCATGCCACGTGTCATTACTGAAAACACTGTTCATGCCACGTAAGAAACAATTAAACGGCCGTTTGTCCAATTTGACGGCAGACCCCTAATTGTTACAATTTTACAAAAATGGGGACCCAATTGAGACGCCGAAAAGAAAAGGGACCTATTTGAGATTCACGCCGAAAATAGGGACCTACCGAGACATTAAACCTTCTTTTAATTATTAACAAAATCACGTCCCTAATTCTCCATAATAGCATTTATTTTTTGTTAACCATATTTTCTTCTCAAAATCTATGTTACTTTTATAAATACATTAAATTAGATATTAGTAAATGTAAAAATTATAAAATAGTAAAAACTTAATAGTTAATGATTAAAATAATAAAATCTTCGCATTTGAAAATAATTTTTCATTAATTTATTAATCAAACTAGTATTAATGTATCAAAAAGTTATTATAGTAAATCAGAAAAACAATAAAAAAATAATAATAAATAACTATTAACAGTCAAAATTACAAATAAAGAAAAAAAAAACTCGTAACAATTATATATAAAATATTTCAAAATAATATTTATTCTTGAACAAACTTCTATTATTGCTTTTATTCAAATTCTATACCTAATATTGTTTATCATCTTCAAAATAATTCTAAATGTAATTTTTTTTTTTGTAATTTTGTATTAGAAGATTTTCATGTTATCAATACTGAAGATGGAGAATGGGAGTGGTGGGATTATTCATTAGACTGAATCTCTTTCATTGTTAGGACATTGTATCTAAGATGTTATGGATGTGGAAATAATCAACATTCTTTTTTTTTTTTTCAATCTGTTAGTGTTGTTTCTATAACAAAGTTATTTACACTTATTTATTTTATAACTTTTAGCTGCACAGGTGTAGGTACTTCTTATTTTAAGCCTATGTTACAAAGTTATCTTCAATTTTTCATTTTCAAAGAGTTAAAGCAAGTATCTCTCAAACACTCACCTCAAATCAATTATATGTGTGAAATTGTTTATCACATTAAAATTTTAAATTCGCACTCATTTCTTTACTTTATATTTATATGTTTCAGAATAATTTTTAATCAGAAATTAAGTTCAACAACCAATAAACATGTTAGGTTTGTATTGTTGGTGCTTAACCCTACTCACATTGACAAGTTTACAAAAAAAAATAATCCAGTTTACCTAAATTTGGGATTATAAATGTTGACCGTTTAATCAACGAAAAACCGATCAATCACACGATATACATGTTTAAATAATTATATTTTAATTAAATCTAAATATTTTTTAATTTTATAGATTTAAATCAATTTTAAAATAATTTTTTTAAGAGGAAAGTTATTATAATGTTTATAATTCGATTTTATATCTATTTTAAAACTGGTATGTACTTCGAAACCAATTTTAAATTTAAAATCTAACAGATTAAAAACACATACGATAAATAAACAATAAAGATATTGCACAAATTAAAGTCAAATATAATAAATAAACATCAAGAGTATTACACAATGTGAAAACGAGTGAAAACGAGACAACGTTAGGTAGACTCAAAATTTTATTCTAACATAATAATATGCAATAATAACATGATAACAAAATTAATAATAATAATAATATTTATATTTAGTATGAAATCAAATACGTGTGAATAAAATATAACCCTTTAAGTTAATACATAAAATGTGATATTTTTGTCTGATTATACTTTTCATGTATAGTTCGCGTGAGTCAGTTTCATAACTATCAACACTTCAAAGAAAAAAATAAATACTAATATACAAGAACGATACCATCTTATAAATAATACATGAAAAAGTGCATAAAATTTGAAAAAACAATATTATAAAGTGTGGTACGAAAATAAAAATATGACTATAAAAGTGTAGATGGAAAATATTTTTTTAAAATATCAAGAATAAAATAGTAAAAAATATACAATTAAATTTTTCTTTAATAACAAACTCCGGTTTGAAAAAAAAAAGGTAAATAATTGAATTTATACTCAATATGCTTTGTTTAATAATAATGAAGAAAAGTTTGTTTTTATTTGAATGTCAAAATTGTTGTATATATTTAATGTTGATGGCAAGACATTTTTGTGAATTTGTAGATATGTAACTTATGATGTAATTTTTATGTGAAGTATATGAAAATTGGTATAAGTTTGTAATTCTAAAATCCTTATATATAATCAATAGATCGAAGAGAAATACTTTCCTAAATATTTATTAGATTAAGAAAAATACTAATTTAATTAGTAGAAGTTTTGATCTTATTATTTTTATTTCAAGATAATATAAGTGAATATATTGATAATTTATTTTTTTAGACATGTTGAAATTATGAGTTATTCATGAATATTCTATTTACATTGAACAAGATGAAATATTAGTTAGATTAAAAAAAATTCTATTTAATTTGATGTTCAATTTTTTCTTTTGGCAAACATTTTTTTATTATTTTTTACTTCAACCCAAATAATACTTATTTTAAATAATTAGTCTAAAAAATCATCCGCTAATTAAATTGCTAACCAAACCGATTTTAAATTTGAATATTATATTTCATTTTTATGAAAAAATAATAATGAGATAACGTCTATAAATATTACCTGACCATACTAAATTAAACTGATAAAGAATATTAAACAAAATAAATACCAGAAACCTTTGACAATTTTAATCACGTGCTTGTGTTTTATTAAATAAAACCAAGAGTGAACACAAATACTGTAGGCAATTATTAAATTCAAATTACATCAATCACTATATTTTTTTTTTTGGAATAAAAGTGAATAACCCAAACCCAACCGAACCAGTTTGACCCAAACCCTTTAGAACATGGGTTTTATACCAGACTACAAATGCCCACATTTAACGTATGCTTAAAATTTAGAATCCAAACTCTATATTCATTCATGTTCAGCCAATTTTACTAGCTCTACATATTCACATAGCAATCCAAACATGTTCAAATAATAATAATAATAATAATTAAATAAGAAAAATTAGTAAAAAGTAAATAAACAAATCCTATACTTATGTTAGAAAAAGTGTAGACGAAGAGATTAAGAAAGGCGAAACAGGTCTTTGATGAGATGATTGTGAATTGGTGTGTTTGTTTATGTGATTGAATTGTATGGTATGTGTGGTTTTGAGGGTTTGAGGGTTTGATGGTGTAACTTAAAACGTGTATTATACCCAACAGCTATACTTATGAAACTTTTTTGAAAGATCTCCTAAGTAGTTTACAAAAGGGGAACCATGAATTTTATAGTGCTTTCTGTACTTGTCTCCTACTTTAATAATAATCTCTTTGCCTTCTACATCGCATGCAATTATGCCCTCATGCACTTTAACGCTCACCACCATTCTTACTACTTCCTACCATATTTTCTACGCCTTCTTTAATATATAATACGACGAAAGCCATAATAAAAGATGTGAGAAAACAAACTTTATTACGTATGATTCTTGTAATGCCTCATGCACCTATGCTCTTTTTGATTGCTGATCTCCCAGAACATAGTGTAGCAGAAGAGAGATGATAAATATACACACCTAATGAAGGAAAAATGTAGGAAAAAAAAAGTGTGATTTTGTTCTTTAATACTCTACAAACAAAGCATAAAAGACAAGAGAGGGAAGGAGAGAAGAGAAAAGAAAAGAAAAGAAAAAAAAAAGAAAAAAAAAAGGGAAAGAAGAAGAAGAAAGAAAGTTGAATATAACCTCAAACAAGAGCACTTTTACACCCACTACACATCTTCAAAAATCTTAGGCGTGACAAGCCTAAGTGGGGTGCATTATCATGATCAACCCAGTATCCCAACCTTACATTGCTTCCTTCGTTTCTTCTTCTCCTTTTTCATAATATTCCAAACACCAATGAATCTCCATTTCTCCACCCTCTTCTACTTCTGCATCACTTACCACCCACTTCTCCACAACCAATCACATTCTGCCACCTCACCTCCCCCCTAAAATTTTCAACTAACTCTAACTTCCTACCTATTATGTTTCTCTCCGCCGCCACTTTCTTTTACTTTCTCCGCCTTTAGACACTTTTCCGGCGCCCGCTGAACGTTTGAAAAACCACGGTGCCGGCGGCGGGGAACTGGTCCATTGCAAAGCTCCGATATTTCATGCCCAGAGGCTCCACCGCACTCGCCATCTGCGTCCACATGTCGTTGCCGAAGCCATTGCACGTCGTGGATATGGACATCGTCCCGGGACGGAAAATCTTCACCACCTTCCTCAACACGTGTGCCATGTTGTCGTTGACGGAGCCGACGCACTCGAAGCTGGCGTAACTGAAACCGTCCTCCGGAGTGACGTGGATGGTGGAGTACCAATCCCCGTCCATGCCATTCATGGAATACCCACACGGGTCGAACGCGAAGTCGCAGATAAGGGCGTCCGGGTTGATTTCGTTTATCCCGGTGAGCTCCGTCATCTCCTTCCCGGCAGAGTCGCCGGATTTTCCGTCCTCCGGTGGCCGGAAAAACTTGCGTGCGAGGATGGGGTCCAGCTCGGTCATACAGATCTCCATGGTGAATAGTAACTCGTTGTCGTGATCATAGGGCAGGTGGGGGAGAGCGTGTGTGCTGTCGTTGGCGGTGAAGACGTGCCAAGAGTGTGAAGAAGATTTTGAGGGCATGATGGAGGCTTTTCTGAAGCAGAGGTTTGAAGGGATTGTGTCTTGCAAGTAGGTAACCTCGTCCTTGAAGCTGGTGTGAGGGAAAGGTTGTGACTTGGGGAAGATGAAGCTTCCTCTGGTGTAGCGGCAAGAGGAGAGGGTGAGGCCTAAGTGGTGAGCGTATTGGATCAAGGGAAGAATGGATTTCAGAAGCTGGGTTGTGCCACATGTTTTGATGATGATCTTGGTCGGGTAAACAAAGAGGCTTGATTCTGACAGCACGTAGGCATCGAAGTAGGAGTTTCCTACTGCTGAAACGACGGTGCATTGGACAGCTTCGAGGACCTGTTCCAGTGATTGAAACTCAAGCTTCCTTAGCCCAAGTGGGAAGATGGCCGGATCATCGCCGAAGAAATGAAGCTCCAATCTTTTCTCGAAGCCTTCGAAACCCGAGACGGCCATTTGGTTGAGTGTGTGTGTGTGTGAGTGTTAGGAAGAGGGAATGTAAATGTAACAGAGGGAAGAAGGGTAGTTGCAGAGAAAGGTTGAGAGAAGGTGAGATGAAATGTTTGATTGGAAGGATGAGGTGAGAGAAAGGATTGGGGGGTAAATGAGATTTATAGGTGTGTGCGAATCAGAACGAGAGTGTGTAGGATGCAGTAGTGAAGGTGTTTGGAAGAAAGCATGCGGGTGATGGAACCAAGAATCATGATTGTAGGCATAATGAAGTGAATAGGATGATGATGTGCTACAATTTGTTGCTAAGTTTTTTTAGTGCAATCTTCTCTTCCATCAGGGAAAGCAACAGGCAACGGAATTTAAGCCCACGCTTACCATTTTTTTGCTCTTTTGTCACTTACTATTCTATCTCTCTATTCTCCACTAACCTCTGTCACTGTTATGGATTTCTAGTTCTCCCTCTAGCGACTTACCAACACCACCACATACCAACAGTGCTTTTTCTGTTTTCTCTTTCTCCCAAATAGATTTAGGATTCAATTAAATAATTTAAAGATGCTCAATCATCACTTTCAACAGTTCTCCAACTTACTTGCTCATGATATATTAGTCTAGCATTATTATCAATTAACTGGCTTTTTAGTGGTTCAAGAAAAAATATTAGTATTTGGAAGCTTTGTTTTTAATACATTTTGGGCTTTCTGGTATGTAAAGTTAGTTCTCTTTCTTGTTTTGAAGTATTTCATCTAGGGGAAAACTTAATTAGATTTGAAGGTTAAGGGCCCTGTTTTGACCATAATAATTGGTTGAAGTGATGCAGGGAAATGTCAAGCATAACTCCACATGATAAAGTTCTTTTTCAAAATGACAAGGCGAAATTTAGTGAGTGTTGTAGATCATGTTCACTCAAAGGAATTTGGATTTTTGAGTCAAAATTCAGCATTCAAACATAACTATTTGAATGATAGTTCCAATAAAATAGAAACATAATGATAAACCATGGCTAGATGTTGTATTGTTGTTCCGAAGGACAATAATTATTAGCTCTGTAGAGGTGATAGACGATTCAAATTAGAACTACATTACTACTAGTAGAGGTTAAAAACACAGCATAACCCTGTTAAATTGCTACCAAAAAGTGAAATTGGAAATAAAAGTACCAATCACTTGGGACTTTGTTTGATATGAGCACACTCTAGCTAGTACTGATAATGGCTACTGCATAATGGAAAGGTGCAAACACCTCAGATGATGGAGACAACATTGTCTATTCCTAGGAGAGCAGGCGTTAATTAACAAAAAAACTTGACGTGCCCAAAATGTCATCCATATTTGGGGTTAGAATTATAATTATTATTATGCAGAAGATAAAAAAAGGAAAGGGAAATAAAAAGAAGGAAAAAACAAAAGGAATCAGGCGTGGCATGCAAATAATGAGAATATCCTTGAATGAGGGAGGCCCGTACGTGAAATGAAAAGGCACTCACATCATATTATTCTTCATGCAATTTCATGTAGCTAAGTGGCATTATCATTATTTTATCTATTTTACCAACTTGTTATCTGTATTTATCAAGAATGCATGCAACCATATCAGCTTCGAAATTAAAAAAGAGGATTCTCTGTATCCTCCAAGCGATCGCTTCTAAAAAGCTCCGGGGCATACACAACAATTACTCTTGTTTAAATTTTTAAATATATTCGGTGACTTATGTTACTATACCATGAGATACATACACCTGAGTCCAACAACCCTTGTTTTAATTTTTTTTATTCTTTTCTGAGAGAGACAGCTTACAGATGCTGTTCAGCAAGCACTTTTTTTTTTCTTTTTTTTCTGACCAACCAGAATTCAATTATAGTAACTCTTTAAGTTGATTTGGATCATAATGTTTAAGTAGTCTGATTAGAGAGGAACAGTAATTACAAAGTAAAAGGGAGTAATTAGTACTATATGGTCTTTTAGAGGAAGTTTTGGTGATCTATACGTAAAACTGTCTTCCTCATGATGTAAGTGGTCTCCTTAACTTCCAATTTAAGAGAATTGTGAAGATTTAATGAATTATTCAACATGATAACTACTGCAGAAGGTTCCCCTGAGTTAGTATAAAGAGATATTTTTGTTTAGAAAGAAAAGAAAAACAGAGAAAAAGGTTGTAGAGGAAACGGTGAGAGGGTAAAAAGTAGGAGAGAAAGGTGGGGGGAAGGGAAGGTAATGATGAAAATTTGTGAGTTCAGAATCAAAATTCAGTTTTGAGAGGTAGAAATGATGCAGAATGTATGGCCTCATGAATAAAATTTATGGGTGTGGCTGGCAGCCTCCATTATGACCACAATCCACCTCTTCTTAATGCACGCGCACCACCAAACTCAAACACTATCTCCTAAGCCCACACTTTCACACTCTCTCACTCTCACACGCAAGGTAGCCAACCCCAACATACCAACACACACTAACACAACACACTCGCTTTACAATTTTGCATATACAGTCACCCCTCGCAACACCCCACAGCACACAAAAGAAAAAGGAAACAAAATGGTCAACCAAATCTTACTTAAAAAAGTCACCAACAAATTCCAACTAAAAATCCACCTTTTTAGATAAAAAAGTTTGAGGCAGAAAATCCTAGACCTCAGAATTAATAGTTGGCGAGGAGGAAGACTAAATAAAGGGTATGTCAAAAACAAAAAAAGAGATAAAAGTTGAGAGTTGAAACTGGAAAGAAAGCTCCTTAATCCGAAATTTGACCCCACTAAAAGTAGTCACACATTTCTAAACTAAACAAGCTTGAATGGCACATCCTTCTTCTCCTCTTCCACGTCACCCCATCCTACTACTACAACTTCTCATTCCTTAGCCCAAATCATGATAATAATAGAAACCCCAAACCCATGATTGGTCCCACTAATTGCCCCCCGACAGGCACCATGGATGGTCCCATGGGACTACACATCATCTAGTATGTGTCCAAGTTCACGGAACACCGGGGTCCATGTTTGTTTGTAGTGTTAATTAGATTTGGGAGACACGTGGTCCCCACCATGCCCTCAGCTCCGAGACAGTGGCATTAGTTGGTAAGGAGCAAGCGGGCTTAAGCCGCCATAGATGCTAGCACGCGCAGGATTTGGCACACATGCGGCGAATTGGCTACCCAACACACACAAATGGGTTAGTATACGGTACGAGTTTGAGAATTTTTTTCTGTGCAAAAGCGCAAAACAACTAATGAATGAGCATCACAGAAGTGGTACTGTATCATGCGCACAAATATTGGCAAAAATGCTTGCCAGGGTGCCCACCATGCTTCGACCCAAATTTCGGAAAGGGTTCCCTTATCATGTTTTTAATATCACTTAGTGCAGACCCAAGTTGTTTGCCGCTTCATTCATTCATTCCTGTTTATCTTTGTATCTAGGCTCATTCTACTCGAGCTTTCCAGGAGTCAAGATCATTGGATGGAGCTTCATTTGTGTTATGTGGGTCTCTCTCATAGGTCTCATTCCTTTCCATTGACTTGCTTAAAAAGAAAAAGAAAAAAAAAAAAACATCATGTGCAGTGCAGGATAAACAGGACTTTAATCCCGTGCACTTAGTGGTACAACCTATTCCACGAAAATCAACAAATTAAATCCTGTGTCCCCAACATTACCGATAGATATTAGATATTATTTTACTCTTTTCCTTGTGACCCAGGTGTCAGTTATGACTTGTGACAATTGTTATCCAAGTCGCCTTTTGATCATTGTGTGAACATGCTTAAGCAAGTTTTTGGGAAAATCAACCATGCAAAATGTAAAATATGAAGAGGCCTCATCCGTAGCTGAGTTGGATTGGTTTCATTTTCTTAAAAAATGTTTTATTTTTTTGCAGAGGATAGAGGTTAGAGGAGACAGAGCATGTAATGGTCCATATTGTGTTGAATAGGGACGTTTACCAAAAGGAAGGGTAGCAGTGGTAAATAGTAATCTAGAACTAGAAAAGATGGCTCCCACAAGAATGATTCCTCGTAGGTGTGCTTAAGATTTTTTTTGAAGCAAACAATGCATTTTGTGAACTTTTAAGTGGGCAATCTCATAGGAAGTCCCACAATAACAAAAACAAATATAGAGAGAGAGAGACGATGGTCCCTTAGCACAAGCCAAGGTGACCAAATTATTATAGTTCTTTTGTAAGGAATAATAATGTGATACCTCGAGCCCTGCCAATGCCAGGGCTAAATCTATCTCGAAAGATGAACATAACCATACAAATAGAAAGAGAAGCATATGATAAATCCACCCCTCCCATACACGCCACATCATTCCTCTCGTGCTTTAACCAAACCAAACCTCTCTCATTTTGAACACAAATGCATGTCTTTGTCTATTTTTTTCTTGCAAAATTCGAATCTCTCTTGATTGCTTCACCACAAGCATCATTCTGCTGCGTGACCCTCTCTCTCTCTCTCTTGTCCTCTTTGTATGCCCTGTCCTTATTGGTTTACTTTCCCGTACAATACAAGTATGCTGTACAGAGGAGTCACACCCAATCATGCCCTCTTTCACCTCACCGCACACTCAAATCCAAGTGCCAGATATGTTGTTCAGATTTCCCAAGTTTTCTTCCCTAAAAACACTTGTGCAATTACCAGCAATTGCAATTAGCATCCAATAAACAATAGAATATGATTATTCGAGGTGACAGCAAGAAGACAAAGTGGTGCTGACGTGGGACATTACGTTTCATGTTACCATGACACTTGCAGTTGCAGATGAGAGAGCTTCGAATGTTGTCGAGGTTTGAGTCTTTTGTTTGGGGCCAGTAGTGTAACCGTGTAAGTAGAAGAGAGGAAGCATTTTTTAGGAGTTGCCAGAGACAAGGAAAACTGAGTAGGACCTTACCACTACTACTTTGTGATGAGGAAAACTGATAACAGAGTTACTTCACAAGGTTCGTCTTCATGCTTTGGACAGCTTTGTTGTTCAGTCACTACTCGCTGTCACTGTGTTAGCATTCTTCTCAGTATACTCTAAACTTGCTGCAGTTATTTGATAAAAAATATCTTTTATTTAATTCAAATTATAAAAATAGGAAAATAAATAAAAATTAAGAAACTTTTGTGTTTCATTCATACTAAGAATGAATAGAATGAACTGAGTCTTTTGATGTATGAACCACTCAATTTTTCCATCCATTTTAGACATTTTGTTGTAAAATTTAGGTTCTGTTCCTTTCCAGAGAGATTATTCGAGAAGAAAAAAATGGAAGGATTTGATAGAAAATAATAAAGGATAAAGTGGCGTTATTTGGTAATGTAAATTGAAGGATTTGAAAGTAATATTTATAAAAGATTGTGAATGAATCAACGTGACATGGATAAAAAAAATTAATGAATTAAAATGTAAAATTATAATTTTATCGTTAAATGAATATAAAATAAGATGTATTTAGCTAAAATTAGTAAAAAAAATAAAATGTAAATGTTTATTTCTTAAATTAATTTTTTTAATTATTATAATAAATTGTTAATAAAATTAATATGTGCATGTGTGGGTCTTTGCCCTGCATTGTACACGACGAAAGAGAATGTATGCATAAAAACAATGGAAAACAAATTTAAATTGAAGCAAGGGTAGAAAGTAATTGCATATATTTAGAACTGTCTTTCTCTCCAAATTTTTGCCGAGAGAACTAACATTCACAAATCTCCTTTTTTTCTACCCTGAAACTTTGATCTACAAAATCCCTTAATTCATTTTAAGACAACTTGGAGTTGTATGTGAGAATTCAAGAAAAAATAAATTCTTGGTAGAAGAAGTGATTGATCTAAAGTTAAATAATAAATGACTAAATTAATTTTTTAAAAGTAATGGATCAAGTTGAATACAAAAAAAGAAGTCAAAAAATTGTATTGAAAAATAAAAATAGAAAATCGATAAAAAGAATTCTTTCAACACAAAAGATCCTAGACTTCAAAACACCACAAATGTATCAATTAGAGAAATGAAGAAAAAAAAAAGATTCAGACACACATGTACCTGCTAAAATAAAAAGTTAACTTTTTTTCTATTTTTTGGAGTCAATTAGTATATGAGTGAAAGATTTCAACTGAGGTATATTTAGGAGTTTGAATTAAAAAGTACTAAAAGTTTGAGATCTTCCTTTTAGGATTTTTTTTGGAAGATTAACCTTTTCTTTGGCCGGTGGTGGATGGTAGAAGAAGGTGGAGAGAAAAACAAAAAAAAATAAAGTAAAATAAAAGGAATTATAAAATAAAAAATTTAATGTGACACTTTTCAAACTGTGTAAACTAATTTAAGAGAATAGGTGACATTAAGTATTAAAAAAATATACAAAGCAAAAGAAATTAAAAACTTAAATATAAAGACGTATGGGATTCAGTTGGAGTGAGGGTAACCGGAGTTGGTTTCAGAAATTCTTTCAACAGAGAATTGGTGTTGTATGATCAGACACATCACTACAAAAATCAGTGTCTTTGTGTTAAACTTAGCTTGTTGTTTTAACTGCATTACCAATCATTTTATTCCGTATTTTCAATTTTTAAAAGTAATATTAGAGTTATATTTTCCTTCATCTATTTTCAAAATTTGATAAAAAAAAATTTCTTCATTAGATTTCGCTGATGAAAGATTTTTTTTTATGATTTCGATTAAGATTTTTTTATTGTATTTTAAAATTTGATTAAAAATTCTTTTATCAGATTTTAAAATTTAATAAAAAAATTATCTCCATCGAATTTCATGAAATTTTTTTAAAAATGTCAATGAATTTCAAAATTCAACAAAAAAAGATCAAATTTTTATTAAATTTTAAAATTTGATAAAGAAAATATCTTTTATTGTATTTTAAAATTTGATAAAAGATAAAATTCTTCATTAAATTTTGAAATTGATGAAGAAACTTTTTTCATCCAATTTTAAAATTCAATTAGAAAAAAATGAAATATATAGGATTTTTTGACTTGTTGATGACAGTTTTGAAATTTTAAAAAACTTTAGAGATACAAAATAAACTTATTGGAGATACAAGTGTAACAGCCAACTTAGCATTGATGAATCTTGGCCCAAATCTCACACTGAAATGGTTGAGATTGGGTTATTATCAACTTCTGTGTCAAGGGTGCTTTGCACCTCTCACATTTTATTCTCCACTTCCAACTATTCCACTTTTAATTTTTTGTAAATATTTTTTAATTTTTTTTTTTAAAATCACTCTGCACCTCCTTTAGTATAGATTTCAAAATCTGATTCATAAATTTTTTTAAATTTTATTTTTAGATTTAAAATTTAATAATAATCTAATCAAATTTAAAATTATAATATTATTTAATATACATTCATATCTTAATAATTATTTAATACACATTTTTAAGATATTAAATGTATATTAAATAAATGTATATGAAATAAATGTATATTTAAATAAATGTATATTTAATAAAAATTTAAAAAATGTATATTAAATCATTATTAAGATATAAATGCATATTAAATAATATTAAAAATTTAAATTAGATTAAATTATTATTAAATTTTAAATTTAAAAATAAAATTTAAAAAAATTATGAATCAGATTTCGAAATCTTAATAAAAGAGTTACAAAATAATTTTAAGAAGAAAGAGAAAAAAATTAAAAAACATTAATGAAGGTTAGAAATAGAATAGTTGGAGATGGAGAGTGAGTACAAGATGAAATATCCCTGTGTGAAATAAACCACATAGAGATTTTTAACCTTCTCAGTGAACTCAATCATCACTTGGTCCTGGACATGCATGCCCACATAAATACTATTTTTCATATTCATAATCATATTCAGTTTCAATGTCAAATCAAAATCAAACTTCTAATAGAGTACCTAATACTCTACCAAAGAAACAAGATAAATTACTCAACCTTTTTTATTTAGATTTTCTCTAGAAAAATGCTATTTTCACAACCTTTGTCAAACAACCCTATGAAAATTTCTTTTTAATGACAATGTACTTAAATGAGTAATTACTAAGAAAAAAGATGTAATAAGAAATAAATATTATTAGACACGTGGTTGTATACTAATGGTATAAAGACATTGTATTTTACATTTTAGCTAAACAAAGATCACAAGTTGTTTATAAAATTTATAAAATTGTTAGACATTTGAATGTAATCCCAACACTGGAAAAGTATTCAGGTTTTTAAAACGTAACTGTGAGAAATTAATGTATAAAGATAAGCAATAAAATCCTGAGTGAAAAATAAATTAATCCAACCAAGAAGTGAGGTGATATGAAAAACGTTGGTGATGAAGTGAAGTGTTGGTAAAATAAGAGGGAAGAAAGGAAAAGAAGAGGAGATGTCCAAATGAAGAAAAGATTCGAAATAGAGATTTGAAAAGCTAGAAATAGGGTTGAAAGTGTCCGAAAGATGCTCCCTTCCTCAGAAATGGTGAGTGAGTCGCAATCTCTCAACCCACCAACGCACTGCTTTACCTCTCTTGAAACAAAATCTTATTCGCTACATTCTCTGATTATAATATCATTAATCTCTCACTCTGGATTAATTAGTGGCGTTCTTGATCCAGAAAAACCACAACAACAACATACAACCTTCGTTCGACAGGATGGTCTTTCGGAGCTCCACCTCCCTAATTGGCCTCCTGTCCCTCCCCATCCTCCTCCTCCCCCTCTTCCGCCCCGTCTCCGCCATCCGTCTAGGCCTCATCCACCGTCACTCGCCGGACCTCCCTCTCTTCCGGGAGGCCCCCGCCTTCCGCAATGGCCAGGAGTGCGGCTCCACCCCCGACCACGTCATCAACGTCGCCATGACCCTCGACGCCAACTACCTCCGCGGCACCATGGCGGCGGTCCTCTCCATGCTCCAGCATTCAACCTGCCCGGAAAATCTCTCCTTCCACTTCCTCTCCGCGAACGACGACGCTCCCGAACTCTTCTCCAGCATCAAGTCCACCTTCCCCTATCTAAACATGAAGATATACCGCTTCGATAGCAACAGGGTCCGCGGCAAGATTTCCAAGTCCATTCGCCAGGCCCTCGACCAGCCCCTGAATTACGCCAGAATATACCTCGCCGACACGATCCCGGAGGACGTGAAACGCGTGATATATTTAGACTCTGATCTGGTGGTTGTGGACGACATAGCCAAGCTCTGGGGCGTGGACATGGAAGGGAAGGTGGTGGCTGCGCCTGAATATTGCCATGCAAATTTCACGCTGTATTTCACGGACACCTTTTGGTCGGACCCCGCTCTGGCGAAGACGTTCAAGGGAAGGATGCCGTGTTATTTCAACACGGGGGTGATGGTGATGGACGTGGACACGTGGAGGAAGGAGAGATACACGGAGAAGGTGGAGTCATGGATGGCGGTGCAGAAGCAGCAGAAGAGGATCTACCATCTGGGGTCTCTTCCGCCGTTTTTGTTGGTTCTGGCGGGGAACATAAAAGCGGTTGACCATAGATGGAACCAGCATGGTTTGGGTGGAGACAACTTCGAAGGAAAATGCAGGAGCCTGCACCCTGGTCCCATTAGTTTGCTCCATTGGAGTGGGAAGGGCAAACCCTGGTTGAGATTGGATTCTAGAAAGCCATGCATCGTGGACCATCTTTGGGCTCCTTACGATCTCTATCGCTCTTCTAGACACTATTTTGAAGAATAGAAAATGAATATATGAATGAATGAGTTTGAGGTGAGCGGGTTCGTGCAAGAGAATTATCTGTTTGAAGGAGATAGATATACATATATATATATATACATATACATTACGTGAATGGAGAGAGGATCTGATGCATGAGATGATACATTTTCAGCTTCTGACTAGAAAGGAACTAACAAACAAACCCAACACCCTACGTTTAGCTTAGTAGCCTGGCATTGGATCGGAGTTGTAAATTCCTTTTGTCCTTTCCTTCGTTCAGTACTATTCTTTTGTTCTTCTTTTTCTTCTGTTGTTCATTGTCATTCCACATCGGATTTCCTTCTCTCTCCTTTCTAAACACCTTTTTTCTTTCGATAAAACTATAATATATAATCCAAAAATGTTTTTTTAATAATTTTTTTAACAATTTTTTTAACAATTTTTTTACGATGATCAATCCATTTTAAATATATAAATCAATAAAACAGTCACGTTGTTAAAATATTATTAGAAAAAATTGTTAATATATTATAATCCTATATAATCAACGTCGTATCAATGCTTATGTCAGCTGGTTTTTCAATCTTTTAATCGTATATCACACAAGCTTATGCCCATTTTTAATAACATACAAGAGTTGAACTTCATATATTATTTTTTCGAAATTAATTTCAGCAGCAAAAGATACTTTTAATACAATCTTTAATCTAAAAATCATACATGAGGAATTCTAAGGTGGTAAGTCAATGCCATTCTCATTATACAACTTGTGATAACATTTCAAACACTCATTTTACGCTTTTCATACTATTTTTTCTTATTTTATTATATAATTTTCTATATATCTATATATTACTTTTCTTCTCTCTCGATATGCAGCACATCTAATGTACTATAGGATACCTAACCCTCCAACGGTCAACCAATAACAACCACTGAAGGTTACTATAATGACATTCGACCACACAGCTTGATCGATCACTTGATAACCGACCGTAATAGCTTACGACCACGTGACGCTCTCGACCATTTGAGGCTCGACAGCCGCATAAGCGATGTCGCGACATGAGACATACGTCCGACACGTCATCCACTTAGGTCGACACGAATGATGATCGACATACAGAGGCTCGACAGCCGCATAAGCGATGTCGCGACATGAGACATACGTCCGACACGTCATCCACTTAGGTCGACACAAATGATGATCGACATACAGAATGCGACACCGTGATCTAGCAGTTAAGCAGTTACACACCTTGACTGAATAACGCCGCGAATCACGACCATATATCGTGGAAATAATTGACTCAGTGTCAGCGCACAATTCGACGGTTACAACTTCTACTTCAGTAACTGACCGGATTTTCAGGTAAACGGTTTATTATGTTAATTTAAATATACGAAGCACACCAGAAAAAAGGTACGTTTTTCCCCTAAGAGAAAATTGATTGAGATTTTCATATTTCGAACAACACCCCTGTTGACTTGAGCGTCGAAGTGCCTTTGCAGGTACCCAGCCCACTTTGCTTACGAGGATCAGAGAAGAGAGAGGGAAATACAACACAGTGAAACCAGCGCAAGATAGAAGCGGAGCAAGGTTGTTAGGTTCGTATCTTGGTCTCCACACCCCTACTGAAACATCTAAGAACCAAAGAAGATCTTTCAATTTATCTAAGAATACCTTTTAACAGTAAAATAACATAAATGTTATTGGAGATTTTAAATTTTATTTCATGAATTCTTTATGTATATTTTATAAAATTTTATTTAAGTCGTAATTTACTGTAATAAACTATTACATATTTTCGAATTCTTTAATTATGTAAAAAAATATATTTAGATATATAAATGTAGGAAATAAAATAAATGAAACCAAATGTACATTTATAAGCAAAACGGTTATAATTATATAAATTGAAAGGGATAGACAAACACCCATCAAAACACGAACACTCATCCAACACCTATTAAACAATTTTTTTTCCTGAGTTTCCTTTTAAGAAAAGAAAAATATTGATGGACATTAATTAAAAAGCTGCATTGATATAATAAGGAAAGAGAGATAGAAAGAAAAATCAAATATTATGTGTAGATAAATTTCATATATATATATATATATATATATATATCACTCTGTCTTAAATATTAAATAATAAAATTATATATTTTTTCGCCGAGTTACCTTTTTCTTCCTGCACTTGTTTTTAGTTCACGAAGATATGTTTTTTTTTTCACTTTTCATAAAAATGTTTCTAAACATTCTTTAAAATAAACATGAAAAATATAAGAAAAATAAAATAATTTTTTTAATATATTTTTCGTTCCTATTAAGAAGTCTATGGATCCCCAAGTGAAAGCATTGTCATTGGTCATGTTTGTAATAAAGAGTTAATAAAATCAATATAGGTAGTATAGCATCAATGCCTACACCTAACACAGTTTAGTTTATGTTTGTAACAAAGAGTCCATAAAATCAATACAGGTAGTGCAACATCAATGACAAAAGCCTACACCTAACACAATTTAGTTTCACCTTGATAATTGGGCACATTAATTTAACTTTATTTATGTTTGATTTTGACTATCTTAACTTAAGTCAGACTCAACTTAATTTGATTTGAGTTTGACTTAGGTCCAACTTAATTCAACCTTATATAAACTCAATTTGACTATACCTAAGATGAGTTCGACTCAACTCAACCCTAGATGAGCCAAACTCGATTTATCCTAAGATGAGTCAAACTCAATTTATCCTAAGATGACAACACTACAAGAGGCTATTACCGTTTGCTAATCTCACAATTTCTACCAATGTAATTATGAAAAAATTAAATCACATTAATATGTACTTTGGCAAGTGTATTTTTCCGTTAAAAAAATTGGTTAAATATGTTAAAAATAGGATCAAATCAACTAAGGAAAATAGGCAAACACCAAAGATGTAGTTTTGTTCAAACAATTATATGTGTGAAGTAATAATTAGAGGTGTTAATTTGACTCGTGGCTCATTTTTCAGCTCTAATCTATTCTTGAAAAAAACTTATTTTTGGAGGTTTCCTATGGGGCAAAAAAAAAGGTCTTAGCTTTCAAAACTTCCTCTCAATTGGGTTAAGGTTAGGATTAAGGTAAGTTTGACCTTACTACAAGACTTTAATTAGCTTTTAGAAATAATAGAATTTATATACACATGTAAAACTATATGTTTTATTAAATAGTCTAATATGTTATAATTTTATTATATTTAAATCAATATTTTTTACATCATACTTCTTATTATATTATTAAATAAAATATATAATATACAATTTGGTACAATAATTGATTATAATCTATTTATTAATTTTATAAATTTCTAAAAAAGAAAACTTATAGCATCTAATAAAGTAGTACATAGTACATCATAAAGTTCCAAACATGACATAAGAAATATGGATTATGGAGTCTAGCCAAAATGTGAAAATATTGAATTAATTTTAATAAAATATACAATAAAGTTTTTTTATAATTACTAAATATATGTTTATTTTATATATATATATATATATATATATATATATATATATATATATATATATATATATATATATATATATATTGAAGAGAATAACCAATTGGTAGAATTTAAATATAAATTTAAGTCCTACATTAAAAAAAAAAATATATATATATATATAATAAAAAAATTCATAAATTTATTATCCATAAATTCATTATTTTAAAGTTTCAAATCTAGATGAATTTTTTGCACAACAAAATTAAATGACTACCTTATATATTTTAAAAATAGGTTAAGTCAGTAAAAATAATTAAATATGTTTAGTGAGTCAAGGATTTTAACATCCTATGTTGTTAAGTAATTTTTCTATATAAGTCAACAAATAAGTTTATTGAAACTTCTTACAAAATCTATGTTAGTCTCATTAAAATGTTTGTATATAATATTTTGACAAATTGAAAATACTTAGATTTGCGATAAATTAAGAGTTATTGCATTTTTTTTATTCAAAATGAATATTTTTTCTAAAAGAAATATCCATGACCTATTTTTGATCGAAGATATTTTAATATCTTGAACTATTTCATTTAAGGGTTTTCTGTTCTGTAAATTTTTCTGATCCAAACTCATGTAAATTAAAACCAAATTGAAACCAAATTGTGTGATAAGGCTAAATTCACAAGTCTAGTAATTGTCTTTATAAGAAATAATAAATCAAAATAGTACAAATTGTCATAAAAAAAGGGGAGTTGCATTAATAGATACACTGAGGCTATCTTAAAGACAAACCTTAGTAAAATAGTAGGTAATAGAAGATAAACCTCTCTTCAGAGTTATCATATGATTGCAATAGAAGATGAATAAATCAACTTTCTTGATATTAAGTTTAGCAACCAATAAACAGTAAAAAGTGCTATTTCGTTGCCAATAATGAAAAGGTTTATCAATTTCCTTTAACTTAAAGATAATTCCATAAGAAATATCTACTAGATGAAAAAAAACAGATTTTTGTAATCATTTAAAAGGAATGAGAATTCTTTATAGATAATCATTAATGAATAAACAACAAAGAAAAAAAAAGAAAGAGAAAAATAAATAAAAGAGCTATTTTCTTATAATAAGAAAAGGAATAGTTCTTATTATTCAGACAAAACTAAAAACTTCTATATAAAATATAAGCTGCTAATGTGAGAGGCACCTATAGTCTCATTTGTTTGATGAAAAATTATGCAACACACAATAAAACAAACTTGCTAAGTGTTCAACCATGTTATGAAAGCACCTTTCTACAGAAAAATAAACATTAATGATATATCATTTTGTTTCTATCTCATATTAAAAAACACAATTCAATAATCCTCAAATATCTTCAAGTGTTCAAACCTACATCTATTTAGATTATATTTACGTATTATAACTAAATTTATTTTGTTATTATTTTATAGAATTATAGATTCACAATCATTATATTTACGTATTATAACTAAATCTTAATAATTTAGTTATTATTTTTTATTTTGTTATTATTTTATAGAATTATAAATTTGCGATCATGTTAATCCTATAAATACAATTAATATTCTTCAAATAATATTGACTTCATAAACACTTACACTTATTTTATTAAGCAATGTGCGAAGAGGTTTGGATTTAGGTTTAAGCACAAGGTTCAAAGAATCATTATCAAAAGTTAATGCACAACACTACTATATAAGTTTATAGTTAGTTGTTCTTTCAATGTTGGCTTGGGCGAGCAACTTGTTCAATAAGCAACTTGTCTCCATATAAATTATTTTATACTAATGTGCTGAAGTCATTATCAAATGGCATTGTCTAGGAAGATTTATGAGGCTTCTTTCACTCCACATTTTTTTTTCTGCACCTCCATACTGTCACTATATTTTATTTGCTTCTCATCCTTCACCTCACATCTATGTCTCCTTCGTCTCATTTGTGATTTTGCACCTCCTTGTTCCTCTTCTCATTTTCCTTCATTTAAGACCAAGAAGAAATATTTTCCTCATCCTTGCACATCTTTGAACCCGAATAAGAAATCCTATTAATTTTGTTAGAATTGTGAAAATAAAAAACTCAACACAATTGGATTTTAAAATTTAACAAACAAAAAATAAATCTACATGTAATTGGATTTTGGAAATTAAGTAAAAATGAAATTCACACAACTTTTGAAATTGAATGAAAAAAAAAAGTCATACATAACAAGTTTCAAAATCTAATAGAAAAAAAAAATCACAAAATAATCTAATTTTGAAATTAAAAAACAAAAAATGCTACACAATGTTTCATATGTTTTTCAATGAAATTGGTTTCAGTGTTTTTTCAATGAAATCAGGATTTGTTAAGGACTAAATAAAATTATGGTATCTCTCTGTTTTTTTACAATAGTTAATAAATATGTTACTCTATGTATCACAAAAGTTATTTTTACTATTATATATTAAGGGTGTTTGACAGATTAATTTTCATAAAATATTTGGAACAAGATCAACTTTTGTTTTCTTACTTTCTGATTCTATTCTTATTAAATGCACTCATTTGTGGGAACTAGGAAAAAGAGGATTCATAAGTACCATTACACTCCAAATTGAGAAAAAGTAAGAACTCTGTTCTGAACTTAGAAAATATCAAAAATATGGACTCAAACATTCAGACATACTGTGTGTTTCAAGCTCAAGAAAGTATAAAAGAGAAAGTAATATTACCATGATTTTCCCAATATCGTAGTTAAGAAAATTACCAAATAACATATGTTAGTAACTAATTGTTTGCTCTCAATTATATCCAACAATACTCCATTCTGTTCTGTTCATGACACTCTTAACTTTCCACAGTTCTCAAGTTTCTTTGAACATGGTGGGCATAGTCATGTGACATTTTCTCAACATAAATCTTTCACCAGTAACAAAGAGTTATAATTGTAGTCATGTTAATCATATTTTAAGCTTTATTTTCTCAGTTCCAAAAGATTACAGATATTTATCAGTTAAAAAAAACTCCGAGCAACACTGAAATTTCACACTTGTTCTTCTGCACAAGTTCAGCAATGGCAAACCAACCATTAAAATGAACAAAATGAGAGAATTTTGTAACAGATGATTTCTACCATACTACAGTAACATTGCATTTAAAGTCCAAACACCAATAAATATTCATAAATTCATGAACCCTGCCAACAAACCGTGAGTCACACAATCAAACTCTGACACTTGAGCATGCGAAGAAGAACAGTCAGTAAGCAGGTTCAAGTGAGAAAGGGACTGGAACAGAAACCAAAATCTAGGGTTTACATGATGTCTGTCCTCTGTTATTGTTTGGCATTCCATTGGGGAACAAAATGGTACAAAGCAAGTCCAAGATTAACTGGATCTGGTTTCTTTCTAACTTCAGAAAAATACAGTTTTCGTTTTTAAACTTCAGGTTAAATATGTTAAATTGAAGATGTAGTTTAAATGTTCTTAAGAACTTACACTATTAAATTGAGATGTGTTTGATTCCAATAGTTTTTAAAAAAAAAAAATTAATCCATGTTCCGATGTAAGTAGAGACTAAATTCTTTTTCGCCGCATGATTATGAAATAACCAAATATAATAAAAATTTGGCTTCAACAGTCTAGTCTCCAATAGGGTCCAAGGATTCTTTTTTGGCAAGTTTGTAAACTTGTGTTAGACTCCTCTTTTCGAATATCAATGGCACATTTATTCACAAAAACAAGGGAAAACAAGCTTAAAACTAAACTTAGCGATAATGTAGAGAGATATAAAAAATAATAAATGATATTTGACTGTATACAAATTTTTTCCATTCATTTCATACAATTCTTTCTTTTTTTAAATACAAAAATTCACAGAACATAAATGTGTTGCACCCTCCCTTTCCACCAAAAAACCAAACTTTTGCTTCTAGAATTTAACTTCTCCTTTCTTTATCTCTCTACCCTTTCTTTCTAGTAATAAAAGCAGGTTCATAGAGATTTACATGATTAGAAGATAATAATTGAGTAAAAGCATATTTTAAATAAAAGTATAGTCTGAAGTTGGGTATATTGGGAGGATGGATTAAAAGAGGAAAAAAAGCTAGAAAACCCTTTTTCCCAGGTTCTCTTCAGAGAAAAAAAAAGCATACATTTGGCACTGTAATTATGAGTGAAACATGTACAAAAGAACTTAACCACAGAATAATTGAGCAGAGCTAAGATCAGGAGTAAATAAAAAAGAGTAAATAAAAAAAACGGTGTTTACCCAGAGAAAGCAAGAGAGCAGAAGGTGTTGATGATATAAAGGTCCTCGTCAGCTGAAATCAAATTGAAGAACTCGTTAGCTTTATCTTCCTTCACAACAGTTTCAAACGAAAACAGCGTATTGTTGTTTTCATTTTAAAATAGGCATTGGAATTGGAAGTTGCATCGAAATGCAATGCAATGCCTATTTTAAAAATGAAAATAGGAAAACCCTATTTTCATTCGAAAGGGATGCAGTGAGAAGGTAGGCAAGGCGGTCTTCAATTTGATATCAGATGAGGAGGACAAGTCGCATAGCTTCATCTTCTTCTCCCACAGATGCAAAACCCTAACCCTAACCACTCTCTCTTCAGATCCCATCTCATCCAACTTTCTGTTGTGTTCACTTGTTTCTGCATCCACATAGCATCAAAATAAATAGCCTTCACAGCCGCTTCATTACGTCAGCCCTATCTTTCAATTATAATTTTTCCCACTACCTTCAACTTATAAATATATATATATATATATATATATATATATATATATATATATATATATATATATATATATATATATAATTAACTTAAATTCTTAATAAATTTCTAGATTAACTTATAAAGTTCACCCATACAAACATTTGTAAAATTTATACACTGACGCTGATGTTAATCCTCTACTTATTTTTATTATTTTAGTTAAAGTCACAAATTTGAAAAAATCCAATAATTCATGAAACATATTGATTTAATCGGTTTATTTCAAACATTTTTTTTTATAAATGATACTCTTCTTTTAAAAGATTGGTTTCCATATCTAATACATTTTCAATTCCTTTTAAATTAAATTTGCTAAAGTTGTATAAAATAATAAAATGCATCAATAAATTATTTTTTTATTGAAAATACTTAACATTCTTTTAACATTTCATAAAAAGCAAGAAGAATTTAAAATTTGTAGATTTTATTTGATAGCAATTTTTAATTCGTATTGAGATTATATTTTAAATCTTTAAAAATTAATTCACTGAAAACAATAGTGTTATTTTACATTCTGATGCATAATAAATTTGTTATTTTGTACAATAGTAGTTTTTAAAGTTATAATATTGATTAATAATATGTACATAATTATTAAACTAAAATTCTAATACAATTAAAGACCAGATTATTTCATCTTAATTAATAATGTAAAATATAATTTAGTGCAAAAAAAAATCCAAAATTCCAGCAAATGTTGTACACACAGAAAATGTATTCCGCCAAGATTATAATGTGAAGCAAAAAGACTAGTTCTGTAAACCAAACCACATTTCTCTATTTATCGAATGGACGAAAAATTAAACAACAATACTTTATTGCCTCAATAGTAGTAATCATACAAACTCATTTACTAGTTAAGATCATTTTCTCAAAAGTTTCACATGCTATATTTCTTACCAATATATAAAAAAATAAAAAACATAAAAATATATTTTCTAAATTTGTACCCTCTTATCTGGTCTCGCAAAAAATAAATAACTTTTAATTTTCTTCTAAATTAAGTGACATTTTTCACTAAATTTTATCTCTCTTTTGTTTTCCCCGTTTCCTCACTTTCTTTCATTTTCCTGTCTTATAATCCAGTAAGATTATGTCTCCCAGATTATAATTATCAGGGAATAAAAACAAAAATGCTAACTTTTGTGGTAAACATATGTGCAAATGTTTGCAAATTTCACGGTTACCTATAATAACTTATATAAATGAGAACTTTTATCAACTTAATCATTTTATTCAATAAATTAATATATAACATATTAAAGAAATTAAATAATTTTAAAGTTCATGAACATGTGATATAATTATATTAATGGTTTTTTCTTATATAATAAATAGTAAATTGTTTATAAAAATAATGTGAACCTCAAACATATCAATTAATTTGATTGTATGAAAATATAAAATAGCCATTATATTAAAACTTCCATCCAAATTAGATCGGTAAAATTTACTTTTCATAACATGCTGATAATAGTATATGTTTGTTGAGAGACCAATACTTCCTGTCAACTAATCCCATCCTAATTACAACTCCAAAAACATTTATTACTTTCTAAATGGCCACTAGGAGAAAGATTCAATAACATACTGTCTCCACAATACTCGGCAAAGAAAAAAACACCATTCCAGAGTATTCCACATCATTTAGACATCCCTCGGTGGCCATTCATACTTAACTTTTTATTGTGGCTACATTTGGACACTTGCCAAGAGTATTCCACAGAATATAGTCCCCAGAAGTAACCTGTTTATGACCAGAAATGATAAAAGACATGAATAGATATCACTCACTGAAAGGAGCAGAAAGTTTTGGGAGATTTATCATTTACCATATTCAGTGGGTTCGCTTAAAGTATGAATCATTGGTTCTACATAAACAAAAACAAATCTAGTAAATATATCTATACCTGAGCTGAAAACTCCATAGGTGCTTTTACAGCTGGATAGATGCCCACCTACAAAATAATCAAATTATCAGACAGATAACAAAAGGGAGAAGGAGAGGGTTCCAAAGCGCAAAAAATTCAGTATGGTTAGATCAGTCCTCTTCTTCATATATATTTTGAAGAAAAATTAGAGATTCCATGGAGAAATAAGAACAAATATGATAAATAAACTACATGAAATGGCTGTGGAACAGCAAAAAAAAAAGCGTGGAAACAATAAGTTAATAATCAATTATATACTAAACTAAAATAGCATAAACTTTTTGAAAATGAATCAATGTTGGATCTAAATTGCTTTATCGAAAAAATTGGCAGCAAAAATAGATTTGCAGACTCACAGATTTAGGATCAACGGCAATTCCAGATACTGATGCCCCGACAACCTTGAATGATACCTGTAATAATGAAAATATTAATATGATAAAATATAATCTTTAAGGAATTAAAGACTTAAACACACTTTCAAGATATGTAGTATTAGTCTAATGAAATTCATATTTATCAATTTTAAGACAGTTTAACCAATATGAAGTCAATTTTCTATAAAGCTTTGACAGAACAAGGGTCAATTTCACATTTATTCAAGAAGTGCCAAGACTGGCACAGACAGCTAACACAAGAAAGAAAATGATAGATCAAAAAATAATTAAGAGATAAATGAGTAGACTATTACATAAGAAAGCACTAAATTACACAATATGCCAACAACTATATGTTAGAGAAGAAACTAAATTCATAAAAGCCCAGTATTCCTAGTTAGATCACATCACGCAGGAGAAAAAAAATTAAAAACTTCAAATAATGAAAGCTAAGTAAATCTTGTAACAAATTTAACTAATATAATATTTAAGAAATTAGAAAAAATGTGCAAAAGTAAATTACCATTTTTATTGTTAACATTATTATTGGACAATAGGTCTAGTTATGTTAGAGGTCCAATCGGGCTGGGTTTGTGTGGGTGTACTGTATTTGTATATGGCCCACAGTAGTAGTAGAAATGGGAATATTCTGAGTCCTATTAGTTTATTATATTTTTTCTTTCCTCTTCTCTATCCAATTCCTAAATTTCAGCACTAAGAATCTGATTATATGACACGGAAATATAACCAAAAGCATCAACCAATGAAAAACCAAAAGAAAAAAAGTAAGAAAAATCAGTCAACAAAAAATGCAAATTCATTAAACTCTTAGAGATAATGTGGATGCCTTGCTCAAAGATAAAAATGAAAATGAGAAGGCGCGTACTTTAGCATAATTGTATGCCTGCCAGCAAAATGGCTCCTCTAAATCAACTGGAGGAAGATCCTTATTCATTTTCTCCATCAAATGTTCTTCGTTAACCATGTTACTGGCATTCTCTGCCTCATTATCACTATCCTCGTCAGCATCGATTCCAAAGGATGACATGGAGGAAGACAACCTTTGGTTTTTCCATGCTGCAAACTTGACAGTTCCAGGGAAGGTCACTTCAATACTTTTTCCAGTCAGTCCTCGGCCACTTGTCACAATTTTCCATTCAACAGAGTGCTCTGAAGTTGAAACTGTTCCCACAGAAGGAGTCCCATCCAAAGACACAATCCTCCTCCTAGGAAAGGGCATAGTCACGGTACAGAACTCCATTGTCAAAGGGGCCTTATATCCTTCCATTAAATGTAACTTGAATAGAAATGCGCCTTTGTCCTCAGAAACCATAGACAACTGATAGAATCCCTTTAAGGGGGGTCCAAGGCCACAAGTTGCCTGATAACGCATCAACACAAAATTACCTAACGGTGGAGAAAACATCACACCTTGCTTGTCCAAACCTTGATCTGAAACTTGAGCACAAGGATGATATGATAAAACTTCAAGGCTTGCTCTGTGCAACCCACCCAAGGGAAATGACACATCTGGCAACCCTTCCAAATCAGCTCGACAATTTATTTGACCAGAAACTGATATAGTATCTGGAATTTCATCTCTGTCATACAGAGCCGCGTGAATAGTCTCATGAATGGTAAACAATATTCTCTGCTTTCCTTTGTATAAATATGGTTTCCAAGCTGGCTGCTTTTGGTCCGAAGGAGGCAAATCCGTTGCAGAAAAACCATTGGCCTTTATAGTAAAAATATTGGAATAATTAAGGTCCAAGGGTGTGCCTGTATAAAAATGTGCATTGATAGAATAAATTTACAAGCACTAGGTAACTGACAGCTTAGAAGAAAATCCACTACAAAAATATGAGATGAGAAATACCATAATAAAAGGTACCAACCAAAGGGCATTGAACTACTGATAAATGTTCTGAGTGCATCTTTATCCAATGGTCTAGACCCAATTTTTGGAGCATCGGCTGTAACTGACCCTGGTACAGATGTACTTGAAGGGGATGAAGAAGCAACAGGTGGAGTTACAGGTTTTGCCCTGGAAGAAATGCCTATACTACCAGTGAGTGAATCAAAAAGCCCTCCAACAGAGGGAGCTGCACTTACAATCACTTCTGGTTCTACGGTGTCGCCGGTAATTAAGTCCCCAATAGCATGTGCTACCATAAAAGCCCTATGAAAATGAAAGCAAAAGTAGAACAAGATCTCTAATTAAAAGTACATACTATGAAGTGAAATCCCAACACCATCATACTGTAAACGAACTCTCTAGGGCTTGATGATACTACAAGTGTAATCAATTAAGATACATCCCAAAAAACATACATAGAAGCTGCAATGTAGAAGCACCAACTGTTGCAGGCTTCTTATATTCCAAAACAATACAAGAACGTGCGGAAATAAACGAAAACTGAAGCCATATTCTCACCCTCTACCCTGACCTTAAAGGGAAAGGTGTGAAAGGCCCATGAAATCTGCCAATACAAACTGAACAAAACCTCATTCTATATACCACTCCGTGGCACATTTAAAAAATGTTCAAGTAAATGTTTTCAAAATCACTTTCACGTTGACTCAATAAACATTTGAGAAGTAGAAAAAAAATTCAATAATAATAACAACAAACCAACCTAAACCAACATGTACGAGATGATTTTTAGTCAGGAATGTTAGTGGCATTTGCAACTAACTTAACATACCCTGTTACCGATGGAAGATCCAACAAGAGGGAAGACAAGCCATCATCCATGCCAAGAGCAGTTCCACAATCAGATCTTTTACACAACCTTGCATATGCCCTTAAATGCCTAGGCTCAACCATTGGTAGAATAAGTATACTGTAAAGGCCCTTCGTGTGCAAGACTAAAGGCCACAACAGATTCTTGATGTCCTCCTCTTCTTTGTTAATGTAAAGACCGACAACATGACGAGTTATGGGATCATCCACCCAAGAATCTGATCCCAGAGTTGAATTACTCTTGCGTATCCCAAAACCTCGCGCAGATCCCTCCCTAAACAAATGCAGTAAAGTCACCCGAGAAAATGGTGAGTGGAAATTAACATGATGATTGAAACGAGATTTGTCTGATTGAATAAGCCGTTTACCCCTTTGGCCTCTTAATAATGAAATCGAAATCATAAATTGGAGTGTATAGAGTGAAATGCGAGGAGAGAGAGAGAAGAAAGTAAAGCAACCTATGCTTTCGGTCGAGAAAGGCATCAGTGAGGTCGGAGTTAGTGGGTAAGGAAGTGAAGAGTTGATCGGAGTCATTGCCGGCGTTGCAAGCAGCTCGCCAACGCTTCTCCACCACCGGAAATCTCCTAATGCATGAAAAGAACGAGAATTTGAATGTATTTTCATAGAGCGTGTTAAGATTTGGAGCGGAGAGAAGGAGAAGGTACCTTGAGAAAACGACAACGTCGAGGTTGTTCAGAATCCATATAGCTCTGATTTTGCATCCACTGGACATGGTTGCTACTCCGATCGTTCATTCCTCCACCCTTCTATATTCTATTCAAATTATCCCATCAGGTTAAATTGCTCTACTAACTATTTTCTTATTTTTTTTAACTAGGTGTATAAATCATATACAAATTATTCCATCAAGAAACCTTGATACCACCTCTTGAATTTTTTAAATTTGATTATTTCTTTAAATAATATTTTGAGATGTAGTTGCAATTTCTTTTAAACTATCCAATACCTATAATTATCACATGAACTATTAAATCATTCATTATTAATTTTTATAAAGCATTTTTTATATGTAATATTGAATCAATTATTAAAACTTTAATTATAAGTCATTATAGTTTTCTATAATTATAAAGAAAAAAAAAACTGTTTTTAAAATTTTTAGAATAAACAATAATTTGTCTATTTAATTCATAATTTTAGTCAAATAAATTCATTTGTATTAATATAAAGATTCTCAAATAATTATTAAGTGAAATAATCATATGGGTTTGACAAAATTAGTTTATAAGAGAGTTAGTTTCCTAGCCGCTAATTGATAAAAGCCTAACTTCATAAATTAGTTTAGGGTTTACTAAAGTAAAAGTAGTTGATTAATTACTAAATATGAAATAACACGTTTACACACATTCTCTTGTACAAATAAAAAAAATAGACAAAAATATAATATGAAGTTATAATTTTAAAATTTTGAAAAATAATCATATTTTTATTAGATACGGTTATCCTATCTATCATGATTATATTGTGTTTAGGCTTATCCTAATTTTCATCTACTATTGTATCAATTTATTCTTAAAAATAGAAAATTATGAGAGGGATCAATCAAGAATTATTTTACAGTTTCAATCTCAAGTCGTTAGCAAAGTGGGTTGATCCCGTTTTGGTTTCAGTCTCGTAGCATTTGTCTGGCTGTCGCTTTTCGTCATCTGTCGTCGTCACAATTTCGTCCATTTAAACCCTTAGGGTTTTTTTGTTCCTCGCTGGTGCGATTCGTCTTCTTCAGAGATGGAGTCTAGCATAACTTTTTTCTTCTCTAAAAGTTCATCAGTTACCTCCGAGAAACTAAATGGAAAAAATCATCTATCATGGTCTGTTGCCCTTGAAATGTGATTCTTTGGTCAAAGGCATTATGAGCACCTTGAGCGAAATGGAAGTGATGTGCCTACTGAAAAAGTTGATCAATGGAAACAAACTGATTTCCAATTGTGTCATGTTATAGTAATAAGTGGAACCCAAACTTCTTATATCTTTGCATGTTTTCAAAATTTGTCACTCTTTTGAAAGAAAGCTCAAACCATATATGTTAACTATATTCAACATCTCTGTTTTTTAAAAGTCATATATGTTTTTATATGAATAAGACAAATTTAGTTAAGTTAATTTATTTAACGAATGTTAATCAAAATTATCTTTGAATTTGTGATTTTTTAATTTTTTTATCCTTCAATTTAAATTATTATTATATTATTGAATTTTTTAGCTTAGTAATTTCAAATTGCGTAAAATAAACTAGTTTAGGATACTTCAGCAATCCTATATTTGTCAAACTAAACTCATTCTATGTTAATTTATTCACATTTAAGTCATAAGGTCTATGAAAATAATAATTAGAGTAGGGATTAAATTAGGTTTTAGATTAACAGAAATTAGAGTAATCTTTTCTCAAGTGAAACAGTTTCTTCTATGTAATAAGTTAATAACATGCATTCCCCCACATCCAACTGAATGTGAACTTATTAGGTAATTTTAGAATGCCACGTGCTCATGATTTTAATAAATTTTCTTACAAGTATTTAAATGTTTAACTTATATAACAATAATAGTAATAATTTTTATATAAAATGAATTAGAAGCATGATGATTCGGATATCTTCTGCGGTGCAGACAGAATCTCTAAATATTTTACATTTACTATTATTAATGATGTTAAAAGACATTTGACAACTTGGGTAAAATAATGTTAACAAAAATGATCTTCTGTATATTTAAAAGAAAAGATAGTGAGAGTCAAATGTCAGTAAAAAAAAAAAATTGGTGTTAAAATACTACCTTCTAAAAATAGTTTCTCAACTTTAAAATCAAAGAAATTTCGAAAATGGAAAGGATTGTCCTACCATCATGGGGAAAATTGAAACACCGCCTATTCTGTAAGCCTCGCCTAAACAAAATTCCAGTAATTATGGCATTACTCCTAGAACGAAAGAAATAAATCAAAATCACGATTTGTTTCACCAAATATGATAAAATAGAACAATTTGCAATCTCCATATGATAAGATAAACAATGGCTGTTCTCACATTAAATTACCTACACCACTAGGTTGTATGTATATTTCAACAAAGTTGATATGGCACAATCGCATAAATGTATGAATAACATAGCATTGCTAAAGTTTATTGATCCTGAACGCTGTAGTCATCAAATAAACTGCGCGTCTGGATGGGGTTAGTAGGCGAGTTTAGGAAGGGAAAATATTACAGAAACCATGCACAAATCCATACTTCAACAAAGAATCCAAAATCCAAGAAAAGAACAAGATCTCTCTGAGGACATTTGAGGCTTATTACTTGGAGAAGTAACATGAAATCAAACCTCTGGTTTTGCCTAACAAGGTTTCTCCGCAACGTCTTAAATCAATATCAGTTACCCTCTTTATATATACCCAGAGACCATGCTACTGCAAACATTTTTTATCTAACCTTTGGTTTCTACACTATTGATACTCATAATTACAATTCCTGTAAAGGAGGGCACCTTAATTTGCCTCATCCTCCGCACCCATTAGATTAGACTGAGTTAACAGCAGCATTTTGTTATATTCACAAATCAAATAGAAAAAACCTCAAGGTCAGAGATATAAATGTATATGATCTAAAGGTCCACGCACAAGTAGGCAATTATAGAGCCTGCACGTCGCTTTGTCCGTTGGCTAACCTTCCGCTTCTCAACCAGGACTTTCTTTATGTTGGGACAACTAGAAACAACGGTGGCCACTCCAGCTGAAGTTATACCAGAGCAATAAGGCATTTGACATGACTCCAGCATTGTGCAACTCTTGACAAGATGCGTCAGGCCAACATCGGTAATTTGACGGCAGTGTGAGAGCACTATTTCTTTAAGTAATGTGCAGTTTTCACCCAACGCAACCATTGCCATATCGCCCAGATTCTGAAATTATAATGAGAGATATTGAAAAGGTACGGGAAAGTAGAAAGGAAAGATAATAAATTTCGGAAGGTAATAGTTATTAGCAGGTTGACTAATTCTCATATGTATAATGAAATAGTTAGCTATTCCATCCATACGGATATTACATGATTATGTAATGTACATCCAAAAATTGTTTACAGCAAACATCCATGCTAACACATGCGCAATCAAAAGTTTGCAGGCATGATATATGGTATACGCGGCTCCTAACTGATGGAGTTTGTCATGCACAAAAGTGAAACAACTATGGCGAAATCAAGAAACCAATCCATGCTATTGAAACAAAAAAATTATGGAAACTTAAAAACATGTGTTTTTGGTATACAAAAGGAGAAACAGACGAACACATACCTGCAGGACACTCACATCTAAATGACTGAGTTGAGGACAGCCCCTTGCGATGGATACCACTCCAGCATCTCCTATTTGATGACAACCACTAACATTCAGAGAACGAAGGGAACAGCCCTCAGCTATTGCAGTAAGGGCCCCATCCCCCACCCTAGCAATTGAATAACAAATATTAAGGTAGACATTCTTCAGAATAAACAATATTTTGTATGTTCAGAACAATCTAAAGTTCTCACTTCTAATACATTTTACTTACCTGTCGCAGAATTCAATGCTAAGATCTGTTAGAGATGTACAATGCTTGCCAACAGCAATGATTCCCTTGTTCCCAATCTACTAACAAAAAGAGAGCAACGAGCAAACATATAAAACTTACCCTGAAAAACTTAATTAATTAACCGTAGAAACTAGGTTGCATTATGTATCGCGATATATAATAGGGATCTGTCATTGACATGTTTTTAAGTAATACCCATTCAAACATTTTTCCTATATTTCACTTCTTTTCTCGAGAGGGTAAAAAGCAAGTAAATAATGTAACCATATAAGATGAGGGACAGAGTTAAAAATGAGTAAAGCAAAGAAATAAATCATGGAAACACGTAGCTAAGATGCAAAATAACAACAGATAGCATGTAGCCTTAAATTTAAGAGAAACAGTACATTATTTCGCTTGCTTGATTAATTGGAATAATATATCTTGGGAACAAAAGAATTGATGTCATTCATGCCAGCTTCTTAAGAACAACATAATCTTGAAGTTGTTACCTTGTAACATCGACGAATATGAAGTTTCTTTAGATTACGGCAGCCACTAGCTATACTACACATGGCATCATCACCAATGCTTGAGCAATCTACCAAGTGAAGAGCGTGCAAGAATTTGCACCCCTGCCCCACCTCAAGAAGGCTAACATCACCTATTCTATGGCAGTAAAGCAATGCTAACTCAGTGAGATTCCTGTACACATTAAAAAGTTGGGATTGGAATCCTATTGTAAGACAATGGAAATAACTCAAAACTTTTGCAACTAGTGCCATCAATAAAGGATAACCCGAATATTAGGAGCTAGCGTTCCTGTGTAAATATTAATAGGAAAGAAATGTGAGTTAGTCGGCTACTGTTAGTTAGGATATAATGGTTATGGGTCAAATACCTATAGATTAAGCATGACTTTGGTATGTTTTGGACAGACTGGAAGAATAATAACTGAAGCTCTTGTTTCTCTCTGTTAAGCTCTCTTCTTCCCTCTTCCGCTCTTTCCTTCTACTTCTTTCTCATTCCCTCCTAAATCCTGTATCAATGGCATCAAAAGCCTCACTCTCCAGGAATACTGGCCCAGAATCTTTCAACTCGTGAGCACAAAAACATGATGACAGGCAAAAATGTGTGAAATGGAAGACTGTATCATTCAAATTGATCAGAGGCTTCCAGTGGTCTTTAAACTACAAGAAATGGTGAAGATGAAATTCCCAAAATTTCAAAGGGAAGATGTTCTCGCTTGGATAATTGAGTCTGAAGGATTCTTTGAGCTGGATGAAACTCCCGATGACATGAAAGTTAAGATGGCAGACACAGGGCAGGATGATAAAGCATATGAGCAAAATTCAGGCTAGGACCAGTACATCGATATCTTCCTTTAGAAATTGCGCATGAGACCAACAGAGAAGATTTTATGCCTATGTGACAACAAGCCACCTGGCAGAATTTAATGCACTTCTGTAAACCTGGCTTGTTTGAAATGTTTAAATGGCTGGTCTGCAGGAGGAATATGCTGTCGTAGGCTGAGAGGAAAATGTTGACCAAGAGAACATGAGAGTTACAAGGCTCTTGGCAACGGTAATACCTTAGCAAATACACAAAAAATCAGTACATGTCCAACAAGAACACGCCACTGGGAAGTGAGTCCCAGTCAATAGAGAAGTCACCAACAGATATCCAGAAATTCTTCAAAAACGTTGGAAGCTTTAATGGCAGAAGAAGACAAGCACAGGGCAAAAATTTTACTGTTACTCCAGTAGCAAGGATACTAACAGGGTCATCATTCATCATATGAGAACGAATGCTGTATGGTCATTTTGTATCCATATACAGCAGCCACAATAGCTCAACACTACACATTGCATGGAGCACTAGTCGAAATAATTATTGAAAGGGATCCTATTTGAGTATTTTTTTGAAGACGTTCTTGAAAACTTTAGAGACTTTACAGAAGTTATCTTCCTCTTACCATCCCATTTGAAGTTTAAAACCCTAGAGGTCTCAGATCCTCTTTTGGTTAAGGATTGATAAGTAAATGTGAAGAGGAATGGAATGTAGGTTAGCTTATCAGCTTCTGTTAGTTAGGATTTTATGCTTGTTAGCAGCTACCAATCAATAAAGCATTACTGTTGTATATTTTGGACAGAATGGAACAATAATAAAAAGTAAAATGTAAGTTTACTGATCTCTCCTTTTCTCTCTATCCTTTCTGTTCTTTTCTTCCCTCTTTCTTTCTCTGTCTTTCTGTTTTTCTCTCTTATATTAGAAGCCTAAATGTGCAATATCACTATTCCACTAAATTAACTGAAAAGTTACATGTACGACACAATCATTCATGAACCAGAACAAGCAGGAACAGACCTCAGTGGATCATCAATAAACACATGCCAGGGTTGGTTAATAAATTGGCATTGCAAATTCATCATGCACAACAAAACCTTCTGCCTCCTATGATGCTTTATTCAGTGACCAGTTAAAGAGAGATCAAATGCATTAAAATGACCCTAGTGGAACTATCAATATGATAAATCGCTTGGCATACTCTAAATTAAATTTATTAGTTCCAGCTATGTTAGATAACTCAACTCAATGGATCCAGAACATTTTCACAAGTAATTTAGCTCAGAGAAAAACATACTGGCAAGATCTCCCAATGTATTCTATCCCCAAAGTTCCAATGTTGTGACATCCATTGACTTCAAGATGTGTAAGTTCCTTGCAACCAGTAGCGATTGCTTCCAGACCCTTGTCGCTTAAATAATAGCAATCAATTAAAGTCAATTTCTTTAACTTCTTACATCCATTCCCAATTGCACGCAACCCCCTGGACAAAAGCCATTATTGTAAAATAATAACTAATTAAAGCAAAAAAAAAAAATCTTACAAGGAAAACACATATGCAATGATAAGCATGTGAGAAATTATTACCCCCTCCCCGTGTGTGCTACAAACCGATTGTATTTTAAACAAGGACTTTCAAATTCGACAAACTTCAGTGAGTCTCAAAATGTATAATAATGTAAGGAAATAAATTGCGATGAAGGGTGTGATAGACAAATAAAGCAAGAATTGTAAGAGAGCAACTCACTTATCAGTAAATCTCTGAAAACTGTATAGTGCCAATAACTCCAGAGACAGACAGCTAGTACCTACGGCTTTCAAAGCATCGTCTGTGATATTAATACATTGGAGCTTTAGAACCTTCAAAGCTGAACATCCCTGAGCCACAGCAAGTAGCCCTTTATTGTGGATGAACTCAGAATCCAAGTACAATGTCTCAAGGGAACAGCAGTTTGATCCTACAGCCTCCATCGAGATATCAGTTATCTTAGCACAAGCCGCCACACCAAGAGATTTCAAAGATTTTCCCACACCCACTGCTAAATCAACCAAACCCGAATCAGTCAAGCCTTCGCAGAAGCGCAGATTCAAATTTTCAAGATGCTTGCAAAACTGTCCAACAGCAGCCAGACCTTGATCCCCGACATAACAACCCTAAAGGAAAACCAGTAATTATAACTGCAAATAGGGCGTATAGAGTTGTAGATATTGAGAGATACTAAGGCAAGTAATGCATTCATACAGAAAACAGACATCTAATCTAAATAGCGGTGACTAATTAAATACAGATATTGGGTGAAAGAGAAACGGAAATGGAATTAACAGAAAAAACAACATACTTGCAAGTCCAAGGCTTTGAGAGAACTGCATTTCCGAGCAAAGGATGTCAAGCCATCGCTAGAGACATTGGAACACCAGAATAAGCCCAATCTGTGAAGTTTGGGGAAGCCTTCCCCGAGTGAAGACAAACCAGTATCGGTTAAACAAGTGGACTCGAAATAGCTATCTTTATCGGCGGGCCGTTTCCTTCCCTAAAGAAAACAACGAAATGCCAATTAGAAATAAAGATGCAAATGCAAATGCGAGAATGGAACGAAAAGAAATGATTGAACGGACATGTTGGATGCGAATGGAGAGGCGTTCGTCGATGTAGAGGTTTCTTAGACTAGAGAAGCGGGTGGGGAGGAGGTCGAGGAAGAAGTGGGTGGGGCCGATTCGGAGGGTGGCTCGGGTTTGGCGTTCGAGGCGGAACCAGCGGCGGCAAACGAGGGAGCAGGCGTCCCGGATGGACTTAGTGTGGAGATGGGAAAATATTTCGCCGATTAACTCATCGGGAAGCGAGTTGTTGATCCAATCATGACCTCGCATGATGTGGATGATCTGTGGAGCGGAGAGGAAACTGATACGGATGAATGTGTGAGAACAGAATATTAGTGATGGAAGAAGATGCCAGTAGTATTGTTGGCATTTGCATTGCAGCAAATAGAACGGCGTTAAAACTGACCTCAATATGTCCTTGTTCGCCCATGTTCTTTGGGATTTCACCCTAATCTAAATGTTTTTTTATTTATTTAATAGTTACTATAGCAACAACTATTTTAATTAAACCATCCTAGTTTTTTTTTTTTAATTTAATTAGATATTTTTGTTACATTGAGTTGTCATGTTCATACCTATTTTCGAAATATTTTTATTTATATTTTTTAAAAATATGTCTTACGTCATTATTATATCACGTGTAATACTTCAAATATAAATTCAAAAACTTTAAATCATTACTTAATAAATTTAAATTTAAAGACTACTGCAATTGAAAATGACATTTCTTAGGTTTTTCAAAATATTTCAAAATATAAATAATAACTTTGATACAGTTCTCTAAAAAAATATAAAAGATTTTATCTTCTAAATTATTATACAGTCTCCCAAAAGATAAGTGTATTGAAAAAACACAAGTAACAATAAGAGAAGAACACAAGGTAAGTTAATCCATTTAAAAGAAGAGTAGGAAAAAAAATAAATTATATTATAAAATGTTTGAGAAATAATTTAAATTTGTATTATTAAAATTTACATCAATTTCACTTGAAAGTGAATCCCATGTCTCATGGTTTTAGAGTCTGTTTGAGAATAAACCTTTATATTATATATTTTTAAAAATGGCTATCTCTTTAGCTTTCCTTTCATGCTCTACTTTTTCCAGATGTCAATGTTTTCTTTTGAGAATTAGGGATTGAATTAGGAATTGACTTCATAGTTTTATTGAGATTTAGGGATAAAAAACAATCACAAAAATTAGGGTTCATTCAAATTTGAAATTATAAGAGTTTGGAAAAAAGTTGTATTCACTTTCCTGATTCATCTTCACCTAAGATGTGGCTAAAGAAACATAAGAAGAGTTATGAAAGAAGGATTACGACAGCAATGTCCACAGTTGTTGCCCAGTTTGACAAAACTGGATATGGTGTAGTGATCCAGATACTTTCATTGCATTATGACATGTTTTCCATTCTAATGTCGTGGACTTCTGGCAAAGATATGAAAGATCAAAAGCTAAAGTTTTCAAGAACAACTCATATATTTGACCTGTCAAGGGGTTAAAGATCAATAACAGTGAATTCACCTTTTCTTATTTAAATTAGGGAAAGCAATCACAGAAATTAGGATTTATTCAAATTGAAGAAAATTTAATAAAACAGAATTTTTCTAAAAATTAGGGACTAACTTCGTCGTTTAGTTTGGGGATACGAAAAGCAATTACATATAGTTTATTCAAATTTGAAATTAAGGGAGTTTAGGGAAAGAAGTTTATTCGCTTCCCTGATTCATCTTCACCTAATGTACGACCAAAGAAACATAAGAAGAGGTACGAAGGAATGATAATGAAAGCAATGTCCATAATTGTTGCGTAGATTGACAAAACTGGATATGGTGCAGTGATCCAAACGTCTTCATTACATCGTGGTATGTTCTCCGTTCTAATGTCGTGGATTTATAGTAAAGATATCAAAGATTGATTGCCAAACTTTTCAAGAACAATCCTGGCAAGAGATCACGAATCAGGGAATTTTCTATTTAAAAAATATATAATTTCATAAATTATCATCTTTATCGTTCCACATCGTTTAAAAGACCTAATGCTTAATCACTGATATTTTAAAACTTTTCAACCAATTTAACAACAAAAGGCACATTTCAACTTACTGAAAAAAAAAAAATTGAAAGACAAATTCGAAACTTTTAACAAAAAAGGGAGACATGAAATTGTTAAACCTAAATTATAATGAAAAAACCAAAAAGATAACTAATTGTAACAGAAAAAACCAAAAAATAAAAAATAACTACCAGCACGATAGATATAATCATATTTTAATGTATGTGCTGGTAGTCACTTGATATAACCTAAAATACAAAATAAAAATAAAATGCATCGACATCCTTTTTTGTCAATTGTATTTTTAAAAAATAATTCAAATTATTATTGAATATTATACATAAAAAATGTTTAAAACATATTTTAAATGATCAATGTAAGTATAAAATAAAAATATCACCAATAAAAAACACTGACCTTTTTTTGTCTGATTTATTTGAAAAATAATTCAAATCATTATTAAATATTATATATAGAAAAATAAAATGTTATCATATTTTAATTGATCAATGTGTCCAGTAAAAAACCAAAGGAAAAAATCTCTATTATATGTAAATCACATGCATACATAGGATCTCAAAAAAAAATTGATGCTAGTAAATACAAAGATGTAAGGTTATATGTAAACCTTGCTTAATGAAACATAAAACTCAGTTAATGAAAATTGGTTTTTTCTTACAGTAGATCTCAGCTAAGAATTCAGAGTGAATGGTTCATCTTTTCTGATGAAGTGTGTTGTTTTGAAACTTCAACTTAGTCCTTGATAGTAAAATGCAGTTAGTTTTTTACATAGCTTTCTCTTCTGACTGAAGCTTTATATAAGATTTCTCATTTCTACTCTACTAATAGTATGCTTTCATACTCAATTGACAAATTTACTTTACATTTTTTTTTTGCTACAAGATATCCCAAAAGCATGATGATGAGCTACTACAGCAGGTTCCGGCAAGCCAACGAGTGATCTAGTCTAAGCCAGAATCCCCACAAATAGCAGACAGATGCAGCAGGAAATAGCATGCCCAGGAAACAGACAAAAATGAATATTCAGATGAAATCCAGAATCCTGTGCTCAGAAGGCAATCAATGGTGAATTCGTGATACTCTTATTTTTAAGATTAATACCACCATTTAAACATGACAGTTCTGACGTCCTGAACAAAATCCCAGTCCCCCCACACACAAACAAAGACCATGGCTTGCCCAATAACTCTATTAGTAGTGACTCTTAATAAATCCATAATACACAAACCAATTTTGCAAGAGATTCTGTCTTCTGGTTTTATTTAAACATAAGAAAAGGACAGCAAGAAAATCAAAACTACAAAATGAATATCTAAAACTACATCCTCCATTCATCCAACACCAACCTAACACCGTGACCTTAAAATTACAAGAAGAAAAAATGGTAACAGCAATGCAATATCTAAACAAGCAAACAATACTGGAAACCTTAACCTTAGGGCTGCTGAGGGGAAGACACAGTCTTGGCCTTCTTCTTTTCTGAAACTGCCTTGGCAAAGGCCTCAACAATCCGTTGTTGTGACTCCAGAATCATCTCAGTGCGTTTCATTTCCATCTCCATGCGCATAGTTTCCATCTCCCTCGCCATCTCCATCTTCATATGTTCCATCCTCACAAACCCATCTCCTAAAACCTTAATAGCAGCCACCACCTCCCCAACCGGGTCTCTCTCTCTCTTCTTCCCGAAATTAGAATTAGGGCTAGGGTTTTGATTCACATTAGGGCTGAATTTCTGATTCCCAACCTTCCCAAAAATCTTGGAGCCAGACCCGGGTTGAGCAGGGGGCATCCCGGTGGGAATTCGAATTCTAAACCCACCGGCACCGGAACCCGGAAACCCATTCCTGTACAACCTGTTCAAGCTTCGAGTGTGGCCGTTCTGGTTGATCTCTTGGTACAGATCTTGATCATCGTCGTTGTCGTCGTCATCGTTGTCACTATCGGAATCGTGTTCGGGTTTGACAGGAGAGGGACCTTTCTCCATGGAGTCCATGAGCTTAAAGTGAACCCAGGAGGAGTTGAATCGGGAAACGGGGAGGGAGCGAGCGCGCTGGATCTCGGTGCGGTAGCGCTTGCGGAGCTTCTCCATTTTGTGGCGGCACTGGACGGGGGTTTTGGGAGGGGAGGCGTTGGGGCAGCGGTTGGCGACGGCGTCGGCGACCTCTTGCCAGTGGGTGGCCTTGAGGTTGCCGCGGCCGAGGGAATACCACTTGTCGCGGTAGGCGTCGATGAGGGCGAGGGTCTCATCGGGTGACCAGCAGGGAGGAGGAAGGCGGCGGGAGGAGGTAGGCGCGGGGAGGGGAAGGGGGATGAGGGCTAGAGGGACGGCGGAGGGAGGATCGGGGGGAGGAGGAGGAGATGCCATGGAAGAGGAAGGAAGGAGAATGAGAGTGGAAGAGGGGTGAGATAGAGTGGGGGAAAGTGGGTTTGGGTTTGGTGGTGGTGGCGTTTGGTAACATAGTGGGTGGTGGTGTGCGGCTGGTTTTGAGATGTGGACAGGATAGGACGAGGGAGGGCACCACCGATTTGGTGGGGGGAGAGACTAACGTGCGCCGCTCTCACTATGCGCACCCACTCACTTCACTTTGCCCTGACTTGGACGGTGGTGATTGCTCCTCCAACACCCCCACACATCACCTATCACCTATCTCATAGGTTAGCTTAAGGTTACTCTCCCACTACTCTCCATTCACCAACTTTTTATCATCTTTCAATTTTAAGATTAAATTAACCATTCAGTATACCCTCCACACTACACAAATTTCTATTAGCACTCCTCTAAAATTGAGCTGAACTTAGTAAGTAGGAGGTGAAAATAGTAAAAGTCATTCACAATAATGTTGGATACCCTAAGGCCTATTTAATTTTAAAATAAATATACGTAAACAATTTGAATGAAAAGTTAAAACTATTATCAACACTGTTCCCTCTTATTACTAATCATAATGGTAATCTTTTGATTGGTTGAAACAAGATATTAAAATATTTATTGTGTACTGTCTTTAAATTTGAATAACAAAGAGGAAATAAATGTTTTAGCACCACCATCATGTTGAACAGCTTTTTAAAAGAAAATATAAAAAACTTTTTGTTTCTAATAATTTTAGAGATTATTTAATGTGATTTTTTTAATTCAATTATCATTTTACTTAAAAAATTAATGTGATTTCCTCCATTTATTAATGTTCACGGTTTTTAAAAGATCAATGTAAATAACGAGTTAACATTGTAATATGACTCTCTCTTTTCGATCTTATGAAACAATATTTGTGTTTGACAAATATAATTGGTCCTCAGAAAATACAAGTATCATGATGATAGTTGGTCCAATGCTCTTGTTAAACTTAAAAAGTTAATTAATTCTATATATTTTTCTATCTGGATTTAGCAAAAAAAAATTGTCATTATTCTGATTTAGTTTATTTTCAATATATGTTACATAGTTGTTCTTTTCTTTATGTTAATTATGGTTTTTCAATATAGTGATATCCTTAGTTGATTCCTCTCTTTAGTTATAGGTTTAAAATATGTTTATCTCTTCGTTCTCGAATTAGGTTGCTCTATTATACTATCTTTATATGCATATTTCAATTCATAAATAGGCCTTTTTATTATTTTTTGGTACTATTTTAATTGTATCTTTACATTAATTTACTACCACGATCATTCTACTAACATAAACTTAATTTCACTTGTAAAATTATATAAAGTAGAACTCGTCAACTTGTGAAATAATTAGCCTGATCCTTCGTTATACTATCCAATATAAAGTCAAATATTAGCTAGCTATACTGAAAATATGTAAGTTTAGATAGAGTTAACTCAAGTTTTCCAACAAATTTAAATTTAATAGGAATCTTTAGAACGTACAAGTATCTATAAAAACTTAAGAATTGAAATAACAAAGGACAATTTGTTATAGAGAGTGTAAAAATAAAATAATTACGTGGAGGTAAATTGATTATTTAGATCATTAGTTGATTTATTGATCAATTAATTAAGTTTCTCATATGTTTCATGTGTATACTTGTGAAATTCTATTCCTTTATCTCTTAAACCAAACAAATAAAGGATTATTAAAATTAAGTAAATTAACAAAAAATATTAATTAAAACTGAATTATAAACAAACATTCAAAGATAATTCTAAAAGCATAAATCAAAATTCAAAAAGAAAAATATATTAAACTTTATTTTGCATAAATTGAAAAATAATACAGCACATGACTTCATAATTAATTATGAATTGACAATAAAACGTCTGAAAGGTTTAATCTTCGATGTGAAAGAGAACAAGAAACATTACAAAAAAATAAATTAGAATGTGATGTGATGAATTATTGAACGGTGAGTGATAAAAGTTGAGTGCTAATTATGCATTGTAAAAAATCCAAAATAACATGATGCATAAAAATGAGTATTGAAGGCTCTCCAGAACAAATTCTATTGTAAATGTCTAATGAGGAATACGTCTTAATGGGTTTTCAAAGCATCAGATAATTTAATTACACGATCTAATGATTCTCATAACATACGAGTCTTTGATATAACCCTTACATGAGATCATGGTCCATATTAAATGTATATTAGTTTCATAAAGTATGTGCCTTAATAGTTCACTACTGAGATATTTAACGAAATAGAGGAAATCGCTATAATAAGAGAAAATGGGGTTTGAAGAGTGTTTTAAATTTTTTTACAAATCAACGTTTGATGACTATTATAAAAAATTAGACGAATTCCAATAATTATTAGATGTGTGTATTTTCAATAAAGCATTTAACAAAATGTTTTAAGCATGAAAAACAATAAGTATTTTTATACTAGTTCTTTCAAGCCACGTGTAATATTTTAGAGAGAATTTCTGATTAACTAGATTTTCACTTAACATATTTTTTCAAATTTTATTTTTTAATTTAAATTTTAATAACTTTTTAGTTAATTTAGTTTGTTTATATAATTTAATAGATTAATATTTTAATTTTTTAAAGATTATTTATTAAATTAAAATGATTAAAATATATTAAAAAAATTATAAATTTGTAAATTTTGTTATCATGTGTTAATTATTTGATATACATTAAAACATATTAGATAAGATTCTGTAATAATAATAATAATAATAATAATAATAATAATAATAATAATAATAATAATAATAATAATAATAATAATAATAATAATAATAATAATAATAATAATAATAACAGTAATAATAATAATAATTCAATATATATCTAATTAACATATATTAATTGAATTTCCTTAATTCAATAAATTTTTTAATTAAATTTTGAAATCCAAGTGAAAAGAGGTGCAGCATGTTAACAAAAATTAGGTAGTAGGTGAGTGAGGTAATTTTAGGAGAGAAAAAAAATGCACCTAATCAGAAGGGTACTTTAGACATTAAAACACATTTGGTGGTGCATAAAGAAACCTTTGAGATGTAGGGAGAACCTCTCACGGGCCTTTTATTTTCTTTCTGCGCCCCTTAAATTTTGAAAATTTTGTTTTAGCCCTCAATACCCTAAATTACTTTCTCAATCCTATGTTTCCCTTCCTTGCCCTTTATTATGCCTTTTGTGCCATTCATGCTGCATCTCCTCATACTCGTTGTGCCATTCGTGTTTCACCTCCTCATACTTCTTCCTCTAGTTGTCTCATTCATGTTGCACCTCCCTCTCCCGTGCAGGTCGACTTCTTTTTCTCATTCATATAGCATTGTTATGGTTCTTTTTAATAAATCATATAACATTGTTATGGAAGAACTAGAAATGAGTGAAGAAATGCTGTTCGTCCCCTATTACATTTAGTTTATGGTTTAAAAATTTTATGTTTCTCGATAAATGTATAATTTTTTTAATAACTATATTTTTATTCTTTTAAATTAGTATAAATAGAATGTTCTGACATATAAAAATAAACATGTAACAAGTGTTTCGAAAAGTTATTTCAAATCCAAAATTACCTTCTAAAACCCTCTCTTTATAAATTTCTTTTATATACCCTGAATTGGATATTTTGAAAGACATTTTTTAAATCCAAAAATATCTTTCTGTCCAACCCGAAAAATATTAAAATAAGAAAGTATAAAAATATTTATTATACTTTTAATAAGGCGTAATTCCGAAAATGACACTTTTTACACTGTTGATTTTTATACCTTATAAATATTTACCAATAATAACATTTTTATACCCTTTATAATTCCTTAATGATTTGATATAGTTAGTGATTTAATTATATAGAAGTTTAAATTAAGAATATATATTTTAAAATGTTTTATTACTATATTATTATAATAAGATTGTAAATAGATATATTAAAATAAAGATGTCAACATATTATTTTTTAAATATTTAGTTGCATTCTTCTTTATTTTGAAAAGAATTGAATAAATATATATATTTTCGAATTCAGAACGTTCATTAAAAAAATAGAGATAGACATTTGAGATGCAAGAAATTCCTTCAAAATATAAGTGTAGACTAGTGCAAAAAATGTTTTTTATACCGATTAAAAACATGTTTTTTTATTATACCTGTTTTCGAACAGGTATAGAAGTATGGTATAAAAGTTTTTCTATTTTCCACGCCACGTTAAGAACCGATATAACAAAGTTTAGCTTTTACACCGGCTCTGTCTGCAATAAGTATAAAAGTTTGATTTTATATTCTGAAAGCAAGTATAAAAAGTTTCCTTCGCGGGTAGAAAAAAATTCCATTTTTATACATGCTAGTGCTATAATAGGTATAAAAGAGTCTCACTTTTATACCTAGTAGTTTTATAACCGGTATAAAGAGTGACGTTTTTTTTAGAATATTTGATTTGTATATGCTACTACTTATATCCAGAGTGCATAAAATTCAATCTCATACATAATACAGTCTAAATAATCAGTAACAAGCAAGATAATTAATATTGTTTCTATTAATACATCAAAATCTAATATTTACCCAACAAAGTTCGTAAATATATTTACCTAACATAGTTACTTAAGAAAATTACACATAAAATAGTTCTTCAATTCAAAATGTAATATTGAAACATCTAATAATATACAAAAGGTTAAAAGAAATGCAATCCACTTCTCTCCAACATCCTTTATAACATGTTGTTCAATTGGAGACGAGTCATCGAATATCTACACAATAAATAGTTTGAGTCAAGTTATAATAATAGTGTTAAATAACATTAACATAAATAGAATTTTATTAATAAAAATTATATACTTATTGTTGCAAATAAGATGTTGAGTACACTTGCTTTTTTCCCTTTTCAAAAGCCTCTGAGAAGTACTTTTGGACTTGATATCTATGAATAAAATGGTGAAACAAACATGAATACAATGGTATGCAACTAGACAAAGACACAAAGAAAATGAAACATTAAAAGACATTGATGCGTGCTAGAAGTCTACAAAGCAAAGTAAATTGTAAAAAAGAAACTTGCCTCTTCAGTTCATCTTGTAACTGTGACATGATTGTCAACTCTAACAAATTTCCTTATTCTTGAAGTAATTCTGAGGTTTCAGAGAGAACAGAGAAATGCCAGGAAAGGCAACATCATGTTATCAATAAATGCCAAATTAACGGAGAGGTGTAACAGTTAACAAACTATCAACGTATGGATATTGAAACATTCCAGTACCTTTTGCACTCCTCTTCGCATAATTGAGCTTCAAGCTCCTGAATTCTAGAATTAAGTTTATCCACTTCTTGAATACTCTCATCAAGCTAGACCTTCATCAAGCTAGACCTTCAAAAATAAGAATTTGTACGTTTTTTTTTTCAAATTAAATTTAGGGAAGCTAACTGGAAGGTTGATTTCATCAGTTTTCCCAGGACATCATATGAAACAACATTTCAATATCAGGACATCATATGCAACTATAAGAGATAAAACTAACCTCTAGCTGGAATTTTCGGTTCTATAGAGCACTGATACCTAAATCTACTTTCTTCAGCTGCAAAAGTTACAAAAATATAAAAACACATGCAATTTTCCACAACAAACTAAGGAATCTTCCATATATTTTTTAATGATATTTGCATGAATATAGGCATATGCTCCAAGAAAAAATGAAATAACATTTGCTCCAAGAAAAATGAAATAACATATGCTCCAAGAAAGGCATATTCCCCGGTCAAAAGAAAGGCATTTTAATTTTAACATATATACATGGAAGAAGAACAATAATAGACCATTAGTTCCCACAAAAAATTAAAAGATGTATACGAAAGTATCCATAATGATTCATGGTTGATTTACCTTTTGTTCTTCAAAGACCTTGTTGTTATCATAACTACCAATTCTGTTACTTGTTGTTACCCTAAATGCTTGTAATCTCTATACTATAAATACTAGTTGTGCTCAAATACAAGTTGAAATCAAATGTTAGACATAACATTCCGATATAATACATGCCTTAAAGAAACTCGGTAGTCAAGTGATTAGAAAATATAATTCACCAAACGAGTTTTAATAAAGATTTTAGACATTTTTCATAATCATTGGAAAAAAATTTCTTAATCAAAATGAAAGTTCATTTCTACGTAGAGATAATAGGTTAAGTTACTAAATTGAGAATGTGTTATAGCAAAATATCTTTTCAAAATTTTATTCATGGAAAGAAGACTTAGAAGACAGATGGCTAAAATTGATAGAGATACCGGTGCTTCTGATAACATCCAATGATTTTTCCAATTATAGATGTCATATTGTAAGCAACAACTGCTGAATAGATCATTCACTGCAAGCTATATATATTTATTGTCACGAACAAACAAGCTATCATGCAATCAAAAGACTGTTCTTGTCATTTCACTCAAAAGCAATGGAAATTCCCTTGGCAACATTTGTATGCGAATGACCGATGTTTGGCTCCAAGACTTTAAAACTAATCAAACATGAGAAACTCTAGCATATTACAAGTCCAATCATTTAAAAACTAAAACATAAAAATATTAATATTAAAATATAACAAATCCCTATCTGTAGTTATTTTAATGTAATGTTGTCTTGAGATTTTTACCAGTAGCTTCTACAATAGTACAATTGCTCATTAGACAAGCAAGTGAATCACCTATACACACAATTGCTAACAACTCCTTTTCTTTTTCTTTTTGAATTTTAAGGTAGAAATATAAAAAAATCCAAACTGCGAAATTTTCAATCCCGTGAAAGCAATTCATGATAATTAATAAACACCTACTCATATATAAAAATCTAACTATTTTCACATGAACGATAAAAAGTAAAAATAAAAGTAGAAGTAAGAAGCTAACCTGGTTATTATTATGACACTGATGGCAGCAAGCAAAGCAAACAATCTAACCTTTGATTAACTCTCATCTAAGCTTTTTCCTGTGGCTAATTATTTGCTTCGTGCTTATCTATAAATAATTGCTGCCAGCTTTTAAGCAAAAAAGAATTTGGTTGGATAGAACAAAAGCCTATAGTTAAGGGAAGATAATTGTCTTTTAAAACCTTAAAAACTAGATACAACTAGGAAAAATAATTGTCTTTTACCTTAGTATTGTATCAGGTTTGAACATTAAGTGTGTATTTGGTTTCACATATAGAAGTATTTCTTCTAAGCCAAATAAAGAACTATTTTATATAATTTTTACATTTTCATTTGATTTGACATGAAATATATTGAGAATATATATATATATATATATATATATATATATATATATATATATATATAGAATGCATTCCTCCCTCCACTCCATAGCCAACTACATTAGCAGTATTGGGATGGTTTACGCGAACCATTATGCCATGTTCTGATAAGAAGTCCCCCGTAGTTTCGTTTTCTGCTCCACGTGCCAATCGTTTAATCGCCACCAGCTGACCATTTGGCAAACATCCTTTGTAAACCTCAGCATAACCACCTTTTCCAATACAATTTTCTGCACCACCAATGTAATGAGTTTAATCTCTGTAACAGGCATGCTAACCACTAAAGAATAAACAAAAAGAAAGTTGTTATGAGTGAAAATAGAAAAAATATTGATGCAATTGATATCTGCAACCAACCGTGTTAAAGTAGACAAGGGAAATGCATCAATAAGTTTGATTGAGATTGCTTAACTTCGTTTTTATTTGAAGTAAGTTAACAAATCCACCAATATCAGGTGATTATTGTAAAAGGGAAATGAAGTCAACATCTGCAACAACTTTTAACAGGATAACATTAATGTAATCATCCATTAAGCATATTTCATACCTTGGGCGAAGTAATTGGTTGCAATTTGTATCACATGGTGAGTGAAGATTTTCCAGGGTGAACTATGAAAGGAAGAAGAATCTATCACAGTCTCCCTCCTGCCACTGGTGAATCTTCTGGAGAGTTTGAGGACACTTAGAGGATACAATGTGGCCACCGGCTTCTTCGATTTGACCCTCAACAGTTGAAGAAACGCATGCCACCTAGAACCGGGCTTTGACTTATCAAAATTCGAGGTACCAGGTTCTTTGGAAGATCTAGTTTCTTTTTGGTACTTTCTCACTTAAAATCTATCATTTGGAGGCTCAATCAATAGTCTTAGTACTGTATCTATATACATATGGTTATCTTTAATTACAACAATTATTTATAATTTACACGAAGAATATAGTTGATAACACTCAAACAACACGATAACATGACCAGAAAGAAGAAAGTAAATAAAATTGTACAACAGAGGGATAAAATAAAGGCCAAGAACCTTAGAATGCATTAGTGTAATTAGAGTCCGAATATTCTCTGGCCAGGATAAGTCCGACCTCGCCGACGAAGCCTAGATCCGCGGCCTTGGGTTGGGACGGGCGGTGAGGATGCAGCCATCGAGGCTGGAGAGACCTGCTGTAGTGGCCCCGACCTTGTTCATGGCGGCGCCATCATACTTGACGACTATAGTTTTGCAGCGAAATTTCTGGATGAAGGGGAGCGATTCAGAGAGCATGTCGACTCGATACTTACCAGAATGGTTGACTCGGTGGCTATTGTGGAGGTTGAACCGAGTTGGCAATGGCGTAAATGGCACGGTGGTGGCGGAGGCGAGAGGAAGGGAAAGAGGGGTTACTAGAGGGTGTGGTCAGTGGGTTGTGGGGTTTGGTTGTGAACGGGGAAGAAGGGAAAATATCTTTTGTGATGTTTTTAGAAATTTAGAAATATTTTTTAATATTACATTTTTCTTCCAAACCGGTTATAATATAAGTTCAATAGGTATAAAAATAACATTTTTCTATAGCTATTTTAAATATAACCGGTATAAAAATCTTTATAATTTATTATAACTTTGCCATTTGTCATTTTTTATACTTTATTTGATTTATTTGAGTGTAAGAGACATAAAAAAACTTATTTTATTTACGAAATTGGCATCATATCTTTTTCTATAGCTGGTTATTTTATTTACGAAATTGGCATCGTATCTTTTTCTATAGCTGGTGATTTCAACAGTATAAAAAATCTTTATAAAAAGTGTATTTTTTGTAATAGTGAGATATAAAAGTTGAAAACTTAGAGATTTGAAACATTTCCGATGAGACGATGGAGCAATTCTTAACAAGCACTGTACCTCCCGCGCAATAAAATATAAGATCCAAGAGAATGAAACGCCCGTAGTGCTCATTTTAGCCTTTCCCTTTGATCCTAGAAAACGTCCAAAAAAAGTGTCAGACCATCAACAAAAGAATATTAAGGTGATAGCGTTATCAAGAGAAGCTAGATTTCGCTTTGGAATTGAAAAAAAAAAAAAGAGATTTTCGACAACAGATTTCGCTCATAAAGTTCTTGTTTGATCTGCGGCTGTTTTTAATTCGTGATGATCAATAAAAAAATTATATTATTATATGGGGAGTGCTGCTGTTGTAGATTTCTGGAATCAAACTTTATCCCACATCGTTCCCAACAGATGCCTTCTTGTTGGAGTTCACCATGGAAAGCTCACCCCATTCTAATATTTGAATCGTTATAATAAAATATTTAAGCCAAAACTAAACTCGTGCTACACGGACTAGCTAGAATAAAATAGTATTTTGTACACTTGGATTCTTGTATAAAATAAAACAGAACAATGAACAAGAGCTTCGTTCCCAAGCATGATATATAAGCACCGTGGACAACTTAGGGAGGAAAAACATTGTGTGAAGCTTCTCAGAGCAATGGATAGTGAACAATCACCACTCAACATTTACTTCATTCCTTTCCTAGCACCAGGCCATCTCATCCCTCTCTGCAACATAGCTACACTATTCGCCGCACGTGGTCACCGCGTCACCGTCATCACCACTCCCTCCTACGCCCAAATCCTTCGCAAATCCAGCCCCTCCCTCCTCCTCCATGTCGTCGACTTCCCCGCCCAAGAAGCCGGATTCCCCGGCGGCGTACAACTCATGTCCGCCGCCAATGACGATGAAAGTGCCGGAAAGTTCTACCGCGACAGCATGCTCCTCCGTGTCCCCATCACCAGTTTCCTAGAGCAGCACCCACCAGATTGCGTCATCGCAGACTTCATCCACTCCTGGGTACACGACGTAGCGAGCAATCTCCGGATAGCCAGACTCGCCTTCAACGGCTTCCCCCTCTTCACCGTGGCCGCCATGGAGTCCGTGATATCGAACCCCGCACTTGTTTCCAACGCCGGCCCCGTCGTGATCTTTGATCTTCCCCACCGCATCACCTTGTGCTCCAGACCACCCAAGGGGGTCACTACCTTCTTGGAGAGGCTCCTGAAAACAGAGATGAAGAGCGACGGTCTCATCGTGAACAGCTTCGTGGAGCTTGACGGAGAAGAGTACATCCAGCACTACCAAAAATGCAAGGCCCACAAAGCCTGGCATCTTGGGCCAGCGTTTCTGGCTGCGAAAGTCGGTGAAGAGAGGGGCGAGAAGAGCGTGGTGAGTGAGGAGGAGTGTGTGAGTTGGCTGAACTCGAAGCAGGCGAAGTCTGTTGTGTACGTATCCTTCGGTAGCGTGTGTCGGTTTCCGGATAAACAGCTTTTCGAGATGGCGTGCGGGCTGGAAGAAGCGGCCCATAATTTCATATGGGTGGTTCCGGAGAAGAAGGGGAAGGAGAACGAGAGCGAAGAGGAGAAGGCGAAGTGGTTACCGAAGGGGTTCGAAGAGAGGAACGCAGAGAAGGGACTGATCATCAGGGGGTGGGCCCCGCAGCTTGTTATCCTGGCCCACAATGCTATTGGTGCCTTTCTGACTCACTGCGGTTGGAACTCTACTTTAGAGGCCGCTACAGCTGGAGTTCCCATGCTGACGTGGCCGGTGTTAGGGGATCAGTTCTACAACGAGAGGCTGGTTACCGAGGTACGTGGGGTGGCAGTGGAGGTGGGCGCCACCGAGTGGAGAGAGACCGGCTATGGGGAGAGGGAGAAACTGGTCACCAGAGATTGCATCGAGAAGGCTGTGAGGAGGGTGATGGACGGCGGTGATGAAGCTGAGGAAATGAGACGGCGTGCAAAGGAGTTATCGGATAAGGCTAAAGAAGCTGTTGGGGATGGAGGGTCCTCTCACAATAATTTAACTGCGCTCATTGCTCATCTCACGCACCTCAGAGACACACGCTAATCCTTATGCCTTCACACTGCTCACCACTCACCAGAGTAACTTAGGCTTGTTGGTGCTTCTATTATCAGTCTTATTCGTCGTATTTTGAATAAATTTAGTAATGTTATCGTTTTCTTTCTTTAATCATCTTTTGTGCCATCGATACTTGTCCAGTGATGAAGGCCACACATGGAAATGGAGGCTCTTTTATTGCTGAACAACTCTGTTACCACTGCATTTAACTTTCTCGCATCATTATCTTACTCAATTCAAAAACGGAAGAGCTATTTTGGTTTTTCTTTTTACGATCCTAATCAATAATAAAATATTAACTTATTTAATTAAGGGGAAGTTATACTTCAACGACCCCTAACTCATATTTACTCTTAAATAAATAAATATATATATATATATATATATATATATATATATATATATATACACACATATTTAAGACTAAGATAATTTATTATAATTAAAATAAAATATGTAAATATATATTTTCTTTACGACTAAGATAATTTATTATAATCAAGTTTTGTATAATTAGATAAAATTAATTATAACTATTTTAATTAATTTTATAAAACAAAATGTGTGAATTATATTAAATAATAATATTTTTATACGCAAATAAATTGTTATACTAGTAATGATTTGTGTGTCAATTGAAGTGAGGCCTACGGGTTCCATTTACAGTGGGGACAATTTCCTTATTTGGCTTTTGTTTTCGAAGGTAGGCATTTTCCTTATTTGGCTTTTTTTTTCCATTTTCCGTGTGGGGCCACTGGGAAGACAGAGAATAATGTCTGACAATTGGGGTTGGCATTGAAGGAGGAGAAATTCGAGAACTGAAAAGCAAAAGTTAGTAAATCAGAGGTGGGGGAGTAATTGAAGAAAGAGAAACGAAAATTTAAAGTCTGTCCATTGATGGTTTCGAAGAGAGAGAGAGAGAAAGGAATAACTATCTTTTTCATTTGTGGTTTTTTGTAAGAAGCAGATGCAATTCATGGAAAATCCGTTAAGAAATTTTATTAATTGGTATTCGAAAACTAGTTAAGAAACATTTAAACGTTAGTTAAATTTTTTTTTTATTTTACTTTTTTATTATTTACTACTACTAATAATTAATTAATAAATTTAATTTTTTTTAATTAAATATTTACTAATATTCTTTTAATTTTATTTTATTATTATTAATAATAATAAACAATTAATAAAATTATTATTTTTCATAAAATTTAAAACTAGTATTTTAATTTATAAAATATTAATTATTAAAAAGTCAATAATATTATAAAATTAAAAACAAATTTTTTTGAAACAAATATGTTAACCGTATTCGGAAATACGTTAAAATATTTAATTTAAATTATTTGTGTTAACCGTATTTTCAACTTCAGATTTTTTTTATAATTTACTTTTTATTTTTAATTAATAATCATAATAATAAACAATTAATAAATTTAATATTTTTCATAAAATTAAATATATATTAATATTTTAATTTATAAAATATTAATTATTATAAAATAAATAATATTATAAAATTAGAAATAAATTTTAAAGATATATGTATGGTTATCGTGTATTTATTTGAATTATTTTATAGGCTTAAATGCTTACTTCGTCCTCACGTTAAAAGGTAAGAGATGAATTTTTGTTCAGTATCCAGTTTTAAAAATGAAGACATTGGGTTCCTATATTATGAAAAATGTATGAATAAGATCATGTCCGTTAAATTGACAGCAATAGCGTTAAGTCCATGCTGATGTGCCCGTACATTTTCTCTTCTCTCTTCTGTTGTCCAACTTTTTCTTTGTGTTGTTCAGCTTTTTCTTTGATGATTTGTTGAACTTGTTCTTTCTTTGTGGACCTTATTCACATCCTTTTCATAACATACCATAGGGGCCCAATGTTTTCATTTTTAAAACCAGATACTAAACAAAAATTCACCTCTTAACACGAAATAAGCATTTAAACCTATTTTATATCAACAGTATTTTTAATTAGTTTTTTTTTTAATTTTTTTTTGTTTTTAATCCATAATAATAATAATAATTGTTTATTAAATTATATGAAAAATAATTATAGTAATATGAAAAATGTTAAATTAATTAATTGTTTATTATTATTAAATTTAAAAAAGTGAATTTCTTTAAGAAAAAAACTTAACTCGCGTTCGGATGTCGGTTAAGATTTTTTGTTAATCGATTTTTGAACTCGTGTTAAATAATTTCTTAACCGGTTTTCAAAGGTCAGTAGCAGCATTTTTGGTATTTATGAGGTGAATGATGAAATGGATGTATTCAAACAAAAAGATAATAATGACATAATAATTAGTATTCAAACAAAAAAATATATAACAAATCATTACATATACAAAATAAATCAAGAAAAAAATACAAAAAAAATAAAGACATAATAATTAATATTTAAACAAATAAAAAATATAAAAAAACATTACACATTCAAAATAAATTAAAAAACAAAAAATAAATAAAAATAAACAAAAACTAGTTACATAATAATTAATAATTAAATAAATAAAAAATATAGAAAAGCATTACAAATTGAAAATAAAATACAAAACAAATAAAAAAATATAAATAACATAAAATATTTAAATATTAAATAATATTTAAATAAATAAAAAATATAAAAAACATTAAAAATTAAAATTTAAATAAGAAACAAATAAAAAAGTTATAAAAAATTTGAATAATTACATAATAAATAATACTAAGTAAATAAATAATATAAAACAAATTAAAAATTCAAAATAAAATAACCAAGAAATAAAAAAGTTAACAAACAAAAAAGAAATTACATAATAAATAATATTTAAATAAATAAAAATAATTATATAACAATTTATTTATTTCAAACATATTTTAAAATATTAAAATATATAAATACAGAATAAAAATATAAAACATAACAAATTAAAATCAAAATAACATAAAAGAGAAAAATAAGAAAAAACAAAGAAACCAGAACTTAAATTTCGATAAGGTCATTACTCTGGTTACTCACCATTGCATATAGAGAAGAAGATGATGTTACAGACAATTGAAGTGGAGTAAATCCACGAGAAAAAAAAAATACTAGTTGGATTTTTATGTTTTGTTTTCATTGGACTTTGTTTCTTTTTGTAAAAGAATTGTTATAGTTTATTATGCGTTATTTAGACACTGTTAAAGTTGTGGTTTTGCTTCCACGCGAAGTTTACAGATTTATAAAAGATTTTAATTAAATGACCAAAAGAATTTTATATGATTTTATGTAGAATAAACTTTGTTTCTTTAGCATCCTATTACCAGTTAGGTTTAATTTTGACATGTACCGAAATTTACAAATTTTTATAAACCAGTCTACTTTGAACTTGTAATAAGTTAAGTTTTGACTTGTTTTGATAACACTAAGTACTAATCATATCACTAATAATAATATATAATAATATTAAGGGTTAAATATGTTTTTAATCTCTAAACTATATTGGCCGTTTCTAGTTTTCGACCCTCTTTGAAAGTAAGGTACAATTTGGTCTTTATTCTTTTCGAAAACGTTCGTTTTAGTCCTCGAAAACTAACCACGTTTAAAAATTTGGTCCTCATTTAGCAACAAAATGAGGACTAAAACCAAAATTCCGAGGACTAAAACGAACGTTTCGAAAAGAATGAGGACCAAATTGTACCTTACTTTGAAAGAGGGACGAAAACAAGAAACGGCCAATAGTTTAGGGACTAAAAACATATTTAACCCTAATATTAATAATAGGAATAGTACTACTACGAATAATATTACTAATATAGTAATAATAATAATAATATTAATGTTAATAATAATAAATAAATAAATAAATAAATTCATCCCACACATTTGTGAAAAAATTACTTATTTTACAAAATAAAAATATTATATTTGAAATTAGTATCATACAGTAGCCAATTATTAAAGAAAAATACTGAACTTACATAACTACAAATGTTTTAATTAGGAATCAATTATTTTTAACTAACTTAATGATTGTTTATATTATGCATTAATCATTTTAGTAAACATGCCATAATTTTTGGTTAGTGAACATGTTTTTGGTATTAATGCTTTTTAAATGAAAATATTGAGTTGACAGTCAATAATTTGTTTTTTAATGCATATGTATTGTTTATTTAATATCCTCGATCTTTTTGTACCTATAACAAAATCACATTTTTTCATAAAAACTAAAACTACACAAATCTTTTTAGATCCATAATATATCTTTTTAGATCCATAATATTGTTACAATGTCTATAAAGTCAATTAACTATACGTGATGAAATGATAGAATTACTTGTTTATAAACTTGATAAATAATTTTGCAGTTTAAGAAATAAAAAAAAGTTATAAATACTTATAATTTACAATATGTTGTAAATAACAGATTAAAAATAATATTTTATAATTTTTTTTTCTGAATTGAATGATTTGGTTCGGATCATGAATAGAAACAAACTAAATTATTTATTACATTTAAAATTAATATTATATATTTTTTAATTAATTATAAACTAAAAACTTGCATAAATATATATTTTTAAATTGTTTGGAAGTTTAAATGTATTTTATTCATAATATATTTATATTATAGAGATATATAAAACATTAATGTTCTATTTTAAGAGATTCTTTAAATTCAAAAATATCTTTCTGTCCAACCCGAAAAATATTAAAAATAAGAAAGTATACAAATATTTATTATACTTTTAATAACGGGTAATTTCGAGAATGTCATTTTTTACCCTGTTGATTTTTATACCTTATTAATATTTACCAATAATAAAATTTTTACACCCTTTATAATTCCTCAATAATTTGATATAGTGATTTAATTATATAGAAGTTTAAATTAAGAATATAAAATGTTTAAATTAAGGCTAAAGAAGCTGTTGGGGATGGAGGGTCCTCTCACAATAATTTAACTGCGCTCATTGCTCATCTCACGCACCTCAGAGACACACGCTAATCCTTATGCCTTCACACTGCTCGCCAGAATAACGTATGCCTGTTGGTGCTTTTATTATCAATCTTACATGTCGTTTCCTTGATTAAATTTAGTAATGTTCTCGTTTTCATTCCTTCTTTAATAATTTTTCATTCGATCGACACTTGTCCAGTGATGAAGGCCATACATGGAAATGGAGGTTCTTTTATTGCTGAACAACTGTTACCACTGCTTTTAACTTTGTCTCATTCTTGTCTTAAGCACTTCAAAAAGGAGGAGCTATTTTTGTTTTTCTTTCACGATTCTAGACAATAATAAAATATTAAACTATTTAATTGAGGGATGTTATAATTTTACAACCCCTTAAAACTCATATTTACTCTTAACAGTTATTTATACTGTTTTTTATTCAATAATTTGGTCTGTATTTTAAATATTGTCTAAATTTAATATTTTATTATCGATCGCTGATGTTAAATAGTTGTATTTATAAACGCTGGTCTTAAAATAACTTTTTCTTAATTAAATTACTGAAGTAAAATTAATAAAATTTATTACAAGATAATGGTATAAATAACTATTCCTTTATGATTTGTAATGATTTTTGTATTATAAAAAATGTAAGTTGAGTCTTTCTTCTTCAATATACATTTTATGCTCTGTTGCAAAAGCTTACGCGATTACTTTTGTTTTTGAAAAAAATTACCTACAAATACCATCTCGAAGTTGAAAAACTCCTAAAATGAAAAGATTCAAAATATGAAATTTAAATTTTTTACACGTGTGTTTCGGGTAAAATGTTTGAAATTCTTATTGAAAGCACTTTGAAGATTATTTTAAATTTGCATTGTTTGTTCATTTTTTTGTCCAAACCACATAGGAGGATACGTGTCAAAGTATTCAATCACTCAATTCAGTAATTTTACATAATAATTTTAATAGAAAATAAGTTTTTAGAATGAGTTATTTGACATTCTTATCAAATATATATTTATATATACTAGAATGAGCTTATTTTCAAGGTCTGACCTATTATTAATAAATGATTAATATTTTATTAATGGGTCAATTGTAACTATTTCAATGTCTATTTTATCCATTCAATCAAGAGTGGTTAATTGTTTGTGTAGTGATTGATCTGACACCTATCCATACATCACTTTTTATTATTCAAAATTCAAATGTGAATTGTTACCTAAGTTAATGGCAGAAATTCATGCTATTTGTTTGTATCTAATGCCATTTCATATAATGAGATCATATATTTCAACTTTCCACAATTAATCATGTTTGGACACTGTATTTCTGTACCAGAATTTGATAAACAAAAGCTAATTAAAAATGAAAAACGGCACGTTAAAAGAATTCCACCCCCACGTACCTAAAAAAAAGTACCATCATAACATGTTAGTGAGATGGTGATAATATGATAGAAGAAATCAGAGACGAATCACGTATGTTTGTCCCCTCGCCGAGTCGGTTTGGCGTTGTCGCTATCAAGGTCTGCACATGAAGACAACATGATGATCTGTATATGATTTCTTGTATCCACGTGGTTCCTCGTAAACATCTTCCCATTCTCCAGGTAATAAACAAAATAATTAAAAAAGGATAAGCAACAGTTACTTAATTGCATAAGAGTTACATAATTCACAAGGTCTGAGGATAAGATGGTTGTGATAATTTCAAATGGCAACCGTTCCCATTGCTTCCAAAGCAAAATTGGCATTGGCCAACTCGCATGTTTTGTCCTGTCCTGTTTAGGGTTAGATTCACAACCGGCGAAGCTTCGTCAACAAAAACGGCTTTTGCCTCGTTCAAACTATCTAGCGTATAAGTAATTTAAACTGTAAAGTGGGTGCCAAAGAGTGTTGTGTTGAATTGAGTTCAGGCAGAATGGACGTGAAAGACCACTCACTCAAGCTTTACTTCATTCCCTACCTCGCAGCCGGTCACATGATCCCTCTCTGCGACATAGCCCAATTCTTCGCCTCACGTGGCCATCACGTCACCATCATCACCACCCCTTCCAACGCCCAACACCTTAAACCATCCCATAACCTCCGTCTCCACACTTTCCAATTCCCTTCCCAAGAAGTAGGTCTGCCCGTCGGAGTCGAAAACTTGACCGCGGTCACCGACATCGACAATTCCTATAGAATCTACTCGGCCACCATGCTACTCCGCCAACCCATCGAGAGTTTCATCGAGCAGGACCCACCGGATTGCATCGTCGCCGATTTTCTATACCCCTGGGTCCATGACTTGGCAAACAAGCTTTGCATCCCCAGGCTCGTTTTCAATGGATTCTCCCTCTTTTCCATTTGCGCCATGGAGTCCGTCAAAACGCTGAGCATCCATGCCACCGGTCCCTTTGCTATTCCCGATTTTCCTCACCACGTCACCTTGAGCTCATCTCCGCCTAAGGACTCGCGGGAATTCTTGGAACCCCTGCTCGCGATGGCGCTCAAAAGCGACGGTTTCATTATCAACAACTTCGTCGAGCTTGACGGGGAAGAGTACCTCCGCCACTACGAGAGAACTACTGGGCACAAGGCCTGGCACCTCGGGCCAGCGTGTCTTGCTCGCAGAACTGCTCTAGAGAAATCAGAGCGAGGGGCAAAGAACGTGGTGAGTATGCAGGAGTGTGTGAGTTGGCTTGACTCGAAGCAAGTGAACTCGGTGGTGTACATAAGTTTTGGTTCCCTCTGCTATTTCCCGGATAAACAGCTTTACGAGATTGCATGCGCTATCGAAGCGTCGGGTTATGGATTCATATGGGTGGTTCCAGAGAAGAAAGAAAAGGAAGAGGACAATGAAGAAGAGAAAGAGAAGTGGCTACCGAAGGGGTTTGAGGAGAGGACCGGAGAGAAGGTGATGATTATCAGAGGCTGGGCCCCACAGATGACTATCCTGAACCACCCCGCCGTTGGCGCGTTCCTGACTCACTGCGGCTGGAACTCCACCGTAGAGAGCGTAGCTGCTGGGGTTCCCATGATTACGTGGCCCGTTCACAGTGACCAGTTTTACAACGAGAAGTTAATAACGCGGGTGCGGGGGATTGGGGTGGAGGTGGGCGCAGAGGAGTGGAACCTCTCAGCTTTCTTCGAGAGTGAAAAGCTTGTGGGCAGAGCTTGCATTGAGAAGGCTGTTAGGAGGATCATGGACGGCGCTGATGAATCCTTGCTAATCAGACGGCGAGCAAAAGAGTTTGGGGAAACTGCGAGGCAAGCTGTTCAAGAGGGTGGCTCATCTTACAACAATTTAACGGCCTTGATTGATTATCTCAAACGGCCGAGAAACACTAAGCCAGAGTGACTCGTTCAATACGATGTTCCTCAAACTCTTCATCAAGAAGTATTATGCATTGTATTCCAAACAACTTACATACTCATACTCATTTCCCTAGTTCACCTGTTCTTCCTAAACATGTTGCAAATTCCATTGAATACAATTCTTTGTTACTTAATTGCTACTATTCACTTGCAATGACATTCAAACAAATTTATTGTTGCCTATTTTTGTTAGTACAACAGAAAAAATAAAAATAATGCAATATAAGTTATTAGTGTTCTTAACGTGTCAATTACAATTAGAATTATAACATGTTTGTATTTATGTATATGATTAAAATAATTAAGAATAAACCCCTCAATAAACAAAGGCTTCACACGACATTCTTAAGTAATTTAGAGTCAGACAAAAGATTGACTTTCGTATATTTATTTGCACACAAATGGCAAGAGATCAAATTCACAACTCATTTCATTTAAAAAGAAATTAGTAAAAGAAATAAAAAAGTACATGCAAAAAAATTAAACTTCGTTTGAAAAAAATTGCTTAAATTAAAATAAAACATAAACTTCAATCATGGATTCATAAAATAAGTTTTCATCCTACATTATGTTGATATGTCTAGCAAGAAGTTTGGTAAGGTGATGTTTTTATTCTTCAATGAAATAAATAATCAATTTATCGTTTAAAATTATATTTTTTTCTATCATATTATAAATATTTACAATAATAAGAGCAACTAAATCTTTAAACTATTTCGACTTCAAAAAATAATTCTTCAGTCTTTAATTTAAACACATGTTATTGTTTTCAGTTAAGTTTTAGATTAGACATCTGGATAAATAAAAAATTGAGTCAATTTTAAGAATTCAAATGGAATTTAAATAAATATGAGAGGGTTGAGTTTTATTAATTTTCACATATATAGTAGTAAACGACGATGTTCCTCGAGGCTTTATTCTACGTGCTCTTTAATTTATGGAATAAATTTATAATGAAAAATAATTAATATTTTTATATTAATTTTTTGTAACTTTTAACAGATTGTTTGTTCTGACTCATTTATTATTTTCATAAATGACACGTTATTATTTTCTCCCTTTTGCAAAAAGGTATAATCGAGAACAAAATTAAATAACATAAACCTAAATAATCTTTTTCTAATAATTAATGTGTTTAAAGCAACCAGTTAAAATTAGACCTATATGGTAGAGTTAAGATCATTGTTTATTCTGCTGATAGTTTTATTTTCAAAAGTCCCAATTAAGTTGAAGATGACAAACTGTAGCTGTGTGTCGTTGACTAAATAGAAATAGTAAGTGGATCATTATGACTAAAATTAGATTGGCCTACCAATTAACTAATTATAAACTAAAAATAATTGGCTTTTCAAAAATGACAGGAAAACTTTCTTATTTATAAAATTAATCAAACATGATATTATAAATTTAGAAATTAGTGGTATTCGGTGAACCACGTGGCAACTTCTTAGTGTTGTATATTATCCACATTTTTCCACAGTCATGTGGTGGAAAATTATGGGATGTGGCATGGAGATAAAACAAAATCACATTAGTTGTCAATCACAAACAAGAGTTCGATTTCAACAAGTCTGTCTAAAAAAATAATGTTTTTAAAAATTCGCTTCCTCGATAGGACTTATCCGATTACCGACAATGACATTTTTTGGAATGAAAAATGATTCTTTGACACGGTTTAAGTAAATGACATTCATTTGACACGCAGTGGGGCCCATTCACTGTCAATGTCATCAAGGGTAAATTTGTCATTTGCATGCGCTGGTTTGGTAAAAGAATAAATGAAACTGTGCGTTTCAATGAAGGGAGCTGCTGCGTTAGGGTCCTCTCTCAAATTTGAATTTGTCAGGTCGCCCATTTGATTTTGAAAGAGGAACTCTTCGTGTGCGTGCTAGGGTTAGGGTTGAGAGAGAATGCGAGAAAGAAAAAAAAAAGGGAGGACTTAATGACTGCCACTTAACCGGAGACTGGACCTGATCGGAAAAGTTCGAACCAGCGAAGTCAAAGTAGATGATCGGTGTGGAGCGCGGAAGGCTTTTACCATGGTCTCCGTCCACCGCAATGCTGCTATCAACGACCTCGCCCTACATTCGTCCAATCAACGCGCCATCACCGTTGCCCGTGACAACTGCCTTGCCGTCGTCAATTTCGTCCGCTGCAACTGATGCTTGCGCCTCAACAAGGAACTTACTCTGGTCAAGTTCAATGCGCCTAGTGACCACTTTTTTATGGTTGCGAAGGAGAAGGTTTTTGTCCACCAGACTGAGGATGCACGCATATTGTTCGAATTGGAATGCTCCAAGCCCGTTCTATGTGCTTCTTCAAATTCTTGCCCTGTTTTCTCGAATTATCATCGAATATCAAGTTGGTTATTTTTATTTTCTCTATTTCTTCTTTTGGTGATGCTGATTTGTCTTGTATGTTAAAAATACCTAGGGTTTAGGTAGCATTTGATAAAGAAATTTTGGTATATTGTCACTAGTTATGTTTTTCGGGCGTCAAATATTTGTGATGTTTTGCAGTGGGAAGATTTTACACAGATTTTGGAGACTATTTTGAAGCATCAATGAACCGTGAGAAGTTCCCGGAGAAGGTGCACTCATAAACTAACTATTTGTAACTTTGGATGATGGAGATTATAGATATTTTACTGTGTCTTACAGAACAACTTAATACCTCATTATACCCATGTCAATTCTAATTCTTCTAAAACAAATTGCATATAAAATTTAGATATGATGTAATTATTGATTTGTTGCTTGCTTACTACATGTATCCTCCACATGGAAGAAGAGCAAATGCTATAGAGCAAGACCATGTCTAAATTAACAAAGTCAACAAAAGAGGCAGTTGTGGCTACTTTGAAGTCTATTATATATAAAAATGATCTACATTTTTCTCAATTATTCATTCTAATTTGTACCCTTAATCTTGTATGCCTTGATTGATAGGTTGGAAGAAGAATAATGAATGATTCATATTGGAAGTATATGCTGGATTATGTATGGAAACCATTCTAAATGTGATAATGTGGTTGATCTCATTGCAAAGTTCATCTTATCTTGTTTATGTTACTTTCTATCATATGATTAGCCTTTGTTAATTTCCATGGTACATAAATGTTATACTGAGTTTTCATCATTGAATAGGTACCCAATTTATATTGTCCCAAGTCGAAACAATGAAAAGGAATTGGAAGCATGCTTTCTCCCTTACCATACTCTGTCGTCATCTTTCGAAGGTATCGCAATATTTTTGTTTTTCGAATCAATAATTGTAGTTCAAATTGTTGTATTTTCAAATATTATAGTATCGGATTGTGTTTAAATGAGTTATATATGATCAGATAAGCATGCCAAAGAGTAGATTATACTATATTTCTTTCTAAAGGCTATTTGAAGAGGTAAGTGCTACACACAATTTCAGTATATGAAAAAGTTAACAATATTTTAAGAGAAACTCAAGGATGAGCATTGCACAACCCATATGTTTGTGCATGGTTTGCCAAAGAAAGGTTGAATGTCTTTGTCTCCTTGGCACTTATGGTTAATATTTAGATATATACATAACGGATAAGCAATATGCAGAGATTAATATTTGAAGAGCCTGGTTGGAGTAAGAAAAATATTGTCAAGGATTTCTAAGGAAACATCGTAGGATGCTTTGAACAACACACCTTGTCTGCTTCCTACATGGATTTCTAAGTTTTCTTCTCAATAAGTAAGTTTATGCTTTAGTTGATTGCATGTGTTTTTAATGTATCACTCTAGTAACATGTTTGGATCACTCTAATGACAAGTTCAACCTTAATGTATACATACTAGTTTTTTCCAAAGTTTTCTGCATAGTTTATCATCTTTAGTTGGTTGAATGTTGGGACACTGGGTTATTGAAATCATAAATGTTGCTTGTTAGCAGTAATTTGGATTGGAATGTGAATTATTCTATGATAACAACTCTTCATTTTTTCCCTTTAGATTAAGACTTAGCTCGTTACCTTGTGTTTATCATCAACAGGAGAATGATTGTGTTCTTCATAGTTTTGTAATAATCATATCATTTGAACCAAGAGCTTTAGTGACAAATTGGAAGTTGTAATAAGGAAGAACTTTATGTGGGTTGTCATGAAAAGATATAAATCTAAGGTAGACTAATGGAATCCTACTATTCTTTGGCATATAGAGAGCTTCTGATATAATGTGTAAATCTGAATAGTTCCTAAGGGCTTTTGTAGATCAGTTAGAAATGGTCATGCCGACTTGGAATCACACTACACTTTCATGACCAAATATACCATTCTGCCGAAGGATGTACATTTCTTATAGTCTTTCTGAAAGTGTGTGACTGAGTATAATCGTAGTTCTTTGAATAAATTTTTTGGTATATTTATACAACAAACTTAGATGCAGAAGCTACTATTAGTTGCTTGTATTGTGGTTTATGGTGATGGTTTGTTGAGATGTGGATCACTGATGGTAATTTAAACATGCATGCAGTTCCTCAAGTGTTTTTATGCTGCCTGTAATCAGTCTCTATCACCTTTAATCTGGATACTAAATATTTATATTAAAGATCACCAAAAACATATGAGGAACTACTTCGAATTTTTTCTGCTCATATTTATATTAGGTCATAATGTTTTTCTATATAATGATGATGAGGATTATAGAATATAATTGTATATGGTTTTATTAAAATAATGACTGAGGTTTTATTCTTACCCGGTTACCAAATTATAAATCTCAGAAGTTTTGGAGAGTGAAAATAGTATTCTAAAATTTTTGGAAATTTTTTCACTCAGTGGTCAAGTTTTCCTTTGTTTATAGTTTTATGTTGTTTAGTTTATGTAGGCAATTGTTAGTGTTACTTTTGGCATTATTCATGTTAAACTTTTTGTTTCTAATTATTTCTTTTTGAATTAGTGGTGGTGGCCTATACAAGTTGCTTCATACCCTGCCTCTGAATGCTTCTAAGTACATTTTACAAGCTCTGATAAGTACTTGATTGGATTCTCTCTTGCATGTTACGTGTACTTAATTTGATTGTGTGTTCATATCACATCAATTACCCAAAACTTTTCTAAAAAGAAGCATGATGAGTAAAATATTTTTATAATTTGAGTGTACACACATGTTCATGGTGAATTTGAGTACGTATCTTAAAATTAATTTATTATTTTATTTTATTTATGTAATTTCGTTTCATGCAATCCCTTTTTCACTGTTTTCATCAAACCTTCTCATGAGATGGAATATCGGCTGGTGGGTAAATCTTAAACATGAAACACATGTTGATTTAGTCTTCGGTTCTCTGCTCTACATTCAAACTCTTGCTATAAAAATATATCTTATGCAGTGCATACCAGATTTGGAAGGCATTATTGGTAAGAAGTGTGCGGTGCTGCAGCGTGGGGAAAGATAGTGGAAAGTAAAGTTGTTATTTAATAAAAGTTATTTTGGTCGTCATAGTTTCGGTGCTGGCGTTTTTGACAGAAAATGAATTGAAAGCAGGAGATGTTTGTGTATTTGAACTTATTAGCAAGAAGGATGGTATTTTTAAAGCTCATATTTTCTAAAAGGATCACTAATTTGTCTGCATGAAAGCCGTGGTCTTGCTGAGGAATTTGAAAGAAAATGTTGTAAAGAAACAAAGATATTGTAATGGGGTGTTCCCAAGTATTAGACATTTAAACAGTGTTACTGTTATGTAATCAACCAGTTATGTTTATTGAAATATAGTACTGCATTAGGTGATTTATGAGTTACTGTTATGTAATCCAAAGCTTCTACGTAAAATAAGTTGTTTCACTCACTGTAATTTTCTTTTTATTAAAGGGAAAAAGTTACTGCTATTATATATCTACCATTATAAAGGAAAAATGAATAAATAAAACTAAGAGGAATAAGTTAACATTCAGCTGCTTCAAAAGCAGTAATGAAGGAGAATCAAAAAGAACATTCTTAAAAGTAAATATAAATTAATTTTGATTTTTCAAAAATCTATATAAATTAATCACTATATTGTTTTTTATTAAAACTATTTTTGTTTTATTAAATCATAAATGTGGTATAAAATTTTTAAATTATATTTTTTCTTGAATATTCGTATAAAAATGCTTAAAGTGAAGAAATAATATTTTATTAATATTATAGAAAAATATTAGAAAACAAATAATAATAGTATTGACGTAATCCAATTTCGTCTTATTAACACAATATTATTATTATTTTTATTTCTCTTTTTATCTTATTTGATTTCATTATTTTAATTCTATTTTATTTTACTTTATTATATTTCATTTTAATTGCTCTGATTTTTTCTTGTAATAAGTGGTTATTACACTCAAAATTTGTGGTTGATTGTCACAGACATTTTGTACAATAATAAATTGATGAACCTGATTTTAAGTGCTATCTTAAAGAATAAAACCTTTATTTCCCATTCACAAAACTTAACAAGAATACCAATGATCACATTTTTGTGGTGTACAAGAATGAAAGTGATCGACTTCAATACCAATGATCACATTTTGTAGTGCTTATGTGGTTATATACTCAATTGCTTATGAACAAGAATAGTTGTGGTTTTTTATGTGAGATTTTATCAATTTTTTTGTGCAGTAAGTGGTTATCTACTAAGTCCTAAGTGGTTATTTCATAACGGTGTTTTGTACAACAACAAAAGTGGTTTAATTCAATCCCAATGACCACATCTTTTTGGTGCAGTAAGTGGTTATCTCCTAAGTCCTATGTGGTTATTTCATAACGGTGTTTTGTACAATAATAAAAGTGGTTTAATCCAATCTCAATGACCACATATCTCTTGGTGCAGTAAGTGGTTACCTACTAAGTCTTAAGTGGTTATTTCAGAACAGTGTTTTGTACAACAATAAAAGTTGTTTAATTCAATCCCAATGACCACATTTTTTTGGTGCAGTGAGTAGTTATGTACTAAGTCCTAAGTGGTTGGTTATTTCAGAGCGGTTTTCTTGTACAACAATTAATGTTGTTTAATTCAATCCCAATGACCAAATGTTTTCGGTGCAGTAAGTGGTTATCTACTAAGTCCTAAGTGGTTATTTCGAAACGATGTTTTGCACAACAATAAAAGTGGTTTAATTCAACTTCAATCCCAATGACCACATTTCTTTGGTGCAGTAAGTGGTTATCTACTAGGTCATATGTGGTTATTCCAGAAAGGTGATTTGTACAACAATAAAAGTGATTCAATTCAATAGTAATCTTATTTTTTCAAGTAATGCATTCATAGTAATCTTATTATTCTTACCGTCAATGTAACCTCTTATATGTTTGACGTTTGTAGTTTCAAATTCATATTTTAAATACAAAAAAGTTGATAAAAATTTGTGTTTGGTTTCACTGAATACGAAACCAAATATACACATTTAATTTAATATTGTTGCAGGAGCAATAATGATCATAATCCCTCCTTAATTTGTAGACAACACCTCAAAAACCCATGAAAAGATTGGGGAAATAGATGCAACAATTTTAATAGAAAGAATGATGGTTTATAGTGTTTCTTTAATTTACAGATCAAATTCTCCCAATCTATTCTAAAAGAAGTACTTTCAAGTATAAAGTGTTTTAAAACATTGAATCAGAACAAAATTGTTCCAAGGACATAAAATTTTGGTTAATTGGGTTTAAAACAGAGGATGTATAACATTGAGTAGCCATTTGCCAGCTAAGAAGCCAAGACAATACTACAGAATTGATCGTGAAGTACACCAGCTATGATCACAACACAATTCAGATAATGCAAAAACTAAATTATAGATTCCAATTTCATAGACTGCTAGAATTTCAAGACGAATCAAGAACGACACTAGGTAGATTAGCTCGTCCCATCTTTCCTAAACCTTGAAGTATCATATTGTATGTAGCTATATCAGTATGATAAAATTTTTCTCCCATTTCAGCCACAACAGCCCAAGCCTCAATGAAATAAACCTTTTTGACAAAAGAACTCATGATTGAATTATAACAATAATTCACTGGACTCACACCTGCATCATTGAAAATCTCAAACAATTTGCAAGCCAAGCTCAACTTTCCCTTTGCCAAAAATATAGACAACAAAGTATTCACCATATCAACATCAAAAAAGCTGGGAAGAATAGCCAGTAGAGCACATTTGGAATTCTCTTTCTTTTGACTCCTGCAGCTTCTTTTTGGAATTCTGTTTCTTGTGAATTCCAGCCAAGTGTTCCCAAGAAAATGGAACACACGAGAATCTAAGGGGAGATGCAACACTAAGAAGTGGATCCTCAGGGAAATACAATGATTCAAAGGAGGAAGATGAGGATGAGGAATGAGTCCTGCAAGATGAAACAATTAAATGAAAATGCAAAATTGTTTTATATAGATGATACACAAGATTTGTTGTCTGATTAGAAAAGAAAAAAGTAATTATATATTAATTGAGGTTGGAGGAAAAATGTGGTTTGTGGGATGAGAAGGAAAAAGAAGAATGATACTTATAACCCCAATTGCCAATAAATGATGATGCACATCACAAAATCCAGAAAAATCAAGTGAGCACATACTAAAAAACAAAATTTTCCACCCTTCAATCTTTAGAAGGCAAGGTAAATATGCTACTCTGCAATATTCCAATATCAAGTAAACAAAGCCAATAAAAAAAGCCTTGCCAAAGCCAGATGGCAGAAGACACATAGAAACATGGCTACTACTTACCTCTTGAATCTCACATCCATGGAAGATAAGGTCCCTAATGGTCATAAATTTCGTTAGTTTTCGTAGCATTGGTGAGTGAAAAACTGATTTCACAAGCATTGGTCCAGTAAGTGGTTATGTCTTAAGTGTTATGTGGTTATTTGTTAAGGTAGTTATGTACAAATAAACAATAATAAAGTAGTTAAATTCAATATCAATGATCACATTTATTAGTGCAGTAAATACTTATGTACTCATGCCTAAGTGGTATTTTACTCAATTGCTTACGAACAACAAATGTTTGTGTTTTTTAAGATAGATTTTATCAAATTTATTGGTGCAGTATGTGGTTATCTACTAAGTCCTATGTGGTTATTTTTGAAAGATGTTCTCTACAACAATAAAATTGGTTAAATTCAATAACAATAATCACATTTCTTTGGTGCAGTAAATTGTTATATATTAGGTCTTATGTGGTTTTATACTCAATTGCTTATGAACATGTTGTGGTTTTTGAGGTTAGATTTCATCAAATATATTGGTGCAGTATATGGTTGGTAGGAGGACACAGTCTATAAAAACATGGTTGGTAGGAGGGCACAGTCTATAAAAAAGTAGTCAAATCTTACACACCAAGTAAAATCATTAACAATAACTGTTATGCTTATAATCATATTAACAAAAACCCAGTACCAATATTCTCCAAAACTTTAATGATGACATTTGAAATTCTATATCCCATAAACTACACTAAAACCCAGAAAAAAGGGCAACGTAGGCTTGCAATTCTAATGAGCACATCCACTACAAGCAACTAATCAGACTCATTATATAATAGAGACCAACAAAGTACTTTTTTTTTCATGGCCATGTGTCAACATTTTGCTTTTGTAACATTAAAAGACAATCGTGGAATATTTCAAGACATGAAAAATGAAAGAACCATATAACAGTGGAGCTTTCTCAGTCATTCTATCCACATCCAAAACTTTATTCAAATTCACAATACATTACAACAACAATAAACTGAAGAACTCGATTAAATATGTGTGCAACTAATAATCAAAGTAAATATTAAGCACGATGAAACTGAGGCGAAAAAAAAAAACTAACATATTCCTCAAGAAGAGTGTTGGCCCCCGCACGCGAGGCTATCATCGAAATTCTTCGATGGATACTTCGCCGTCACCATGCCGACCTCGAAGACGATATCGTCGGAGGAGGAGCGGATTCCGATGATCGACCGCCACTTGAAGAATGCGCGAACCCTAATTCCGTCAAGTTCCGCAATTTACCCCTACACGATTTTCCAAGAGATGGTGTCGGAGTAGGTGGCAACGTAGTTGTCCGCCGGGAGCTTGATTTTGCACGCGCCACCGAGCTTGACGGTAAACTCCCCGCTGGTCCGGTTCACGGCATACCCCAGGACGGTGGTGGCGGGAAGAAGACTGGAGGGTAAGCCGTAGCTGACGAGTTACACGTGAGCCTGCGAAAGCGTGATTTTTGGCGTTTTAGGGTTAGGTTTTTGGAACGAATTGGCCACGAGATTAAGAAGCAGAGCGAGTACGCACAAGATTTTGAGAGCGAAACCTTCACACCTATCAAAAACCTTCACAATCGCCGATTGAACAAGCTTTTTTAAATGGAAATCGAAGGCGCCAATGAAAAACGATGGAAAACAATACGCCAGAGAAAGCAAACCTAAATGGCCTAAATGGGATGTTTGAACGAACCTCGAAAGAAAACTTACCCAAATTTTGGTCTTTCCCCTTTTACCCTTACTCAGTCTGCAAGTTTTTTTCGAAAACGCTGACGTGGAGCGTGTCAAATGAATGTAAGTGACACGTAAGCGTGTCATTGTATTACTGCTCTTTTGGAATATGTATATGTGAAGGAGTTTGGGTGTTGGTAAAAGTTAAAATATTGTAATATACATTAAACTAAAAAACTTTCTAAATTTAGTGTGTCGTGATGAAAGTAAGCATATCGATGTTAGCTCCAATAAGCTACGAAAATTACTACGGAAAGTTGGATCATTGCAATTCTCTAGGGGTGATTGTGAGAGTATAAAATGGTAGTGATATAGGAAGAAGACACGCAATTGAGACAGCGCAAGGCCATGGAGGAAACGAGGCCACTCAAACTCTACTTCATTCATTCCCTAGCAGCAGGTCACATGATCCCACTATGCGACATAGCCACCCTCTTCGTCTCTCGTGGCCACCATGTCACCATCATCAGCACCCCTTCCAACGCTTTAACTCTCCGCAAATCCATCCCCTCCCACCCCTTCCTCCGCTTCCACACCTTTCAATTTCCCTCCCAAGAAGTCGGTCTCCCCGACGGCATCGAAAACATCTCCTCCGTCACCGACGCTGACCAACTCGTTAAGGTCATGAACGCCACCACCCTGCTCCAAACCCCCATCCAGAATTTCGTGGAGGAAAATCCACCTGATTGCATCGTCGCCGACTTTCTATTCCCCTGGGTTCATGACTTGGCCAACAACCTTAACATCCCCAGACTTGTCTTCAACGGCTTCTCCCTCTTCACCGTCTGCGCCCTACACTCCTCCTCTCACTCTTCCAATTCTCTTCTCAGTCCCACCCTCCCTCACTCCATAACCCTCAACGCATCACCACCGAAGGAGTTGGCCGAATTCCTTAATAAGTACCTGGAGATGGAGCTCGGAAGCTACGGCCTAATCGTTAACAACTTCGCGGAGCTCGACGGAGAAGAATACATCCGCTACTACGAGAAAACGACGGGGCACAAGGCTTGGCATCTTGGGCCGGCCTCTCTCATACCCAGAACCCCTGAAGAGAAAGCAGAGAGGGGCATGAAGAGCGTGGTGAGTATGCATGAGTGCGTGAGTTGGCTTGACTCTAAGGCGGAAAACTCGGTGGTGTACATATGCTTTGGGAGCCTTTGTCATTTCCCGGATAAACAGCTTTACGAGATTGCATGCGGGATTGAAGCGTCGGGTCATGGGTTCATATGGGTGGTGCCGGAGAAGAAGGGGAAGGAGGAGAGTAAGGAAGAGGAGAAGTGGATGCCCGAGGGGTTTGAAGAAAGGAATGCAGAGAAGGGGATGGTTATCAGGGGGTGGGCTCCACAGTTGGTTATCCTGAACCACCGCGCCGTTGGAGCATTTTTGAGTCATTGTGGGTGGAATTCCACCGTGGAGGCTGTGAGTGGTGGCGTCCCCATGATTACTTGGCCGGTGCACGGAGAACAGTTCTACAACGAGAAGCTGATAAGCGAGGTGCGGGGAATTGGGGTGGAGGTGGGCGTAGCTGAGTGGAACTCAATAGGGTTTGGTGAGAGACAGATGTTGGTGTGCAGAAACAGCATTGAGAGAGGTGTGAGGCGGATAATGGACGGTGGCGATGAAGCGCAAGAAGTGAGACGGCGTGCACAAGAGTTTGGGAAAAAGGCGCGAGAAGCTGTTGGAGAAGGAGGTTCATCTCACGAGAATTTAACAGCCCTCATTCATGATCTTACGCGGCTCAGGGATGCCAAGCTTCTCTCCTAGCTTAATTACCATTTTTGCCATGGACTTTTCTTTAGCTTTCTCGTTCTTCAATGGTCGCATTGCCTCAGAGAAAGAAAAACAAAACAAGGAAAAAACATAATATATTTTACGCATTAATTCAACACGTATTTTCAGCCACAAATGGGGTATGTCCCATCTTTGTAAGAAAAAGCTTATTTGATAACATTTCGTTATTATCGAGGTAAAATAGTCTTATCAAATTTTAACTTTTGTAATTTTAAATGAAAGAATAAATCAATAATAACGAGTAATAGTATTAAATGACAGTAAAAAAGATTATGGTGTTGAAATCTCAATGATCTATTTTTCAGTTAAAATAATAAAAATACTCATGTGGATCCACATCAAATGGATGTGTGTCGCCAACCGAAAATAGATAATTTAATAAATAAGTGAAATGCGAATATAATAATATTTATACTCACAATTATCAACAAGCTAAAATATTCAATCTGTCTTGCAGATTGACCCGCATGACCCATCTACATTACCATCAATAGGAAGTCATTTATGTAAAATTTCATCCAGAAGTCAATTCTAAATTCACAATTACATTCTAAAACATTCGTTTTGTAATTTTTTTTATTCTAGATTTGATGTTCTGAAATATAAAAAAAAAAAAATCAGAAATAAGTGTTTCAGAAAGTTATTCCGAATCTAAAATTACCTTCTAGAATACTCATTTTATAAATTTCTTTCTTGTGATTAAATATATTGAAAGGCACTTTTTAAATCCAAAAGTATCTTCCAAACAAAATATTCAAAATAAGGAAGAGTAGAGATATTTTTTATACTTTTTAACCAGGGATAGTTTCGGGAGTGTAACTTTTTATAGTCGTTGCTTTTTATTATACCTTATAAATATTTACCAGTAATAATATTTTTACACCCATTATCACTCCTTAATAATTTGAAATAGTGATTTAATTATATAGATTTTATATCCTAGATTGAATGTTTTGGAATATAAAAAATGAATAAAAAAATAACTGTTTCAGAAAGTTATTAATTTAAAATTACCTTTTAGAATATTCATTTTATAAATTTCTTTCTTATACATCAGATCAGATTAGATATTTTGGAAGACATTTTTTTAATCCGAAAATATCATCAAGAAAAAATATTAAAAATAAGGAAATGTAGAGATATTTATTATAGTTTTTAACTAGGGATAATTTCTGGAGTGTCACCTTTTACAGTTGCTTTATATACCTTATAACTAGGGATATTTATTATAGTTCTGGCTCTCAGCAGTTTCAGTCTCAGTCGTCCAATAGCTTTTCCTCTTCGAGCTTCCGTCTGTCACTCTCACCGTCTTCAAACTCGTCTTCTCAAAAGAGTTGTTCACGCCATCGATGTCAAGATCCAGATGGTATATGTAGAAGTGGTCGTGGTAGACACCGATGCTGTTTTCTGACACCAGGGTACCATGTTGATCACTCTTTATCTCCTTCTTGTGCTTGATATCTACTCCCTTGATTTCCAATATCTACTCCCTTGATTTCCGCAATGGTTTATTAGATTACATTGGTGTACATACCTTCGCACAGTCCAAGAAATAATGAATCTTGCCTAATAAAATAACATTAAGAATAATCGAAACAATATAGTATATTGTTTTTTATGTTTAAATAACGAATCGTAAGACTTATTCCTCGTACCATGCCTTTAAAAAGATTAATTAAATCTGTTATCTCTTCAAGATTGCAAGAGCTATACTAGGCATGCACATAGCTATTGGAAATGATGATCCATACCGCGGGTTTGATTGAGCCACTTGTCTTAAACTCCCATTCAATGATGTTGTCGTATTGTCGACAGTACCGATTGTTCTCACCACCAAGTTCACTTCCGTTCTGGTCTCTTCGAACTGTCAGAGGCCAACACTAACGTAAATATTTAAACCTAAATTTAATCGAATGAGAAATCAGCATGTATTGATAAAAAGGAGGTGTGGTATGCGTACATACCGATTCGTTGGGAATGCCGTTTTCGGTGTGACGCCACAACATGCTGCCCTATTGTTCGAACACACAGACTGCGTTGGCATTGTATAGTTGTTAGAATTATATATTCTAAATAATGTTTATGAATTGAATAAACAGTTGAAATTAGATAATAGTTTACGTTGGTATCATAATCATGTTAGATGTTAGGATTTTATGATTATGTATAAAAGGTGTTTTTTCCAAATTATAAAGATGCCATGAATTTCCGTTGTCCATTGAAGTTTTTTGTTGGAAGTCTCGCAAATTGAAAGTTATGTTAGGTGATTGAAATGTAAATATGTGAATTAAAGTTTTCACTGTTACGAATGCTTTTAATTTGAAAAATACATTCAGTGGTACGATGGCATATAATGCTTTGATTTATGAATTATATATGTAATTGCTAATTTCATTTGTTTGGAAGAAGAAAAATTAATTTAGTTGAATTTTGGGAGACAGAAGATTATTTTCCCTCTAGACAGAAGAAAAGAAAAAAGATTATAACCCCTGAAGCTCCCTTTCCAGTAAGCAATCTCAACGTTTTTAAATCCTAATTCTAAACCTTTACGAACATAAAAAAAAAATTAATAAGTTTTTTATTTTAATATTGGAGAATTTTATTTAATATGATTTTTATTTCTTAATTTAGTGTTTATTTTATTTGAAAGATCCAAAAATAATATTTTTATTAAATTAATATATATATATATATATATATATATATATATATATATATATATATATATATATTGTCTTATATAAAATTAATTTTATTGATTATTTTATTATAGTATATTTACAATTATTTAATTTAATTTTTTACTTACAAAATTATTTTAATAAGGATTTTTACTTTTAATTATTATATATATGTGCATGCGCATTCTACTATTGAACTTAAACAATATATGAAAACATTTTTGTGTGATATAGTATTTATGGGAGTTTAGGCTATTTTTTTACACCCTTTGCAGTAAATTTTGATTTACATGTATCTCTGCTGTGTACCATATCTTCTCCAGCGCTTGTGTTTTGAGTGAGCTGTAAGAAACTACTGTGAGATTATGATATTATCCAAAAGGATGTAAAGAGACAAAGTTTTGCCCTTGTACATGCTGCCACATAATTCCTTTCCTCTTAACGAGGCAAAGCAATTGATGATGAAGAATACAGCCATTTCTTTGCACAGAAGAAACTTATTTTCAATGGCGAGAGCAAAGAAGAACCGCATTACTGGACAACCTTTCCCCAGAAATATTCTAGTAATACAATGGGGAGAGAATTAATTAATGTTCGTTTATACAAATATAAATATGCCAACTTTCTTCCAAGTTCAGAAAATAAGGAGAAGTTAAGGTTTCGCTTTGACTTGTTGGTGTTTGAAACTGAAGGGCCATGGCTTCAGGATCCAAATCAGTGGCCTCGATCCTCTTGGCACTGAATCTTGTGCTGTACTTCATTGTGCTTGTGATTGCTTCTTGGGCAGTGAATCATGGGATTCAAAGGTCTGGTGAAACAGGTAAGACAGTAGAATTGGTTAATTTGAAAGTTAGATGAACCTGGCTGAATCTGCGTTATTTTTATGGTATAGCATCTGTTTTGTCCATTCCGGCTCGAATATTTCCGATATATTTTCCGATGGGAAACATGACGACTGGTTTCTTCGTGATATTGTCTCTGATTGCTGGTGTTGTGGGCTTCACCACCTCTCTCACTGGACTCAATAACATTTTCCAGTGGGATGCTCCCAACTTACATGCTGCAGCCATGTCTTCACTCACTACATGGGCACTCACTCTATTAGCCATGGGGTCAGCCTTATCCCCTTTTCTGCTTTCTATTTACTCTATTTTCTACCGTTCCATCACACACTCAAATTACTTTGTTACAGATTTGCTTGCAAAGAGATTGAACTTGGATGGACTGACTCAAACCTGGTAAGCTTAATTATAGCTTCAATGCTGTCACAAGATCATTAGGTTAATTTTTTAAGAACTAGAGATTGGTTTCTGATAATAACCAGAATTTTGGAAATACTTATGCAGCGCACCTTAGAAACAATCACGATAATTGTAAGCGCAACTCAACTGCTATGCACGGGAGTTATCCACGTTGGAATTTCAGAAGTTGTTCCTCCCAGAATTGGAAGAGTATGAGTTTCAGTTTCAGTTCTGGTGTCGTATCATGGCATGCATATCAATGCTCTCTGTTTTAGCATCTGAAACTACTTTTTTCTTATGTAAAAGATGTTCATATGATGACTATTTGCATCATGTGGTATGTTATTAATTTAGTTTTTTCAATTTGTATCATGCACAGTTCAAAATTCAAATGAAATGACGCAATTTAAATTATTAATTCGTTGACTGCTATAAGATAATAAAAATTATTAAAATTCAGAATTAGATAGGATTTGTTTGGAATTTAATTTATTCAATAAGAAAATAATGTACAACAGAAAAAAAAAAATATTAAAATTGGGTCCAAAACAGTCAATTTCACCTAAAAGCATTCTTAGAATAGCGGGATTTCTACATGAAATGTATTTGTCTGTGATTTGTAAATGATAGGGTACTAGCGGGAGCAACAGTTCAACAAACATTATATTCGCAAATTTTTATTACATTATATTATTTATATTAATATTTATATGTTTTGTTTGTTAATATATAAAATAAGATGATTAAATATATTATTTATTATACTCTGTTGTTGTATTTATAACACTTTACTGTATACACAATTATAATATATATATATATATATATATATATATATATATATATATATATGTCAAAAAATATTATTTTCTAGTAACATGAGTTTGCAACAATATTTTTTAATTGAGGAGACCAGACAAAATATGTTTAAGTTCCCTGTAAAAGGTAATTTCCCCTTAAAAATTCAATAGATTATTTACAATATATGCATAAAATTAACAGTTTAAACATTTACAATTTGATTATAAATAAGATGTGAACTATTACTTTTTTTCTGTAATCTTTTCTGGATTCACTATTTTAGTTTTTTTTATTGTAAACTTTGTATTATTACTTTAAAATATTATTAAAAATAAAATAGGAAAACAATTTAATATGAGAAATTTAAATATTATATATACCATTCTTATAAATAGACCTATTTCTATTTTCATTGAAAACATATAAATAAAAATAAAAATATATTAGAAAATATAGTCCATTGAATTCTTAGTAAATCATATTCCTTTCTTTTTTTTAGTTCTTTGATGTAAATACTGAATTTTAAAATATTATTAGAAAACAATTTATACATGTTAAATGAAAATTTTCATTATATACTTATTTAGATAATTCATATAAATAGCTCTATCTCTATTTTCATCACTAGTTAACTTCATGAAAAGTAAAAACAACTAAATAAAATATAGAAAACCGAATATGCCCAACCGATCCTGCATTTTCTCTTGCATGTTAAAAAGGATGATGTTTGGGGCATTCCGAGAATCGAACTCGGGACCTCTCGCACCCAAAGCGAGAATCATACCACTAGACCAAATGCCCATTACATCACAAGTTATTCAATTTAGTAAAAGATTTTACTAATAATTATTTATTGTAATGATTACAACAGGAAGATATAAAATATCTTTACATTAATAGTGCGCATTTTTAATTGTAGTCATAATGTTATTTAGTACTTTTATTAACATCATAAGTACGGTTTATTATTATTCAGTCTGAAATATATTTTGTTCTCTTACGACAAAATTATAATTAAACTGTGTTAATTTTGTTACCTTTGTTACACACATATGCCCCAGTTTTATTGTATAAGGGTGTTGGATTCTCAAGACCTACATGATAGCCCAAATACGTGTGGCCCAATAGTGCCTGTTATATATAAATCTTTGTCATACATTTGTTAATAATATATTCTGTGTTCAGACTAAATTTATTGAAAAGTAAAAAACTGTATCCGTAACATTATTTGATGAGATTTACGTTGAGAACTCTTATCTCAAATAAATCTTAAAAGAGATAAACCGCAAGGATAGAAAATGATTCGGTTTTATTAACTGCAATGTCAACTTTAAATAATTAATCAATACATGTTTTACTGCAACAATAAAATAACATATTTAGCAAAACATAAAGGCGTGTGATAACATAAAGTAAACTATTTGTAAAAAACTCTATAAGGACTTTTTATTAATATCAGTTTCTGCTTATACTCTTTTTAAGTCACTCTATTTTTATGATCAACTCAAATAAGACATATTCATGTGTAAGTGTCACCCACCATTCCACCAATGTTGTTCTTGCCACTAAAAGTGACAACCACTCCTGCACTACGACACGCTTCCATTGGTTTGGTTTTGGTTGTCACAAACAAAACCGTTAAATTACCATTTATTAATGTTATAATCAAAGCTCATTTTATTAAGAATTTACATTTCATTACGATGATTTCTTTTGTCTTAAAACTCATCCTGTTGAGAATCCTAGAAACTTAATACTTTCACGCAACAAAAGAAAAATCCCACAAACAACAACATTAGTGAAATTATTACGCGTGAATGGTGCTTCTAAGAATGCTTACGAAAACTAATTAATCATCTTCCAGCTAATCATGATATGAACAGAATAAAATACCTTTTCGACAGTGTTAAATATTAAAAAACTGTCATTTCTAATAGTTCTATCGAATTCAAAAAGGAAATAATTTATAGTAAAAAATATATATCTAGCTTGTGAAAAGATCAAAAATTATTTTTCATCACATGCTAAGAATCCTTCGAGTTAATTGTTAATAGCGCTGGCACATGACATGACGCATTTCTATATGTCATCTAATAATACAACCATCTCCACCACCACCCCTGCATCCGATGCACTAAATTATTATCATTATTGAATTTTATTTTTGTAATAAAAATATCATCAAAACATGTTATTAATTTAAAGCCCCAATAATTATAAAGTTTGAGAAACAATCGTGTAAAAAAAAGTGTGTTTGTTAAGAATCCAAGTTGAGTTGAGTTTAAGCTTTATATTAATTAGAAATAAGAAAATTAATTATAATGAAAATTTATAAATTTATTATTTTAAAGTTTTGAATTGAAAATTATGTCACTCTTGAATTTATGTTTTACTATTGATTTTTTTTAAAGAGATATGAAAGATTCATAAATAATATTAGAATAAAAGATTTATTTAATACATGGGGGAAAGTTAATCTTGATTTATATATAGGTCCACCTTTCAAGCTCTCACAAAATAAAAATAAGGAGAAGTTAAGGTTCCACTTTGATTTGTTGGTGTTTGAAGTTGAAAGATCTAAACCAATAGCCTCAATCCTCTTGGCACTGAATCTTGTGCTGCATAGTTTTTGTGATTGCTTCTTGGTCGTGAATGTGTTAATTAGTTGGTTAATTTGAAGTTAGTTGAAGTGTGTGTGGTTTATTAACTTGAGTGACTCTGCTTTGTTTGGATGGTGGCATCTGTTTTGTCCAATATTTTTCCATTGGAAAACATGACAAGTGGTTTGTTCCTCATGTTGTCTCTCATTGGTGGTCTCGTGGGCTTCATCAACTCACTCACTGGACTGCATAATAAATTTTTCAGTGGGATGTTCTCATCATATGTTTTCACTGACTACAGGGCAGGCACTACTTGATTTTATAAATCCAAAACAAAAATAATATCAATTTAAATATATAAATATGCTTGATAGAATTAAGTCATATTTAAAATTCAATTTTCAATGTTATTAGTTTTGTGAAATTCTTAATGTTTTATGGTACATTAATGCTATGCTCACATAAACAGATTTTATTCTTGATAAATTTTTTAGAGCCAATGAATTAAGGTGAAGTCTGTGTTCATTTTAAAGGAAATGTCCGACTGATTTGTAAGGAATTATAGATGAAGAAGTTTTCCATCACCCACAAATGTGATGAGATTTGAAGGGATAGAGGGTATAAAGTCTCATTTGCCAGTCTAGTTATTTTATAATTCCACTTTATTCTAATCAATAAATAACTAATTCCAAGTGAATTGGTAATACTAAAAAAACACATTGAGCTAACCACTAACAATTATTGTTTTTGATGTTGCAGGGATGCTCTTTGGAGTTAAGGAGAACCAAGAACGAGCCTAGTGTATGGTAGATGAGGTTCATGGATGAAGAACAAAGTAGTTGAGGATAAGGATAAATGTTTGAAGACGAAGAAGACGAAGAACAATGGTTGAAGATGAAATTTTTTGAGACGCATTCGCTTTCATAGAACCTGTATTCGATTCCAAGCATAGGAAGAAAAACACAGGAACCTTCGATTCCAAGAATAGAAAAAAAAAAACGAACCTGTACAACTTTTTTTTACATTTTTTAAATTAATTTTAATAGTTAACTTTTAATTTTCTATTTCCTATAAATATTTTTACTCATAAATAAAACATTAACTATTATTATTTTATATTATTTTAATAACTAAAAATATTTTGATAATTTTTAATTTTAATTAATTAAATAACTTTTTATTACATAACTTAATTCTTATATTAATTTTCACTAATTTTATTTCTAAATTTCTTCTAACTTATCTCTAAATTCAATAAAAAAAAACAACCATCAATTCATCCATCTTCTAAAAAATTTATCCATTAAATCTCTCTTAAATCAATCTTCTAAAGCTAACTAAACCTAAATGCTTTGTGACTGCGGCTTATTTTGTTCCAGATTTCTGTTTTTCTTTTTTTGTTTCAAACGTTGATCTGCCTTTTTAATATTTACATAAAGATGAAAGTGAGAAGATGGAATGGAATGTTGATGTGAAGTAATAGAAAGAAAGGGTTGATTCTCACATGACATGCAGTGGAAATGAGTGCACACAATACAAATCAGATAGTGACCTGTGAGGACGGTCCACTCCGCCAACACCTCCCCGCCACCAACTTCTCTTATCTACTTCCAACTTTCATACATGTACCATTTATTGCGTCCAAAAGACTCAACTCAACCATGTTTCCTTTAATTTTATTTTATTTTTTAATTTTATTTTATTTTTTATATTTGATACTTGTAAAAAACTTAATATGATACTATATTAATTTACTTTTAAAAGTTGAAACAAAATTTTATTAAAAGTTTAAATTCTAGTTCCACCTCCATGCTCTATTTTATTTTACCCAAAATAAAAAATATATTACTATTCCATGTAGTACGATTACTCCTATAATAAATAGATGAAAACCTAGAAGTTAGAAGTTTATAATTGCACCGTGAGTAGTTTTTTCTTAATAAAACCTTTTTATTTTGTTATTAATATCCCAAAACATTTGTTAATTTGCATAACAATAACCAAAGAAGACAGATGTCTTTTTATTATATTCTTTAATTAAAATTATAATTTTTCTTCAATATTTTATACAGTAACTTTTTTCAAATATGAATTATCCTCTTAGTTAAAACAGATCACACAGTATATTTTAATTATGACGCGAATGCTTATTCTTTTATATTGCGTTTTTTTTATAATTATGTTAACTATGGTACTTTTTTCATTGTGTATTATATAGTTATTATTTACAAATATTTATTAATTATGTAAAAAGAGTAATGGATGTTTTAATATTTGTTCTTAAAATATTATACTATTTCACCTACTGATATATTTATCTACAAAAAAATATTTTTTTAAAATTAATTTATATTTTATTAAATTAAGTTTAATTAAAATTAAATTTTAATTTATATTATATTATATATACATGATTTTATTTTAAAATATATAAAATATATTTTTTTACATTTTTTACGAATATTTACGTGTACTTGTAAATTTTAAAATATTCATAAATATTCTTTAAGTGAATATCACACATATAATAGATAGATTGGGGATAGATATTATCCATAGACCAAACTCGTTGCATTCCAGTGCTATATATAGATGAAAAGTTTCAATTTTTAGCTATAGAGTATTACAATATTTTCATTAAAATTAAATTTTAAATTACATGAATGGGATAAAATATATCTCTTTGAAAGGTGTTTGGATTTTGCAGATCTTAAAGTTTCTGTTCATAACAACTTATAGACAAAACTAATCTAATTTATTATTTATTCAAAGTTGTTTTTCTGCCGTGCGTCCAGCGAAAATCATTATGATGAAAAAAAAATATATTTTAACATACATAATACTTTTATATTTATTTAATTTTTTTTCAATTTTTTTTTTATTATTATTTTATTTTTATATTTATACTGCATATCAATTGAATATAAAAATATTCCATATTATGATAACTTATTAAGATGAAGATAATATCATGGATCAATTTGCAGTGGATAATTTGCAGCACAAGGCAAAAAATTTCTTCAAAAGCATATGAACTATTGTTAAAACGGGTCACATAACTTGACCCCATCCGAATCACTAAAAAATATTTTTAAGTGCTCTAAAATAATTTTTTTTAAAAGTTTTTATAGTTTGCACTATATAAACTAGTTTAAGGTAGTTTCCAATTTATTTAATTTTTTTTTTAAATATTAAACTATTTTTAATATTTTATTTATTATTTATTTCAGTTTTGTAAAATAATTAGTCAGTGCACTACTTTCAATATTTGTTTAATAATTTCTTATCATTTTTCATAACTTTAAGAAAATAAATAAAAGTACTAAAAGTTCTAACAATAATTAAAAAAAAATTAAGGTGCAATTGTAAAGACTAAAAAAACGGATATTTTAATAATAAAATGTCAAAATTATAATTATAATTTCTAGATGGATTTTGATTTTGTAAAAACTATAATCTTTATAGTTTCTTTCTAAATTTTTTCTGTAAAATTTTGACTTTCTTTTTCACCCTTTTGAAGATTTGTTATTTTATGAGTGATTGATGGGTAAATTTAGGTTGAAATTTTATATCCACGTGACTATTGACCCTCAAAATTCTCAACATTAAATAGTATCAAGTTTTAGAATATTTATTCAACTATATGACCTAAAACAAACTCAAAAAGCCAATAAATAAGCTTATAATATTAATATTTTTTGTGTCACTTATCAATTTATAAGATTAAAGTCTTGAATAGGTAAATTTATAATATTTTGCTCTCTTAAAACATTTTTTCTTTATTTTCATTTACAATACAATAAAAATAATATCGAAACATAAAATAATTAATAGTTAAATTAAACTAGGTGGATTAGTGATTCAACCCGGCTCACCATGGGTTCAACCCGAGTGAGCCGGGTTCTAAATAGGTCGGGTTAAAAATTGACCTGGATAAAAAAATTGAGAGGTACTCCCTCCACCACCCTATCTTCTTCCAACACCTCCCCAATATTTCTTAAATTCCAAACTTATCCTTTTTACTTTTATTTTTACCTATTTTATTTTTTAACTTTTAAAACCCTAATCTCCTTTCTGTTTCACTCAGCCCCAAGCCCCCCTTCCCCCACCCCCACCCCCGGTTGGTGCAAGGCTAGAGGCTACGGCCTCTGCAACGTAATCGTCATCTCTGATCTTCAAATGGACATTCTTTCTCACCAGAATGACAACAACGCCACCTCGCGCACCATCATCTTCTTCGCTCCCACATACGTATCCCTCTTCGCTCTCGACATGACTTGGACTGCCTCCACTTACACCGACACGCTCCATTTCCACGTCGTCCCTCGTCGCCTCTCTCGCCCACCTCCGCCTCCTCCCTAATGGTTACACGCTTCCCACGCTCCTCCCTCAGCGCCTTCTCCAACTTACGCACTGCAATACCTCTGCCATCGTTGTCAGCAGCTTCGACGTTGCTTTCCTCGGCCTCTATTACGACCACTACTTCGCTGTTCACGGCCTCGCCTGAATTCTCAGTCCCCGATCCAACGTTTATCCTTCTCATTCTCCTCCGCCTTCGCCGGCGCAGTTGGGTCCTCCGATTCGTTCAAGAATTAGTCCTAAATCGTCGTCGAACCAACCAGTTCTTGCTCCAGTTCTGAATTTCGCTTTGTGTTCCCTTAGTTGAGGCTCCGGCATCGACCACTTCGCCGGTTGGTTCTTCAGAAGAGGAATCTGAGTGGAAAGGTTATACTCCGACAGGTTTGCCTCCGAGATATCCTGGTTTAGTAATATCACAGCCACCGGAAGGATATTCCGACACTTTGGCTCCAGCTCCGACGCCCGAAGCATTAGAAGACATGAGAAAGTGTCTGAATCTCGTTATGGGGTTGGAAGAATCTAACATGTAATGCCATTAAACATGAATCGTACATTTCAATTTCAATTTGAGTGGCACTCACACTTCCACTAAATGCAACGGATGTGGATATCTTGACATGCGTTTAAGAAGCAACTCATATCCACATCCGTTACACTCTTAGACTTATATATTCAGTGAACCTTCAACCACCACCATTGAGATGAAGCTTTCCCACCACTGCACCCTCTTGCACCACAATGAAGCTTTGATATCTCCAACGAAACACACCATAATAACCCCACAATACACCACCACACTTTTAGCAAACAAAAATCACATAGAGAAGAAAATTGAGAGAAATTTCATTCAAACGGAAGTGGTTAACTATTGTGGAGGTGCATTCATATAGTGGTGGTGGGTGGAGAGTTGTTGGGTAGAAAAATAAAAACAAAAATTACATATTACTAAAGGGTAAAAGAGGGGTGGGGAGGTGCAAGGAGCTATGTGTGGTGGTGGAGGGAGTAACTCCCAAAAAAAATTCATTTTTTTTAAATTCAACCCGGCTTAAATCCATGGTGGGTCGAGTTGGCATGCAAGTTCTAACCCATTTTGACAACATTGGATAAATGCACAAAATCAATTGTAGTATAACCAAATGAGGATTATCATATTTACATGGATTTGACAAGTATATTGGTAGTTTATTTTTGGGCTTTTGGATTTAGAAAATATGGATAATATTATATTATATGGATTTAGTGAAATAGACGTTATAAGTGAATTTCATTTCATTTTTTCTCCTACACCACTATTGATCTTGTCTATGTGCTTACGCAAATCATTAACGGACATGAGAACATCAAACTTCAATATGATATCTCGATGATTACTTGAATAAATTACTTACATTAAGATGAAGGCTCTATAACTAGTTAGAGCCTTGAATATATTATTTTGATTCCTCCAAAATTATTGGTCAAGATCTGTCATTCGGTGTCAATTATCTGATGTTGGGTGCTAGTAATTTGACACTAAGTGTTGGTTCTTGCACAAAACGCATGTGATCAGTAAAGTGTTATAATTTTGAAGGAAATGGTGTTTTATAATTTATGAAAGTTATCATCTTTGTTTCTTGTATGAATGAGAGTAATTATAAAGAGGATTATTTCATTATGAAAGTGTTAAGGCGTGTATAAAATGAGAGTTACAATTGTGAAGTCGTCTTAATTCTATTAAACTCGCAGACTCATACAAAGAATAAAGTTTAAGTGGTGAGAGTTGTAGGAAGTTCCTATAATGAGATTTGGTTTGAAAAAATAACATGTCTGACTGACCATGCTATAGAGAATTAATCTTATTATAATGTATATGTGCTAAGTGGAGCCATATACGTTATTTCTTTTGCTCAAATCCACTATAAATAAATTTTATATAATAAGTGTGAGTTTTCATGTATATCCGACTTAATACATGTTATTTTAGAAATTGAATCTATATGATATCAATGTTTTAATAATTGATTGAAATGATGGTATGTGGTATAGAGTACTATTGAATTGTGATCAATTAATTTGGTTGAATGAATTGTGAAAGCTTGATTTAATTATATAAAACACATACATTAACTCTTTCTTAATTTTTTTAAACTTATTTATAAGTTAATCAATTTTATTCTTATATATCATTAATTGTCTTTTATCCAATATTTATTTAATATTCTTAATTTGTATTTATAAAATTATTAGTTACAAATATATTTTTTTATACATTAAATACTTAATAATATCATTGTATATGGTAACTTATTTATAAAAAAAATCTACTTAATTAATGTTATTTAAAGGAATAAAAGACAAATGTATAAATATTCTTAGTCATCAGATATCAATGAGATGATAATGTAACAAAATTTCAATATTTATGGAATATGAATATGAAAATATATTATAAAAATAAATATTGTCATCCATACTTAAAATTGAATTTAAAATTTACAAGTTAGAAACTCAAGATTTTGAGTTAACTTAAAAACTATAAACTATAAACTAACTTGTGAACTAATTCATCAACTAGTTTTACCAAAGAATTGGCTTTGATAAATAAACTCATTCTTGATAACTTCTCACATCTACGACTATTCATATCATACCGTGTAAAGCAAAAGATGCTATTTAGGACACACTTCTCAACACAATTAAAGTATTACAAATAAAAATAGCTTTTTAGTGTAATGGATTAAGAGAAACCATGAACCGATTAAAAAAAATCTTAATGTTGAAATAATTTTTTAATTGTTATGCATTATAAGGATACTTTTATAGTAATAATGCTAAATTTTTGAATGTAGCTTTTAAAATACCATCAACAAAGTTATTAATACAATATAAAAATATTTATATACTTAAAAAATATATACTATTATTAATTTCCGTGTTCTATATAGTTTAGTTTAACTTACAACGATTCTTGGTAATCTTGGAAAATAATGCTAAGTGATGTAAATGAAAAAAGAAATGACAAGTGTACTTTTTCAGTTTTTTTAAGAAAAGCACAAGTTGGAGACACAGAGACCCACCACAAGCCCACAACGCTTCTCTCCTTCTCCCTCTGTTTTCTCTTCTTTACTTCTTTCTCTGATAAAACTGTCACCAACCCCCTTCCATTTCTCTCTCCCTCTCTCTCACACTTTCTCTCTTTCCCTGCTTTTTTATTTTATTTTTCCTGTCATTCTTGTTCTTCTTGTTCTTCTTTCTCCCTTGCAAATTTACGTATGATACAATAATTCATAAGCGTTGAAGGCATAGTTGCTTGAAGAGCTGAAACGTATCATCGCCTTGATCGTTTGAATCTATGGAACAGCTTGTCAACTTCATCATCCGGCCACCAAGGTATCAATTTTCTTCCCTCCAAGTATCCCATCCTTTACATCCAAACACCTTTTCGAATCAAACTATTCTCTTTTTCTCTTTCCAAAATCCCCAGATGGGGTATCTTCTTCTTCTTGGTGCTGTTCACTTTGAAAGCGATGGTATTCAATTTAAAGTTTTGATTTTTAGTTCTTGGAAAACCCCAGCTCAGCTTGGCTTTCGCAATTGAATTTAAGTTTCTTTGTGAATCTCCACAACTCTTTTTTTCTTTTTCAAAAGGGAAAAAACTGAAGCAGATGCAAGTAGATTCAGAATTCCACTTCCTTTGCCTCTTTTTTTTTCAAAAGCATGTTTTTTTGGGAGCTATCACATCATGTTAATTTGGTTAACTGTTTGTTTGGTTGGAAATTGAGATCTAATTTTAAGCTATCCTGGGGATGTTCCTTGTCACCTCATGTTCAAATGTTAGATTTTCATTCTTCCAGCAAGAAAAAGGGTCTTTTATATTTTAGAGTTTTAGTTTCTTTTGTTATGGATTCGTTCTTTTTGTGTTCTGAAGAATGGACGCACCTGTCGTGTAACTTTACGTGGTATTGATATGATAGACGTATCATAGACATATAAACTTTAACTTATCCAAACACACATATGATAATTAGTTGTTGACTGGTTATTTATGCCAATATTCAGTTGCTTATTGCTTTTTGAATTTTTATATTCTGAAAAGTGAGATCTATCAAATTTATTATTCTTGAAAGAAGAAATAAAAAAGGAAAGGATTCATTGCTTTGAATGTGTGTGTATGTATATATGTATGCTCAGGAGTTTTACGGAAAAGGTGCGTCTTTGGAATCTCGAGGTATTAATAGATGCCTAGTTGCAATATAGGCCTTGAGATAACATTATACATGCTATACACTTCTATTCAGTATGCTTGTCACAGAATAGCTACAAACTTTTACTTCAAGAAATATCTCAGCAATTATACCTAAAGATGAATAGGGACTTGTGTTATGTGTATCAGTACTCGCCTAGCTGATTTATTTACACAATCTTTGTTTCGTATTTAACTTCATCTTTTAAGTAAAGAGATCATATCTTTTATTTGGATGCAGAGCTGAATATGACCCCAAAAGTGATTTATTGGAGCAGGAGTTCATGCTGAAAGGGAAATGGTATCAACGGAAGGATGTAGAGGTAAGTTTAAAATAGCATAATTCAGTGCATTTGCAAAATTGTTTTCAGCATTTGCCATGTGGAAATGCATTGAAGATGATTTTTATCTTATTTTATAGTTACCATTTAGAAGGTGAAACTATAATATGATGAGAAAAATATCAGAATTGAAATTCTATTTTAGGAGAATTATTTCTCAATTGAACTTGTATTTTAAATACAGTGTATGTAAGTGATGTTCTAAAACTTCTGTCCTAGTTGATTTAACTTTTTCCCCATCATGGCCAATTTATTCAGTCATACTTTATCATTTTTTGTTGACAACCTGCATGGTCAGCCTGTCATGTAGATTTGATATTCTGCAGATAAAAAACAGTCGGGGTGATGTTCTTCAATGCAGCCATTACATGCCGATAGTCAGTCCTGAAGGAAAGCCCCTGCCTTGTGTTATATATTGTCATGGAAACAGGTGATTGTCGGGTGTTACTTTTTTCTTAGCCAGCTCACTGTTGCTTTAAACAGTTCCTCTGAAACTATAGAAGTTCTTCTGAAAGTTTTTGAGTGCTTTCTAGATTGTGTATGAAATTTAGATAATGACAAATTATAATGTGTTCTGTGACTTTCTTTGCTGATGTGTATGATCTATAAAGCACCCATACTGGCGTTTCACGGATAGGTATTTGATACTGATACTTAGATATATCATTGACTCACATCTATGAATATCTGATAGAGTCAGGAATGATGCTCAGAAAGGGAATGAGATTGATATTATTGCTGTTTGTAGGACACAATAACAATTGAGTTATGATAATAATAATAACAATTTTCATTTTTATTTTGCTTTTAGTAATATCCAAGAATTATGTTCTTAATCTGAATTGAAATTATTTTATATTTGTCATGATTTATGAGTTTTCATTCATATCTATCTTGCACAAATTATATCCTATATTTTCTTAAGAATAGCCGTGTCAGATACATATCTGATATGTAATATCATATCTGTGCACAACAGTGTATGTATGGCTTTGGATAGTTTATAGATTTCAAATTTTATAGGGTTGTGCTGACTGAGTGATGTGTTTGTATGACAGTGGATGCAGGGCAGATGCTAGTGAAGCTGCTATAATTTTACTTCCCTCAAATATTACAGTTTTTACTCTGGATTTCTCAGGATCGGGAATTTCTGGAGGGGAGCATGTTACTCTTGGCTGGAATGAAGTAAGTGCTTTCTCAATAGCCTTTTAAAAAACATCAAATTTTGTTGTTTTATTATTAATATGCATAGTCTTATTATTGTGTCATTTATCCACTGTCATGGGGCATATGGATTTTTTCTCTTGTCTCTCCTACGTAATTATTTCGAGTAAGTGTGAGAAGGACATTAAATGAAAGAGATATTTTGACAAGTTCAAAGTTCTATTATTTCCTTATGTGGACTAGCATGCATATTGGACGCAATACACATAAGTAAACCTCATCTAAAGATAGTTTCTAGAACTTGCAAGCTGTTGGTTTTGGTTTTTGTGAATTTGATCCAACATTATTAGTCCAAGTTAAATTTAGTAATTCTAATAGCAATATGTCTGTGTCATCAGTGGAAACTGTGAAACTTAGATATGATTGGACAGGACAATTATCTTCTGTCACACTAGAACAAGAAATGTTCAGTTTTTTCTTTGCTGGGAGTCTGTGTACACATGTTTTCACTACTTGCTTTGTTGTCTTTCTTTATGAAATGATTGTTTGTTATCGTTTGCTATTCTCAGAAGGATGATCTGAAGGCTGTTGTCAACTATCTGCGTGATGATGGAAATGTCTCTTTGATTGGCTTGTGGGGTCGGTCAATGGGAGCTGTAACAAGGTAGTTTTTCATCATCATCATCATCATCCACGTTTTGCTTTGAACTTGCTTTTGTAATGAGATTTAGGAAAGGTTTTCCAGTGAAAAAGGGACTGTCTAGGACCGTAGCAAGATATTGGAATTTGTTTGTAGTTACTCTTTTTTCTGTAAATTGCAACTAAGATTTTTCCAACAATTGGTATAATGCTTCCTCATTTTAGATTTTGTTATTATATGGCAATGGTTGTAGGATGCTACAGTCACTGAAGCATTGTGCATTGGATTTTCGCTACAGTATTGTAAAATTCGTGTTTGGGTTGTGTGACCTGGAAGGCACAAGACCCATTTTTTCTCATTTGTTCTCTACACATCTCAGACAGATTGCTTTGTTATATTTGTGTCCATGTCTGTTCTCTGGTCTGTGAGAGTTTCTTGTCTGTGATGGTGCAATGTAGCGTTTCTCTTCTTCTTGGTATGTGAAGTTTTAGGGCTAGCTGAACTGCTAAAGAAGTTCTTCCTCATAATTTTCTTTTTGTTACTGAAACCCACAAATTGGGCTTTTTTTCCTCTTCTGAAATGCAAGATACGTGGACTGATTTTTGTCCGTCCTCTTTTTACTCCCCACACTTTTCAATATAGAATCATTTCAAATATTGTGAAAGAATAACTATTAAATAAATATCTAAATTCTTCCTTGAAGTTTATTATATTATTACTTGTATTAGATATATTAATATATTTTTTAATTTCAGTAAGATCTTGCAGTCTATGTTAGAACCACACAATTTATGATCCTTCATCCCTCTCCTGGTCTTAGTTAAGATCTCAATTTGACAACCTTGAGTGGCTGAAATGGCCTGTGAGAGGAGGTTTCTATTGATGTTTTTAAAAAACACGTCATTTATTGAACTGATGTAGGTGTTATTCATGCTTAATTAGTTCAATCATGTTCAAATACGTGATCATTCAACATATAAAATCATAATAAATCAATTCAGATAAAATTTAAATTAATATAAATGGATAAGTGTATGTCTTGCTACTAGATGAAAAATAAATACTAAAAAACTAAACAATATGAATGCATACATGGACCTTTTACTTGTCTAACTAGTTTTCCAGCTTTCGGGTCACATCACGTGTTTTACTATACTAGGAAAGTTGTTAGTTGTTCTGTATTTGTTTAGACTCATACAGTACCTTCCTCCCTTGGTGGAAGAAACTCATTCATATGTTTGTTCCCCGCTTTATTTGAATAGTTCTCCTTGATAAGTGCACTAAATATTAGTACGTGATTATAGCTATTCAAACATTACATTTTAGCTAATGCATATGGTTTTTCTCTGAACAGTTTATGATTTTATTACTTGCAGCCTTATGTATGGAGCTGAGGATCCTTCAATTGCAGGGATGGTTTTAGACAGTCCCTTTTCTGATTTGGTTGATTTGATGATGGAACTTGTAGATACATATAAAATTCGTCTTCCGAAGTTCACTGTGAGTATATCATAGATTACTTTTGGTTCTTTACTTTGAGGTTATTGAAACTATTTTCAGTCTATGCTGGCATGCCTCACTGATATTTGACTCGAAATAAAGAAGTTTGATCGGAAGTGACATTAATAGCTTTTCATGACCTGTTATCACGACCAAAAATTGTGTTGTGGAATTTGTAACTGGAAAATTTTACTGATAAGAAATGGAGTATAGCTCCTTACAATTGGGGAAATCCCTTAGTTACACTAAAGTAAATTTAGAAACAGATGCAGACCTTTGAAGGTCTGGCAACTTCCCTGCCCAAAGGGCCCCAAATCTTTGTGTAATTTCCTGGTTAACTTCTACTCTTCCTCTTCACATTTATGGTTAATCTCATTCCCATGAACCAAATTGGCCCTTCATTTGTAATTTCATATAGGCATTCTGTTATGAAGTTTAACTAATGTCTTGTTTTTGTGCATGTAAGTATTTAATTTTATAGATTTAAAATTTTTGAAATGTTACATATTTTATTTGTTGCTATTGCTATTTTAAAATTCAGTTTAGTTAGATTATTTTAGAACCCATTTATAACCGCTTAGTACATATCTGTAACTATAGAGGGAGATGCACAATGTCTTAAGTTAGATGAAGTACAATGTCGGGATAGCAATTGGCTGTCTTGTGTACCATTTCAGTGGAAAAAAAATACATTTGAGCTAATTTCTGCCTTTAGCTAAAGCTCTAAGCACTTCTTTCTCTTTAATGATCCTCCCAAAAATTCCTCTTCTGCTACATAAAACTTCTCTTCAATGGACATGTGCTAAAGCGGTGCTGAAGTTTGATCGAAAAGCTATTCATTTCTTGTAATGTTGGGGTCCATTGGTAACTTGTAGAAAACCCCATAACATGTCTAGGGTCCTTGAAGTTTGTACAGAAGAGGTTGAATTACCTACTTTGCATTACCCTATATTTTGTGATATTGATCCCAAATATTTAAACTTAGAAACCAGTGATATAACTTCTTAGAGCCATAACTCACTTTTAGGCGGATTTTGTTTCATTTTTCTTGTTACAGGTGAAGTTTGCGATCCAGTACATGCGAAGAGCTATTCAAAAGAAGGCAAAATTTGATATAACGGACCTCAATACCATTAAGGTTGTTTGTCCTTTGTTTATTTAACTTTTATTTTATGATAGAGGAGCCTTTTATTGAAAGAAATCAGTATCACTTTCCTGATTTTATAAAATGATTGATTAGTTAGTTTGACAAAAAAAGTTGTAAGTTATTACTGCTTTGTTTTTTCTTACCATTTTTCTATACAAGTTAAAATTACCAACTGTACCCGTGCTTTGTTAACAAATGGTATATTTTTTTTCTTCAATCTGTAGAAATTATATAGTATTTTCTTTTGCTGGCAGTAGCATACACTTATCAATCAGTCAGTCAGTTATATTAATCTCCAAGCTTATACATAACTTAGTCAGTAATTCATAAATATATATTGCCTTAAAAATTTCAGGTTAAGTTTTTTGTAGATTAAATTGATCAATTGCTATGATCATAGGTGGAGAGAAACTTTTGTTAGTGAATTAAGGAAAGTTGTAGTTCGATGCAAATAGTACATAGTTCCAAATAGTTCAGAAAATTTTATTTGAAGGATTTATTTTGGTAATAATTGGAGCAGTCGTGCATCTTCTTGTTCTTCTTACTTTTTAATTTGTATAATTCTAATCGTAACCAATTTAAAGTATGTCTCAATTTTTTGGGTGCTAATGACTGAACTTGCAGAGCGCACAGTATAATTGATTGAATACCTATACTGGCTAAGTACTACTAATTTGTGTCCCTTACTTTGTGGGATCACTGGCAACATTAGAGTGTGTATGGATTTCTGTTTGAAGCACCTGAAAGGGAATCCAAGCACGTACTAGGCTTTTTCAGGATCTAATTTTTGTCCATATAATGATGCAAAACTAACAGAAATAACGTGGACAAGTGTTTTGTTTTCCTCTTGAGCATATCTGGCGTTCAAAAGCTCAGAAATCAATATTCTGAATTGTATGCAAAACTTATTGAAAATATCCGGGGGAGAAAACAATACAAATTTATTCCTATTGGTTTTACTCATTTTTATCTTCTCCATATTAATTAATTATTTGTTTATGTTGCAGGTGGCGAAATCTTGTTTTGTTCCAGCTTTACTTGGGCATGCCATTGAGGATGATTTTATACAGCCCCATCACTCTGATCGGATATTTGAGGCTTACATGGTATGTCTAGAGTTCTCTTATGCCAGCTTCCTTGGAGGACTTGAAAGATGTGATTATTTGTTCAATAATAATCTCAACCAAGCAGACACTGACCCATTCTTTTAATTATACTATATATTCTATGCTATTGGATTTTCTTTTTGTTTTATCCCTGTTATTTTAATCTTTAATATTGCTGTCCACACTTTGTAGGGAGACAAAAACATAATTAAATTTGAGGGAGATCACAATTCTCCACGTCCTCAGTTTTACTTTGATTCCATAAACATTTTTTTTCACAATGTTTTGCAACCTCCGGAAGATGAGGTTGGGGAATCATTTTTTGACCCTGTGAATGATTACTTTGGTAAGGTAAAATCAGCAATGCATCTCATTGGTTCCACTTTATTTGGATTTCAATAGTCCATCTTGTACATCTTCTAAAAATTGGCTTTTTCCCCTCAGGATGTTTGGAGATCTATGCATGAATTAGGCTACAACATTGAATCATCATCAAGAAACAAAGGCATGACTTAAGTACCTATATTCTCTTAATTTTTTCTGCTATATTGATTTGTATGAGGATCAGCTCTTAGTACCTTCCATTTTTGCAAACCTTTTACATGCTTCTTTGTTAGATGCAGAACCTTCAGCAAGCAGTACGATAAATGCCATTGAGCAGGTTCGTTCAAGACGACCAATGAGTAGAATGGAGGTTTGTCTCAACTCTAATTTACTGTTATTATGGCATGTAAATATGTTTGGCTGAGGAAATGTACCCTGCATTTTGAAAAGGGTTAGGATATAATTTTGGTTCATATCCATGTATTCTTTTTTTATTTTCTTATATTAAAAAAGTTATGAGTGATCCATCTTTGGTATATCAATGATTTTTACGTTAGATGTTGAGAGCCTAACACAACCCTCCTCCTTTACCGATGCTTGGGACTGGCTATGAAACCATAGACCCTTCTTTACCCAGGCTAGGGACTAGCTATATAACAATAGAACAGAGTTTCTTAAATGAAACAGGTTTTTAATTTAGTTTTTGTGTTATGCATATTGTTGTTTTCAATTTTGATTTACTACTTGTTGGAGTAATAACGAGGTGAAGTCTACAGCTCAAATTGAAAATGAATATGTAAAGAGACCAGAAATTTACATTTTTATCTCTGGATGTTATCATCAATTTTCATTGGGCAAAAACTGTGTTATTTTCACATATGTCACTAAAATGATTGTTCATATTGGAAATAAATTGATTTTTTGTGTCTAGGAACTGAATTAAAAATGAGTAAGGAACAAAAACAATTTTTTTAACCATTAAAAAATAGGATGGTGATCTCGTTATGAAGAAGAAAGACAAAAACAAGTATAGCATGGTAGGGTCCACCACCATTTATTTTATTATTGTATCTTCTGTCTCATAACATGGCATTCCCTAACTAGCATTAGATTATCCTGATCCTAAAATATATTTTTGCATAAGAATCCTCAAGTCGGATATTAAACTTAGATGATTGCATTTGGCTAACATCAGAGGAGAGCGTTTTGTGCGGTTTTGCTAAAATCCAATGTATTCATACATGTCAAATGGCTTTCGCATGGCTATCAAAGATGTGGCTGTTTGACCTATATGATGATCTTGTTTAAATTCTTTAATTTGCATAGCTTTTATTTTTTAAAGTAATATATTGTATGACTTTTCTTAGGTTCCATCTGATATTTCTTCAAAAGATGAACGTCATGAACACGAGGTATTTCCAACTCACTTTTTACTTTTCACATTATTGAAACGTTTTCCCTTATTCTTCAAAAATGCGTCGTAATTTTTTTCTGTAAACCATATATGCATGTATGGCTTTAGTTATCAAGCACCAAACGGGTTTGGTGGTAACTAAGTAAGCATCCAAACTACCAAAAAAAGGTGTGATTAGAATCACTTTTTGTTTCCTGTCTTGTCATGAAAATAGTAGTAATTGCTGTTTCTAAATAAGTAATGATGCCATGACAATAAGCAAAAGTAAAAAGTGATGTATGCCCATATCTACCTTTAGTGCTGGTGATGAAATAATAAATAAGCAAAAGAGTACAGCAATAAGCAAAAAAGTATAACTAGAGTCTCACATTTTTCATGAATTTTTTGTTTAGCAGGAAAAGGGCAGTGATCATTCTCCATCACCATCATCAATGATTAGCTTTGAATTGTCAAATGGTGATCCTTTTGGACCCCATGTTCCAGCCGCATTGGAAGATGATCAATACGTTGAATATCAACTGGATGACCTTGCAGGTTTTCCATCTACTTCTGAGGAGGAGGAAAGAGTGAGTTGACTTGATGACTTCTACATAATCTAACACCTGGTGAGCATTCTGTATCCTCCTTACATTTGATTTGTCCATGCTATTCAGATGTTCATGGAAGCAGTGATGGAGTCACTGAAGGACCTGGAAGTACGAAATTCAAATACCGAACAACCAACAAGTAGCGTTAGCACTGTGTCTGTAGCGGCTATAGAGCCGTCAGATAAAGATGCTTCCTCACAAGAGAATTCAAGATCTATGGAGACAGAATCTTCCTCACTCAAACACAGCACAGATTCAACAAAATCTAAAACCACTTCCTCTGCTTCAGAAGAATGTGAGACATTAGAAGGCGAGTCATATTCCCTTTCAGCAAACCATTCTCAAAATGTGGTTTCCAAACCAAGTCCTGTGCCAAGTCTTTCATCAGAAAAGTTGCAGTCACAGTCACAGCCGCCAACACTGCCGCCAGCATCAACAGGCACATCATCAGTAATTGAGTCCAGCAACACAAGTGATTCTGCTCATAGCAGCAGTTCTGGTAGTTTGAAAAGTTCATCAGAGACTGACATATCGCACAATACAAAAGCCACAGTAACTGTTGTCAGGAATCCCCCAGGCCATGCCATGGACGGCTTAATGCGTCGTTGGGATTTCAATTTTTTCAAAAACAAATAGCCACAGCCATTATGATAAGATGATTGATTCTCATTTATACGTTGTTTCTGTAACTAAAAAAAAATTCATAGTTTGTACCAAAGAAATAGGTGCTCGTGTGTAAATTTGTTATGTTTAGATTCTCAACTAACAAATCAAACAATATTCTTTGACTGTAAGTGAGATTTGTCATATTTTGCTGCCTATGACTTTAAATGGGAAACATTCTCTCCATTGTACTCAGTATTTGAACAATATTCTGGATGCTCTCGTCTTTCCTTCCCATCAAGTGTTGATTCGCTTCAGATGTGTTTATGTTTTGTTAGGGTTTTGTCAACTATACATGTTTGATTAAGATATTTCAAATAATTTAAAATCAATTGGCTAATCTAATTATTTTGTAAATTCTTGAATTATTTTAGGACACTTAATGGAATCTTAAAGAAATCCTAATCATAGATTTAATTAAAAGTAACTAAGCTTAATTCAAACTCTATGAATATCAAAACTTATTTAAATATTTACAAATAATTCAATACTTCCAAGTTATTTTTCACCTTTAATTTATGAGTGTGCGACAAAGATTTGCTTTCAGAGAGGTCGCAGAACAGTTTATGCAAAGGTATGCTATCCTGACGTAAATGTCCTGGACAACCGGGACTGAGAGCTGCATTATTGGAGTTATTTGGAGGCTTCTGTGATGTCATTGACATTTATTACATTGACTCCACTTTAATATTTTCTGTTTTTTATACGAGGAAACAGACTGCAAAATTTTCCATGATTGCTATGTCATTTTTTTCTCCCGAGATGTTTTCATGCGATAATTTTATTAGCATCCTTAACTACAGCGCCAAAACATTTGAAATCCATGTAACTGGAAGCCTTAGTTGAGCTAAGAAAAGCCCCATAATTTCGAGTTTGGTCAAAATGGATCCTTCATAATTGAAGTTATAACTTCGTATTGTTTCAGAGAAAGCATGCAGGCATAAGAAGTAAAATGTCAATAATTTATTTCAAGTTCAACATTGAATCTGGAAAATCAATGAATAAGTTCTTTTCAGCCGCAGCAAACATGCTTGTCCTTTGGAGAATCTACAGCAGTTTAGTTTATCCACACACAGGCAACATTAGTGTCACTAGGCTAACATGGATAACTGATTTTGTACTGTAGTAATATGGTCCATGATGGTTTACCTATCTTCCATCAATTTCAGTGCCATGTCAACGAGTGACTGAGTTGTTATATTGTGCCGGTTAAGTCCAACTGTGCCGGAGAAAACATTAAAGCTTTCAAGCTCCGATGTGGTCTCTAAGACATCCTCCAACACCGCTTCCATTCCCATTCCCTTGAAGGTGTCTATGTTTTCTGATTTGTCTTTCATCATCCAAATAGCCAACTCTATCACGAACCTCCTTATCCTTGGGACCTTGGTTGGGGGATACTTGTGTTTCTTCAGAATCTGGACTAATTTGTTTGCTAGTTCAACCTCGGTGATTCCAGCTTCTTCAAATACAATGCTTGATTCATGAGTAGTCATGTATCTGAAAACATTTGCAGCTAGTCCAATCATCATTTCTTGTATCTTGTTTTCTTCTGACATGATCGCCTTAAGTATCTGCAGCAATGAAAAATGAAAAGTAAACTCATGAACGTCAAAAAGTACCTCATCCTAGCTTCTCTAAAGTTGTATAAGTTTATTTTATTTTAATTGTGTTTATGGAGAAATTTATCTTAGCAAAACCAAAACACTAATGATCGCTTCAAATAATAACAATGGTCAGAGATTAACACTTACTATTGGTGCTGCAGTTGTTACCCCCTTTAGCTGGTTGAACAATTCTGGTCCACTGTAGGTGCATAAATTTCTTAGAATTCTAGCTGCATTGACCCGAAGCAATGGATCTTTCAATGCTTCTTCGAGCCTTTCTAGTACTCTCAACTTCAAAATTCGATGGCAGTTATTCTTGCTTTCCGAAACCAGCATTGCAAGGGCCTCACCCGCAACAATTTTTATATGTTTCTGATTTTCTGGTATGTTGTGCCTGAAAAAAATGTTGAAAAGTTCTTTAAGCACTCCACCAGTGCCCCCTATTCTTTCCGTTGCATCCTCTTCCAATGCCAGGCTGGTCAAAATTTCTATGCCCAGTTTCTGTAGAAGAGGATGCTTCTCTCCATGTCTCAAAATGTCTCTAATATTGCTGATGGTGAAAACTATCTCTGAAATCTCTCTTCGAAGATATTTCCCAGTAGTGCCAACAGTGCTAGCCAACATCTTCACCAGTTGCAAAGATCTCTTCACGGTTACGACTTGCGTTGAAGTAACATTTTCACTCTTCAGCAACCATTCTTCAGCATGTGTGAAGTCTATGATCTTTGGAAGAAGGCCCCTTGTGTTTCCAATCTTTCCACAGTTGTCAAGATCACGTGCAAGTTTTTTGAGTATGAGGAGTCCCAATTGGTTAAATGTACAGAACCCATAATATTGGTGATCAAATACAAGTTTCTTTTCCCCTATCTCATCAGCTGCAGGAATTACACTCCTATTAGTTTTCAAAAGGGATGATATTGATTCCATTGCTCCTGGTATTCCAGCTATGCGGAGAGAGTTCTGCTTTTTGCCAGCTAATTTTGACAAAATCTCTGCAGCCGAGAGCCTAATCTCTTCCTCCTTAGGGTCTGTCCAATTCAACATCTCAACTAGTCTCTCCGCCACTGATATATCAATTCCAATCTTTTGAAGGGTATCATCAGAAAATCTTTCACTGACTGAAAACTGTCTAAGAATTCTTGCTCCAATGAGCTGCTCATCAGGTGAGTTAGAAGCCAACAAGTCCATAGAGAAACTCACCATATCCATTTTCAAGCCATCAAATATGCTTCCATTGACACATCTTGAATAGGCATCATAGAAGAACCTTCTAGTGGACACCATTCCCCGTGGCCCCAACTCACACTCCTTGTTAACCTCTTCCAACAGCTTGCAATAGCTGACTTGCCACTCCCAATAGGCCTTTTCCATCAGAAACAACAGAGCTTCTGCAAGAGCCAACGCATAGAAGATGGAAAGAGCTGATTTGCGGTTCCTCTTGTCAGTGTCTCCCTTTGCCACCTCTCCGTAGTTATGCATCACGAGCTTTATTAACGAGAGAACCACACAAGCCGTTGCAGAAAGAAGCTGTAGCCAATAGAGAAGCCTACTAACATGCCTTGAAAGGAAAAACCATTTAGCATATGGTAGGAGTGGAACATCTGAGCTAACCCACATCCTAGTTGGTGTCCTTGTTGGGGTAGCATCAGCTGCGACATATTGGTGGTGATGGTTCTGAATCAAATGAGAAATATCAAAGCAAAAAAATATTAGTAGTTATGGTATTCCAATTGAAAGCAAATGCTAAAAAAAGAACACAAGCTTTTAACACGGGAAAGCTTCAGTCTTTTATATATCTCGATACAAATTGGATGCAAAAAGATGTGTACTAGCAAAGTCTTTGCAGTATGCTAGAGTTTATTGATATGATTTACTTACCAACAACCAAGCATATATTTTCAGTGATGTCTATTCATAAATACATACATATTTTAACGAAAGATAGAATACTTTATTAATTTTAAAAATCTCTAAAAGTATTGCTTTTTGTGAAGGGGATTACCACTACCTCAGTGATAGACCATGTGGCTTGGTGCTGCCATTCAAGTTCATGGCTCCTGCTGAAAATCCTGGTTCCTTCAACAACAAGGATGATGGTGATGAACCAGAAGTCGGTTTTTTCTAAGGTGATGGCGAAACCACCGAGAAGGACAACGGTTGCCCATATGAAACCGAGAGTTCCCAACCCGGTGGCTGCTTTTTCAAGCACTGCAAGCTGGAGGGCAAAAAGGGTGAGCTTCTTTTCCGGTGCTGAGGTTGTTGGAGAGACAGAATTGACAGTGCTGTTACTGTCAAACTTGTCTATGCTGCTGAGGCCACGAGGCTCAAACATGGTGGTGCCTATGCTGATGGTTTCGCTGAGCCTCACCATTTGGAGTTCATCCACTTGTACATGAATGCTTCCCTCTCCTTCCATTGTACATGAAAGCTAGCTGCAATATGCAACCACTGAATTTGTTGAAGGTTGACAAAAGATGATGTGATATATAATGAAAGTTTTATAGAAGTGTGATGACAGAAGGAGAGTTTTATACAAGAATGAGAATGGCAAGCTTTGGGGGCACGCTCATGGTGTGGTATGGCATGATAAGAGTAACTTCAAGCTTTTCTTTCTGCCCACTAACTTGTCCAAAGGGTTAACGTTGCTTTCTTTGCTAAATTTCCTCAAGGTTTCATATTAGAACTTTAGCAAACATCATTTGGATAAAGCATGAAATTATGGACATACTGTGTGACATTATTATGTGACATAGTACACATCCTCAAAATAATTGCCATTTGACTCTTTCCATGCCAATTTCTTCCTTAGAAGAAACCTAATCAAACATTTTGTTAATATACAGCACTGCCGAATTTCCTGTTTGTGGATTGCAAGTTACTAATCAGGCCGTGTCATTGGGGCATAAACCTTGGAGTATACGGTTGGATACATTAATGCGATTCAAACTACAAATAAAATAAGACAAAATTTAAAGTTATCGTACTATAAATGTTTCTCTACACCATCATTTTATTGAACCTATCGCTTAATTTTAATAAGTGTAATATAAATATTGGTGTTAAATTGTGTAAATTATTAAAATAGATATTTAATTTTACTTAAATTAATGTAAGAAGATGTCAATATAATACATAAATTTTGTGATTAGGCTGTTCATGCGTGGTACCATTTTATGCACCAGATTTGGGAATACTGGCTGTGATCATTTCAAATTCATCCCAAACTGTTTATAGCCATTGATTAGACCAAACTTGATTTAATATATTTATTTATATTTACGAAATCACAATAATGTTTTGACATCTAAAATTTTCTTACACCCATTTAATATTACAGTACGTTACATTTAACTTTCTCTCTTTCTTTACAAATATTTTTTTATAATTATTTTATTCCTACATGAGTCAAATGGTTATCATGAAACAACTTTTTTTTTTCATTTCTAAATCATATTCAGAAATAGATGTTGATCATACCAAATGAAATTCATAAAACCTAATTATTAATTTCAAGGTAGAATATAAACAATATAAAATAATGTAACTTTGTTTTATTTTATTTTCATATTTATATTATTTTATCAATGATTGGGTTTTACTTTTGCAAATCTTAAATACTATTAGTTTTTCTTAACAAGGATTAGTTTTGAACTGGAAACATATTTAATGTTTATTATTTCGTTTACTCAAATCTTGAATAATAGTGATAATAAGTTGAATTATTTTGAAGGTCTCTAAATTATTCCACAATTTACAGTTAGATTTATAAGTTATTTTTAATTTAGTTCCCGATCTTATATTAGTTTCTAATCAGCTTCTTTCATCAAACAATTGTCATAAAATATTAAAGAAATAAATATGTTTTATAGATATTGATTAATCAAACTTATCCTAATTTTAATGAAAATTTTCAATATTAATATAATGTTCAGCATTTTAAATTGATATAAGGATGAAGATGACTATTTATATATTTATACTGTGTTTATGCCAATATCTCATACATATTTTACGTTTTAAATTATTAAAATAATTGTAGCTCGCTAACGAGCTTCAAAAACTCATTGATATTTTCTATAGTCTTTAATTTTATAATTTTTTTTCTACACAATTTTCCTTTTTTATATCTTAGTTATAGGCTTAAAATTTTAAAAACTCAAACTTTTATCATATTTTCTCTTATTTCAATCTTAATCATAATTTAATTTTTTTAATTTTGTTTAAATAATGTATTGTGCATTTTACAAAACAAAAATCTCAATTTTATTGAATTAAATAACTTTAAAGAGATATATTTGATTATTTCTGCTTATTTTTTATATTTTTTATTTATTTTTAACATGATAATGTTTGATACTAAGTGAAACTGTTTAAATTGTTAAATCCTTAGTTTAATAAATAACATAAAACATTTATTTTATCTATTTTCTTTTACTCTCTTAATTTCAATTTGTTTAAAGAAATCTTGATTTTTGAAAAAAAAAACTTTCATATTCTTTTAATAATTTAACATGTTCGATATTCACATATTTTACTGATATTTTCAAGGTAAGTTTCTCATCATCAGAATTTTAATTACACATTTTTTTTTCTTTATATAATTTCGTTCATGCAATATAATACACTGTAGGATATACAATTCTCAACTTTACTGAATCAACATGTTTAATCATTTTTATAATTATTTAATCTTTATCAAATCTTTACTTGATAGTAATAATTTTATACATATATAATTAAATTTAAAACAGTTTACGATATTTCATTCAATTAACAATTAAGGATACAAATTATTAATTAAACTCTTCCATTGGAAGAGAGTCAGCCTCAAACCTGACCTGAAGAAACATAGAAAGATGGGATTGTTTGACCAAGACAATACAAAGCACTTATATTCTGCAAGTGAACACCACAAATTAGCAGCACCAGTAGCTGCATTGCCTTCATTCCATGTTTTTCAGATCATTCCTTCTCTGTTGGTAACGAACGAGACAGAAAGAATTGCACCATGTTGAACCTTCCAGACTTCAAATTGGTGAAGCAAAACGCAAGATCTAATAAAACATCAGCTGGAGACTTCTTTAGATTATAATCCCTTTAGCTCTCTCACTGATTGATGTTGTTGATGCTACGGCCACTCGTATCTTTGTTCAATTCAGATGATTGATTGATCTGGTTCTGTATGAACAACAAACTCAAATATGATGGCACAAGGCAATTGCAGGGCATAAATTCAACATTCCCAAAATCAATACCAACTACCACCAGGTCCCCCTTGAGCAGCAGCAACTTTGCGTGCTAGATATTGAGGCTTTGTCTGAAGTCCATTAGCACCTTCAATTCCTTCAACTGCCCTCTCAATTTTACAGTTTGGGTTTCTTCTTGGATATGAACAGCTTTGAGCAGCATACTTGGCTGAAACAGATGAGTTTTTACCCGTCTTCCGCTGCTCAGTCCCGGCCACCCCACTGTTGTTGTAATGCAGTACTGAACCTACAACTTTTCCTGGACGTGCAGCAACACCTGAGACATGTGAACCAAATTAGAAATAAGTAAGCTTGAAATACACTCATCAAAAGAATCTCAAAAAACCCACAAATCTATTTCAGTAATACAAGTCCTACTGTTTTCAGCCATTCACAGATAACTCCCCATCATGTGACAGAAGCAAGAACAAGTTCACACTACCAGAAACATACTTCTTATTGGGTATGTAAAAAGCCAATGAATAAAAAGAAAAAAGCCTCAACAACGAGCACACACTCTTTGAAGACAATGTCTGCCTTGCACATATATGAGATCAGGAAAGAAAGGGAAATGAAAAAGCAAAATACATACTACAATTAGTCATCAGACCTTTAATATTTTGAGGAGCTGGTAAAGGAAGCCTGGTCATTGGGATACCACCGGTCTTGTCTATTGCTGGCTTCTCAACTTCTTTGATGCTACACTTGGAGAGATCATCCGCAACCACTGCCATATTTTGCCTTTCGTTATCTGAATACAACACACATGGCCTGCATTTACAGTCTCAAATCAGCACAGTTGGCGTGCAGTTCAAGAGAAAATAAATATAAAGAAGCAATCGTGAAAGAGAAAAGCCATGTTTTCAGAACCATTAATAAAAATTAGGATACCTGGGTAATGATGCATGTTGCCTCTCAGGTGGAGTAACAGTTCCATCTTTTCCATAATGCTCTTCAAGATATGCAAATTGTTTTTTGAAATGGTCCACGGCACTATTTGAAAGACGTGTTAGCATATAAAAAATGCTGAAGTGATGTACTATGTAAAGTAGGATTGAAAGTTTACATGACTATATAAGCATGAAACTGCAGTTAATATTATATTTCAACAAATATAAACTCCAGGTAAAGTTTTAAAAAGTATTCATTAACAACATTAAAAGTAGGTATCCAAAGGAAGTGTTTAGGATGGTTGAGGATCTAAAGCAGAACAACATAAGAATAATTTGGTTGAAGGAGGAAAAAAATTCTATCTTATGGTAAACACGGAAATCATTAGAAGAAGGAGCAAATGCAGAAGAAGTGGAGAAGAAGAACAAAAAGGCTGACCAAACGTTATTATTTGATTGCTATATAGTATATCACTCCATGTTGAATTTAAATATATTGTCAAGCATACTTGAGCAAAGGAGTGAGAAGTGAAATAGAAATTTCGGTGCAAGTTCGGACAACAGTACCTTGGATACATGAATCCTGTTGGCTCTTCTCCGTTTAGATGTTCTTTTAACATCTTTGGATGGTATTCCAGAATCTCTCGGTATATAAGCTCTCGCACGTCTTCCTTTGTTATTCTACGTCTCTCAAATTCAAACTCCATCTTGGTAACTGGCTGAGAACAAGGCTCTCTCTCAACTTTGGCCAAGCCTTTAAAATATGGATCTGCTAGAGCCTAATTAAATCATACACAGTATTCTGATTAAAACTAATCATGATGTGTGGAAAGTTAAAAGATGGATGGAAATTTAACCTCGTCAGCAGTAGGTCGATCCTTAGGTTCAAATGCCAGCATTCTTTCTAAAACCCGAAGAGCAAGGGGATCTACATTGGGAAACTTTTGAGAGAAAGGAACTGGCTTCTTCTTGCGCATACTACTCAAGTATCTTCGAGCTTTCTCATTCCGTACCTGTTAATATACTTCCAAGGCTATATTAAGCAAAAAAATGAAGGACATAAATTTGCTAGAAGGATTGGCAAATGAACAACAGACCCTAGCAATGGCTTCAGGAGAGGGTGTTCCAAGAAAATCAGTCATGAGGTCTAATTGATGGACAACATTCTTTCCTGGGAAAAGAGGTTTCCCGGTTAAAAGTTCTGCGAAAATGCAGCCAATGCTCCATATGTCTATAGCAGGGGTATACTGAAAGAAAAGAAGATTGTAACATTAATTATCCATTGTCATTTCACAAACAATAACAATCATTCATTTTTTGTTTGTTTGACTAAAAGTAAACAATACATAACCAATAATTATTTAACTGTCAAGCTAAACCTTTTCAATTGGAAAACATTAGCGTACAAAACAAAACTTGATGAAATAGCTCAAGTCTCAACAAAGGTTCTTTTGTACATTAAGTTAACAGCAGTTTAAACAACATAAATTTCCAAAAGTTTCCTGGAATGCTAGCATATTGGCTTGAGGAAAGAGACAAGAAGGATGTGGGGGAGGTAAGCATGTTCCCAATTTTTAGATTCCAAGCAATAATAAATGAGATAAAGAGAGCAGTGATCCAGGATAAAAAAAAATTAACAGATACTGAACCTTGGAGAAAAAGGATCCACACAATTCAGGAGCCCTATACCACCGTGTAGCAACATAATCCTGTGAGGATACAATTGGTGAGCATAAACAACATGTGATGACCAGAGAAGGAAAACTTCGCTTAAGGTGAGTATTTCATAAGAAAAATATTCTTACTGTCCAAAATATAGCAGTTGGTGTATCATTGAAAGCCACTCTGGCAAGACCAAAGTCACAAATCTTCAGTTTGCAGTCAGCATTTGCTAAAATATTTTTCGGCTTCAGATCTCGGTGAAAAACATTTGCTACAAACCCATTAACAAGTTTAAATCAGCCACAATGGTTGTGATTTAGCAACTAGTTTTCGTATAAAACATTAACTACGAAAAAGGTACAGTGAGAAATTTAAAAACAAAATTTAGCCAAGTATAAAGATCATAACCTGTGTGTATATACTTTAAGCCTCGAAGAAGCTGATAGAGAAAAAACTGGTAATGCTCTGCAGTCAAATCATCATTTGCTTTGATGACCTGATGTAAATCAGATTCCATAAGTTCAAATACAACATATATATCTTTGAACTCCCTCCTAGAAGGAGGTAATAAAATATGCTTGATCTCCACAATATCAGGATGGCGTAAGAGTCTAAGAAGCTTGATCTCACGAAGGATGCGGGTGGCATCAGAAACGTGTTCAAATATGTCATTGATTTTCTTTATTGCAACCTTCTCTCCTGTGTGTGTATCATAAGCAGAGCAAACAACACCATAGCTTCCTTTGCCAATCACTTCCTCTATTCTGTATCTACTCCCTTCGCCATATTCTGTAAAGAAGTCTACATCTACAGATGACTGCATAAACACAACAAATTAGACTCTGCTTGAATATACCAAGTAAAGCCAAAGTCATGATTTAAATGAGCAGCAACACACATGAAACCAGATTAAGGTTTCATATCTTATACAAGTAGCAAGCACAGCATCTACAAACAGAAAAGAATAAAGCTACACAAAAGCTTTTAGACAATGGATATAAATGTAGTTAATTTATACAGGAGATTTAAAAAATCACCCAGGTACATTAGACTCAATTCTCTAACAGTAAGGAAAATTCTCTTTTCTAGAGATCTTAAATATAAAAAAAATGAATTTATAAAAAAGGAAATGAAACAAATAGTATATGTTTCATGTAGCTTTTCAAAAAAAAAATCATTAAAGCACAATTTGAAGTACCCAGTTAAAATGTAACAAGGAAAAGGAAAAAGGAATACTAAAACTAACTACATCACCGGCATACTTATTTTGGCTGCAGTAACAAGTATCTCAAATATTGCACGGGCTCAAAAGTTTAGGTAAATTTTAAAAAGATTAAAATAAAAAAAATGTTTAAAACTGTAGAATATATGCATGTCTGATTCAGATAAAATCCAAAAAACCTGCTATTAAAAGGGAAAATGTATAAAATTATAAATTAAATTAGCTTAATTTATTCAAATACATTAGACCAAAAAAGGTAAAAAAGAAGAAGAGAGAAGTTAGGAATAACATATAAACTGAAACATTGAGCTACTTTCAAATCTTGAAGCACAAGGTCCTGGTTCAAGCTTTGTTATTGCCTTAGTACATCAAGAGCATATATCTAGTTTAAAATATATAGACATTAATGATTGATTGAAAATGTCCAGCGAGATCTTGTAACAGCCGGTACCAAGCCCCAGTAAACGATAAAGGTTTTAAGCCATTGATAGCCAACCTAATATTGCTCAAACTCCCAACATAAAAGGGAAGTTAAAGCAGACTAAAGCGATCAGTGATTTCTAGTTAATAAGCCATGTATTTGATGGAAAAAGGGAGAATGTAAGGATGTTATCCCTATCTCAAAAGTAATACTTCATATTTGTTATATAATGGCGGATTATTCAGCCTTCTGTTTCATGAAAAAGATTTCCTATGTGCTATAAGATTTAAACTGACATGAACAAGTGAACAAGTTTATAAGATAATCCATTGCAATGGTCTGCGCTCAGTAGATAAGCTATGAACCAAAATAGCAGACAAAAAAGCTTAAAAGATGAAAAACTTTTTGCAGTACATCTCACAAGCCAAAATAACTGGGAACCAGGCATAATGCCATATGAAAAATACATTCAGAATAGAAAGAGATGTAAAAAAGTGTATGCAGTGACAGGGACCACGAATTACTGGAAGGTTTGAAAGAACAAAATTCAATACAAAGGGTACAAATCCTATCCAAGCAATGTACAGATGCAGAAATAACAAAACATGGAGTAATAATTCTCTTCACAAAAGTCTACCATGCTACGCTACATAAACATACATCTACCCAATGTGCTACCATGTTGATCGAGTTACTATACCTTTTTTCTCTGATCATGAGGCATATTGGAAACTAAGCATAAAACTCGATAATGATTGAACACCCCAACCGTAACCCAAATTCAAATCACTAAACTCCCACTTCCAGTTAATTTAGAATGGCACAAGAATCTCCAGATCACGAGGGATGATGAAAATGCAAAAGTCAAATAAAAGTGCAAAATAAAAAAATAGAAAAAGAGGATAAATTAAGAAGAAGAATAAAAAAAATAATAATAATAAAAAACTTTTGAGCTCAATAATGAGAAGGCAGACCCAGTAAAATTTGGTAGCTAAAATCAACAACGGTTGTGACAAAGGAACGTACTATACACTACACAGTACTGTACAGGGGCGGAGAACACGGAAGTGGAAACAAGAGCAACATAGACAATTTGGCGGCGGTACCAAAAGTGTAGTTGAAATGCCCAGTAAGAGATCACGTAGGAGAACGAGCTAGTCTAATGAATTAAGCATAGAACAAGCCGAAAAAACTAATCTTGTGGCGATAATCACTAAAAGGGCTAAAGGGGACGAATACTAAAATAATAAACAGAGCCAGAAGAAAAGGAAAGGGAGAAAGAGGGGAGTTGAAGAAGCGAATTCCAGAGGATAGAATGGAGAAGTGGGAGTGAGAAAAGGAAAAGGTTTTGGATCTGAAAGAGAGAAGTGGTGAATGTAGTTGATGATGAAGAAGGGTGTGGTGGTGGGAGGATGTATCAAGCTCGGAAACAGAAACACTGATAAAGGAACAAGGACTCCCAATTAACTACAGGTATCATGATTCCAACATCACTCCAATTTAAAACGACGGCTATTATAATCATTTTTTTTTCACTTCCACCATTTCATTCAATCATTTTCATATGTAATAATAGAATTATTTTTATTGCAACTATTTTAAAATTATATTTGAAAGCAATTTTAATTAATAGCTTAAAAAATAAATTCTTTCAGGTTTAATTTTGATATATTGTTTCGTATGACTTTTATGAAATTTATTATAAAAGCTCATGATTTTAAGTATAATGTAATTCATGATTATAAGTAAATATAATATAAATTATTATTATTAATTAAATTCTGCAAGACATAGTAATGATTTTAAATTCATCAACAAGAATATTTATATCTTTAAATTTGTTCTCCAAAGTGAAACTTTTATAAATTTTTGAAGAGATTTTTTTTTCTTAACACGTAATTGGATATGGTTTCGGGTGTAACATCGATTCACTAACATGTTCACTTTTTAGTTTTTTTCTTCGTCCCATCATTCGGAGGTCGTCCGGAGATATAGCTGCTAAATGTTCTCTTATACTTAAGTTAGTTGATTGTTTGTACGGAAGTGCAATGTAATAGTAATAAATTATAGTGAATGCGAACATTTATTCCTTACCTTTAATCTGTATTTATGTATTTATAGTTTTCAAGGGGCTTGAGATTAGTGAAATCTTAATCTTGATTTAATCTCAGTCTAGTATCTCTAATTACCATTTACTTTAATCTTTGTGAAAAAACCTGATTATTGACTTAGACCGAACGTTTTGATTCTGGTCATTCGGTCTTGTTTGTGGATTTTCACCACGTTTAATAATTGCTAGATTTCGTTTCGCTCATCAGAGTCATCCGATTTGTTTGGTTATAGGGTGATTGTATGGTCGAATGAGCCATACATATATATTAGAAACCAATTCTATTACTTGTAACCTTACTTTAAAAAAAAATACAAATGGTAATCAAACAATAACGACTTAACTTAAACAAAAATTCTAACAGGCAATCAATATTTAAACATAAAATTCTAAAACACACACCAAAACAAGAAATACAAAACAAAATTCCGGAATCTATAGATAACAAGACATGCCAAAGTTCAACGAAAAAAAAAGAACCTTAAACTCACAAAAAAAAATATAAAAACAAAAAAAAGAAAGAAATTAGAGAGATAACTATTGTGAAACAAATTAGCAATCCTAAAAGATAAAGATAATCTAAGACTAAAAAAATACATTAATAGAAAAAACATTAAAAAGAAGCCAAGGGGTTACTTAGGGGTGAGGTGGTGATGTTAATTATAACACAATGCGGGCAATGGTGATATTAATAAAAAAATACAGTGGAGGAAGAAAAATAAAAAAAAGGAGAATGAGAAATGAATGTCTAAATATCATGAGCATATTAGTCTCAACTCGTTTTTAAATTAGTTTCCATTTTACAATTTATTAAATTAAATGAGAGTTTTGAGAAAATAAAATTCAATTAACTCTTAAATATAATATATTATTAATTTAGAGTTGACTTGAATTTATATATAAAATGTCAATCGATTCAAATAGAAAATTAAGATAAATTTATTAAAAGTCATGGTAAATGAAAATTAAATTTAAATATTTTTTACTAAATAATCAACTCATATCATTCAAGTCAACTCAAACTAAAATTAAGTTTAGATAATTCAGACTAAATAATCAATTCATACCCTTCAACACTATTTTACTAAAATTAATTTATCCTATTTGAAGTCGTATAAACCTAAACCAACTTTATATTTTTAAGATCAAGCCAACCCAAGTAGACTTGAGTTAAAATCAAATTTTCTTTTTACAGCTAAAGTCGAATCCGTTAACACGGCTTCATTTTTCTTTTAAAGTGAAATTGTCATACTTGATTACCTTAATTATAACATTTCTTTTATGTCATTAAGGAAAATGGTTTTCTTTTTAATTTTTATTCTATTATGTTTCAATGATATTTATTTTTTATAATTAATTCTTTGTTTAAAATTAATTTAATAATAAAATAAGAAAAAGGATTTATGTTAGTAAAAATGTGAGAAAAATTAGAAGTAATTAAAATTAAATAACTAAAATAAAAATACATTGTCGAAAGTCTTAATATTTCGTTTTAGTTATTTATTTTAATTAATTTAAATTTTTCTGAAGTTCTTATTAATATAAATCACTTCAACTTTTTTCTTACTTTATTATCTTTGTTATATATTCAATTAATTAAATTAATTTTAAACATTAAATTAATTAAAAAATAATAAATAATAAATATACTTGAAATATAGTAAAATAAAAAATTTAAAAATCACTTTATTTAAAAAATATGTTTTTAATTGAAGTCGTCACATATACAATAACATAAAAATAAGTGAAGATGTGTTATGTGTAACGACTTTCCTTAAAAAAATTAAATTTTTACTACCTTATACAATTTCAACTATAATAGAAAAAAAATCACTTTTAACTAGTGCTATTTGTAATGATTTTATTTATAAAAAAACAAATCTATTCAGATTATACGACTTCAGACAAGATAAATCTAATTTATTTGAAATCATTTTAAATGATCTAAATCACACTACTTCAGACAAAACAGATCTAACTCAGTCGAAATCATTTTAAAAGATATTGTTTATTTTTTAATTTCATGGTCTCAATATTTACCTTAATATTTTAAAAATTTAACTTCATTCCAAAATATAAAAGTGAATTAAGATGGTAAATTAGTTGGTTAGATGTATTGGTTGAAACATAGTAGAGGCCAAATGTTCCTTTCCAGCGTATTGGGTGCAGATATGAGCTGTGGGTTGAAATCCTTTGGATTTTCAAACAGACAGGCAGTGAAATTTTCATGTGACGTTTTCGAATATTTTCGATTTTAAGATAAGAAGACAGCAGTTTAATATCCCTACATCTTATGCACTTGTTCACAACATCACCAACACAACTTTAAAAGTGTATTAGATCCATTCATTCCGCCCAATAATTCAACACATCCAACTACAACATGCTACACTCTCTCATTGCCACAATACACTTTTATTTCACTTTCTTTCGGACATGTTTCTCGTCACAGGTTCGACCAACTCAGATTAACTTTGTGTTGGAATCCATAAGTTGTAACACCAGGAACAACATGTTTAAATTAATTTTAAATATGAATTTTACATTAAAATATTTTCTAGATCTAACAACCAAATATCTGATAGACGTTAGCAAATTAGAATATCCTATCACCATAAGTTATCTTATCAATTTGGATGACTTGCGTCAGATGTAGTACAACTACACTCTATATAAGCATCAATAAGTCGGTGCTACCTCGTGTTATGACCATAATATCATTAAAAAATATTAGATTAGATTAACTTTACTATAACATTTTTTGGCTGAATAATAATTTTATTCTTATAACAATAATTCAATGTTTTTATTTTTATTTTTCATTCAATGTAACTATTTATGTTATATCAACGTTAACATCATTTAAAACATGATAAACTAGTATTTACATGTACAATAATCCAACACAAAGTTAAAAATATTAAAAATGCTATTAAGTCGCATTTTAAAAATATATCTGACTTAAAATTAAAGATGACAAAAAAAAGACAAGTCTGGCGAGTCCAGTATAAAAAGAGTCAAAACAACATTTTCAACCAGAAAGCCTACACTTCATTTTAATAAAGCTCAACTTCATATTATGAGACCTCACAAATTAGATTTCATGTTTCATATTATATTATCTTCATATATGTTGTTAATTTTATTATTTTTACATTTAACAGAGTTATCCATGTATATCGTCTACTATGTTGTTTCTCAAAGTGTCCACAACACTATTCACAATATCATATTTCATAGTTTTGACCTTATTTAGACCGTCATCCAGATTAAAAAATGTAACTTGAATGTGTAAACATATATTAAGAGGAACAAAGAATAAAACATGTGTAAACCCCATAACCATACTATTATGCATACGAAATGTTGCAGCTATTGAAGATGGATGACAGAAAGCAAGCATTACAAAGACAAACACAATCATCTACATTAAATAAGATGATAACATTCATCTACTTAGTTCATCTACATTAAATAAGATAATCACGTTCATCCACTTAGTTCACATATTACTTATATTTAGAAAGCTTGGACAAATTCCAATGTGTTAATGATAAAAAAGATAGATTTTGAATATGGAAAAAATTGGAATTCAACAGAGAATATGCTCACCAACGTGATTTATGTTGAAAACAAATCACCTACAAGCTAGACAAACAGAAAAATAACATCATTTCCTAGAACTATTGTACATGAGGTAGAAGGTTCATTACACAACAAGAACTACTTCAAACGAAAACGAAGACAAGAAACAATTACTCGTCATTACTATAGTCTAAAGAATAGTGAAGAGGTTCATAGCAAGAACAAAACATGCATGAAATCTAAAAGAAAACAAAAATCTTACATAACTAAAATTTACTTCATGTTTTATCTTTCCAATTCGATGATAAATGGTTTAATCATTAAATTTGATAATAAATAATTATTAGATTAAGTAAAGAAATTTAAATTTGACTTTCACACTTCCATGAATATAAAAACCTTCTGTATTATTCAATGATCACTGTAGACAATAATTAAATTAGTTTTGATATTGATATTAATCCTAATTATTTAATATACGACTTTTTCTATGATTATAATTTTACTCTCTTATTGCTAGTCTAAGAGTTAGATTTGCCTCAATTATTTGTCTCTTACCTTCAGCTTTATTCAAATTATTTGTCTCTTAACTCAATTTTACCACCCTTTTCGGCATCATTTACTAAAACAATTAATGCATTATTATTTATTCTAGCAAAGCCTCCATCAGAGTTATTGTTAACCATTGATTTTAAGACGAAATTGCAAAATACTTATACTATGCACTGACTACAAACATATTTAAGAGAAACACATTAACATAACCACCTTTATTTGTCATCTACTATAATTCTCACCAAGCATCCTCTATTTCAAATCAAAATTTTCAATTTGAACGGCGGTCCAAGAATATGATCAAAACTACGACATATGGTACTCTGGTAGCGTTGTAAGCACTTTGAAAAAACAACACAGTAAAAGAATTAACAAATGTGTCATCATGAATACTTATGCTAAATGTAATAAATAATAAAACTACTAACATATATTATAAAACACGTTCTACGAAATCAAATTCTATAACATAAAGCTGAACTGTGTTAATATAAAATGTCACTACACAATTTTTTTTTAATAAAACCAGACTACCGGACCAAGTTGGTTTGGACTCCCAGAGTAAAACACTATCCCAACCTATCTTCTATGACCAGGCTGACAGGCTGACCCACCAAACATAACTTATTTCGCCATCCCTACTTCAAATTCAATAATAAATAATTCCATTTGTTAGAAATGTAAAACAAAAAATAAAGTTTGCGAACAATTACCGCTTTATTCACCCTTACTTCTTCCTGAAAATTACGAAAGAACGTTTCTAAGAAAAACCAATTCGTTGCTGTTGTCTTGTCTTTATTTCATATCACTCTTCTTTTCACTGTTCATTATGTTTAATTGAACTTCCAATTTCACCCCAAGACAGACCCACCCTAACCACCACAACCATTTAACAAGTTAAAAGAATAACTCGTTACCACGGGCCGTCACAACTTATGAAGAACTTAAAATAATCGATGAAAGCAACTAAATTCAACGCAAATTAGACTACAACTAGCAGATTACGATGCTATGGAAATTATGACCACAATTGTCACCAAAAAGTTTATCCCAGGACGCTGTTAATCCGCCCCTTTACAAGAGGTGTACACTTCTTCGATGAGGCCATAATATAACAATAAACTTAAAAGGGGCAACATTTTTCTTCGAACTAAATTGATAGTCTACCACTCAAGGGTAAAATATTAATAGTTAAGAAGCTGGAAAGGCTGAAAATAGCTTGAGAAGCTCGTTTTAATATCAAATTAAAATCAGCATAATCTAATAGTGATTTGAGGACATGACATTTTTTTCTGGAAGCATAAATAAACTAGTTTCAAAATTCAATCTATTCAACGGCAATATGAAACTATTACTCATCCACATAATCTCAAACTTCGCTGGGCTTCAAGTTTCTAAACAAAGGTCTCACAAGTTAAAACAACTTGGCAAGTACATTTTGGTAGAAGAAAAATAATGATAAAGAAAGCATAAAAGTTTCAGTTACCAACTTTGCAAACAAAATAAAAAGCATCACAAACCACCTCCTGCTAAGATGATATAATAACTAGTGACTAGCATATCCTCCATTGCAACCGGTGAATCTCAAAACTGAAATCACTTCCATCCTCAATTGAAAAATAACCTAGTAGAAGAAACCCAGTACCTTACCACCAACATTTTTCCTCCTGGCCTCTTCATGATCCATAATGCCAGCAGAGGTTGTCAATACAATATACCCAAACTGCATAATTAGTGTAAATCAAAAATGGTCAGTGATAAGTAGAGGAACCATTAGTATCCAACATCACTCAGTAGTAAATCACACATAATTCAATTTTTGACATGATGTTAGAGAGTTAACGCCACAGCCCCGCTAGAAAAAACAAACCAACCTTAGCACATAGCCTACAAAATTATAACCCAATCAACACAAAAAAATTTCACAACACTTAAGAAAAATACTGAAATAAGTTTTAATTCCATGGCACTATACAAGCATCATGTTGTGTTTAAGGTTCACATAAACACGCATATGAACACAACCCAAAATATATACAAATAAATAAATTTAACTGACCTGTCTTGAGGGGAGAAGCCTAGCAGTCCAAGGTTCTATGTCTTTGACACCAACATCAAAACGGGGACTAATAACCCCACACTTGTTCAATCTACCGTTCAACTCAACCACGATTTTACCAGCCCTGTGGTCATCAACATACTCAAACTCTCCGATGTATCCTACACAATCGAGCACCCGAATGCAACAATAATTCAACACACAAACTAAATCATTAATCAGAAAAAAAAAACATTAATAACAGATTGATACCGTGCTTTTGCATCACCAGAAGGAATTTAATAATCACTTTGGAGGATGGCCTGATCATGACTTGACGCTTCCCCCTTTTCTCGGCATTGTACATGCTCTTGAGAGCATCGTTCAAGACACTAACCCTCACCATACTCACTAACTGACACGCAAATTGCAATCAGAGTCAATCAATTATAATTAAGGCTAAAAACTATATCACACCCTCAAATGAAACCAACTATTTGGAAACGAGCGATTAATACTAATCTTACCAACAGAGAAGAGAAGCCTCTGGGATGCTGCGCCGGTGCTCTTCCTTTCAGAACTAAGCGACAATCACGAAAAGCGCAAATAAGAAGGCTTGGGACTCTGTATTTAGGGTTTAGGAGCTGGAGAGCCTCTTATTGGGCCCATTTTGGGCTTCAACCCTTGCTAATTTATTTTTGCACTTTTATAATTCCAACCTGCACCCGATAAATTTGTCATGACAATATTGCATTTAGATAGTAAATTTCAAAATATAAAATAAAAAATTATTTTATATTATGTTGACAATATTAGTATCGAGATTTTGTATTTAATTTTGTTCATGTTTTTAATTTTAAATTTAATTGAGTTTCATATTTTTTAGTTCAACAATATTTTTCCTTTTTAAAATAAAACCAAATTAATAATTAAAAGTAATTACAATATATATATATATATATATATATATATATATAATATGATTTTTTAGAATATATATATACTAAATCACTTAATTTAAATATTAAATTAATTTTATTTTACATTTTTTACATTATAAAATTCCTATTTTAAACTTAATTCTTTTTAAATATTTAAATGATAATTGTAAAGTAACATTTGTAATTTTTTAATTTTAATATTCAAAAAAAAATTTAATATTTATATTTCTAAAATTTTATAATTAAAATTTTTTTTAATATTTATAAAATTTTTTATATTTGTAATTTTAATAATTAAAAAATTTTATTTCAAATATTAAAATTTAAAATTACAAAGTGTTACTTTATATTTATATTTTTAATATTTTAAAAACATTGAAATTTTAAAATAAATACTTTTTAAAATTTAAATTAAAAAAATAAATATTTAAATGAATTGATTTGATGTATAAATCTTAAAATATTATTTTAACATGTATAAATAACTTTTTATATTTAACATAAATAACCTAATTGAATTATTTTAACAAAAATTAATACTTAATTAGTAGAAAAAAACTATTGAAGAATTGAAACAAAAATTATAACCAAACAATAATTTTAGACTAAAAATTGTGACATGCTACAAATTATAATAATTATGAAAGTATACAAATATGTTAAAAGAATTGGTTAATAATGATTTAATTTAAAAAACATTAAATATGGTTAAATATTATAAGATATTCTTAAATATCAAACTGATTATCTAAAAATAAAATAGTTTTAAGTTATTCACTGGATAGGTCATATTAAATTAATGTCCTTTACAATCGATTTAATATGTTGACATTACATTCCAATTTAAAATATTTTCTAATATTCACAAATTGTTTTCTAAATTAAATCAGTTTAATTAAATTAAATCGATTTCATTACAAATAGTTTTATATTCAGTTCTAATATTACTATTTTTCAATAATGATAACATATGTGTGTATAAGAGTTATTTAAGTTTATAATTTTTATTGAAAAATATTTTTGAACATACGATAAAATTTGTGGTTATAATAGTTTTTATTTATGTTAGTTCCCTTATATATGTTTCTGTAATTATAAATGTCATAGATGTTTATATTTTATAGGAACACAGATGATAATAATATAAGTATGGTAGGATATGCACACTAATACAAAAAATGAGAATTGTGCCATGCTTGGGACACTATTAGAGAAATTATTATTATTTTTTATTTTGTCAAACTAATAAAGTACAGTGATTTAAGACATGATTTTTTTTTTGGAGATTTAAATAAAGTATGGTAATTTTATTTTTAAATGACTATTTGAAATAAGGTTATTCGTCTAACAATTTACTTTATGGAAGAAAAAAATTACAAAATTATTAACAATTATGTTAAAATTTGGCCCCTGTGTCAACCTAGAAATAACAAAATTATCCTTTAGAGTATTATTATAAATTTAAATGTTAAAAGAACCTTTAAATTATTTCTCGTTGATATTTATTGAAATGATTTAATAGCTAATTTTATTCTTGATTGACAAATCCTAATTTAGTCATTTATTTTAAAAGTGTTGAAATAGATTGTCACATTTAAAATTTTGAGTCAAATTAGTCTCTTCCGTTAAATATAAACGAACGCGTTAAATATTTGATAATTTGACAGAAAACATTATTCACATATTATTTTATAAGAGTGATTCTCCCTGCACCTCACAACCCTCGTCCTGCACCTCCAAAACAAATTTTAATTCCAACTTATGCCCTTGCGACAGTCAACGAGGAGAGAGAGGAATATTTTGGATTTTTAAAAAGTTGAGGAAAACTTAACTCCTCTTCTATGCCGCATCTCACGATCAAACCCTATACCTACACCCCCTCCTTTGCAAACAGTCTCCTCTCACTTTTTCACTCCATCCTTCTCCTCTCTACCATTGTGTCCCTGTATCTTCTCTCCGCTGCGTTCCTGCCATTGTTGCTCGCGTTCCTCCGTTGTTTTCGTCACAAATCTGGCGTCCAGAGGTTAGTAGCTTGCATCTGCTGTGTATTTTTGTTTGCTGTAATCTGTGGTTCGTGTTCGTCGTGGTTCGTGTTCGGTCACCGGAGCTCGCTGGAGGTGGACGTCCGCAATTGGAAGTGCGGAAGGGGATCAGAACACATTTCGATATGCGACAAGGAGAAACGCAGTTCGATCTGCGGTAAGCTCAAACCGCAGTTCGATCTGAGGCACACATATACAACCGCGTTTCGATGTGCGGAAGCAGATAACCGGAGGTGGTAAAAGCATTGGAGCAGCTTCAGGAATCAAAGGACATGCAGAGAAAAGGTGTTGATCATAAACATCATCATGTACGCAATTCCGGCCAAGGCCGATCAACCGGCACCCCTGGTGGTGCAGATGTGCCTAGAATTGCTTCTGCTTATCCTAGACCTACAGCTTCTCTCCTTGGCGGTTGATACACTTTTGTGATGCGACAAGTAGGAAGCAGAATACACAGGATTCAGAGGTTTAGGTCTGGCATGAACCATATTTATGTAAGCAATGTATAGTTTGCATTATTTCTGTTATATTTTGTGCTATATATAGATTTTTTTTTGCTGTTGTGGTCCTGATTGTTAGACATGCAAGAGTCTAATGTGGATCCTTGAGATTATGGTGTTCATTAATTTTGAACCCTGTAGAAATTTGCAACACTGCCCATGTGGTTTATGCTCTTCATATTTATCTTTTGCATTAAATATGTGAAAAAATCTTAATAATGTTGACTACCTGACATCCCTCCCCAACCACCATGTGCACCCTGCTTTTCATCTGCTTCAAATCATCCTGGTAGCATTGTGGGTCACTTATGGTTCAACCACCTGTGACATTTGTTGCAGTGACATGGATCTGGGAGAATCATTTTAAGTTATTTCTTGAAAATATAAAAGTATACAAACCAGTGAAGTTTCTTTTGTTATCAAGTTTTCTTAATTAATTTTCAGTATATATCTAAAGTATATGATTGTATATACCGCAGTCTGCACATTCAATTCAGCATGTATCTATTTATTTATTGATCCGTGTGTTCACACATTACAACATTATAGAAAAATGTTTTAAAATGTTGAAATTCACTCTAACCAAATCAGGTTCAATATATTAGAATATATATTGAGACTAAGAAGTTATTGTCTGGTTTGTAATGGAATAAATTAAGTAAATATCACTCTAACCAAATACACACATATCACAAACCGCACTTCAAAGTGCGGCCTCAAAATAAAAAACGCACTTCGAAGTGCGGTTGCGTCTTTTCGCACCTTGAAGTGCGGTTGCGTACCTGTCTTCTTCCTTCTTCTTCCTCTTACCGTCACAGCATATCTCCAAATCTTCCAACAGCACTACCACCACCCCGAGAATTTTAACAACAACTCAATCCAATTCAATACACAGTAAACAAGTGAAGTGAAGAAAAATAACTTGCTACAGTGCAAAACGAAGAACAGGGCACCTGAGGGTTTATAACCAAAAAATAGTTTTGTGGTTGGCAGTTAGAAAAATGGTTGGGGGTTAAAAAAATTAAATTCATTAATTACGTTTTGACTTTTTATTAAATGAAGGGCAAAGAGGTAAATTTGGGAATGCAGGATGAACTGAGTGAGGTGTAGGAAGAATCACTCATTTTATAAATGTATTTCTTTCCTTCTTTCTCCTTAATACAAATTTCTAGGTGCGTAGAATAGTGTGTCAGTCTGCAATGGGAATTGTATTATGCAACTATTTCTCTAAACAAAACTCCAAAAAGATCACAATAAGCCTTACACTCTTTTATAATTTAAGTCTAATATAATAAATTGCAATTTGATATTAAAAAATACAGTAAGAAAATTTATTATAAAATTAAATTAAAATTTAAAATTCACACTAATAAACATTTAATTTTATTATTTTTAAGAACTTTATATAAAAATTAAAATAATTTTACTGTTTGAAACCAAAATACATAAAAACAATTTCTATCACAATGCAATACACATTACAAGAAATAAATATGTGCAAGCTAAGTAAACAAAGCCATGTTAATTTTTGTGTACGAAAGGCACAAACAACATTTTGATACAAAATAATTGCCAATTGAAAGTAAAAAAGAGTATGCAAAAAAGTAGAAGAGAAAGTATTTAAAGTAGAAGAAAAAAAACTGAGAATAATGTGCATTGTACAGAAAAATAGAAGAGAGAAAAAAATAGTTAACGTCGTTTGTACGGATTTAACGAAAGAGATTTCATTGATGCAAATTTTATTAAGTGAAGACATAATTGACACACTTTTTAAAAGATTAACTAATTTGACATTTTCGAGCAAAACTTGGGATAAAATATGATATTAAACCTATTGAAATAGAGTGAATCTTCCTACACCTCCCTCACCTCATCCTGCACCCCCAAATTTACCTGTTTGCCCTTCATTTAATAAAAAGTCAAAACGGTAATTAATGAATTTAATTTTTTTAACCCCCAACCATTTTCTTAACTCCCAACCACAAAAATATTTTTTGGTTATAAACCCCGAGGTGCCTGTTCTTGGTTTTGCACTATAGCAGCAAGTTATTTTTGTTCAATTTTCACTGGTTTACTGCATTGTAATTGGATTGAGTTGTGGTTAAAATTCTCGGGGTGGTGGTAGTGCTGTTGGAAATGAAAAAACATTTGAAAAAAAAAACAATTGAAAAACAAATATCATAACCAATATATATGGCAACAAGACGAACATATATTTCAACCAGACATTCAAATCAAACAGATATTTCAACCAGACATTCAAATCAAAGCCTATTCTGGAGATCACATATATGATATTTAATTAGATATTTAATTAAAAAACTAAGTCTCAAAACGCCTCTGCTCCTTGCCGCAGATCGAAGTCCGGCCTCTGTTCTCCTTGCCGCAGATCGAAGTCCGGCTTCTCCTTGCCGCAGATCGAAGTCCGGTGTGCCCCGATTATATGTGTGCCGCAGATCGAACTGCGTTTATCCTTGGTTCTGATGGCCAGCGAGCTCTCCGAACACGACCCACGATCCCAACCCAGCACATAACAACAAACAAATATATTACAGATTACAGGCAAGATGGTACTAACCTGGACGCCAGCTCAGATCTGTGAGGAAAACAAACGAGGAACGCGAGCAAAGCATCGTGGGATGGCAGAGACAAAGGACGGAGAGAAAAAGAGGGAGGAAGGAGGGGGTGTAGGTGTAGGGTTTCACTGCTGTGAGATGCGGCAGGGAGTGAGATGCGGAGGGAAGAAAGAGAGGAGTTAAAGTTTAGGGTTTAAAGTTTTACTAAACTTTTTAACCACAATATTTTTCTCTCTCTTCGTTGACTCACAAGGGCACACTTTGGAATTATAATTTTTTTTGGAGGTGCAGGACGAGGATGGTGAAGTGCAGAGAGAATGACTCATTGAAATATATCATCTTAGATCATGCAATAGATATTAAATACTTCAAAAACTATTTAAATATTTTGTTTTTTTAAATTATTTAGAAAAAAAGTTAATACTTTAGAAATGAAATCATTGGTATCGCAAATACTTGTGTACTTAGGAGTAATCTTCGTGGTAATTAAACTTCAAGTCATAAATTTTTTATTGCACAAATAAAAAAAAGTGTATTAAAATAAAATTTAAAAGAAAGAAACATTTTAAATTGAAAAAATAATACTTAATAACAATAAAAGACATCCTATATTATAAATAAATTAAATTTAAACTAAATTAATAGTTGACCATTCAATATGCATGATTTAATTGACCATTGAAGCATTTATTTTGGGGTATGCACTCAATGGATGGACTGGTTCTAGAGGAAAAGTACTAAAGAAGGAAGAAGCTTGGGAAGAGTACCAGAGAAGGAACAGCTATGTCCGGTTTTTCTGAATGATTTTAAATATAATTTTTTAAACAAAGAAAAATACAGTTTTTTAAACAAAGGAAAATACAAATTTTTAAATTATTTCAAATATGAAAATTTAAGAATTACAAATGTCACTTTATATTTATATTTTTAATATTTTAGAAAAATATTTTAAATATTTTAAAAATAACATAATTTTAAAATTGGTCTTTTGAAAATTTAAATTAAAAGATAAAAAAATTAAATATTTAAATAGAATGATTTATATATAAATTTTAAAAAATTAATTTAACATGTATATATAAGTTATAATCAGGGTTAATTACTTGGAGAAAGACAATGTTACTTTATTTTTAAAATGAAAAATAGAATTAAACTAAATCTAAATTTAAAATTTAAAAGATGAATTAAATACAAAATATTATGTAAAATATTTTGTAACACCGACACTAACACACGTAAGACACATTATACTAATGTTAATACATGATACTAACACTGTTGATAACGACTGAAACACGCAAAACAAAAGAACGCTTAAAATATTTAAAAGAAAATGGAAATATTACAACACATGTTAATATCAATTTAACCAAAATCGCGTAATTGAATATTTTTACAAATACTGAGACTTAGTTAAAAAAAAATCAAATTGAAGATTGAAAGAAAAATTATGACCAAATAAGAATTTTAGACTAAAAATTATAAAATATTAGAAATTATAATAATTATGAAAATATAGTGGTTAAATATTTTAAATAAAAGATAAAATAGTTTGTTAATTACCTAATTAAAAAATATTAGGATCAAGATATTAAATACCTCAAAAATTATTTAAATATATTTTTTTAATTATTTAGAAAAGGTAATACTTTAGAAATGGAATTTGGTTTATTCACACTGTATCACAAATACTTGTGTGTGTACCTAGGAGTAATCTTCATGGTAATTAAACTTCAAGTAATGAATTTTTTATTGCACAGAAAAAAAAGTGTATTAAAATAAAGCAACATTTTAAATTGAAAAACAAATACTTAATAACAGTAATGAAAAATTCCTATATTATAAAAAAATTAAATTTAAACTAAATTAATATTTGACCATTCAATATGCATGATTTAGTTGACCATTGAAGCATTTATTTTGGGATATGCACTCAAAGGACAAACTGGTCATACAGGAAAAGTACTAAAGAAGAAAGAAGCTTGGGAAGAGTACTAGAGAAGGAAGAGCTATCCTATGTCCAGTTCTTCTATCTTCTCTATATATTGAGTCATATGCTGCATGCAGAACAATGGAAGAAAAGTAAAATGAAGAGATACGGTAGAAGAGGAGTAAGGAGAAGGAACATAACCACTGTTCTTCTGCCAAGGGATTTGATCATTAAAGTTTTGTTGAGGTTGCCGGTTAAGTCTCTTGTTCGTTTCAAAAGTGTCTGTAAATCATGGTTTTCTTTAATCTCTGATCCCCACTTTGCAATTTCACATTTTGAACTTGCTGCAGCATGCACGGAGAGACTTCTGTTGTTGGAATCCAGTGTTCCTGAAGTCCGATCCATAGACTTCAATGCACCTCTCCACGATGATTCTGCTTCGGCTACATTAAACCTCAACTTTCTGCCCCCAGAATCCTTTGGTGGTGAGCTTATGGGTTCTTGTAGGGGGTTTGTGCTTTCGTGTGGCCTAAGTCTCTGTTTGTGGAATCCTTCAACAGGTATCCACAAACAAGTGTGTCCTTCACCTATTGCATCTATGGATGCCATGTTTTTCCCTTTTCTCTATGGTTTTGGGTATGACCCATCAACAGATGACTACTTGGTGGTTCAAGCCTCCTACGATGTAGACTTAGAACCTGCAACCCGTGTGGAGTTTTTCTCTGTCAGAGCTAATGCGTGGAAAGAAATCGAGGGCATTCATCTTTGTTACATGAATTGCGGTGATGAAGCCAGAACGGGGTCGCTCTTGAACGGTGCTATTCATTGGTTGGCTTGTCGTTATGATGTATCAACGACTGTTATCGTTGCTTTTGATTTAACAGAAAGGAGTTTTTCAGAGATACTTCTGCCTGAAGATTTAGCTTGCCAGTTTGATTTTTGCAATTTGGGAGTACTAGGAGGTTTTCTTTGTGTACACGTTGTGGGGTATGAAGAGTGTCCAGCAGAAATATGGGTGATGAAAGAGTACAAAATACAGTCATCTTGGAGTAAGAGTGTTGCTGTGGTTGTTGATGAGATTCCTGGCTACTTCTCACTGATTTGCTCTACAAAAAGTGGTGATATTGTAGGGACAGATGGTTCTCAAGGATTGGTAAAATATAACAGCGAAGGAGAGCTGCTAGAGCATCGATCCTATTACGATGTTCGAGGAGGATTGCAAATGATTGTGTATAACGAGTCTCTACTTTCACTCTCTTACGATAGTGATCAAGCTGAAGAAGACTAACAATGAAATAGGCTGTGATACTTTTACTTTTTTCTTGCTATTATCCGTGTATTACCACTTGGAATTGTTCTTGTATAATAAAGCGTGAAAAATAAATACAACTTGTTGTGTTATTGTGTTATTGAAAAAGTAGAACAATATAAGGAATTGGTAACACAAACATACCAAAATAACAGATATGCAGCACTTAACAGAATACAAATTTTAATCATTGATGGTTTTTTTTTGTCACAGATTCTAGCATCAACAAGTATATCATGTGGTCTATAATGAAGAAGGTTAAATGACGGATAAATTTATCAGTTATAGTGCTGTGAAGAAGGTTAAAATTCGATATAATGGACGGTTCAAATTGCTGATGAATAATCTGTTAGAGCAGAAATTATTAATCAAATTTAATTTTTTCTAGCATTTTGTAATGCTAAGTGGGATGAAATTCACGTCATGGAAAGAGGTTTTTGACATTGTTTTCAACTGTATGAAATTGGACATAACATTTGTTCATTCCAATCAAGGGTAAATTTGGATCAATTATGGATTGAAAGATGGGAAGTTTTACATGATAAAACCTCAATTGATAACAAAAACATTAGTTAAATAAAAATAAATGTAAGAAGAACTTGAAAGCATATTCAATTATATTAAACTCTAATTGAGAGAAAAAGTAGTTACTCATGTAAGAGTTTTTTTCTCCCAAGAAGTTTGTGTCCAAAATCATAAAAATGGATTATTTTGAATACGATGAAAAGGTTTGGACCGTGTTCATATTATAAGAACAGATAAGATTCAAAACGACTGTGTTTGGCAGCATGTCAATGGAATTACCCTAGGTCATCATTTCGTGTAATTCTTAAAACTCATAAAAAGAATCATTATTAAAAAAATGAGCTGAATTAGAGTTCATTAATATAATAGACAAGTCTGCCAAGGCTTAATAAAATGTTTTTTATTAATAAGATAGTAGAAAGTTGAAAGTAAAATATATAATTAAAATTAGTAGATTGTAAATAAAAAATTAAAAAAATGCAAATGCTTGTTTTTTCTCCTTTTTCAATTACATTAATAAATAATTTTAACAAACACTTTTAATATTAATCGTTTACCATCACTGGTTACCAACTTTGAACTACATACTAATTATTTCAGTTTTCAACTACCTTACTAGCAAGTTTTGCAGCTAATTTTATTAAACATATTCGGAACATTCTTTTTGTATACCTTTCTCTTTGGTATTTATAATTGATTAACTTGTCTCGATAACTTTTTGTATGGTATTTTGCTTGTTATAAATTTAGGAAGTATAAAGAAAAAAAAATATGCAAATTTTATCCACAATTGTGTTATTTACAATCTCTTCAGTTCATGCTGATAGATTTATTTCAAATTGAAATTCACATTTTTTTAGTTTATATTCAATCTATTTAATTAAATTTACATTGAATATTTTATATCTAAAAAAAATCCAAAATTAGTGTTAATTTTAAGAAATTTGGTCAAAACAAATTTTTTTATTGAATTCAGCTGGAATATTTTCTAAGCAATCTACAAAACATGTATTTGATCATATAACCTCGATTGGAATATTCTCAAATTGGCCTTGATTGAGATATCATGCGCAAGAACTCGACTATGACATTGTTAGTGAGGGATCAACCAAAACTTTTTTATGACTTGATCTATAGAAAAACCTACAGGGTGTTGCTACTTCCATCACCACACCTTTCTCCCTCCACCTTCCCAATTTTTTTTAATTCTAATTATATCCTCAGATTTTCTTTTTTTTTACTTTTACTATTTTAATTTATTTCAAACCTAGTTCTCCTACTTTACTTCCTGTACCCAATCTTTCCATCTCTCATTTCCATTTAACAATTTGTCTTTCGTTTTACTCTGCAATCTTATTTGTCTTCTCTGTTTCACTTCTCCTCCTCCGGTTCTTTCTTCTTCATTTTCCTTACTTTATTAAAATACATTAAAAATATATTCAAAAATAATAAATCAAAACATTTAAATTAAATTATTAAAATATTCCCAAAATAAAGAATAAACTAATAAAACAAACCCTAAAATAAAAAACGTAACCTTTAGACATCTTCAACGGATGTCAACATCCGTTTAAGGAAAAACGGATGCTTAAACGGATGTTGACATCCGTTTTACCTTAAACGGATGTTGACATCCGTTTTACCTTAAACGGATGTTGACATCCGTTTTACCTTAAACGGATGTTGACATCCGTTTTACCTTAAACGGATGTTGACATCCGTTTTACCTTAAACGGATGTTGACATCCGTTGAAGGATGTTGACATCCGTTGAAGGATGTTGACATCCGTTGAAGGATGTTGACATCCGTTGAAGGATGTCACCTCCGTTTAAAGGTTACATTTTTTATTTTAGGGTTTTATTTGAAGGTTTATTCGAATACGCACGTGGAGGAAGCAACACACGCACTGCATCACGAGAGCGACACTGCACCACGAGAGGGAGACTGCTTGATAATTCTTTCCACCACCACCAACCTTTGCAACTTGTAGTATCTCACAGCAATGAAAGAAAGAGAGGAAGAAATATAATGTTAAAATGAAAGAAAAATATTTTACTTATGTACGGGAGACTAGAATAGGTTATTAGTGAAATAGGTTGTGAATGGATAAAATTAAAAAATAATAACCCTAAAAATAAAATTTTACTTAGGGGTAAAATAGTAAATGAGAGGTGAAGGGAGAAAGGTGTGGTGGTGGAGGGAGCAACACCCAAACCTACCCAAACCTACAAACTAGTAAATAAACTTAACTAGGCCAATGAATCTAAAAAGGCCAATAGATTTTTTCTTATTATTATTCTTTGTTTCCTAAATTGACTTCTGAGAAAAATATTTTTTAAAATGAAAATTAGTATATTTAATATTATTTTTCAATCAAATTAAATTTCATATAATTTAAACATTCAAAATCAAATTCTATCGTAGTTCATCCTCCTTTATTCACATGTTAGTTTCTCCTGTTCGGTCGGATACAGCCACTGTAATGAATGTATAAATAGCTGAAATTTAAGTGCTTATGATCGAGATTGAATTCAACAAAAACTCTGTAGTGTATTATTATCAGTATCAGCATATACACGTATTGAATGAGCGTTTAGAGAGAGAAAAAATCATGGCATAACAAACCAAAGGACGCAGAATCTATAAATACTTGCTTTTATGGATATGGATAAACCTATTACTAGAACAGCTGCATCTTTGAGCATTGTACAAAATAAACTTTACCTTGAGTTCAATGAATCGTCTTTTAGTGGTACAAAGAACCGAAAATTGGTTATAAGAAATATCTGAGCAGTGTATGAAGAGTCAGAAAGGAGAAACAAAATCACAGCTGTTTCACCATGAAGGAACTTTTACAACTGCAACCACCAACTGCACTGGGGTTTTCAGTCACCTGCACATGACACCAGAATCAGTAAATTGTCATCGGTTATATGCCTTAATGGTTTTAATATGCAACCTTAAACAAAGAACAAAGTAATGATAAATGATTATCACACGTCCCTTTTCTCCGTAGCACTCCTCGTATACATATTACAGCACTCAGAGTTATGTAAGTTTTCATATCAATACTTTTTTACAGACATACAACTCTATAGTATAGCTCTTGGTACAAATCATACAATTAGGTATTTATACGCATAACTGATTATTGTTAGTTACAGTTAAAATAAGGTTTTTTCCGATAACTGTTAGAAGTTCCACATTAAGTAGAAAAAGTTACTTAAGACTGTTCTCATCAAGCAAAAAAAGACTATCATCATATCATATGTTACTTAAGCCTTGAGAGACTCTCCCACCTAACAGACTAGTTTTTTGGGTTTAACTTTCCTTTGTGCTTTAGTCCTAACAATAAGTTTACTGAAAAGTGGATTGAACACAATTAATTTAGTTTGGATATAACAAAAAGTCAACTAAATGAGGAAAAAAATAGTATGTATGAAGCTGAAAGGGAAATACGTTGTTGGAAATTAATAAGTTATAAATTTTTAGATTCATGAAAAACACTTAATTTTTTAAAGAAACACTTGAATAAATTCCAGTTGATGTTCTAAACATTCAACTTATTTTATAAACAGCTTGTTTTTCTCATGGAAACAGCTGAAATTGAAGAAAATATAAGTTAAACCAAACATGCTATTGAAGTGCCGCTGCAAAACTTTCTCTTTAATAAACATGAAATCACGAAACGAACAAGAGAAAATAAGGTTGTGAAATCATTTAACAGTGGACCTAAACAGTGTTATCAAAGCTGGTAGTTATTGCTGATTCTGCTTACATAGGATAAGTAATATCAGAGTATGGAGTCATGCTTCATAAATGTTTTAGTATCAAAAGACAGAACAAGAAAAATTAAAGGTATTACGTGGCTGATTACAAATCAATTCAAATCTGTTTAGATTTAGATTGCAACAGGTTCACCTGGGAAAATTTTCTGGATAATTTCAGATAAATTCCAATTTTCTTTTTTTGGATTTCAAAAATCCCAAGAATTCGTGGATGGATTAGCAGTGTCCTCAGAAATCAGAACTATAACATAGTAGTGAAATCAGCAACACGAAAAATCCTAAACTCACACTATTAACACATGCAAATCAGCTAGACGACAACAATTATATGCATGCGTTATACTAAAGGAGCTAAATAGGTGTGCATCAATATTTTTTCTCAACCTTCCAAGAATACAGTATAGGGCGTGCTTGGCTTAGCCTATTTTTGGTGAAAGTTTTCATCTTTTTTCTTTTTAAAACCTTTTTATGAGAGCTTCTTGAAAAGAAAAAGGAAACATGTATTTCTTAAAAGCAATCAATTTATAAACGTGCACATAAAACATTCTTCCCTAGTTGTAACCATAAAAGTACAGTTCTGTCTCACAATAATGGTACAGTGCTAATATGAAGACAGCAGTTTATGCTCACTCACAAGTGCAATTGTCTTACCACGAAAGCTGAACGGATTAGCTCCTCAACATAATCAACAGTTGCCCCTTTTACAAATTCGTATGATATGTTGTCAACGATCAATTTAGTTCCTTCTTTCTCAAAAACTCTACAATGTAGCGATAAAAGTTGTCAGAACAAGGGCTTAGCGTATCATTATTGAAATTTCCAAGGGAAAAGGTAATACCTATCATCTGAGTTGATTCTGTCATCAAGATTAAAAACATATTGGAATCCAGAACATCCACCAGTTTCCACACTCAATCGAAGCATTTTTCCACTAGTCGATGATTCACTTGCTTCCAGTTCCTTTATTTTCTGTTACGTCACACGTTGTAGAAATGAGTCCATAATAAGTATTGATCGCACGTTGTAATATATATAGCTTCAGTGACTTATAAACATAATGAAATCACAGGAGTGGGTGATGAGGGTCCATGAATCAAACAAAATTTTAAACAAAAACATAGGGTCATCATAATCGACCACCGAAGCAAGATAATAGATTTTGGATTGCATTTATTTGTTAATTCACAGAGACAAAACCATGCAGCCATCCCTCTAGTAGGAGAGACAGGAATGCCTTAGTTTATTTCATTTCAATGAAAACAGAATTTTTCTATGTGAGACGGCCATACTGAGAACACTAACGCCTTTCTCTATATGCACACAGACTGTTGGAATTAATGAGACAATATTGACACTGAATGCGAAGCAGGGATCTAGCCTTGGAAAAATATGTCTACAATCAGAAGTAGGATCACAGACTTTCTCTCTTTTAATACAAGAGACTCTCCCAATCATCTCACCCAGATAAGGACGGATACAGTACTATGTTTCTTCTTTGTTACAATACCTACACCAGATATATCACTCGTTCTCTCTCCTTTTGAACTATACATATCATCTTAGGCAACTCTCTCAAGAATTACAAGTATATCTCTTTCCTTATAACGAGGTTTTCCATTTGCATGCCTCTCAATCTTTGGACTCTTCATGAATAAAAGGTGAGTGGTTCACAACACGTCTTTCTAGGAACAAACAATAACTAGCAAAACTTGATTCAATCCTTCTTACTTACACTTTGTCTGTATGGATAAAAAATTAGGTGTATTGGGTTAAGAGCTAACTGGAACCAGGATATACCCCACGGCTAAAAAATACCTACTGAGGCACTCACATATCATCCACTCACAAAGTACTCATAGTGGCAGTAGGGCTCAAACCCACATTCTTGTGAGGAATGAATCTTGCGGACAATCCTTTGTTGGGTACCTGCTTACTTATAGTTATAGTCACTGTTGTTTTTGCCACTAATTATGAACAAATTCCAACTCAAACATCATATTCTCACTTTTCCCAGTAGTTTATAATAATGAAGTTAGTATAATCGAATTTAGCAAGGATGACCCAACGATGCTATAAGCAGCATAACTGCATCTTCTAAACAATAGTCACATCACATAAATTATGTATTCCAACGACGTGCGCCAATCATCGAAGAATCACTGAACAAAGCATATTTGTGTTTTTCCCTATACTATAACGGGACACATAAAAAACCAGCAATGGTTGTTGAACCCCCAATTTTCCGTTTGCCAACTAGAAATCGAGGTACAAATCACGTATGCAAACCAATAGCTATATCAAACGAAAAATAAAAACATATTTTGATTGTATTAAGCAGTGACCATCAATTTACAGAAATCCTTGCTGGGTCTCGGCGGGCATAGAAAGAAACATAGATCGATGAGAAAATGATAAAATAATGAAAAAATGAAAAGGGGACATACTCGAACACAGTTTGGGGTGATGTGAACGGGCTCAGCGGAAGAAGAAGAGGGAGTGGCATGATGAAGAGTAGCGGGAGAAGCATAAGAAGAAGAAAGACGCAGGAGGTTTTGGTTGTGTCGGAATCGTGCTGCCCAGTGTAGAGCAAGGCTTCGAATCATTGGTCCGTCGCTTGTGTTTTCTCCCAAATGTGAGGGTTCAAAATCATATGCTCAAATATAAAGCTTCACACACAGTATTATGTAACGTGAACTCCTCAATAACATTAAGTTAAATTATGATATAACATTCTAGTTTGAGTCTGTGTTTTAGTTAAATGATGATATAACATCAAATTCCATAAGAACAATAATTATTTTAATCAATTTAGAGAAAAATATTTTTTTTACAATAGAATAACATATGATAAAAAAAATTAAATTTCACCTTTATTACTCTTAAAATCAAGATATGTGAATTCTTTATATAATATATGTACACGTAAGTTTAAGTAAATTTGAACTAGTTTTACTTTAACTTATGTGTTTTTTTAAATATTTTATTTAGATGACATAACCTAAAGTTATTGACATCTAATTTTTTTAATAAATGTTTTAATTATCATCAAATAAAAAATATTTAAAATCAAACAATAGTTAATAATTAAAAAATATTAATTGGTGATATTATCGTAGTCATTCTTTGACCAGGTTTATGTTGTCAAAATAGATTGTAACTCACGAGTCAATCCGGCTCACTACGAGTTTAAAAAAAAAGTGTAACTTTTTTTTATGTGGGTTAGTTTTCAACTCGGATTAAGCTAAAAATTAACTCGCGAGTCAACCCGACTTACGTTTAATTTACCAACCCATAGTGGGCCCAACTGAGTTTGAATTTTTTCAACTTGCAAATAAATAAGTTGTGTTGAGTTAGCTCAAGTGAAAAATCCGTAGTGGACTAGGTCGGGTCGAGTCGAATTACCCTTTTTCACAGCTCTAAAAAAATAATTACATTATATTAACAAAGTTTTCTTTTCGAATTTTACATCAGTGAAGATTATTTTTCATTAATGTCGAACAAATGTTATTGGTTGAAATTTTTTATGTTGATTTTTCAATCAATGTTGACAAAAAAAAATTATAGTTAATTTTGGCTGAAAATTTTCTCAAACAATATAGAAAATTGTTAATAAACTATTAGCAGACAAAACAAAACAATAAAAGTATCTAGAATAAGAAAAATAATAGTAAAATAAATATAATAATTTAAATAAAAAACTTGCACCAAAATCAGTGAAAGAACCTTAATTCACACTAACTAAAAAATAGTTAATGAAATGCTTAAAATCTTAATTCAATTTTTTTCTTAATTTTCTTTTTGTATAATGTGGCCTCAATATTTATTTATTAAAAATAGTTAAGGTAGTCTATTCCACTAAATTAGCACTAAAATTGTTAGAATGTGATAATATGTTAAGTGTTCTTCTTTTTCTCATCCTGCCTTATCCTTCTCTCTGTTTTTGTTTCCTCCTCTACTTCTTTCCGTTCCCACAAGAATTTCTTCATCAATGTTTTTCTATTTTTCCTTTATTTGTCCAGTGAAGTTGAAGCCCAAAGGGATAAACTCACTGCATAAATTCAAGCATGTGAGATTTTTTTTTTTTTTATGTAATTGGTCTTTTAGGTACATGTTTTAAATTGTCTTGTATGGTTCTTTAATTGTTCAATTTTCGGTCCTTTGGAAATTTATATTGGTTGAAAGAGAATAAAAGTGAGAATTCACTTACAATTTTTTAACCAACATGAAAAAAAAAATGTAATTAAGCCTTCAAATTATTACTCTATTATTAATTTTAAATAAATAAATATGTATCTTCGTTAGTTATGCATACCAGTCGTACTGTCTTGATATATATTATTTTTTAATACTTTTTATTTGGTATTTACCATTGTTTACTCCCTTGACGAATACTTTTAAAATTATCTCTCGTGGAAACATATAGAATTAACATCATACGTGTGAGTTGTGTGGTAAAATCAGGAATAACTTAAATTTGAGTTCGACTTTCAAATTTCCTAAAAATAAAAAATTTAAGATTTAGAGGGGAAAATAAGATCATAATTTATTTCACGATTCATTATCATCGTTACAAGAGTTTAGTGTAAATGATTTATGGAAACCTCTAAGATAGATAAACTGAAATTACATCTTTGATAGAATCTCTTTGAACTCGTCCAACAAAGATTCTTAAAAGCTGCTACACCTATGACGTACTTAATACGATTGGTCACAACAGTTTATTTTTTCATAAATGAAACTACAGACACATTGATATCACATAACAAGATTTCTCAGTTCTTAACATGTTTATCAAACCAATTTATCATCATTCGATGAGCCTTGTCTGCAGCCTTCACAGCTTTTGGATCATTAGGATCGTACAACAGAGTCCAACCATGTTCCACGTTTGGAAATATTTTTACCTCATAAGTAACCTGCACAAAAACAAATAAATTTAAGAAAAAAAAAATTGAATATGACCTTAAATATATATAAAAATCAAAATATTAATTAAATCTATAAAGAAATCAGACGTTGATAAACATAGCAAGAACCAGAATACAAAATAGGGTTAATCAGACCTTAGGTCTAGCATCTCGTAGGAATCGCTCAATTTCTCTTATACGCGGTGGAGGAGTCATTGTATCATTTTGACCACCATAAATAGCAATAGGAGCCTTTATACCTGAAAATAAGATCATTAATTTTTCCTTAGAAGGGGAAAAGGAACCTTAAATGAAATATGTAAATTAAGAAATAATCTGAACACTGATGAAAACTCATACCTCGAAAGTTATTCACTTGGACAAACGATGGATGTGATAGCACAGATGCTTTCACAAGTTTGGTTTTCGCAATGTCGGCAGCGCCAATACCTGCCAGAAAGAAAAAGAAATTAATTTGTTTTAAAATTATGTATTTAAACTATATATTAAAAATTATGTAACATTTAATCCATGAGTAGTTCTAAAAAGGAGAAGAGATATAAAAGATAAATAACAGAAATAAGTGAAAACCACTCACCGCTCCAACAAAAACCAGCAATTCCGATCCTAGAAAAACCTCTCCTTTTTAAGTCTTGAATAACAGGTTTTACATCTGCAGAAACATTTTCCTACAAATTTAACAGGCATGCATCAGAATGAAATATATTATTTACACACTATTTTTATACGTCTGAGATAATATATAATAATTGATTTACAAATCAGAAAAAAATGGTGGCAAAATTGAATTTTGAAATAAGGAAACACCATTTTTTTTTCTTGCTAAATCAACCATAAACAAACAAGTATCGTTTAGTAAGAATTAACCGGTGGATGATCTTGCAACCAAACATCTAAGGGTCTGTTGACATCATTATCATCAAAAGGGTCGTCATCTAAGAGATCAGGAGCTGCAACGTAATACCCACTAGCAGCAACCTTGTCTGCAACATTCCTGCACAATATTATGATTTGTGAGGGAAACACATTAGCATAATAGAGAGAGAATAAGGATAGAAAGTAAAAAATCATACCTGAAATTTGGTGCTTTATATCCTGACACAAATTGAGCATACAAGTTAACAGTTGAATGTTTGGAATTTGAATAAAATTACATAAGCAAATAAGAAAAATGTTGTTGATTTTTAGAAAGGAGTACCATAAATATCGGACATAAGAACAATTGCCCACGGGACAAGATGTGAACCACTGACGTAGGAATTGAGTCCACCAACAGTTGTAACATAGCCAGTACCACTTGATGCATTCAGGACTGGATGGTATGAATGCACTCCACTTCCTGCCATTTTTTCTTTCTCTCTTTTTCTTATATGTTGTGTTTTTCTATATTACTCCTCCATTTTGATCTTATATTTATAATTAAAGCTATGTCTTTCAACTGTCTTAACTTTTCCTTTTCAGGAAGTAACAAAAATTATTGGGTGTAATAAAGATATTAAATAAAAATCTAATTAAATTTAATTAAATTTGAATTAGTATGATTTTTATCTTGCATGTAGCTTTCCCTTTGTCTTTTAAAAAAAATAAATTTATTATGTTATTCTTCATCATTTTACCTATTTAAAAAGTTTCAAATTTAAAAAATAAACTATCAAAATTAAAAACATATTATAAAATAAAAAACCTATAACAGTTGACTTTTCCTCTTATATTTATAAAAGAAATTACTATACAAAAAATTCATGTAAATCTCGAAAATTTAAACAACCTCCACCTGTCAAATTACGTCATTATTGCTCTAAAATCCTGTTCAGAAATTTTATTAAGAAACGCACCCACACCCTCTTGTTCTGAGCACCATTTAATGCACCCTCGCCACACGTGCAGTGCCATTAAAACGCACTCACACTCATTCTGCATGCAACTGCCAAGTGTCACTTTGGAACATTCGAAAACGTTAGTGGAATTCAAGTGGCAGCAGGTGAATGGACGTTCGTCCTACGTGGGGAGAGAAAATTATTTTTCTGAAAAACCCTTTCCCACTTTTCTGCATGCTTCGTCTTCTTCCCCAAACTCTTGATTTCCAAATTATCTGCCTTCTCTCTAGAACCTCCATCTTCTCTCTACCATAACTTACTTTCTTCTTCTCCGATCCAATTTCAGAGACCGTAGAAGCAATCCAGACGTCATAAGCTTTCCATCAAACCGAACAAGTTCAATTTTTGAATCTGGTAAGTTCGTCCCTTAGCTGTTCATTATTAGGGTTCATGCAAAACCAAATCTGGTTACATGCATTCTCTTTATTTGAATCAAATTTTGATTCTGGAATTTGTTTTAGTTCGCAAGAGTTGAGTGGTCTGAGGATAGAAGTGATAGTTGGGCGAATTCAGGATTTCGCATTAGGACGTTCGTTCACTACTGATCCAAGTAAGGGAAGCTTATTAAGTTTAATTCATGTGTATGTGTTGTGCTGTATGAAGTATGTGAAATTATGAAGTATGAAATCTGTATGATTAATCTTTGATGTATGATCTGGATGATGAGATGATATGTGAAATTTATGAAATGAGCTATGATATGAGTAATTAAATGCATGAAGGTTTATACTGAAAAATGAGTTTACTGTAAGTGAAATTTGAAATATGAAATGCTATGAAAATGAACGTCCGTTATTGAACGGTCTTTGACCGTTCGGTATTTTGTACTTTCCTTGAAAACAGGATTCTTTCATTTGGAAAGAATACTGAGTTAGGACGAACGCTCTCTTATATTAGTCTTACGTTTGAGCGTTCGGCCAAACGTAGGTGCTCTGAGTGTTATGCGAGAAAGTGAGAAGCTTAGAAAAATACAACCTTATATACTTAGGCATTCCTAAATAATTCTCTTCACTATGATTACCTTATAAATTTCCCTTTCTATTAATATCCCGCCTCAGCGATGGGTCTCGACCCAAAGCGTTCGTCATGAGTAGCGCTCGGTCTTATACCGAACGCTCGTCCTTACACTTGCTTACCAAACGTATGAAAATAGCGTTCGTCCAAACAGTAAATAAATATCTATTACCGCGTTCGGTCATTGACTGGCGGTTAACATCTTTTATAAATTCGTATCCGTTATCAATATCTAAACGCCTTGCGATGTCTTTATTCATTTGGATTCGATCTAAAGTCCTTGAATTTAAATTCTTCTAAGTATCAGTTGAATCGTTCTGGAATCAGTTCATTTAACTGATTCAAGTGGTCATGACGTCCGTCCTTGGAAAGACGTTCGTTTTCTTTCTTTCAGAAACGAATATCTCTCGGTATCATGATAACGTTCGTCCTCATTATGAAGGGGGCTGAACGCTCGTCTTTTTATGAAAGTGGAACTAAGAATGAAAATGTGATTTAGAGGAAATGGTATAATGTGCGAACAGTATAAGAGATGAATCTATGATTATGGAATTTGAACGAGCGTTCCAAGGAGGAACGTCTCTATGTTTGGAATATGAGAAGTTGTGTAGTATGACCGTGGTAAATCTGCTGATGGCAGTTCATCCTGATGTTCCGTGAGTACTCGTCCTCAAGTAGAGGGGAGTAGGTCATGTGTGGGAACGGCAGGAGGTCCTAGTCCTAATGAGTACTTTGGACTGATAGGGCTAACCTCGGGTGGCAGCTGTTGAGTGTTTTCAGTTATCACATCACCCGGGTGCATGAACGCCTGTAGATACATGGATTCATACAGTCCGGACGGTCTGTCTTATGAGAGTTCGAACTGATTATATGTGTTGTGATATTTTATGAATGTTAATATGCTATTTGTATGAATTACTTGTGAATTAAATTCAATAAGCTTACCCTGTGTTATTTCCTTGTGTTGTCGTTCGTCCGTGTACGTCCGTCTTGTCTATGCAATGATCATCCGTGTGGATGTGAGCAGACGGAGAGGCGTTACTTGAAGAAACTCTGGAAGAAGTAAATTTGGAGGACGCCAATCTGGTCGAAGTAGAGGTTAAAGCCGAGCCCTAGAGCGCTCGTTTAGTTGTAGTCTTTAGTGTTTCTGTTTAGCTGTTTGGACGTTCGGTTAAAGTTTGTAAAACCGTTCGTCTTTAGAATTTGAAATACTGCTGTATGGTATTTTATCTTTGTACTTAAGCACGTTCGTTTTGGAATTTTTATTATTAGTGTAAGACTGCATGTTTTAACTGTTAATTGTAATTAATTCTAAATTATGGTGATTATTGTATTTTGGGATGTTACAATTCATGTGATAGAAAAAAAGTACACTATAAAATTAATATATCATTGTTAAGTAGGATAATAGAGAGCTATCATTTTTATAAATAACTCAAAAGTCAATAAAAAACTTAATATTTTAATATTTTATTATATTTAATTTTATGTTTTATTATTTACTAACATTAAATGATTTATTTTATAAAAGAAATAAAAATGTATCTAATTTAATTTTTATAAATTTTTATCACAATACAAAAAATTTGAAAAGTTTTCCCAGTCCCTACCCCCATGATTCTCCACCTTATGTCAAACCATTAATAGATTTTAATATCAAGTGTCATTCTTCTAAGTGTTTCATTTATTTGTCAACACAATTTATCTTTAGTCTTATAATTAAAGACTAAATTACCCTTTCTTTATGTATATTTTCTTTATTTTATTTAATCTTTAATAAAAAATCAATTAATTTTAAATCAATTAATTTTATTTTCTTTAATTAAATTTTTAAATTAGAAAAAAAAATCACTGTAATCTTTTTGGTTCAATTAATTATTTTAATTTTAAAAAATACAATAATATGATTCTGCAATATATTAAAATATACATGGTGAAATTGATAACACATAGTTTAAACATAACTATGCACAAATGAAAAATAATGTATTGAAAATTGCCATAAAAAATATACTAGGAATATATATGAATTTATAAATATAGAATACATCAAATTAGAATTAATAATATATATATATATATATATATATATATATATATATATATCAAATTACTTTAATAAATTATGTATATACTCATTTTTTTTATCCAATTAAAAGAATTTGAATATTTGTCAAAACAAATATTTTTCTACAAAAGTTAGTGTTTTTGCTAAAATGGAACAATGATCTTCGTCGAGCGTCTTGCTGTCAATACCGAGCGAATGTTGCTCTTAGCTCTAGTTATGCAAACACCAAATGGAAGATTGAGTTACAATTACAAAAGACACTCTAATGCAGAAATTTTCTCTATAAACCTTTTATAATTTAGTAGAGTAAAAATGTGAGTTTACCTAAAATCTAAATTCTTATTTATAGAGTTTAAAAGAATCTGACCAATTAATTTGCTTTTTAATAGTCATTAATGCAAACCTTAACTACGGTAGCCGTTATCACATTTATTTGTATTGTACTCCACCATTGTCTAAATCAAACGAAATACAGTTCGACTTTGTGGCCCTTACCACCGGTCATACTCGAGCCCAGAGTAACAATTAGGTTCACACAATTCATACAAGAGTGTTTCATCCTACATCTCTGATATCTCATCCTGCACCTCCAAAAATTCCATTTTTAACTTTCTGACATATGCACTCCAACTTTTCAAAAAATTTTATTTTTTAATAAATACATTTTTATTTTCTTCTCTTTCTTATTAAAGTTCCTCTGCACCATTTTAATAATAATCTAATTTAATTTAAAATTTAAATATTATTTAATATAATTTTATATTTTAATAATTATTAAAATATGATTTATATCATAATAATAGTTATATTAAATATATAAAAATCAAATAACTAAAATAAAAGTAATAATGATAAAAATAAAAAATAAAATAACAATAACAATATTCAAATATATTAAATTATATTAAAATATTACAATAAAGTTATTAAATTTTAAATAAAAACAAAATTTTTAAAAACTTATTTATTGGATAGTTTTTTATTTAAGATATAATATATATTTTTATAATAGTTTTATTAAAATTACTAAAAATAATAATAATATTTAAAATCACATTTAATATATTTAAATATGTTAAATTATATTAAATTATTAAATTAAATTAAATAATTATTAAAATTAAATAAAAAACAAAATTTTGAAAACTTCTTAATCGGATACCCATATCCGATTCATACGTTATCGGATTTCTATATCGATTAACAAATTTTAAATTTATTTTCTATTTAAACTTTAATAATTATTTAATTAAATTAACATTTTAATATTTGTAATTTTCAATACTATTTTTATTTTCATTATTATTAACTTTATTTTAGTTATTTTATTTTACTTTTTTAATAAAATTATTATAAAATATAAATAATATTTTAATAATATTAAATTAGAAAAATATAATAAATAATATTATTATTTTTAATTAAATTAAATATTTAGTAAATTTAAAAAAAAACTATTAACATATTTTACGGTATTCAATAAATAAGTTTTTAAAAATTTTGTTTTTATTCAAAATTTAATAACTGTTTAATTTATTGTAATATTTTAATATAATTTAATATATTTGAATATATTAAAGCAAATTTTATTCTATTGTTATTATTATTTTATTTTTTATTTTTATCATTATTACTTTTATTTTAGCTATTTGATTTTTATATATTTAATATAACTATTATTATGATATAAATTATATTTTAATAATTATTAAAATATGAAATTATATTAAATAATATTTAAATTTTAAATTAAATTAGATTATTATTAAAATGGTGCAGAGGAACTTTAATAAGAAAGAGAAAAAAATAAAAATGTATTTATTAAAGTGTCTTTAATAAGAGAGAGAAGAAAATAAAAATATATTTATTAAAAAATAAATTTTTTTAAAAAGTTGGAGGTGCATATGTCAGAAGGTTAAAAATAGAATTTTTGGAGATGCAGGATGAGATGTTGGAGGTGTAGGATGAAACACTCTTCATACAAATACGAATTCATTTATTATCTCTATTGATGGGTCCATATACTGTAAAATGAATAGATCATCACCTATGGACTTTATAGTTTTTATTTTTTTTTTCATTTTTTATATGGCAAACAACATTGCCATGTGTTGATAGTGTATGTCTCCACGTGTGTCATCTTCTGTTTCTTATTTCCTAAAACAGCTCACTTTTATGTCAAATCATAGGATTATAAACATTAACACAAAACAAAGTCATAACATCCCTTTTTCATTTCTAACTTACTCTCTTCCCATTAAGTTTGTCTTTCAGTTCAACCTTTTTTCCTCTCTCTTTTTAAATTTTCATAAGAAAAAATGTGAACTTTAATTACATATAAACTCAAAGTATCGTTATTCTTTTCAATTGTAAGTTGCGATTTGGAGTACAACTTTTAATTTGTTTGGGTGTTTACTTAAACAATTTATAATAAAAAAATTAATTATCTTTTAATTTTTACTATAAAATTTATTTTATACTTTCTCACGGCAACATTACTTATGCATGTTCCTAAGTATTGCTGTTTTTATAAAATTAGAAACATTAAAATAAACTATTTTGAATCTCTTTTTGTAAGTGATGATTTTTTCAATTTAATCATTTAACTTAACTCGATGTCCTTATAATTAGGTTGAATTGAATTAATTACTAAATAAAAAAGTCAACTTAACCTAATTGAATTAAATTTAATTGAATAAAGTTGAAAATTAGATAAAACTGAATCTAGACTGGAATCATTTATATTTAAGATGATTTTTTTAGTCATGTGCTAATTGGGTGGCAATTCCTTAATACTCGTGTTTGGGTGCTCACTACATTGCACATATATTTTATAGTAAGTTCATTAAAGTTATTTTTTAATTCAAATTTCATATTAATAATTAATAATATATTTTTAATAAATTTGTTTTTTTACTGGATTCTCAAGAATTAAAGTGTTTAATCTCAGAAAGGTAAAGAAGATATATATCAATTCAAAGTTTTATAGTTTTGTTTTACTTAATGTAATTTACTTTTTTTTTCACAATAATTTATTCAATTATGTTTATTAAAATTAAATAAATAAATATGATATTTATATTTATGTTATGTACTTATGTTTTTTTATCGATGAAAATAAAACAAAATATATTTTTAAAATATTTATAGATATCGTGTGTGGGTATTTGTGGATTTTTGTAAACCTATAAGAATTGTCAAAACTAGTGTTTACGGATTGATATACAAACACATAAGACAGTTTATAAATTGTCATAAACTGTCTTTTAAAAATAATTAATAAATTAATGTTAATGAGTTAGTTGATAAAACTTTAATTTATAAGTTTCAAATTAATAAATTAATTTATTAGATTAAAATTATTTAATATAATTAGTTGATATAACAAGTTAATAACTACAAATAATTTTAAAAAATATCATTATATAAGTTTTATTATATAAATAAAAGTGGCTTATAAATATAATGTATTTTTTTGTTTAGTTTAAGTTTTCATTATTTTTTTTTATAAAATTTGTATATTTGGAAAGAAATTAGTTTTAAATGAAAACTAATTTATACTAAATGTTATCATTCTCCACTTTCTTTCATTAATATTATGTTGAAACAAAAACAAAAAGGTGGGTTATTAAAAGAAGAAAGTGTTAATAGCATAGGTCGAGTTATGTTACCTAACTTCACCGACACCTACACTCGAGGTTTCAGTTTACTTTTAAATTTAATAAAATATATATTTTAATTCGTTTTTAGTTCTTATAATTTTACGAGTATAAAATTTTAATTACATATTTCGTATTTTTTTTTTCTTTTAAATGCATAATAAACATTTTCAGATATGAAAATCACACGTTTATAAAACTTGTTGTACCAATCCTAATTAATAAATATTATACTACTAATTTAATCATCATATAAGATCACACTCATTTTTTAAAATATAATTATAAAGTTCTAACTCTTGAACGATGTTACAATATAAATGTATACAGATAAACACCAGTCGTATTTGGTTTTACCAAACTCGTCCTGTTACATTTGTCTAGTGATTAACACCATCTAAGCTCACTACAATGACAATGTAATTTTCGTTCACAATGTCTAACGAATTTACATAAAATTAGTATATGGTCAAATTAAAAAAAAAATAGTAAATAAAGGATTTAGAAAATATTTTATAGAGACAGTAATCTTTATGAAATAAAACTTAAAAGTTCTATTTATAATTTAACTTTTTAAATAATAAAATAATCAAGTATCATATTTTAAAATCATTATTTTTTATTTTCATAAACATGTGGAAAACAAATAATCTAAGTCTAAAATATATTTAAATATAGTAACAGTGTATATTAAAATTATATTTAGTGTTAAACTTATACTACCAGTTTATATATATATATATATATATATACATACATAATTATCGTATTAAGCTCAGATAAGATATTTTTGAAAGATAGAAAACGAAACAAATTTTTTTTCCAGCATATAGAAAACAAAATTAGCTTTAACTTTCAAATGTGATTGAAGTTAATCTCTAGATTCATTATAATTAAATTTAATGATTTTGAGTTAATTAATCTGAATTTTGTTAACTTTAAGCCACAGGGTTTTTAATGCACTTTTGTTATCGTTTTTAATCCTCTTATTATATTTTTATTAATTATCTTATTAAATAAATAAAATCATAATACTTTTAGATATTAAATTGATTTATTTTTATTGAATGTTTTAATAAACCATTATGAAAACTAATAAAAGGACACTATTGTATAATTCTTTCCATTTTATTATCAAAATCTAATTCAAAATCTTATACGAGGTAATCACTTTATTAACTAGTACTTAAACTGTTTGTTTTATATAATTAAGATAATATAAATAAATACTTCTAAATATATCAAATATGTTACACTTGAATTTGTAATGAATAAATATTTTAAATATACAAATTACATGTATAATTTAATATTTATTATAACTAAGTTATATTATAATATAGTGTTATTCTTAATTATTAATGATTTTAAAATATTATAATTTTGTGAAGACCTAGAAAATGATATTTTAAGATTGATAGTAATTTAAAAATAGTGAAACTCAATTATTTTAATATTAAAATATTTTAGTATAAATAATTTTGTTATAATTGAGTTTCATTATTTTAAAACACACTATCTATTTAAAAATAACTGTTTTTAAAGTTCTCTAATTTTTTTATGGGAATTATCTTTCTCTATTCATATGTTTGAAGATTTGAAACCTGTGAGAGAGTATCGCAACTAGCTCTTCAAGTTGGATCAATCAGTTTCTTTTTTCACGTAAGTTAGTTTTTTTATTCCTTTTCTATCAATTCAATAATCAGTGGTAATAACGGTATGTCTTAATCATTATTGTGATGGTTGTATGTATAAATCATTAACAATGACTCTATAGAGCAACATAGGTCACCACAAGTGCAAAACCCTCAAAGATTCAATATTAATGTTTGTATCCAAATAATCGATTCTTGTTTAAGTCGTTATTTTTTATATGATTAATTGTATGAATGATTTGCATGAATGGTTAACTCTATTACCATATAACAATCTCTCTTTAGCTTACCCTTTATAGTGCTTGTTGTTTTCTGTTTCGGTTACATTTGTCTGGGGTCGGTCGTCCTTCGTTGTTATGCTCCGATCGACCAACTCTTCAAATAATCTTCCCCATTGATGGTTGACCTGCAGAAAACACTCTAACGCTCAAGTCAGATATGTTTCATAAAGAGGTCTATATTTTATTAGAATAGAAGAAGATGATTGTACCTGACATCAGTGGTATTATTTATAGAGTCTGTGACACTCAAGTCCATTGTAGGGCACTATAATTTTAGGGAATAAAAAACCCAATAATCAATAATTAATACGGTATATTTGTAGAGCGTAAGGTAATTTGATTTATTAATACCTGATAATTACCCATGAATGACCATTAACTTCGATGGGTATATTTCATGTAGTATATTTTCTTTGTTTTTGTTTTTTTGTCTTTTGTAATGACCATCCTACTTATGTGAGGTTAGTGTTTTGGTATAAAGTTTTTATATATATATATATATATATATATATATATTTATATAGTCTTATTTTTGAAAGATTATATCAATATACTTCATATATTAAATTATCCATTTTGAATATTATTATAAATGTTTTATTTTATTAGTTTAAGTTACTAAATAGGATTTTACAAATTCAAAATAAAAATAATAACATTGATAATATTTACAGTGATAATTGATTTTCTATTTTTGTAAATATTTTATTTATCAAAATAAAATGGAAACGATCTTATACAAAAGACATTAAAAATAATAAAGTCATGTCTTGTCTTAGGAGTGCGTGATAAAAAAAATGAAAAAGAGAGAAACTTAATAATATTCAAAGAAATAAATATAAAAAGCTTAAAGCAAACGTTTTAAAAATCGCTACTTTTCAGAAAATAATGTTACACATTGTTGAAACTAAATTGGTTATCAAACACTACTAAAAAAAAATCACACAAACTTTTCAACTATTTCATCTAATTAAAAAAAAAAACTAGAAGCTCGTTGAAAAATCTCGTGCCCTACATGATCCTATTCTAACTTATACGTAGAAATATATACAAACTATAGGATAACAAAATTGATGATTGGAAATTTATTTCTTCAATATTAATTTAGATATTTATTTCTTTTTTTAAGAAATTGCATGTCTTTTATAAATTATCTCTCATTTCTCATAATTTTTTGTATTCATTTAAAGCAAAGCTGTTTTAATGAAGACAACATCTAACTTTTTTGACGGGAGTAATTTTTTATTAATACATCTAGTTAAAAGGGAAACACCCCATAACCCCATATGTATTGGAAGTTGAAGGTAAAAGTTTTAAAATTATTTTAATTTCTTAGTTAATGACGGGATGTAACATTTACAGATATTCCAGACAATACATGACACTTAAAAACTACCTACCAAAAATATATTAAGAAGCTAATGTGAAAAACAAAATTGTCAATTTAGTTTTATTTTCTTCATTTTTATCCTCTTATAAACAAAATTAATGTGATTTAGTCGTGATATTGTTAAAATCAATTACTATACATTTGAAAAAAAAATTGAAACTAAAACTTAATACAATTTTATTCTTAAAAAGATGTTTCAAAATATAAAAAGAAGAAAAAATATTTAAAACACTTTAAATCTCAACTTTTAAATAATGTAAAATTATTGGATGTGATAAAAACAATTGCGATATTACTTTGTAAAGCGTTAAGGTTACTCACAAGGAAAAAAAGTCTCCCCTTTTAATTTTGCTACAATGTGTGATGCATGCCAAACTTTACAAGGTACGATAAGGTACATAATCACATGACTCCATTCAACTTGGTTAAAAATAACATTTTCAAAGATCCTCTCAACAATTTCTCCCAATGCCATTGGTCTTTTTCCCTCTTCATAAAACTAAACCTTACAATATTTTATCCTATCAATACTTTCAATTGTTTTCTTTGCAGATGTGTAAATGACCTGAATTTCTATAATCTTTTCTCATGTTAATGTAACACTAATATCTCATCATATTCCATTCGCAACTTGTATAATCACACACGCATCCCCTAAATATTTTCTTTCAATCTCTTTGTTACTGGTCGTCTGATTGAAGAGCAACATTCATTAGCATAAAATATAAATAGAGGTAACAGCAGGACGGTAATACTTTCCTTTGAGCATGAAAGGTACATTGCAATCACCATGTGAAACATATTCCAACAAGCAAAGATTCATTACTTATTTTCTTGTAACTTTACACACTGCAGAACAAAGATGATAATCCGCAGTGTTTTATTTTGTTATCAAAACACATGTTCTTAGCATACCAATATTTCTCACTTAAGATGTTTAGCAAACCAGTTCAGCAAGTCCTGATGGGCCTCCTCTGCAGCCTTCACAGCTATTGGATCTTCGTTTTTGTACCTCACAGTCCAACCATGAGAGACTTTAGGAAATATTTTAACAAACGAATCAACCTGCGACAGATAAACATTCACTCATTGGTGTTAACTAACCCATCCCACTTTCAATTTTGAGTGCAAGAGAATTAAACAAGCTCAATATAAAGCACACAACTTTCTCCTGAACTTGAAAACTATATCCATTAACCTAAACATGAATGAACGGTCATGGGTCAAGTGTACACCTCCAAGAAAGAAAACACAAACGAGTTATAAATAGAATGCTCAAATGAAATTTGGATAAAGCTAAGCTTCGGATAGATGAACCAATTCCAACTTCTCTGCACACATCAAAAGCCAAAAAAAGGAGGAAGGAAGAAGATTTCATCTTTTAATTGTAGAGGAAAAAACAATAAACATAGTGACATTAAAATAATATTACTATCAAAACATTAAGGTAATATAAAATTATGGTAGATAACCATAAAAAGAATGAAGAGACAACCCCGGGTTTAGCAGTTAGGACTTGTTCAAACTGTTTCACAAGCTCTGGAGGAGACATTTTGTCAATCTCAGCTCCTAGTATAGCCGTTGGAATATCAAAACCTGAAGTAAGACCAACAATTGCAGTTAGAATACGAAAGTCTCAGTCACAGCTTCAAGAAATCTCTAATCATTGCTCCCTCTTCACTCACTATTTTGAATGATCCAGAAATGACAACTGACTTAGTTGGTATGATAAAACATGTACATATAAATACCATGGCTGTTTTAGGTTTTCATCACCTTTCAGACAAAAATAATCACCCATAAGCAAGGTGTGGCTATATTTTTTTTTTTTCATTTTTTCCAGTCAATTATAAATATTAATAAATTTCAAGTGGGGTCCACGGCCCCTGAGGGTTCCCCTTTGTCTCCACCGTGGAGTTTAGAGACCGGGTTGCTAGTTAATTATTCAGTAATGATTATGATAAGTTCATAACAGTATATGCCAATATAATTTTACGAAAAAGAAAGAGAAAAAGAACAAGGTAACTACTCCTTGAACAGTTGATGAACAGTTTCACTAATCAAGAACATATTATTCATAACTTTGCAATGAAAATAACTTTGATCACATCAGCAATATATAAATGCACTGCAAGTCAATGTGAAGACAAATGTGGCAATTCTGGAAGTGATGCAAGACCCCGTTCACACAAACATGCTTAGATTGATGGTATGATAATATCCTGCCACATCATTTTGATTGTCATTCTTCCTTATAAATTGCAAGATGCAGAGTAATCTTCCATGAACAAGTATGAAAATTAAGAAATAATCTAAATATTGAAATCCATACCCTTGATGTCATCCACAGAGACAAACGATGGATGCAAAAGCACATCAGCTTGGATTAGTCTGGATTTTGCAAGTTCCACCACGACTTTAGCTGTGGGATTAAAGAAAAGGGTACACTCTGAGTTTGATTACCAACTTGATCATGTTTAAAACTTGAAATCAAACCAATAATATATATGCTTAAGAGAAGCTGAAAGTGCTATATAGTATATTAGTATACAAACAAAAGGAAGGGGGTCAATAAGCACTCCAAATAAGTGAAAAAGAATTACAAACCTCCCCAACAAAATCCAGCAGCTCCAATAGCCGAAACACCTTTACTTTTCAAAGCTTCAACTGTGGATTTTGCAGCTTCAAATCCTTTGTCCTGTTAATATAATATGAAAGCATCAGAGGATAATGTATAGTTACAGATTTTCATACATTTGATCCACGATACTAATTCAAACAACAGATGCAGGTAGCAGATTAACATTGAAACATAGAACTGGCCAACTGCTACGGTATCAAAAAATAAAATAAAATGACATCTGAATCCAGCGGTAATCTTCTACAATCAGAGCTCTAGTGTTATCAAAGTTTCAACACAGCCAAGAATTCAGTTTCAATAAAACGAAACAACAAAGTATTTGTTTCAAGATACAGGAAAGGGAACAACTACATAAACCACTAATTATTGTAAATAAGAACCAACCGTGCCATGATCTTTTAACCAGACAGGAAGAGGCCGGTCAGCATTCTCAGGATTATAGGGATCACCAAAGAAGAAATCAGGAACAACCACATAATACCCAGCAGCTGCAACCTTGTCTGCAATTTTCCTTTACATCATAAAACAAACAGTATTACTTCCTAGGGGTATACTAAATCTTGCATCAGAGAAAGAGAGATTCGACAAAGAGAGCTGAATGAAACATCCAAATTCTATTGGTGGCATAACTTATTAAATAAATTTACAAAAAGGTAGGCATCACAATGAAACAAATGATCAGATAAATCACTCAAAGATTAAAAATCATGTAACAACCTAACTTATATACAGTATTAGTGATTGGTTGATTAATTTGATTTACACATATACATTGAAATGGATATTCATTTAACTATTTCCCTAAGAAAATCAATATTCTATCAATACCACCCAAAGGTCGTGAGATAGCAGTTTAAAAATCACAAGTTCAATTAGAACAAAGTATGTGAGTAATTGGGTCTAAGGAAACAATTTGCTCCAAAAAATACACATCAGCAAGCACAATGCATAAATCATCGAAAAATAAATAGAAATAAGAATAATCAAATCAAATATCATGAGAGGCAAACTGCTGTATCATTACTTGGAAATTGGCCACAGACAAAGATAACTTGCCATAACTTGTAACTTGAAAAACTACTACTGGAATATAAATATAAAATAGACAGGAGATTTAAGAATTAGTCCATACCTTAAATTCGGTGCTTCATACCCTGCAAAAACACATCGAGCACGTTAAGTTAACAAAAAATCAAAGGCTTCGTGATGCAGAAGCAGAAAAATAACGATGCAGAAAGGAAGAGAATAAACACAAAAGAGAAAAAATAGAACTTTGATCATAGATTACCAAAAACGTCGGAGATAAGAATAACGGTAAGATTGGAATTGGATGAACCAGCTACATATGAATCGAGACCAGCGAGTTTTTCAACGTGACCAGCTCCTGCATTAGGGTTCAGAAGTGGTGGGTTTGAGCAGCATTGAGGTCCTGACATTGATAGTATTAAGCAATCACCGCTATAAAACTCAACGCTAACAACCCTACTATGTTACTATCCTATGTGTCTTCCAACACTTATGTTCTTTGTGAATCAATGAATGCTAAGGTCAACAGAGCAAGAAACAAACAGCTATACTTGTGACCAAAGGATAAGGATATCTACGCTTCATTTTTTAGCTGCATCAATCCCAACCATTGAAATATATTTTTATTCGGACAAAATATTAATAGAAAAATAAAATGTGAAAAGTTTAACGTCCAGGATTTAAACGCACACCTCTGTAGTTATTTTTGGACGGCAGAGGATCCACGTCACTCAACAGATATATCTGGCTTACGTGCACTGACATGCTCCACGCACTCCATATTGTTTTCTTTGCTTTCATTCCATTTTAATTTTATATTATTATTTTACATATATTTTTTTCTCTTTTAAAATTAAATCATTCGTTGATTTCTTTTTCTTTTTCTCTGAAAAATATTTAGCTAAATTATAGAATATATTTAAAATATACTAATAATAATATCCAAGCCTGCTATGAAATCATTAATAATCAATAAGAAACAATTTTGAATTAGATTTTTAGGGTTAAGAAACAACTTTAAATTAGATTTTTAGGGTTTATGGCTGTAGAAACAAAAGAAAATAATTATACACAACAATGTTTGTAAATTATTTTAAAATTATTGGTATATTTTCATTAAATCGTTTTAAAATATTAAATATTAATAAGGAAGATTGATTTTTTTTTCATAAGATTATTTTCAGTTTATCTAATAGAAAAGAAAATTAAGATCAAATAACAGAGAATTTAAAATTAAAGTTGATTATATAAAAATGATCCTCTCGGAATCAAATTGACAACACCAAATTAACTGTGCAATAATTCATTTAAGAGTGATAAAATTCTAAAGAAACGTTAAAATAACTGAATAACATAATCAATCAATTGAAGGGAAACAAAAGAACTATAATTGTAAATTAGGATTCGTAAGGAAGTTGAAATGTAGCGTTCTCAATAAAAAAAACTAAACAAAAAGCTATATTTTAGAATAAAAGTGTAACAATCAAGTGGCCGGCATTTGGGTATATAAACAAAATAAGATAAAGTACTAGCTTACAATGATTGTTTTAGTAATTTTTCTTTATGACGTTATAGCATGCATGTAAGGTATATATCACGTGTGGAACTAACTAGGGATTAATAAAATAAATTTAACAGAATTACGTATATATTTTTGGGAGGCAACGTTCAAATTTGACATTAATAAAATAAATTATATAACAAACACGATAGAATTTAATTTACCTTACTTATAAGTTTTTGATTTTTAATATTTTTTTCATTTAAATAATTTTTATAATTTTATTAGATATAATTTTTTTATCATTATAAATAGTTATTTTAATTAAAAATAGTTAAATTAAAAAAAAATCAAATAAAAAGAATGGTTAAATTAAAAAAAAATACCATTAAAATTGGTAAAATAATTTAAAAAAAAAAACTTATAAAATTGGAAATGAAATGCGTGGAATTAAAAGAGGAAATAGTATATATATAATTGAGATAAAATACAAATTTTATATCAGTTGGAAATCAAGGAAGTAATAGGAAAAAACAGAAAAAGTAAAAAACGAAAAAGACCGTGCTGACAGACATTATAGTATCTGAACAACATTTTCTCACTTAAGATGTTTAGCAAGCCAATCCAGCAAGTCCTTGTGGGCCTCTTCTGCGGCTTTCACAGCTTCTGCATCTTCTGTGTCGTATCTCACGGCCCAACCGTGTTCCACTCCTGGATATATTTTAACAAAACTCGAAACCTGTGAACACAAAAACAATTTTCATGACTCATTTCCAAATACACAATTTCTTTTACAGATACTGCTACCATGGCTAAACTTTTTCCTCAAAACATATAGCAGCACAAAAATGTTGAAAAAGATGAAGCTGATTTGACTGAGCACACAATGTTGTAAAGGAACAAATCATCTGACCCCAGGTTTAGCAGCTAGGATTTCTTCAAATTCTTTCACAAGCTCTGGAGGACAATATTTGTCACTCTCGGCTCCAAGTATAGCAATTGGAGTATCAACAGCTGCATGTTAGACCAATTTATAATTAATCTTTTCTACATAAAAATGATCAATCACCAGTTTGTGAAGAGTAAACATAAAGCAGGCTCTTAAAACAATCCATTGTCATTGCAGGTATTGCTCATCTTTCAGACAAAGTTTTTAGTTAGCCAGTTACAATTACAATTAAATAACACACTCTGGTTTTACTGAGAAATAGCTTTCTGCAGAATATTCTTTCTGTCAAATGAAATAGCTTTCTGCTTAAAAATTCTTTCTGCAGGCTACAAAATGAAATAGCTTTCTGCTCAAGAAAAAATCTAAACATTGAAAATCCATACCCTTGAAGTCATCCACAGAGAGAAATGCTGGATGCAACAGTACTGCTGTTTGGATCAGTCTGGATTTGGCAAGTTCAACCGCGACCTTTGCTGAGAGAGAGAGACAGAATAATTTTAGTGGATTCTGTGAGCTCAATTACGAACTTAGTTTCTCTTAAAAAGGAAGGGGAGATGCATAGAAAACCGTTGATACTCACCACCCCAACAAAAACCAACACCAGCGATTGCTGAAAACCCTTTACTTTTTAAGGCTTCAATTACGGGTTTTGAACCTTCAGCACCTTTCTCCTATTAATTTATATAACAGGTAAGTATTATAGAATGTCACCATTTTATATTTCTGATTTCAGACAATCAACAAATTAAAACAGTCTCAAAATAATAAGAACTAACCACGGGTCCATGATCTTTTAACCAAACAGGTAAGTTATCGAGAGAACCATCAGGCTTAAAGGGGTCACCCTCCAAGAGGTCAGGAACAACCACATAATACCCAGCAGCTGCAACTTTGTCAGCAAGTTTCCTTCACAACAAAGACAAGTATTATTACTGGAGAAATTACATATTATTTACTACAAAATGTAGCAAACTGGACATAGAAAACAGACATGAAAATTGACCATACCTTAAAAGTGGCGCTTCATATCCTGCAAAAGAAAACCATGCCAAGTTAAAATAAAATTTTGGATAAATGCAATGTCTGAAAAACATGATGAATTCAGTATATAAACCACCATTACAGTTTTCAGTTGGGCAAGAAATGGTACGCATATTAACATATAACAGATCACCCAGCAAATTCATAGTCACACAAATCTTTTACAAGGTCATTCAATTAAATGAACATGATTGTCAGATAACGATAAATTTATTAACTCCAATAACTATGATATTTGTGTTTTTATTAGTTTGTCCTGTAAATTTTCTACGTATAAACTCTTTGAAGTAAAAGTAAAAGTTAGTAGTGGTGACAAAGAAAAGCTGAAAGAAAGAGTATATCAGAAGAATTGTGAGCAAACAATATCTGTCTGGAATAAGGAAAAGTGAATTGCACATAAGAAATGGTGAGAGATGAAATACCGAAAATATCGGAGAGCATAAGAACGGCGAGGTTAGAGTGAGGAGAGGCAGTGAGATAGCAGGGAAGACCACCCACTTTCTCCACATTTCCATTTCCTGCATTTGGGCTAAGGATTGGTGGGTTTGAACAGCACTGTGGCCCTGACATCCTTCTTTTCTTTCCCTCACACACTCACCTATCGATCTTATCTTTCCCCACGCTATCAGCTCTTCTATCAAGTACATTTATATCTATCTTTTCAGTGACGTCAGAACTTTATCAAGATATTCACTTCTTCACGTTTGTTTCCAAAAACTAGAAATTATCACTTTCTACACAAGAAAAGAGATAAACACTCCCTCAGATAAAAGCAGAACGAGACGAAAATGACAAGACATTTGGAACAACTCAGAAAACAAACAAAAGATTCGGTCTGCCCTAAATAAGATAAGTAATGACAATGAATCACCGCTGTCTATATTTATTGCAAGCAGTGGATGACCACACAAGTGCCCCTTGTGTCCTCTTACAAGTCAATATACTGTTAATGATCTGTTGGATACAGGAAAACAAAAACTACTAATTCTCCCTTTTTTATGTAGATATTAATACAGTATACTATTTTCGTAAATAAAAAAATCTACCACACCGTGTGAAACTTTTAGGATGTGTTCACATATAAGAGAGGATTTACTGTGAGAATTACGAAGGAATAAATTGGAAGATAATTCGTGTTTCTTACGAGTCCTGAAATGTTCAAATTTGAAATTTGAGGTGATTTATTGAGAAATGTCGTCCTTATTCTAAGCCAGTCTTTTCATTATTTTTTATTTGAAATAAGTTATGTCAAATTGAAGTATTCGATTCCAAGTAACAAATAATCGATTCCATGTAGAAGTGAGGCTGTATTCGGTTCGATCATATTTTGTGTTTGAGCATATTCGGTTCCAGCTGCTGGGATTGGGTTCCATGGCCTTGAGAATTGCTTCAACATCTCGTATTCGGTTACGAGGCTGGGTGTAACCGAATACACTACTTCATACTTGATTCCAGTGCAAGAGATCTTCGTTTTGATGGTTATCTCACTTGTTTCTTTGGTTTTGCAGGTGAAAGAAGGACAGGTGGACGCTGTGGAGGGGGTTGGAGTTTTCGAATAAGAGGAGGTGGAGATAGAGTTCGCAGACAAGGTTAAGAGGAGTTTGAGGTTCAGGGGGATGATGGGATTGGAGGAGGTGGAGGCGAGGTTTTTGGCGTGGGAGAGTTGGGAGAGGGTGGAGGAGAGAGAAGTGAAGTGGAGGAGGGAGGAGTGGAAGGGGGAAAAAAGAGGATCGGAGAGGAGGAGGGAAAACCACGGGTGTAGGTGTAGCGGTGGCGATGCTGCAAGGCGTGCCACTTCGCCGACCATATGTTTGATGAAATAAATGCCTCTCACAGACACAAAGACAGTGTTACTTTATAGTCTTCGAATAGAAATGAAGGTGGCGACGCGTAGATGTTCGACGAAATTCCTCACACAGACAGCGAACGTGTGAGTGTGAGAGTTTTGAGTGTTTAGAGGGGAATGAGGTGCCGCTATGATGTTCGATGAAATGCCTCACTCAAATGAAGAGTGAGCGCTGGATTTTGGTGCATGGATAGGAAGGAGGAGGAGGCGCCGCACTAGGGTACGGTTTTTTAATTAGGATTGGTTAAATTTTTTTGAAATCTTTTCTGCTGTTGGTCATCCATATTTCATGAATTGATAACTTAATATTTGAATGAAATGAACTAACGTGGCAAATTAGTAATTAGCAATCACATGATTTTAAGTATATTATTGATATCGATCACATTATCCAAACTAATGTGTTCAATTAAGAACTTGTTCATTATTATATATTATTGATATCAAAACAATATAGTTTTTATTTTATTTTATATGATATTTTTATAATTTAGCAAATTTAAAATTTTTATTATTTATATTATTTATACGTTTTTAAAATTAATTTTAATAATTAATGTTAATTTTTTATTCATTATAAACATTTTTATAATTAAATATAACATTAATAATAATTATTTTACTTTAACAATTAAAAATATTTTGATAATATTCATTTTTTATCAATTAAACAATTTTAGTAATATTCTACTCAAATAAATAATAATTAATTAATTTTTAAATCTATCTATTTATTATGCTCTAAATCCTTCCTCGAAGTAAACACACTTTTATGAATGCATCAAATAAATTTGCATAATTATGAATATAATTTTGGAAGGCAATGTTCAAATTTGACATTAATAAATAAATTATATAATAAACAAGATAGAATTTAATTTACCTTAATTATAAGTTTTTTATTTTTAATATTTATTGCATTTAAATAATTTTTATAATTTTATTGCAGATAATTTTTAGTTTTTTAGATAACTTTTTTTTATTATAAATAGTTACTTTAATTAAAAAATAGTTAAATTTAAAAAAAATCAAGTAAAAAGAATGGTCAAATTTTAGAAAAATATCATTAAAATTGGTAAAATAATTATTTTGATTTAAAAGATACTTATAAAATTGTAAATGAGATGTGTGGAAACCCCATACCCCATATATAAAATTGTAAATTGCTAAAATGTACCAACTGAAAAACAAGCGTACACGCGTTAGCAAACCCCATATATATATATATATATATATATATATATATATATATATATATATATATATATATAATTGAGATAAAATAAAAATTTTATATAAGTGGAATTCTTTGTAACTTGAACTCGTTATTTAACTTTACATAAATTTGATAACTACCTTTCAAATCTTATTGAATTTTTTTTTCTGGTTTAAATACTTAATTAGTAAGAGGTGAATTTTTATTTAGTATCCGGTTTTAAAAATGAATCTATTGAGTTCCAAAGTTGTAAAAATTGTATAAATAAAGTTCCCTCCGTTAAATTAGCACAAACAGAGTTAAGTCCGTGCTGACTTATGCACTTTTTTTTTTCTCTTTCCTCTGCTGTTGCTGTCATCTTTTTCTCTCTCCAAACAAGGTTTCTTTGATTCTCTTTGGTATCTTTATCACCCAAAGAGCCTTCCTGAAACATTCAACCCCAACCATTAATTTAACTAATTCATCACAATTTTTCAATTCCAATACCCATGCCGATATTGCAATCCCTGCTAAATCAAAATGCAGACCCTCCATAAACTACACATTACTTTTGACTCAACCACTTCCATCATCAGCACCCAAAGTCCCTCAACACTACCCTTTTTACTTCACGCCATGACCAAGTCCAATCATCTCCTTTCTCACCATCTAATTACTGTTGTTACACTTTGCTACCTGAGTCTTTTATCTCTGTCATGGAATTAGAACTTGAAAGAACAACTGCATCGCCGTGGAGATCATAGCTTCGTCATACTCAATGAAATTTCTCAACATTAAAACCCATCACCAGATCTCACAACAATAAATAACAAAATAGCAAAAACAAACCCTTAATCCCTGGATCGAAGTTAAAAGGGAGAAAGGGTTTCTCTTGGGCTGTCATGAGGGCGCGACTTGCTTGCCCTGCTGTGGAGATGATTTGCGTTTCTGATGGTTGTATGATTTTGGATCTGGATTGTTTGGTTTCTCTTCTTGTAGATGGGAGGCGCGCGACTTTGATGATGCATCTGGTTCGCGCAGAAGATTGAGGGTAGTGCTTCTGGCTTGAACAACAGCGCGATTTAGGTTGGTGAAGGTTTCACAATGAGGTTATTGCGCGAGAATGATGGAGAAGGGGGAGGGTTGGTGGTGTCCTGGTTACATGAAGCTATGGAGGTTTTTGGTGAAGAAGATGAGTGTGACAGCTTCGCAGTGGCTTCACGATTGGGGTTTTTCTGATTACAGGTCTGTGTTGATGATGGTGAGGCGAAATAGGGTTTGATGGCGGTAAAGATGATCAGTGGTGGTGCTAGGTTGCGGTGGTGGCTTGTGGTGGTCCACTTCCCACAACACACCTCTCTCCATTCTCATCCTCTCCCTATTCCTCCTCCTTCACTTCTACATCCTCGTCATCACCGCCCACGACCACTTTTCCCTCGTCACCACCAAACTGCAAAAAGAGAAAAAGAAAAAAATGTTCGTTTATGAAAATTATGAAAATCATTAATATAGAAAGAGAAAAAGTTGAACGTTAGAGAAAGAAAACATGAGAGAGAAGAAAAAAAATAAGATTTTATTGCCACATCAACGAGGAGTTAACTCTGCTTAAACCAATCTAACTTCATTTATACAATTTTTACAATTTTAAGATTTAATATGCATTTTTAAAACCGGGTACTAAACCAAAAATACTCACTTAATATAGGGATCAAGTAACCAATTACACCTTTTTTGTTTTACAGCAGTTATTGAACTGTAATAATAAGAAAAAACAGAAAAAGTAAAAAACGAAAAAGACTGTGCTGACATATTCTACATGACAGACATTGTAGTATCTGAACAACATTCTCACTTAAGATGTTTAGCAAGCCAATCCAGCAAGTCCTTGTGGGCCTCCTCTGCGGCTTTCACAGCTTCTGCATCTTCTGTGTTGTATCTCACAGCCCAACCGTGTTCTACTCCTGGATGTATTTTAACAAAACTCCAAACCTGTGAACACAAAAACAATCTTCATAACTCATCCAAATACAAAATTTCTTTTACAGATACTGCAAAATATATAGCAGCACAAAAATGTTGAAAAAGATGAAGCTGATTTGACTGAGCAAACAATCTTGTAAAGGAACAAATCATCTGACCCCAGGTTTAGCAGCTAGGATTTCTTCAAATTCTTTCACAAGCTCTGGAGGAGAATATTTGTCACTCTCGGCTCCAAGTATAGCAATTGGAGTATCAACAGCTGCATGTTAGACCAATTTATAATTAATCTTTTCTACATAAAAATGATCAATCACCAGTTTGTGAAGAGTAAACATAAAGCAGGCTTTTAAAACAATTCATTGTCATTGCAGGTATTGCTCATCTTTCAGACAAAGTTTTTAGTTAGCCAGTTACAATTACAATTAAATAGCACACTCTGGTTTTACTGAGAAATAGCTTTCTGCTCAAAATATTCTTTCTGCAGGTTTACAAAATGTTTTTTCATGAAAACAATACCAAACATGCAGTAAATGTATATGACTATGTTATGATAATATAACAGTAGAGGTCAATGTAACTTTAGTATTTCCAAAAATTAAAAGAAAAGAAAGATAAAGGAAAGAGAGTATTATAAATAACAACGGCAACTCTTAATAGTTAATTATACAATTGCAGTTACAGGGAAAGAATATGGAAAGAATATATTAAGGAGAAAAAAAAATCTAAACATTGAAAATCCATACCCTTGAAGTCATCCACAGAGACAAATGATGGATGCAACAGCACTGCTGTTTGGATCAGTCTGGATTTGGCAAGTTCAACCACGACCTTAGCTGAGAGAGAGAGAATAGATTTAGTGGATTCTATGAGCTCAATTACGAACTTAGTTTCTCTTAAAAGGAAGGAGGAGATGCACAGAAAACAATTAGTACTCACCACCCCAACAAAAACCAACACCAGCGATTGCTGAAAACCCTTTACTTTTTAAGGCTTCAATTACGGGTTTTGAACCATCAGCACCTTTCTCCTATTAATTTATATATATATATATATATAACAGGTAAGTAATATAGAATGTCAGCAACGCTCAATCAATAAATTAAAAGAGACTCAAATTAATAAGAACCACGGGTCCATGATCTTTTAACCAAACAAGTAAGGTATAGAGAGAATCATCAGGCTTAAAGGGGTCACCCTCCAAGAGGTCAGGAACAACCACATAATACCCAGCAGCTGCAACTTTGTCAGCAAGTTTCCTTCACAACAAAGACAAGTATTATTACTGGAGAAACTCATTACATATTATTTACTATAAAATGTAGCAAACTGGACACAGAAAACAGACATGAAAATTGACCATACCTTAAAAGTGGCGCTTCATATCCTGCAAAAGAAAACCGGAGCATGCCAAGTTAAAATAAGATTTTGGATAAAGGCAATGTCTTATAAAAGACTGTGTGTACATTCAACATGATGAATTCAGTATATAAAACCACCATCACAACTCATCCAGCAAATTCATAGTCAGACAAATCTTTTACAAAGTCATTCGATTAAATGAACATGATTGTCTAATAACGATAACTTTATTAACTTGTACAATAACTATATGATATTTGCGTTTTTATTAGTTTGTCCTGTAAATTTTCTACGTACAAGTTCTTTGAAGTAAAAAGTAAGAAATAGATAAAGCTGAAAGAAAGAGGATATCAGAAATAAGAATTGTGAGCAAAAAGTATTTCTGGAATAAGGAATTAATAGTTGAGAAAGTGAATTGCACATAAGAAAATGGTGAGAGATGAAATACCGAAAACATCGGAGAGCATAAGAACGGCGAGATTAGAGTGAGGAGAGGCAGTGAGATAGCAGTGAAGACCACCCACTTTCTCCACAGTTCCATTTCCTGCAGTTGGGCTAAGGATTGGTGGGTTTGAACAGCACTCAGGCCCTGACATCTTTCTTTTCTTTCCCTCACACACTCACCTAAAGATCTTGTCTTTCCCCACTCTTTCAACTTTTCTTCCAACTACATTTATATCTATCTTTTCAGTGACGTCTCAACTTTATCAAGATATTCACTTCTTCACGTTAGTTTCCAAAAACTAGAAATTATTACTTTCTACACAAGAAAAGAGATAAACACTCCCTCATATAAAAGCAGAAGGAGACCAAAATGACAAGACATTTGGAACAACTCAGAAAATAAACAAAAGATTCTGTATGCTCTAAATAAGATAAGTAATGGCAATGAATCACCGCTATCTATATTTATTGCAAGCAGTGGATGACCACACAAGTGCCCCTTGTGTCCTCTTACAAGTCAATATACTGTTGATGTTTTGTCGGATACAGGAAAAGAAAACTACTAATTCTCTCCTTTTTTGTGTGAATGAGACGACCATTCCAACACAGATAACCAGATATGAATGAAGAGTTCATACTTAGTCAAATAGTCTCCACAAACATAAATATATAGATTTTAATTTGTTTAAGAAAGCTTGAGTTTAAAGAAATATAGTTGTCCAAGAAGTTTTCAGTAATATTAAATATAAATATAAAATTATGAATTGATAACAACTGTTATTACTTAAAAAAATTACCGCATTAACAAGTTTGTACATTCACGGAATACTATTTTTACTTTCTACGTATTTTATTACCGTTTTAAAGTGTTAATCGAAAGAATATGTTTAATTAAATTTGATTTTTTATGATATAATATTATATATTTTACATAAAGTTTCTTTATGATTTCTTTATGCAAAGCATCATAATAGAGTTCTATTCTAAAGTTGAGATGTTATTAAAATGATAAATAAACTCGTTTATATAAATATTGTTTTTGAATTTGTCTATGTTTGAACGAATTTTTTTTTAATTTAGTATAAATTTTTATGTGTTGGAGTATATAAGATCGATAATCACACTTTCACAATTTGATATTGTTTCTGACTTACAAGATAGTTTTGTATAATCCATTGATTATTACAATTAAGTCTTAAATGTTTAATAAATGTTATAATCTATTTTCTTAATATTATTTCTGTATTTATAAGTTTTGTATTGAAATGGTTGGATCCATTAGGTTATAATTTTTTCTTATATTTGTTTTCTTATATGATTGACTGATTAGTAGACATATACCGATATGTTCATACAGTATAATACGAATAATATTTAATTTTTTTTAGATATAAAAAAGAGAAATATTTGTATGTCTTTATTTTCATCCTATTTAATACTTATGATTGTGTTTAAATAACTAACATCAATTTATTAGATTATATATATATATATATATATATATATATATATATATATATATATATATATAGAATAAAATTAAAATTAAGCCGTAAACAATGTTTAAAAAAATATTTTTTTATATATTTAAAATGTTAATATTGTGACGTTCCAAAATATATATATAAAGCATATATAATAAATACGTCATCATTTATTAGAATAGCATGGAATTGAAAACTTAGAGTATTAGAGTTTCTCTCTACAAATTACATAGAATTTAAAGCTTTAAACGTACAAAAGTTCATCAAAGCTAATTAATAAAAGCTAGCGAATCTAAGCTGCAACATTGTCTTCCCCATCAAGTACTGTTTCCAACGTATCCTCCTTGCCATCTGCTCCCGTATAACGAATTATACGATCATCGTACATACCTAAACACAAACACAACAAGTAGGGTGAGCTAACATGCAACCAATCATTTATGAAACATGCATGCAAACCTCATATAATAATTATGTCATACATACTCATACCATCATACAACAATCACATCATACATACTCATCCATTACTTTGATACACATGGTAAAATGACATCACAAGACTTGTTACTTTATAACCCGACTCGTCCAGACTAGAATGATTATCGAGCTATGGCGGGTCTTGCACTCGTGGTGGCTTTATGAAACTTGGGCACTACCGCCCGACACTACCGCCTTATGAAACTTGGGCACTACCACCCTACCACAGTCACGAGGTTAATCCGTCATCACTCACCTTGGATCATATGGAAGCACTCAAGACTAGGACCTCCTGCTACTCCTCACCACATGGTTCAATCCTCTCTACATGAAAAGAAAGACCACTGGAGTTTCAGGATGACCCCCAAAACTGAGCTACCATGTAATCATTCTATACACCCCCCACATCACCACCATGTATCATCTCCTCAAGGATCATGGAATTACGTTCATGAATCATACTGTCACTTTGAAACTTAACCCAAGACATGAATAACCATATACCATCATATTATCACAGTGAATCTAACATATCTCATACATTCATATACTTTCCACATAAATCACATCATTATAATTCACAATCATGTTCAGATGCATAAATTCAAATCTAATAAAATCCAATCATTTCAGAAATCATACAAACTGAATATATTCCAACAAGATATATTACACAATAATTTAACAGTACAAAATTTGTTCAATAGGATTTAAGTTAAAAACTTATCGAGTAGACTTCCAAGAAAGAGAGGTGCGTCACAATGGACAACTTAAGTACTAAGTCTTTCCTTAGCCAAAGTGTTCCTCAACTAGTTTTTAACAAATTTCTTATTTACAGATTCAAAACAACAACATATAATATTTACACCGAATTTCAACATAGATAGATATACAGTAAGCATTAACAGTATTCACACAGAATTTCAAGATATGAATAGTAATAAAACAATACTAAATCATAATATAAAAGCATAGAAAGGTTAGCTCCCCTACCTCTATTCCAGACTTAATCTCCTGCTCCGAATTTGTTTTCCCGAAAACTCTTCCGAACCTCTACTCTTCTTGCAACTAAAAATTTCTCCCTAACTCTTTCTTCTCTATTTCTCAAGCTCTCACTTGATTCCTCTTCTCTTGGTGCAGAATACCCTTCCCATCCCATGACTATTTATAGGTAAAAAAAATTTACTATTCATTAATTTTTTTAATATTATTTATTATTTTAATATTATTTAAAAATAATATTTTAATCATCCACTTGATTAAATCTGATTCTAATTTCTTCCATGCTAAGGAATTCTTATTCTAATTCTAATTCCTTCCATGCTAAGGAATTCTTATCTTTTTTTTTATTATTCACTATTCACCTTTTACTATTCATTATTCACTATTCACTATTCATTTTTTACTATTTACTATTCTATTCAATTTTCTTAAAGAAAATCAAATAAGTTATCAAAAATTTGAATCTCTCCTTCTAAAATTATTATAATTTTATATCTAAAATTTACATTTTTCTATCCATTAAAATTATTATTACTAATAAAATATTAAAATTTACTATTATAAATAGTTTTTATGAGTCTCACAGACAAAAAAGAAAAAATAAGAAGACAAAGAGACATGTATTATGTCCTGTAATAAAAGAAAAAGGGAGACCACGTTTTAAATGTGTTAAAATAGATAAATACGATAGTGATATTAAGAATTTAATAAAAAAATCACACAATAAAATATGTCAACTTTTATCTATCAAAATGGGTAAACTTTATAACAAAATTACTTAATATTGTTTTATCTTAAATATTTAAATTATCACTACAATATATTTATTTAACTATTTTGGTTTTTACAATTTTATCATTTTAGTTTATGTAATTTTAATATTTTGTTTTTTTAAGTCCTTTTTTAGTGATTTAACTCTGTTGTTACGTCATCTTTTAACAAAAAATAAATAAAACAAAAGGATCAAAATAATAAAATAAATATATTTTAAGGATCACTTTGATATTTAAGATATATTTTTTCATATATAAAATTAAGAAAAAGTATGGAATCAAATTTTATTATAGATGATAAATTTATTAATTATTTAGAAAATCGTAACAACGATTTTTCACTGTTTCTTTTCCACCGTATAAATTTTTTTTATTGCAAACGTGCATAAAAAACTCATATTAATATTTTGTTTATTTATAATTATAGTTAGAAATTTAGAATAAATTTGATTTTGGTCTTCTAAATTTAAAGAAGTTTAATTTATTCCTCAATTTGATAAAAATGGTTTTTTACTCTTTAAACATTATATTTAAAAGACTGCATTTTTTTATAGCAATTCATATTTAATGTTTAGGGATTATATAATTTTTTAAAAACCTTTAGAATATTAAAATAATATTTTTAATTTGAAGGAAAAAACTGGAATCAGCTGAGATGTGAAGTGTAAAAGAATAATTAAAATTATAGTTTTTATTTAAAGAAGAAAAAACGGTGGCCTCTAAAAGAAAGACGTTGTGCAAAAAGTATCCTTAAGACAAAGTGAAACATGGGCAGAAACAAACAAAACTGCAAATCCGAATTAGTATAGGGCTTTGTTATCGGTGTCAGCAACAAACAACTAAGGTCAGCGTCCTCTGCTTTCTGATAAGGGTTTTTGCAGGGTTTATTCTTCCTTCAATTCTATTATTTCATCGAAAAAAAATGGGTTCTTTGGAAAATGGAACACACAAAGCAAGAGAGGAACAAGAACAAGAACAGGAACAGGAAGTAGAACACGAACCAATACTAGTGCAGCAAAGTCAGAGGTTTTGCATGTTCCCCATTCGCTACAAGCAAATTTGGGAGATGTACAAGAAGGCTGAAGCAAGCTTTTGGACTGGTACTTACATCTTTTCCTCCTTCTTTTCCAAATTATTTCGTAAACTTCATTCATTTCGAATTTCAACGTAATCTTGTTCCTAAAGGTTCTGCTTTTAATTTCCACTAATTCCTCTACTTTGCTTTAGTAAAGTTGACTTCCACGCTTGGGAATTCAACACAGTATTGATTTTATCGGTATTATTATGGGTAATCCCTTTGTATGGCTTTCTTCAATTTCCATCTTTTTAGTGTTATTGGCTTTCTCTTGCTGGATCCTGGGGAAGTGTGAGTGGGGATATTATAAATTACTGTTCCATTTAAAAAAAATACTTTTTTTTGTCTGTTGCATGAGTACTTTTTGCACACTTGGTGTTTGCATTTTGAAAGAGACGAGGGATTCACAATGAACTACCACATACACGTATGACATTTGGAAATACTTTTCTCTTCTCTGTTGGCTCTGATGTTTTCTTTTCAGATTTTTGTGGCATGTTCCTTTTCTTTCTATCTTTCTTTTTCTTGATTAACGAGGAGGTGGAGAGGTTTTCTTTATTTTCGTGCGAGTAATTATTGCCGGCCAAGTATGTGCGGGTCGGTTTGACAGACGCAACACACCAGAAGTTTCATGAACAAGTTTTACTATAGCAACCTGCAGTGGGGGGATTTTAATTTCTTGATTTGAATGAGGAATTTTAAACTGTGCAGAATTTTCAACCATTTATTTGAATATTTTGATATCTATTTGCAATCAAATCACATGGAACCTGTTTCTCAGAAGTAACATTATAATATTGGAAGTGTAATTGAGCCATATTGTTTCCATGTGGTTGATTGGATTGAACCTTTCGATCGTTCACTTTTATTAACTTGGAAGTCGGTTACAGCTGAAGAGGTTGATCTCTCCCATGATATACAACATTGGGAGACTTTGTCTGTCTCTGAGAAGCACTTCATAACACATGTCCTGGCTTTTTTTGCTGCTTCTGATGGAATTGTCTTGGAGAATTTGGCTGCAAGGTTTTTGAGCGATGTTCAAATCCCGGAGGTAAAGTTTTAAGTTTTTGTTTTGCTAATGCTGTTTTAACTCTGTTCAAGTTATCAAAGCAGTTTTTTGTTTGTGGTAGTTTTATTCTGTTTATGTACTTCTGACTTGCTTAAGATACCTGTAGATTGAATAATCAGTGGTGTAATCTGCTTCTGTACACTTAAACTATATATTCTTTTATAACATGAGCGGTTTTAAATTTTTATAACAGATTTGATTTTCTCTGTGTCTCTGTCTCTGTCTCGCTCTCTCTATATATAGTTGGAACTTAATCCGTTTACTTATAGTTTAGCTTCCAACCATTGCACCTATAATTATTGGCAGGCTCGGGCGTTTTATGGGTTTCAGATAGCAATGGAGAATATTCATTCTGGTATAACTTAGCAGTTGATTCCTTCTCTTTCTTTCCGTATGTCTGATTGTTGCCTGAGTTGAGGTTTACTTTTGTCAGAAATGTACAGCTTGCTGCTGGAGACATATATTAAAGATTCAAGAGAGAAATATAGATTGTTCAATGCAATTGAAAATTTGCCTTGTGTTGCAAGGAAGGCTGAATGGGCATTGAGTTGGATTCGTAGGTGACTATCAATTCTATTCATACTCTGAACAATCTCTCAAACAGGTCTGTTAAAATTGAACCACAGTTTAAGCCTTGCCATGTCTGACGGTATTGACTGGCCATTTCCTTTCGTGGCGCTGACATGGCGCTGACATGGCGCAGTTGCGTGGACCTATCTCAAGAAAAAGATGGGACATGCCAGTTTAAGCAACTATGTTATTCTTAAATTTGGTCAATTATTCTGCTAGTTGTTTTTTACAGCAAAAAACACAAGTTTGAATAAAGGAAACCAAAATGACAAAGGTAAGAGAGATTACCTTTATATGCAGGGTTGTTTCCTGCAATGAAATTTGAATGTGTAAAGTGTAAATAAACAACAGGGTCCTCTAAACTTCTGGATGGAAGTTTTTACGTTGATTCATTTACTTTAATATTTAATGGGAATCTATTTATCCTCAGAATTGTGATCAGAAACCGTTGCAGATAGTATGTTTTGCAGTATTGTGTTATTTTAACTTTTCTTTGCTTCATATCTTCCAGAGGGAAGATAGAAATGGCTTTCTAATGACTTCTTGCAATGCATGGGCTACAGTTCCACTTCATTTGCAGAGAGACTTGTTGCTTTTGCATGTGTTGAAGGGATATTTTTCTCAGGAAGGTAGTTCTCTCAAGAAAAAGAACAGCCCTTTTCTTGTTTCTTAATGTGAGTTATGATGTTGTACTTTGTGTCTAACTTAAATTGGGGTTTGCTTTCAGCTTCTGCTCCATATTCTGGCTTAAAAAGAGAGGACTGATGCCAGGTTTGACATTCTCAAATGAGCTAATCTCTAGGGATGAGGGTCTTCACTGTGATTTTGCTTGTCTTTTGTACAGGTAGAGTTGTCTCTGTTCGTTATTCTAAATAGCATGAAAATGTATAGATACGCTGGAGTATTCTCGTATTTGTTTTGGAGTTGACAACATTTTGAAAGACTGGTCCATTGATTGTTGTTTGCTGCAGTTTGTTACGAAAGCCTCTAAGTTCTGATCGGGTTCATAAGCTTGTACACGAAGCTGTAGAAATTGAAACTGAGTTTGTCTGTGAGGCCCTCCCTTGTGCGTTGATTGGCATGAACTCAACACTCATGAGCCAGTACATAAAATTTGTAGCTGACAGGCTAATGGTATGATACAAATTGACACTCTTTTTTCTCTTTTTCCTGAGGTTGGTTAACTGCTTATATTTTACCTTTCAGGCTGCTTTGGGGTACCAAAGAAAGTATAATGTGGAAAATCCCTTTGATTGGATGGAGTTTATCTCTTTGCAGTGAGTATTTTAATTCACACGGTTCATTCTATTATTCATAAAGTTTAATGAGCTTCAGCTTCTGTGATCTGACCTGCATCTGCATTCCATGTTTATACCCTTTTAGGATATGCTCTTATGTTAACCCCTGAGCATACAATTCAATAATTCTTTCTTAGTTTGCTGCATGTGATGTTTTTGCTGAGCAAAATCATGTTAGTAAGAAAATGAGTACAAGCTTGGCAACTTTTCTTGGTGGTTTGTGTTAAATGCATGCATTATCTTAATATGTAACATAACTCATGATTGAGCAGAGGGAAGGCTAACTTTTTCGAGAGAAGGGTGGGTGATTATCAAAAAGCTTCTGTGATGTCAAACCTCCAAGATGCGGGGAAAAACTTTGTTTTCAAGCTCGATGAGGACTTCTAGCCATCATTGATTTGTATCAGTTTCTTCAATTATTCTGGGGATGTTGAATTGAGCATCGAGATTTTATTTACCAGTATTCTTTTTTTCAGTAACATGATTGGTTTACACCAACACAAATTTGATTCCTGGGAGATATCTTTACTCAGGTTATTTGTAATAATATGTTTGTTTCTATTTGTTATTGAGTGACATGTAATATTTGCAATGCTAGACAAAACAAAAATGTATGAGGAATGAATTAGACTTCAATGACAAAATACAGAATAAAGAAATAATACAAGAAAAAGCTTGCAAAAACGAATTATTGCACAACATAGAAGGATTTAGACTACACATCAATTATGACAAAGGTGAAAACTCGAGGTGAAACAAAAGATGTATGAGGATGGAACGTGTAATTAGTTGAAATGAAAATAGAAACTAAATTCAAAATAGTAAGAACAATGAAATAATAGAATTGAAATTGAAATCTCATACGGAAGGGGAAAAAAAGTGAAATTAAAACTTGAATTTAGAATTGAAAGTAAAACGACAGTGAACAACATGTAGAATTGAGTAAGCAACGTAAATACTGAAATTGATCCAAACAAATGTTGAGTTGAAATTTAATCGGTGTAAAGAGTAAAGAAACCCAAAAACAGAAACATGATTAAAATTGAAGCCTGAATCAATAACAACAAATTACAAAGTAAACCGTAGAAATTAAAACAATGTTGAAATAGGCAAAATGCATTGAAGTATAAGTTACTAAAATGAGAACAAAAATGTAGTAGAAATTAGAAGAACAAAAAGATAAATCATAGAGATGGAAGTATAGTCCATTGCAAAGAAATTTTGAAAGTCAGTATCCATATAACTCCAATGGTTATAAAACGTAAAAATCTAAAAGCACAGAAAATGTAAAAAACTATGAAATCTCTAAAAGAAAAAAAAAATGCTCTTTTGTTCTCCTTTCTGCATATTTTTTTATGTTGTCTTCTCCCCTTTTTTACATTAAACTAACCTTTTTTTCTTGTCATTTCTTGCTCAGTCTACAATACAAGATCAAGAGAAAGAAAAAAATATAGTAAATAATTACAAAATTACCTCTACATACAAGAAAAACTAAAATAGTTTTGACAACTAATTCTTACAAATTGCCTGATTTTCCAAATTAAATTGTATATATAATTTAAAGTTTGAAAAATTATATTCGTATACTCAAATTTGAGTTAATTGAGTTTAGAGTTCAACGTAAAAAGAATTAACTAAATTGAAAATTTAAGAAAAAATTTAAGAATAAAATAATCGACAAATGTCAAAATTGATATAATGCAATTTTTCAACATCAAAACTCAACTTTTACACTATTTTAAATTTAAGTCATAAATTTCCTAAAAACTATAAATATAAGTTAAAATAAAATATTACGAACAAAAACAATACTCCAAAGATGCATTTAGTCTATAAAAATGAAAACAAATAAAGAGCTACCAACTATAATATGTGTCAATACTTAATTTCTTTCAGATGTAGATAAAAGAATAATGAAATAAAAGTTTGTAAAAAAGTAACAAAGAAAAACAAATAAAAAATAAAAAGTAGTAAAAATATAATAAGAAAAGTAATAAAAAATTAAAAAATAGTAATTAAAAAGAGAAGATGGAAAAGGAAAAGATCTAAATAATTTCCTATTAGCATTTTTGGACAGTCTCTTTATGACCCATGGAGTCACACCCAAAATCCTACACCTCTTACTCTTATAAAAACATAATTTATAAGAGGGAGGAGACCCATCTCTTTTACTTAAATAATAAATATTTTTGTTTATTTTCAAATGATTTTTTCTTTTTGTTAGAAGAAAAATTAAATACTTTGAAAACTATATATATTCTTTTCATTTAATTAGAAGTACAGTGGTAAGACGTGATACGATGTTAATGCATTTCCATATGTAACTGAATTTTAGACTCAATTCAGATTTTATAAACTATTTTATCATTTTAATATTTCTGCACTTTTTCATAATAAATTTTGATGACAATTTCAATATTATATTTTTAAAACATTATTTTTCGATTCATCATGCATTACAAATTCGATTGCGAACGATCGCGAATAAATTCGATTATTATTATTATTGATTGTGAAGTAATTTTGGACCAATCATATATATAGATGTTAAAATATTTGTCAAGTATTACTAACCTTTAAAATATTACTTAATTAAAAGTTGTTGTTGCAATCTATTACCTCGCGCTGTCTTTTTCCTATCATTAATCTCTTTTCCTTCAAGGGAGTTTTAGGCAAAGAGATTTTAAACATAATCAATAAAAAATTAACTTTCATTTAAATTAAAAGAAAATATATACAAACATTTTGAAAACAGTTTTTAGCACATAAAATATCAAGGTCAAGCATCACATACTCACCCAAGCACAACAACCGAAATTTAAGAATTATAACTCAAGAGACGATATTAACTATAAGATCAAATATACTTATTATTAACATGTTTTCTGTTGATAAATTTAAAGAAAAACTAAAATCATTTACTCATGGATTTGTCATAGGAACGTTCCTATTGGTAATTATTAATTGAAGGATTATTTGTCATAAGTAATTATCAAAATATATTATTATGGATAATGATTGATAGATATATGATCGTTCGCAATTACTACTAACGAATGTCATAATGCCTTTCTTAAAATTAATTAATGAGCATTTTACCCACAAAAAATTGACCTTCACTTTTTCATTGAAAATATGCATTTACTTACCGATTTTTTTTATTTTATCATTTGATAATGACATATTTTTTGTGTAGTGTAATACTTGTTGATTAAATATTAAAGTACACATTAATAAGTAATTAGATGATCAAGCCATTATGAAAGCTAAAGGTTAATATATAAGAAAACTATCAAAATTTAAGCATGTAAAAATTTATTAAAATAATATAAATAGGCGGTGCTATTTATTATAACATTTATTACTTGACTTAAACATATCATAACATCTAATCTTTATAGGCACATCCCCTGGATCAAATTTTAATGAAAGGACACTCTCTTAAATAACTCAATTTTAGTAATGACATCTCATATATGATAAAAAAAAACAATTTATATTTTTTCTTCTAAGTTAAAGCAACACAAAATGTGTATAGTTCACTACTAAATTAACTATTTACGTTATGCATATGGATTATCATTTTCTTGTTAAAATAATTCATTATTATTATAAATATGTTGAGCATATTCAATCAATTCAATGCATCTACCTAAATATATATATATATATATATATATATATATATATATATATATATATATATATATATATATATATATATATATATAATTTTTAATTTATTTAAGTTTTTATCATTTAAAAATGAAAGGACTATAAAAGTAGCAAGTATTTGTACCTAACTTTAGTGTTTAATAATATTAAGAATTTAAAGTGAGTTTAAATTTTAGATAGGAATTATATTATTATAAAATTTTGAATTAAAGAGATATCTTCATTTTTTATACGGATTTATTAACGGTAAACTCATTAATATCGTTATCATAAGAACCAAAATCAAATTTGATTAAAAATACATAAATCCAATATATATTAAATCTAATAAATAAATATTTTGAATGAAAGAAACCTGCAAACTAGTCAAATACTAATAAATTTTAATTCTCTCTTCTCACGCTTTCAATATCTTTGCAACGTAAACTCTTACGAAATGTATATACTAGTCAACGAGTAAGATAATCAACAAAAAATTGACATTTGACCTTTACGACAAACAACTGGGTTATGATAACAACGCAGTGCATCATGTTCATGAATGTGTTGGGTGATGTTATATTACGTCGCTGATGAGATGATGAATAGCTTCTCAAACATAAATTGGTCAGCCAAACATGGCAGACTATTATTCGTGTTTACCAAAGGAATTAAGCAAACAGTAAACTACAAAAGTCAGAATGTAATTCATAAATTAACTTTGAAATTTAAAGACTAAATTTCAAGAAAGAAGAAGATAAAGGAGACCTATATTACAACACCTCGAATTTTCTTCGCAGTTTCAAATCGTTACTCCTTCGGGTCTCACGCAGTTTCGTGAAATAAATCCAAACAAAGACACGGAAATATGACAATATTTAGTGTCGTCTTCGTTTTAAGTTTCCAGGAGCAGCCAGCGTATACGATTCAATCTTTTATTTTAATGGCACGCACACGGAATCATTTTGTGAACAAGCTTCCATCATGGCTTACTTACATGTCTTACGTTAAGAAACAACTAATTACATGATTGTACGATATAAAAAAACATCACCACCACCATCACAAAATTTGTTCTTATAAGTAATACTTAAATAGGCGAAACACCGCGAGTAACGACAATTTCACCTGTCACGTTAACTCAGAAATATATAAGATTTTAGTATTTTGCCACACATGTTGGTCATAGTAGCGTAACACACAACAATTATTTAAATACTCGTTTAGAGTAATATTAAATGAACGTAACACACTGATGATGAATGATCACTGAGAAAGAATAACAAGCTTTAAACAATATATAACAATATTTCTTAATACGTAATGGTCCTCCATTTTATAAATAGATTTTATTTCTTTCAATTTTAAGAATATTATTTATTTTATTTTAACAGAATAGTGGTGTAAGCATCGCAAGCAGTGACTTATGTATGGAAATTAAAATAAAGAAAGGTAAAGGTAAAGCTAATTTTGAAAGGTTTGGCTTATTGAAGAAGAGGAGAGAGAATGAGAAATCATGAACCCTGTGATTATTTAATGAGTTTGTTTATCACATATGTTATTCGTTCGTTGAACGAAGTAGAAGAACAGAGATTAGAAGGTGTGCAATGTTGTTCCATAAAGGCAGCGCCATCTCATCTTTCAATTCTCAACTCTGAAGGATCATGTCACCCGTGTGGTCAGACTTGAAAAAACTGAAGTAATATTCAAAGATTATTCCTGAAGATCAGTGGGACATTTAAATAGAGCAACCCGAACTCCAAAACAACACCACTCACCTCTCCTTCTACCTCGTCAAAACACCACCAACATAGTTTGTCTCCCTTTCCAAATTTTCTGTGTTCTCATAAAACATTTCTTGTCATAAATTAATCATGGGAACTCTGGTGGGACATGTAGCTCCAGGTTTTGGTTTCATGTTGATAGGTTTGTGGCACCTCTTCAACCACATCAAGCTCCACGCCCTTAACCCAAAGTCCTACAAAGGTCCATCATGGTTCCCATCTTCCAAGTTTAGATACCTAGAGTTGGTGCTCATCATGGTAGGCTGCACGGCCTCCGTTTCAATGGAACTCTTCATTGGCCCGGATCGCCACCAACCTCTTGACCCAGATGGAACCATTCCCTCCAACCATCTCCACAACTTCGAGCACTCTTCCATCTCCATCACCTTCTTCCTCTACGCAGCTTCTTCCATCATCCTCGACCGTGCCCAAGCCCCGGCTCAATTCGTACTCACCCAGTTTCTTGGGGCCGTAGCATTTGCCCAACAACTCCTTCTCTTCCACCTCCATTCCGCCGACCACATGGGCCCAGAAGGCCAATACCATCTTTTGTTACAGCTTTTGGTCTTTGTTTCACTCTCCACCACAATCATTGGAATCGGGTTCCCTGAAAGTTTCATCGTCAACTTCGTTCGCTCCGTCAGCATTTTCTTCCAGGGGCTGTGGTTAATTGTGATGGGCTTCATGCTTTGGACACCTTCACTCATACCCAAAGGCTGTTACATGAACGACGAGGAGGGTCACATGGTGGTTAGATGCTCTTCCCACGAGGCACTTCACCGCGCCAACTCGCTCGTAAACATCGAGTTCAGTTGGTTCATCATTGGTGTCACCGTTTTTGCGGTTTCCTTGTACTTGGTTTTGGTCAAGGTTTATGGGGAGAAGGTGCAGTATTTTTCCCTTGGGAACGAGGATGAAGAGTCAAACTACGACGTTGAATCCCAAAAGAGCGGCGCCATTGACAACAACAGCAAAAGCTTTATTCACGTCAGCAAAATCTTTCCTCAAAATCATATGGAAAGGTAGATAGATAGATATAACGAGAGTGATGAAATGAAAGTTCGTTAATTTGTGATTAGTTGTTGAGTGTGTGGGTGTACTGTATAGCTCTCTTTTTATTAGAATTCAGATTAGAATGTTGTTTTTGTTTGTGAATGTGGGAATTATTTCATTGGCAGACAAGGTTGTTTAGTTTCTAGTTGAAACCATTTCTTTTTTCTTTCTTATTTCATGATGAAACCATACGTTAATCATGTATAATATATTTTTGAATTAAATATATTTTTCGTCCCAAATTATTAATTGAAATTGTACTTTGTTTTTTATTTAAAATTATATACTAATTTCATTTCTTAATTTTGTAAAAAATATAAAATATTCTGGATAACAAACAGTGATATAATCTCTTTTTTTATTGCAATTCTCTTTTTCTTTCTTGTGTAATTATTTTTTGTCTTCATCACATTTTGTTCACTTAAATGGATTTGGGAGATAGTGATTGAATGGATTTGAGAAGATTTGAAGGTAAATTTCTTCTTGTTTATTTGAATAAATTTCGAGGCAAGTGAGACTGAATTTAGAAATAATTTTTTTTAATCTGTCACATCAATCAAATTCTACACTAATTCTCACTTCCAAATCTACTCTTACTTATCTCCAAATTTATTCAAATAAACAACAAAAATTTATCTTCAAATTCATTCAATCAGTATCTCCAAATTCATTTAAGTGAACAAAGCCTTAGATAAATCAGAGCATCATAGCACCAAAATCCAAAATTCAAGGCTCAAGCATAAACAACTTGATGGTCGTCTTCCTCAAATCTTAAGCCACCATCAATTGCGTGAAACTGTTCGACGCTAACCCTGACATGTTTCGTGTAGTTGTCAACACCGAAATCTCTGTAATTGTCACAGTGGTGAATACCACCATCCATTCTCTCTCTATGCTCTTTGTCGCGCAAGCTCTTCGAAAACATCATTCCCTTCTTCCGGAAACCATCATGACGCATGCTGCCGTTGGAAAAAAGGAGCTTCTCATCTTCTCTGACAAAACCTTAAGATTTTGAGTTAAAAATAATATAATGATCTCATAAACGACTTATATCTCATTCTGGGTGAATCTCCACGATTTATCGGTAAAAAAATACCAATAGTTTTTAATACAATAAAGAAAAAGAATATAATTTTAGTATTAGTTTTGTTTGAACTTCATTAGTGATTAAGCTAATTGAACAACTTCTCCTTTTCTTTAAATTCCTATAATATTAAGGTAACGAGCATGGTTTTTTTTATATTAAAAAAAATATGTCAATAAGTATTATAGCGATCAAAATAATCTTAATTCTAATTGTAATTATAGTTAATTAATCTAAACTAGCAGCATTCGTTGACAAAACCATATATTTCAATATTAATTATATATACTAATACCACTATATTAATTGGATCTTTGCATTATCATGTGACATATGTATTAGTTACACTCCCTGAAAACTCTTTAGTGTGCTATTTTTGTATTTCTTATATTGTCTATATGAGAATTATAAAATTGTCTTTCAAATTAAATGTTGCACCATAATAAGTTGTGTAACTAATTCTTAGATTTGTTCGCATATGTGTGGTTATTTGAAGTGTGTATATTTGCATATGTGTGTTTATTTGAAGTGTGTATATTTGCATCTCTAATTCTTAGATTTGTTCGCACCAACTTAGACTATTCTGATTAGTCTGGTCTCAATTTTTTTCCCTCTATTATGTATATTAAAACAAAGGAAGTTGCCTTATTTTCTAGTTAATTAGTATTGAAAATTGAACTTAAAGTTAAATGTAATTTTATAAAACTAATTTATAAGATAAGATTTATATTTATTTATATAGTGTAATTTTGTCTTATATTTAGTCGATGTGAAATTTTTAACACATCCTCTCTTGTTGAGACATATAAATTTTAAGTATGAGACTAGAAATTAATGAAAATTTGATAACGAATGACATGATAGATATAACAAATAATAAACTTTTGGAAAATAAGAAATACAATAGATCTAATAAACTACAAATCTTAATTTGTAACAAATTTCTAACTTATAAAGTGAGATTTGTATCCATTAAAACCTAGTTTCAAGTTATATATATATATATATATATATATATATATATATATATATATATATATATATTATAAAGTATAAATATTGAAAATTTCAAGTTAGATAAAAACAAGTATAATATAAAAATGGATACAATGTCAACTTATAAATTACTTTTATAAGATTAAATTAACCTTTAAAATTCACTTATTAAAACTTAATTCTCCTAACTATAACTTTGCCATATTTAATCACTTAATTCTCAATTATAACCCTCTCAAAATTTGCACAAAAAGGAAAACTTTAATTATTTTATTATTTAAATACTTATTTAAAATATTAAATGAACATGAGACTAATGATGAATGCTTAGGAAGAAAGATTAAGAAGTTTTAAACAATATATAACAATATCTCTTAATACACAATGATCCTCATTTGTTAACAGGACAGACATTATTTCTTTTAATTTAAGAATATTATTTTTAATTTTAACAGAAGTGTCGTATAAGCATCGCAAGCAGTGACTTACGATGATGGTGAATGATGTGTGCTGCGTTGTTCCAGAAAGGCAGCGCCACCTCATCCCCGAAGGCTCATATGGTCAGACTTCAAAAAAATTGAACAAAATTAAAAGCTTATTAAGACATCCAAACTTCTACATTCTTTCCATTAGGGTTCAAAACCTCATTTTTCTTTCCTGTTCCTATGTGAGTCAAAGTTGCAGATTTTACACGTTTATTATCACTATTTTACCTCCACTATTATAAAATTAATTTAAAAAATAACATATTAAAAACCTAATAAATAATTTGATAACATGATAATGAATAAAATAATAAACCTAAAAAACATTAAATTTTACTAAAATAAATTTTAAATTTAATTCTAATAATATATTAAAAAATAAATTTTAAATTTAATTCAATCTTATAAAATCAATTTATAAAATAAAATTTATATTCATTTATATACTTTAAACTACTCGTTAATAAATTTGAATTTTCAACACCACTATAGTGCTGTCAAAACGGGTCACCCGGTCCGATCCACTATGGATTGATCATTTAGTGAACCAACTCAACCAGGCTTATTTATTAACGAGATGAAAAAATTTGAAGCGAGTCCGACTCACCATAGGTTGATGGGTTAAACGGGTTAGCTAAGTAGCTCACTTAATTACAAGTTTTTTTTAAATAAAAAAAAGTACAATTTGTTTGTAAATTCAAATTTAAATAATTTCACTCTAAAATGATGTTAAACTCCAAAAACAATTCAAAATAAAAAAATTAACATACAAGTAATCCAAAAGCAAACCAAAAAACTAATAAATAAGTTTATAATATTGATAATTTTTGTGTTTGTTCTGGAAACATCTTTTTCTTTATTCTTATTTACAATATAATAAAAAAATATTAACTAATAATATTAAAACATAAAATAATAAATAATTAAATTAAATTAGGTAGATTAGTAAACCAACTCGACTGATCACGAGTTCTTATTCACACACACAGATAGAGAGAGAGTCTGCACAGAGAGAGAATCTGGTGCACTTTATATATCCTATATTGTCACAACTTAAATATTTTTAATAAATCTTTTGTTTCCCTATAATACTTTTACTGTATTATCTATGTTTTTGTCATTGTAAATTTCATTGATTTCCCGTCTCAAGGGAACAGGTTAAACCCTACATATTATGTAAATATTAAAAATAAATCAGATATAAAATATTTACCCTAATTTTCTTTTGAGATGGAGTCTTGGTTAAAACACAATTTTTTCTTCTTTCATTTCCCATTTTTTCTAAAAGAAATATCCATTAATAGTTGCTGGTTATTGTCTTAAAAAATAATTATCAGTAATATAATTTGTTATTATCTAGTTAAGTTTTAGAGAATAATTAACAAGAAATTTTGAGAGAAAATATGGGTTACAAAACGCTATTTTTATAATATGAATCAGTGATTATTATTTGTAATATTGAATCTCAAAAAAATAATGTTCTTTATAAGAATATATCCTCTTTTGTTATTTTGAAAAATTCAAATATTTTACATGAATAATGAAACTTACACGTTAGATTGAATTTTGCTGGTACCTACTACTAGATCCTGATTCTGTCCAGGAATAAAGGAGTTTAATTTTCCTAACCTTTTACTGTTTTCTCAAATAATAGAACTTTATCTTGAAATGTTTAGTATCAGCAAGACAAATAAGATAGTTTGATTTGCATCTTCATTATCTTTTAAATATATAGAAACATAATGTTTAAGTCTAAAAAGAAAAAAAAAAGGCCTTGGGATCCTGTACAAGATTTTTCAACAAAGCAAGAGATATGATAAAAAGAGAAAGGAACAAGTCATGATTAACCACATCCTACACTGCAGCTGCAGAGACTCAGAAGCTTCATTTCTCACAACCTCTTTCACTTCAATTATTATTCATCTGCATGTGGCTACATGGATGGAAAGTAATCAACCACTAAACTTTCTCACTTCTGTCCCCCAAAATTTCAAACCTTCAAAAAGTTGCGTTGAAAATTAAAAATGGCAATAAACACTGCCTCTCACAAAATACACTGCATGATTTTCATGTGCTGGCCTCACTCTCTAATTCATGCATTGCCCCTCCTTACATCCCACATGCTCAACTTCAGAGTTGTCAAATTTTGCGTTAAGATTTTAAGTGTGAATCGATGTTAGATAAAAACGAAAAAGTAGAGTATTATATAAAGATGAAAAATCTATTATCTCATTTTTTTTATATAGAAAGTAGTGTCCATTTTTATATGATTAGACTCAAATTAGTATTTTTATCATTTCGGTTAATCTCCTTCTCGATAAATGTAACATATTGAAGATTTGGTGTTTGTATCTCACCATAGCCTCTGTGGATGCACAACCAGCAATTTCTCCAAAATTTCCAGAATATAATACCCAGTTGGTTAATCAGATGTCTTAAAGAAATAGACTTTTAGTTGAAGTGAGACTTATAACAAGATGAGCTAAAACAATATTAACATGATATTCTTTAGCAATGTTCCCTGAGATATAGGAATTGTTGAGGTTTATGGTGGAGTTCAAAAGCTACTTTGGCCTAGTTCAAACGCTAGCCAATACAACTCAACTTAGAGGTCTGCTATTCACTGATGCTGAATAATTCAGTTTGATCTGTCGTGTTCTATTTGTTGAAACTTGAAATGGACCAGATATTTGGTAATGAGAATCAGATAAGCATTTCCTGCACGCATAATTTGAACACATACACACTGATTACTGTGTGTTTCCCTAAAGGGAATGTTGCCAGAACGGTCCTGTGTAGTCTCAGTTAGTCACATCCTGAACTACACAGATCACCTAACTTTGTCCATCACTGTTCTTTAAAAGACAGCAGACAGTAGTCACAGTAGGACTCCCCACCAGGCTGGAAGTTTCTTTCCTCACATTTCTGACCAAAAACAGAACAAAACCCCAACACTTGAAGTAACATGTCCCCAGTTTAATCTTCACTCTTCTGCAAGTGCCTTCCATCTGTGTCACCCTCATTGGTCTCTGTGTGACTCAAATTTCATCTTGACAATTTTACTAGGCCCCATTTTAGCTGGATATCTTTAGACTAATCCCAAAGGTCCACAAAGATTAGTTATGCGTGCTAAGATCTTATCTTTGACACTTTTTATGCTTAAAGATAAGATGTGTGACTGTGGGAGCCTTTCAGTGCCAATCCTTTTTTAGAAACGCTAGACATTATTTGACAAGCTTGTAAGTCACATGCTGAACCCGATCTTAAGTAGAACAAATAAAGGTCTTGGAAGAAGGAGTGATGTTGAAGTTGTGGTTAGTTTTTGTTGGCTTCACCCCACAAGGGTCGAGTGAAAATCATGGCCTTTCACTTGTGTCTCTCGTTTGAACTGGTTGGTGATGAAGAAAGTTAAAGAGGGTTCTCTGTTTCAGAGGATAAGATGTTAGCTTTAGCTATACTATTTGAGATAAGGCTGGTGTTTTTGTACTTGCTAATCACTTTCAGAGAAGCGACAATCACTGATGGCCGGCATGATTTAACTATAAACTTAGCGTCTGAGTTGAATTTGGAAAGAGAAGCCACGTGACTTTGATGTGAAATTCAAGTACAAGTGGAGCCTTGAAATGAGCGCGTGCAATTCCAACACGTGGATCCAAATCCACATTTCACCCTCCTTCCACGTAGGATTTTTATCTTCAATAAATTGTGCCTGCATTGGAGGAGCTACATGCAGAACTGCAATTTCAGCTTCAAAATGGGAAACATGGGTAGGAGATTTTCCAAGTTCAGGAGAATGGCAAGGCAACAAAGAGGGAAGTTTTACATTATGAGGGTCTGTATCTCTATGCTTCTAAATTGGCATAAGTACTCTTAGCCCCCCACAGATACTTCTTTTCTGCTGCTTTCATCTTACACATTAGCATTCAATGAAATTGTGTAGTTAAAAGTTATCATCTATGGACTGTAATTCTTTTTTTCTGTCTCTAAATAATCTCATTCCAGTGGTTAACAGTAAATGAATACAAGTCAATGTCCTTCTTAAAGCTTTTACATGTACGCTTGGAACCTACCAGGTTACTTATTTTGGTTGTGTTGTACGTAAATACAAAAAAATGATATAAAATTTTCACTCCTACACTGTTACACGATCAGTTAAAAAGCTGATAATCAATCACAACATTCTGTTGCGTGAAAGGCATCGTGTTATTTTCCACCAGTAATGTGTGCAACATATGAGGTGCTAATTAAAACAAGCTAAAGATCTGTTCTGTATCACAAGGTGAAATCCTAGCTGGACTATGTGATTGGCTAACTTTATAATAAAGTAAAATATTTTGGTTCATTATTATCGATACTATCGAGGAGAATCCATACAACACAAGCTGAAATTCAGGCAGAAATGCGTTTTCTTTGGGAATATACTATGCGTACAGTTGAAAAGGAAGATAATATATATGGTTTGAACAGACAGGGTTGGACACTACTGTTAGGATGAGATGATGAGTTGTATTAAGTCCCTCTTGCTTAGTGATTTAGCAGAGGAGACAGTGTGATGGAGAGTGCTTTGTCATCTTCCATTCTTTTCAGGGACCACCCATGTCACCTGCTATGCCATCTACCACATTCTTTTCAACCTTCTATATATATATATATATACAACAACTAGCTCTGCTTCCATAAGGGCTACAAAATCGAAGTACTATATTCAGTTGCAAACATCTAAAGTACTAAAACTCTTTCTTGTGTGTGTCCTTTAGACCTTTGTTTCGTACCATGGCAAGACAATCCTTATCGGTTCCAAAGTCTGGGGGGTTAATGCAACGGTGTTCAAGGCACTTCAGGGAGCAGAAAACTAGATTTTATATCATCTGGAGATGCACCGTGTTTCTTATGAGGTGTGAAGACAGGTTTTGACTGCTGTCTTAGAAATAGGGGAAGAACATAGATTTGAGAATACAACGAGTTTTTTTTTTTTGTTTTTTTTTTATTATGTTCTATGTAGACGCAGAGTGGCTGCAAGGCTTCAATTACACAGTCTCTGCCACAAGATTTTCTCCACCAAGTTGTTCTGCTTTGTACTCTGCCTGTAAAGGGCAAGTTTCAACTGTGGAGGAACCCAGAAATTCAGTTGTTGATAAATATATGTAAAGTTACTAGATTTTGTTCTATAGTCTTCTTTTCATTGGCGAGAAAAACTCATGCAATTAAGATCGATTGATAATTCTCATGTGTGTGAGAAAATCTCTTTATTTTCTTTGGGTAGGTATGATCTCCATCCTTTTCTGATGTTTTCTTGTTTTCCTTTTTGAGCTATATAATTACAAAACGGTTTGAACCATGCTTTGCTGGTGCTTCTCTAAGTACTGTTTTTCTGATACAGGCGTAGGCGAAATTGAGAAAAATGTTTGAAAAATTATGAATATATGTCTGATTATGTTGGTCTTGTTCCAGCCAAATACTTCTTCACCCATACATTAAGGCCAATCAGGTGTTGACCAGGTGATAGGTTCATTTTCAGCCATGTGGAGAACTAATTCATCATTTACTTCTGACCCTTCCATTTAAGACTATCTTGGATTACTTTGATCCAAGATGAAGTTAGTTTCAAAATCCAAGTGAAGAACAGACAATATCTCAGCAGAAATTGAGATATAAATGCCAAAAATTTCATGAACTATTTTGGAGGGAAATGGAGAACATAGTTGAAATGCTAGATTTATCGACATGAGCACACGACAGGAAGACAAAATTTAAGATGTTCCATTGAGATATAAACTATGTCTTGTATCATTTATCTACCATGGATAGGCACCCTTCATAACAACTCTTCCCACCTTTCCTAAATTCTTCCTAAAAAACAATCCAATGTTTTTTTTACTTCCGTTTGACATTATCTTTTAATTTTATTTTTTGGGTGTTCCTCCCTCCACCACCACAGCCTTCTCCCTTCACCTCCCCTTTACTATTTTGCCTCTCAGTAAAATTTTATTTTTAGAATTATTGTTTTTTAATTTTACTCACTTATAACATATTTCACTGATAACCTACGTAGTTCCTTGTATGAGTAAAATATTTTTCTGCAAAGCTCAGTGATCGTGAAAAGAATTATCAAGCAATCTTCCTCTTGCTTTCGGTGCAGTACGTGGTGCAGTGCGTTTGTGGTGTAATGTACTTGTCGTGGTTCCTCTCCAGGTACGTAGTCATAATCCTTCCAATAATCCTAAACCCTAAACCCTAAACCCTTCCAATAATCCTTCCAATAATCTTTCCAATAATCCTTTAACCCTAAAACGTAAAATGAAAACGAAGCCTAAACGGATGACATCCTTCAACGGATGTCAACATCCGTTTAAGGCAAAACGGATGTCAACATCCGTTTAAGGCAAAACGGATGTCGACATCCATTTCACCTTAAACGGATGTTGACATCCGTTGAAGGATGTCATCCGTTTAAGCTTTGTTTTAATTTTATGTTTCTGTTATTATTTTATTAGATATTTTAATATTTTGATTTATTATTTTTGAATATCTTTTTAATGTATTTTAATAATGTATATTTATATTAGTTTATATTTAAATATTAAAATAATAAAATAATAAAAATAAAAAATTTTAACTTTAAGGATATAATTGGAATTAAAGATAATTGGGGAGGTGGAGGGAGAAGGCTCTGGAGGTGGAGGGAGCAATATAAAAATTGTCAAATAGTTACTGGTGATAGAGAATTTTTATATAAATTTGCAATATAATAAAAAAGAAACTTCCATCTGAAAATCACAACTATAATTATATTAGCTTTTGTTTAAATTTTGTTAATGACTAATATAACTGAGTAGGTATTTAATGATTAATTGTCATGTATTTACAAAAAAAATTCAAATTTATTGAGAAAAAAATAAAGTTAAGGACTCTTTCTAAATTTAATTACATATATTAAGTTAGTTATTCATTTAATAAACAAAAATAATAATTATTGAATTTTACATATATTTATTGTAATTTTTTTATTATATTAAAAACAAAATATATTAATATTTATAGTACTTAACGAATTATTTATCCAAAATATTAAATAACTGTTAATCTTCCAAATTTTCAGATTTTGAACTTTCCACCCGAAAAACATTCTCATTTTTATTGGTTATAATTAATTGGATAAAAAAATAATGTAATATAGTCAGACAAAAGTTTAGTCCACATGGATTAATTGTAAGTAATAAAGGTATATGAGACTAAACATATAAAAAAATTATTATAAAGTTTAATGTTAATTTTTTATAGGAACCAAAAACTTATTTATTCAAATAATTACTATAAAGTCATTTTAAAGCTAAATATTGAAATTAAAAAATTTAAAATTTCATTTTTCTTAGTAGATAAAATAGAAATGACTCAAGAAATAAACAGAATAAAAGTGGCATAGACAAAAAGGATAAACAAAGCACGGAGAGAGAACAAATTTAAAATATTGTTGCAACTCAATACGTATACATATTTAGAAAAAGAAAGTGAAAGTACTATAATTAAAATTTACCCTTTCTTTATTTTCTCTTCAATTAAAAATTTAAATTATCTTCTCTTATTTTCTTTTCACCCATCAAACACACCCTAAATAATTTTGTTCGCCATCCCAGTACCATTTTAAGGAACCAAATATTTTGTCCTACAAATACTTTTCTTTTCTTTTCTGTAAAAGCAGTATTTTTGGAGTAGCAGATAAGTACGAAGCACCAGATTTAATAACCCTGTACTATATAATAGCAATATATCCGTCTAAGCCCTTCCAAAAGGAAAGCTATTCATTTATACGACACAATGACAGATGACTACAGAACTCGTGGGCCTCTTTCTCATCATGTTGCTCACACAAACGCCCTCAGTTTTAGAGGTTCATTATCCTGACATGCTAACTCGGATTTCCCCATTGCTTTGTCCAATTCAATCCATTTTCCTCCCCAGATTTCCTCGGAGTTTGCCCAGGCTTACCTTGGATTCCCTGGATGGTCAAAAAACAGAGGTCAGAAAGAAAAAATTAATGACCACCCATGCCGTATGTAGAATAAATATTCTTGAACCCAAAAACATATTTGGCTAAAAAAATTTCAAGTTTGCCTTGCGACCCATCCTATCCTTTGATGAAAAAGAAACTAATTTTAAATTCGTAAAATTACAAAGGAGTTGGGAGGTAGATCTGAAACTTAAGGCAACTCAAATAGTCATTACCAAGTGAAATAACATAGGACCCCTCCTACAGGAGCCATTCGATTCTCCGAAGTGTAAAATCAATTACTTCTTCAGGTCATTCAAAGGCCTAAATGTCGATTTGGATAAACCTACACTAATCCTCCAAAAGAACATGTGAGTTTTGGTTTTCGTAGATTTTAAATTTGCTAATATAGTTCCTATCATAATTTAAAATGGCATGACATGTAGTCAAACAATGTCACATTGCATGTCACCTTAAAACGGTTACTAAAACTATAAGAAAATTTATGAGAACTAAGTACATATTTAAGCTTATAAATTTGTATTCTTCTTGAATCAGTTTGTGACTCTGTTATTTCCAACAAAGTTACCGGAAGAAAAGCAGAGGAATTGTATAACTCAATTTCAGACTTGTATAAACAAAATGATCAAAATTGAAAATGGGCATGATGCAGACAGACTGGATGGAATATAGTTTCATGACAAGGACCATTTCCTTTTTCATGTTCTCATAATATAGAGTACAAACTTCCATTGATCCATAGTGCTTGTTTAAATTGTCAACATAAACAATATAAAATGTTCATTTTAATTGGCCAGGAGACACTAATCCACCAGACACGACATGGAACTGTGACACAAATATCCAACTAACATTGCTCTTTGGAAAAGAGCAGGAATCATACTAGGAGGAGTTACATTGTATAAATTAAATTTCAAAGTGAAAAAAAAGAAAAATCTTGAGAAAAAATAACTAGTTCAGGATTTAAGCATTGTGCATTTCATTATAACGGAGAAACAAAACCAAAACAATTTACTAGACCCTGCACTTTTGTAATATAATGAATACCAACAATTAATACATCCTTTTCACAATAGAACAAGAAAGCAGTCACTCCCAAGATATTGAGGCACGGGTAACCAATCATATTTAAGCACTCAACCTATGGGAAAAAGCTATGACTAAAAGGTAAATCTTGAAAAATTAATTAAATGGAATATGAATATGATGATACTAGTAATTTGTTTCTGAAACATAATGTTGGAGTCATAAAAACAGTTCTGAAATCCAAATAGTATATCTCAAAGATTGTTCTCTCCCAATTTAAACTTGATACTTTTAGCAGGAGAGATGCTACTTAGACTAAAATACAAGTTCTTTAAATCCACGTCCTAAATTCATACAATATCATACATATCATCTAAAGTACAGAATACTAAGCCATGCAGAGTAGCCTAAAAATTCAGGACCATACCCCAAAAAGGAACCAGTTCCTCAGCTCGAGGAAAGAAAAATACCGATTTCATTTAACAACTGGGGTGGACAAGAAACACGTTATAAGAAGAAAAAATGAGTTATAACAAATCACTTACTGCTCCCTTAGTCAACCTTCGTGATGATGGAGCTCGGGCCACTGAGGAAGCAGCTGCAGCTGCAGCAACACGTATTCTGCAAAATAAAATTCATGTACATCAAAATTCAGATTTACAGTAGCTTCATGTCTCTTTGCTACCTAACTTTTGAAATTATGTGTTCTATTACCTCTTATGAACATCAACATATTCATCTGTCTCATCAACAATTTCCTCCTATAACGAAGAAGTACTATAATCAGTTTTAAGGGATGGAAAAAGTACACTGGACAGATAGGGGGCTATATCTCAGAAAACAGATATTTACTTGCAGAAGCTCTTCAAATACATCTTCCAAAGTGATAATGCCAATCACTTCACCATCTTCAATATTTTCTGAAGCGAGACCATTTGTGCTGCCATCATTACGTTGAAAACCAGACAGTTTATTATTGCTGGAATGCTTTGAAGGCATGACAATGTCAACAACAACACCTCCTGATTTTGCATCCTGCTTCGGTAGCAATGGAGCGGTCAACTGTGAATCCCCATCAGTGCTTTTGTTTTCTTCATTTTTCTCCTCATCAATTATTTGTGGAGTTTCTTTGCCTTTTACCCTGGCCTTAACAACAGCAGCCATATGACTACTGCCCTTTTGGAACTCGTTAAGTATATCATAGAGAGGCATATCTGATGGAACCCTGTACATATAAAGCCATACACGAACTTTGGATATTACACAACTAATTTGAAAGAAAATAACACTAGAATAAATTAGTAAAGACAAGCACACCGTGGAATTCTCCGGATGGATACGGCACTGACAGGTGTCTCTGTTTCTGGTCTTACAGTAAGAAGACTTTTGACCTAATTTAAATAGAAATGATGTGAAGAAAGAGCCCAGGAAATAGATAAATGGGAAAATGTTAAAGTAAAAAAGAGTGGAAAAACACAAACCAGTAGAAGTCCAATAATATTCTTTGGATTTCCAGAATAGACAGGAACTCGGCTGTGCCCGCGAGCAAGAATTTTTCCCATTGCTTCCCTGTTTATGATTGGCACCATAAAAACAATGAAGGAAAAAATAAAAGAGGGGAGAAAAATAAAGATAATTCTGCTCTTTACACATGCTTTTGTATCTTTTAACCAAGAATTCTACTTCAAATGTGCAAGCAAAGTTACGTCCCAATATTTTAGTGGGAAATAACTAGAGAAATGCTTCTGCAATTGGAGAAGTCGAAAAAGAAATATTCGGCAAAAAGGTTAAAAAGTAAAACAATTGAATTCATCATCAAAAAGAGAAGTCATTAGCAAAATAAATTCAATCACCTATTTGTGACCTGTTAAAGAATAATGACCAACAAATTAAGAAAAGTTACCAATCCAATTTTGAATTAACATCCAAAGAAAATGTTGATTCGATAGGAGTCATAGCCTCCTCAGCAGTCTGTCCAAAGACAAAAAGTAAAACACAAGCTGATAGTTAAGTTAATGATAATTTGTAATGCAAGATGGGAAAAAATATATTAAATGTGACTTATATAAGTGAACATCATGAAGCACGATAGTTAAGTAAATGATAATAAATTAAAACATAAAGAAAATAAAGTGTGTATGAGAATGTTTTTGCTTATGGAACAAAATCACTAAAAGTGGTTGGCCAAATTTGCATCAACATGTAGTGGTATTTGATATACTTGATAAAATGACGTTTCATTTGGTGTCCTGCAACATTGTGTATTTACACTTCCTAGCATCCCAAGCAAAAGATGATAACTAGAAGTAACTAGACATAAATAACCTTCACATCTGATCTTTTTAACATCATCAATGTATATTGAAACTCAAATATGTAAGAAACTTCATTTTATGTTGCATTGAACATCATAAACTGAAATTTGTAATGGACTATGAAATGAAACCACAAGGAATAGATTGGCATTCAATGTGGCAGGTGAATTGCAGCACCTACCTTTTCAGTCAAATCAAGTGCTCCACTGATAATTGTTGTTTCGTCATGTGTAAGCTCACCACCTTTCCCAGCCTAAACAAGCAAATTCAAAATATATGAATCAAACACCAAGGACAGGACGATGAGTAGGTTCCCCAATCTTCACATGGCTTGTTCTATTTATAGAAAAACAATTACTAATTTATACCTCCTGGCTGTGAATGGAAACGAGGGCTTTCAACTGAGCTCGCCTAAATAAAGCCTCATTATGCCCCAAAAGGTAATCCAGAACCTGGAACAACAATTAATGAAGAAAAGAAACATGTGAGGGCTTAATAATTAAAATAAAACCCATCATTGATATATGAGAAAACTCTGATGCTCTATCTTTTTCTGGTTTGAAGAGCTACAATTGTAGGGAGATCGCTCAGTGTTTCAGCCCTAAACACAGGCCAATAATAGCCCATTTCCACTTCTTTATTCTCTTCTCAACTATATTGTATAGGTTATCACGACTAAGGAACAATCTCAATAGGAAGATATACCTTTCCAACAGGATAAGAAACCGGGTAACAGATAATCATCAAAATCCGAACTAGCCATGCAAAGTTGGCACCTACAGCAAGACCGTATCTACTACAAATTGCTTGCGGAATAACCTGAAATCAAAGAGGCGTTGCTGTTTTTGTTAAAAGGGCTTTACATCATTCATTGGATACAAATAGAGGCTAAACCACTGAACCACAGAGAGACGGTAAAATGACATACCTCCCCAAAAAACAGAACGAAAGTTACAGAGAGAATGATAGCAACAAACTGATTGAATAGTTTATCTAGGTATAACGGCAGAGCCTGCAGATTGGAAGTTTCAAAGCCAGTGGCTGTAAAAAGTTAGACAGGATTTAAGAATCAGTATAATAAAGCGTATGCGTAACCCAAATCAAGCATAAATAAGCATACAACCAGTCACTAGCCATTTCACGTGACATTGAAACTAGAGAGGCACGTCCAGAAAAAACAAAAAAAAAAACGACAATTTGAAGGAAGCTATTCTCATCTTCCCAGTCCAATATTTCGTTAAAACATGATGTTGTCTACTTGCAAGAAGGTTTTTCTAGGCATCCTTATTGGAAGGGACCCTGATGTGATAAACTTTTCTATAAGTATATGTAAACATGGAAACAAAAAAAAAAAGTATCAAATTTCTTCCATAAACTTACTCGACAAAAGAGCTCCTATAGAAGTTGAAATGCTCAGAAACATAAAAAAAAAAAAAAAAAAAAAAAAAAAAAAAAAAAATAGCATGGTACTGAAATGAAACTAGTCTACATGAAGCCACTCATCTCATGAACTTCAATCAAACAGCTTAACCTTCTACCATAATAAGTGAGAATGATAATTAATTACAGGAAAAGGAAACAATGCTGTCTAATTACCTCCATGGCAACAGCATTACAGAGAAGCAGAGTGACAAGAAGCTGGTGTTGTTTTTTCACCACGGGAAGTATAACAGCTGCATATACATACATACATACAACCACGCGCACAATGATTAACGTATAACATGAAATTCGAAGATTGAGAGAAAAAGGATATAGGAAAGAGGAAGTACCAGCTTGCGCTTTCTCAGCAGGAGAACCGCTTCGCTCGAGAATCTCGAGGTCAACGAGACCAAGAGACATGAGACCGAGGGTAAGACCGGACATAATGCCGGCGAAGAGGACGAGCAAACATGAGATTCCGGCGTAGATGAACCACCAAACCGATCCGAAGGGTATGCTTTCGTTGCCAAGCATCGGGAGCGAGTGGTCCCGCGTCAACATCCGAGCCACCATTAACGCACTCACCACCCTCATCGTTTCACTCTGATTCTGATTCCGATTCTAAATCCGATTCTAATTCTGAGAAAATCGTTAGGCTGAGTCGTCAGGCGATCGGGATTGGATGGTGATCCACAACACAGTACCCAATCACACAACAGATCCACCTCACTTCGTTATTGGACAATTCTTCCTTTCTATGCAAAAAAAATAAATAAATAAAGCTGTTATCTTCTTTCACTATATAATATTAATTTATGCCAATTTTTTGTACGGTTAAGAGGGAGAGTGAAAAGTTATTTTCTATGAAGATATACAAAAACATATTTTTATGATTTTTAATAAAATAATCATTTTTGAACAAGCAAGACACTCTTTACTCAGAAATGATAAATAAAATTCATGAGCAATGAACCAAAAAATAGTAATTAATTATATTGACAGAATGTATGCTATGCATGTGTTGACAACTGGTCAACCACACCCAAATATTGGGAAAAATTACTTATCAGTTTGGTACCTCTTATTTTTGTGTTTTAAGCTTTTTGTCACCTTCGTACATCAGCCTTTCGCATGAGTTATCACTTTATTATTACTTAGAACAACTTCATCCAACGTCCTTAATACTAACATTGTACGGAGTGGATCGATCAGTATAAAACTCAACATGGTATCATAGTGTACATGCAATACAAATATTTTTTTTCTTTTTAAGATGATAAGAGTAGACTTTATCTAATAATTTGTATTTAGTCCAAAAGATTATTAATTACAAGAAAAGTACAACTGTTTTTTCACATCCAAAATTTTAATTATTTCTAAGTTTAATTTCGAATAAATTATTATATGATCGACGGTCATTCTAGTAGTTTTAATCAAATATTGTATAAAATAATTTTAAAATTAATCAAAAAAAGTTAAAACTTCCAAAATTACTTTTAATAATTTTTAATAATGTTTATATTGTTACGATATTTCTTTTCAATGTTATAGTAATATAATTACCATCATCAAAATTATCATTTATAATTGTCCAACTGTGACAAATGATTATCAATAATGAAATTTTTTTATAGTAATAATAATATCATTGAATGAAGAAAAAAACTTTAATCAATAAAAATTTCTTCAATCATTACTATACCCATTGTTATTCTTGCTAACGTCATCAATATTAGTTTTATTTTGTTAGTTATCTAAATTTAATTGACTTGTATCAGATCAAAATACATTCACAATTTTCAATTTACAAATTTAATATCCTTTTTAATCTCGATATTATAAAGAAATTTTATAACTCAATATTTATAATATTATAATATTATATATATATATATATATATATATATATATATATTATGTAAATATATAATTTTATAATTTCTCATTTTATTAAAAAAATAAAATATCTTAGTATATATAATTCTAAATAAGTATGGTAATGGTAAGTTATTGTGAAATATAAAAATTTATTCTAAAAAATGAAAGTAATCATCTATGAAAATGTATTATAAAAGTTAATCAATTATGTTGTTCATGATTACATGAATCAAATAAACATGTATCTATAAAATACTTACAAGACATAATAACTTAGTGAAACATAATTATTTGGTTTAAGCTTCTTTGAAACATAAATATCAATATCGCATTACATGATACTCATAACATTTAATTTGTTTATTACACAACATTTTTAGTTATAATCCCCATAGTTAGATTTCTATTTGGAGCAAAGTTGTCCAAAAGATATCATTAACATTTTGAAGTTGTCTAGTAATGAGTTAAACATGTAAATAATTTATTATCTAGGTTTAGATGTCCCTGTCTATGCATAAATGTCTCAAATTTGTGTGTTACTCCCTCCACCACCACAACTTGCTTCCTCCACCACCCCATTCTCCTTTTACCCTTTTCTTTATTTTTCCATTCCTATTTTACCCTTATTAAAATTTTAGGGTTAATATTATTTAAAATCTCACGTGGACATTCATTCTCTTTATCATTCTTCCCTCTTTCTCTTTATTATTTTTTCCAGGTTGTCTCTTACGTCCCACTATCCTTGGATTGTCTCTCATGTTCCACTTCTTCTTCTCTTTTATAGAATTGTGACGTGAGAGTGTGGTGGACTTTGTGTTTAGTAAGATTGAAAGTGTGGAAAGCAATTCATCTTCAGTCGTGAGTGTGGTGGTGCTTCAAGGTGCTGGTTCAAAGGCGTGAAGGTGCGTAATAAAACCCTAAAATATAAACCGTAATCTTTAAACGGATGTGAGCATCCGTCAACGGATGTTAACATCCGTTTAAAGATTACAGTTTATATTTTACAGTTTTTTTTACGGATTCTCACTGCCGCATTGTTGCACTGTCGCGCCGCACACCGCCCCCACCGCCGAACCGCGGAAGGAGGAAGAAAACTGATATGGAGGAAAAATGGAAGATGAGAAACGAATATGATGGAGTTTGGGTGAGAATCTGAGAAGGTTGGGAGGTGAGTGAGAAGGGGTAGAAAGATAGATTTTAGGGTTAAAGTAAATAATTAGGATTAAAAAGTATAAAGGTTATTTTTGTAATTATAAAAGGTTAGTTTTGTAATTCAAAAAATATGTAATATAATTGGGGAGGTGGAGGGAGAAAATGTGGTAGTGGAGGGAGTAACACCCAAATTTGTTTTTTAATTATCTTTTAACTCAATTAAGTTTCTGTTTGTGCAAAATTGATCCATTTGCACCCTTGCTGTTAATGTGAGTGAACGACGTTAAGATTTCAGTCACCTGGCATGCTGAGTTTGCAAATGTTAACCACGTGACAGTGTAGGTCACATTACGTGGTATGTTTGACTTAATGACATTACTTGGAATGTAGTTATTTTAATTTTTAAAAAAGTAAAACTTAATTTCTTTTCGGCCTTATCTCTATCTCTTGCAACTTTCTCTTTTTATCTCTTTGTATCTCTCGGAGTGTACAGATTGATGACAAGTAATCCCATTATGTGGAAGCCTAAGAGGAGGAGGAGAAGACGAAGAGGACAAGGGTGACCTAATCGCCGCTTCAGGAGAGGCTTTGTTTCATTTTACTTTAAGCTTTTCTATTGACAAGAAGGTGAATACAAATGAAGGTTCTGGTAGGTCCCACTTTCACCATCGATGTTCTGACGAACAGAAACTCCAAAGATCGAAACTTTCTTAATGGGTCACCAGAAAATGACCGTTCAAACATTCGAATCTCGGGCTCGACCAAGTTCTTTGCCGACGACGAGTTAAAGACTTCACCATTGATCAGAAGCCCCGACAATAGTGACAACGAGGAGGAAGAAGTGCAGAGCAAGTTGAAGATACGAACTGGGTTGGGGTCTTTGGATGTCATGGAAGATTCTCTTCCCATCAAATTAGTTCCTTTACTTTCGCACTCTTTAAACCCTCTCATTTGATTTGATTCTTTTTCTTTTGGGTTGTCTTGAATTGAAATATTTTATTCAAATTTTGTGGTATTTAATATGGGGGATGTTTTGGGATTTTTGATAAGCAATGTAGGAGGGGATTGTCTAGTCACTTTGATGGAAAATCGAAATTGTTCTCAAATCAGTCATAAGTAAGTACTTTGAAGGAGGGTCCTTTCATCGAGAGAAGAAGGGTTCTGATTGCATCAAAGTGGTTCAAAAGATTATCTTTCTATTCATGAAAAGATAGGGAAAGTTCCCTCAATTCTTCATAGTTGTAACAGTTCTCAACACATATTTGTGTCTACAGTGGCAAATTGGTACAAATTCCTAGATCCTCCACCACCACGAAAAGAGACATTAGGGTTTTCCTTCTATCAAGAACATCATGAATAGTTGTTCAACATTCTCTTCAAAGAAGAAGAACTACATTCACCACCCAATCACTCACGCCGCACAAGAACAATCAAGAACAACTCAAGTACCCTTTCTAATTAGGGATCCTGGCATGTTCGCATTCTCATTTCTTTTTCATTTGATTTTTCATTTGAAAATTACACACTCACGTAACACCACCAAGTCACTGCCATGTGGTTAACATTTGCTAAATCAGCATGCCACGTGACTCAAAACTTAGTGTCATTCATTCAAATTAACGACAAAGATTCAATTGAATCAATTTTGCACAAATAGTGACCTAATTGAGTTAAAATTTAACTGAATGACCAATTTGAAACAAATCTACATAAAAAGTGACATCGAAAATGATTAAACCTATTATCTAACACAACTACAATGATTAATTATGTTGTGTTTGTCCATCTAAGAAAAATGTTAGTTTCAATAATAAACATCAAAACTAAGTTAATTAATTGGACACTCATTTTGTTTTATGTTTTATAACAAAAATAAAAATATTTACAATTTAAAAATTATTATTGTAATTTGTATTTATTACTATCATCATTAATTCACAACTATTACAATTTAAAATAGTATTTTATATATATATATATATATATATATATATATATATATATATATATATATTTAAGTTAAAGATATAGAAGTTGTTAAATTAGATTTCATTAAATTTTGGATAATATTTTTTCAAAAATATTCATAATCGTTTTTTTTTATCACATGACTGCTTGAGTTACTGCTTACTTAAAAGATAAGATAAATGGACAATCTCAATTTCTTTCTGCGACTAGTTGTAATTAAGAGATGTACAGGACATACTTAACACAACTAAATTGGAAGATTCAACACCAACACCAATAAGACATGACATTAGGGACATCTTTGAGCAACTTTTTTCTTAATAGAAAACTGTCTTTTGATATAGTAAAAAATAGTCTCTTAAATGAATAAACTCACTTGAGGAGGAGGAGAAGACCTTGGCTTGAACGTGTGGATCTTCTTTCATGTTGATCCCACGCTTGCAGCTCCACAGGCTGATCATCTGCAGCCTTGAATGTGGTCATGACAGTGATCAAAGCAGGTACTGGAAGATAGAAAGTAAAACCCTGGACCCCTTCCACTGGTGGCTTGAACTGCTTCTTGTTCTTGATCAGCAACTTTCCAAGTATTTTTTTGGGTTATAGAAAGGCTCTATGTATACCCACACATAAGTGATTCTTTTTGCAATAAATTTTACTAACTTTTCAAATCAAGGGGTCCCTCAATTCTGAGGCTATGGAGTAGAATGTGTAGCATTGAACGTTAGTGACTACATTATATAAAATTGCTAGTTATGAAAAGATGCTATTAGCAACTGCTCATATGATTAAAATTTGTAGGCTGTCGTGCTCTTCGAATTTTTTAATGATCCAGGCTTTGCAATAGTAACATAAATAAATCTACCATCAAAAAACTGCAACAAAAATCCAGCTATCAGGTCAAAATCATTTTAGTATGGATGAGATAGGTTATCTCTTACAGTTGGAAACTCTAAAAAGTTATGCACACCTTTCCATTCATCTCTTGGACAGCCAATTGCGCAGACTCTTCCTTTACAAACCAAATAAATGCAAATCCTAAAGACTTTCCTGATTTTTCATCTATAGGAAGCTGGACTGCCATAAGATAAAATTAATTAAAACTAAAGGTCCTTTCAAGACTGCCAAAAAGTGAAAGGATATATTATTACCGAGATTAACTACACCAAACTCTGAAAACACCTTCATCAATCTTCCTTCAGAGGTTGAGTGAGGTAGCCCTGCAATGGCCCATCATGAAAACTTCAGTCTAATGATTTTCATCACAAAATGCCGATAACTTAACAAGTCTAACATTGCAGATAGTGGATCAATCAAATATCTACTCAACATTTTACCGTTGTCCGCATGCAAAACAACAGTCGTAAAGATTATTTATTAGATGATTGGTGACATGACATCCACACAAGATATTAGCAAAACGGAAATAATACTTAGTATTGAAGAAAAGGCACACTGTCCAGGATAGTCTATACTCTTAAAAAACTTGTGAAATTCTAGCATGTAGTTTTGCATTCCTAATAAAGATGCAAAAATGGGTCATGTTCAAATAACCTAATAAAGTGTGTGGGCTGGGCTAACCAAAACCAAGCCTGAAATTTGGTTAACTTTTTCTGGTTCGGCTCAAAGTTGGGATGCCAGCCTTTGGATCATATCACCATGCAAGCATATCAACATATGTTAAGAACTGAAGGCCGACTGCCGATAAGCTAGTTCCCTAATTTATTACTGTTGAAAATCTAAATGTGAGTTGAGTGTTTTGTTGAGTAAATATGAGAAAGTTGACTAGTATATAAGAAAGAAGATTCACAAACTTGTTGTATTAAGATTTTGAATTAAAGATAATGTCAATCCCTTACATAAAATGGACTCATATCTTATTGCAGTTGTATCTTATTGGTGATCCCTCAAAACACTCATTAGTGTACAAGTATGGGTTCTTAGTAAGGTGCTCTTCTAGAGCTTTTCCTTAGGAAACTCTCTTTTGGCTAGTTTGACACTAACCAAAGGAGTGAGGTGGCATCCACTCTGAACACTTCTCATGGTTACTAATTAGAGGGATATCATAAGCCAGACCCATCATTTCTATAAATAAGAGGATACCAGGCTAGAAGGGAGGCATTCAAATTTGTAAATATTTGCAAGCATAGAGCAACATTGACGTCGTGTCTGGTGTCCGTAAGTTATCATTGATTAAAAATCATTCAACTCATTCTTATTAATTTGCATTTTTTAAATATTCGACTAGAATGACAAAATGCTAACTGAAAGAAGGGCATAATTGGGCTGGCCTTAAGTAGCCCGTGCCAGGATTTATCATCTATAAATCCCAACTAAGCAAAGAAACTCTTTTCACTTACAAGTCTTTTAACAATTTAAGCTTCAAAGGGAGCTTCTCTCAAAAGTGCACAAGTAATTGTTCGTTAGTCCTTGATGTAATTAAACATACATAATGATCTTAACCCACTGAAATTCAAGACTAGATATGACCCTATTTGCTCACTTTGGCGACAATGACACTTTAGATGAGACATTTCCCTGTATCAGAAGCAAATGTTTCCAAATAATAGTCTGCACAATAATGACAGGGAATTTCAAATCAGATACTTTTACAACTACTACGTATGTTCCTTTTAGTTGCATGAAATCTGCCGATGCAAATTAAAGTAAGAACAAGTCTCTTGCATTAGATGCCCAGAACGAAAAAGAATTTAAACCTTGTATTGCGCGCAAGATAAATTGAAGCGCAAGCTATTGGACGGAGAATTTCAGTGAAATAAAATGGAGATAGAGCGAGAAACCTTACCTTTGACGAAGATTTTGGCAGAAGAGGATAAATCGGGTTCGACAGAAGAGGTAGCGCTAGAGCTGCAGCAAAACGATGCGTTGCGAAGAGGAGCTGAGGTAGAAAATGATGGTGAAGAAACGATAGTCGGTTTCGTGACCCATATCGATGGCTTCGAAATTCTGACCCGCCGAAGCGATACATATCGATGTGGACACGAGTTCAGTAATAGCTGTTGTGCCATTAGATTTCCAAACTAAACCTCTTCTGTGTGAATGCGGTGCTACAGAAAATATAACTACTACCAAATTCTGGACCCATTATAATGTAATAATAGCCCATATAGGTAATTGGGCTTTTTGACTGAAATAGCCGAAAACAGTTGTCCATGAATATATGATGGGCCAGGCCTGAGGGAGTAACCAAGCACGACTCTTCAACAGGGAAATGCTTAAGCCAACCTATTCATTTCTACACATACTTTAGGAATCACCAACAGGAAAATCTCTCACAATTCTTTCACTGTACAGCATTTCTAATTGTTGTTTGGCCTATTTATAATTTTTATTTTTTTAATTAACCTTGAAATTTTGTTTACACACTTTTACTAATTTGTGAGGGAACTTCAATATAGAATAACTAAAACAAAAAAAAAAAACAAAACAAACTAATCTCCTAAAAACAGAAAAAAAAAGCAAATACGGAAAATACTATCTTAATTTCGTATAAAAATACAAAAGGACATATATAACTTACCCGAAAAAAAATGTATAAAAATTTTGTCCATTTTAAATTGTATATAAATCTACTTCGAAATGCAAACAAAACATTTTTAACTTGAGATTTTAGTAGTTGGTATCTTATTTATTTTGGATCGATAAACTATCTTTTTTTAAAATACATTTGAAACTTTTAATATTAAAACTTAAAGGTGATACTGTTCTGAAGAACACGAAATGAATTTTTTTATAATGGATAGGGTTATTGTTTGATATCGTTTATAAGAATAAGATTGCCATTAATTATAGATGTGATTAGTTAATCCCTTTACATGCGCATGCAACTCAGGCGGCATAACATGATTGCACCAAATCTTTCTCCGATACTAAAATTATGGTATGGAGCGTGACAATGATTCACTAATCAAATCAATTCGATAGAAGCTCTAATAGGAATGTCATGATGCACATGTGTCTACTTTTGCAGGCTTCAAAGATTCTCTGTCTTGTCTTCAGTATACACAGATTATCTATTATTTAGATTTTAAAACCAAACATACACAGTTTGCGTTTGCACTTACATTGTTATCACGTTTCAATAATATATAAATTAATTATATAAGCACAAAAGCTTGCAAATCCAAACCCATAAATTAATTATTTGGAGATACGATGATGATGTACAGACCCCATAAGATTTGCAGGAAATCCAAACCCCAATCTAAAACGACGAGAGAAAAATCTAAAGTGGAAGATGTACATAGGAATAGCATTATATTAGAGAAAAATTGACCTAACAAACACACTATGAAAACTAAGTCGAAGCTTGTATAAAATAGTTAGGTCATTGAAGATTCTCTCCAGTGGCCAACCTCCAAAACCGTGTGCAGCTAGCTTGCTACGCGTTTCTTAGTTGTAAAACGTGGTCGTAGGACAATCACCCACTCCGGTATGGACCAATGCTAGAAGATTCAAAAATTACGACAAATTGTTTCGTAATCTTAAATCACTGTAGTCTCGCTCGATACTTACATGTGACGTAATCGAGTTTTTGGTGATAAACTAAAAAAACAACAATAACATGTGTTTTGGTTGTAGGGGCTGAGTCGTCTAATACCTCTACGTCTTCTTCTTTTCGTCTTTTGGCCGTCCGGTTCTCGCTTCTCCTTCTTCAATTTCCTCTTCTGTATACGGGTGGAGACCTGTCAAAGATTCTCCGATGCCAAAGTCAGTTTGAGAACAATGGCGTTTTCAATAGAACAGTAATAAATGTGTAGTAAATGCAACTTAACTGTCACTCATCCTAGATCTGTATTTATAGCTTTTGCTATGGGCTTGGGATTAGTGAAAAGTTAATCACGGCCTAAATTCAGTCAAATACCTTTTAGTGACTATTTACCTTAATCTTAATCCTAAACGGGTTAATTGGCGATGTGGTCGGTCAGTCTTCCGAAGTATGATCCTCCGACCCATATAGGCAATCAGGTTAATTGGCTATGTGGCCGGCCGGCTTCATATGAGTTGTTGTTCATCCGGATGGTGAGCAGCAATGTCGTGTAATTGGATCATCATAAACCTACGGACGTCCGGTCTATCGTTGTCCGACCCATCCTGATGGCGAACGGCAAGGTAACGTGATTGGACAATTATGATTATGACAGATTCCCTGCCCGGTCCTAGTACAACATGTTACATAGAAACTGATTGAATACCGTAAAACTTGACCAGAAAAGAAAGGAGGTGAAACGAGACAGAGTGAGGGACCATAAGAGAATAAATAATTTGCAGGAAGGTACAAAAGAAAGGGGCGAGCAAGACCCCAAAATTGGTAGCTCCTAACATGTTTGTCTCGACCAGCCAAACATGCACACGTGCACACTATTATTAGTCGTAGTTATTATTTGATGAAATGGGAGAGTCGGTAGAGAGTCGAATTTAGAAAAAGAAACATATGTAGTAAAGTGGAGCATGCACTGTGATTATGATCTTCAAACTACTAAATGCCGGCACCGTCGAGTTTAAGTTTCATCGCATTCAAACCGCCGTTGGTTCACATGGTATATAAAACGGGATCAATGTATCGGTGCTTAAGTTTAAAAGTAGAATATGAAAATAGCAACAAAAACAAAAAAATAGTAAAATCACTGTATTATTTACGTTTATCCACAAAAAATAAATCAAAATCAAGTTTTATTTTTCTGGCTTATGGCTCTCGCGATCGCATCTTCTGAGCTCTCTGGTCACTGTCTATCGCATCTCTACAAATGCATTGGCTCATGGTTAATGATTTTCCACCGACAGATACGTTTATCTTTGGTTAGTTTCAATCATTTTCCGTCCACTCTCAAACCAGTATTGTATATCGCTGTTGTATGTGTTCAAACTTCAAATCGGTTTAGATGATAATTATCTTATTTAATATATTATTCATTTTTGAAGTCTGAAATTTTTTATTAGACATTATTAATTAAAAAAAATAAAATATATAAATTAGTATAAACTTTTTTTATAAGTCGATAAGATTAAATTATAATTAAAATTATTTTTTAAGATGTACGAAAGTTATTCAAAATTTATTATAATAAAATTAGTTGTTTGTTAAATTTATTTTATCATTTATTATTTAAAAATTCACTGTTTATTAGATTTATAATATCACCTGTTATTGAACTATTAAAAATGTGAACAACAAAAAATAGAAAAAAGATATATTTCAATTATGTTTAACATTAACTCTTAAATAATAAGTATAGGATGAGATTACTCTTGAAGGTATATTGAGTTATTGTTATTATTATTATTAGGTTATATTGATTGAAAAATTTAGTTTGAATTCTGAGATGGTTAGCTCCTCCACTTAAAAATGGATGACATACAGAGTGGACATTTTCCTTGGAATAAGATGGCACTATTTACGTAATTGACGAAAACAGTATATTGCGTTGTCACTGAGTAAGACCCTTTGAACCTTGTTCTGTCTTCTACACTTAAAAATGAAATGCAGAAATGAGATTTTCCGTCGTGAATATGATTAGTACGTTTCCGTAAACGACCAGAAAGAGCACTATACGTACTGTGACTTGTTGACCACAAAGATGGGATTGATGGGATACTTTCATCTCTATTATTGGCAAAACACCCTTTGATTCCTTTTTTGACCTCTATCATAAGATCATGCAAGTGTTCATCAATTTAATCATCATTTTACAGACAAAGGAGAGTTTTAGAGATGCATCTCAATCGACCAAATAACTATCCTACAATTAGACAAACAGAAAGGGTAAAACTAATGGAATGCAGGGCAAGGATCTCCACTTTTTTTTTTGTCATAATTTTAAAAAAGTAAAATTATTTATTCTTTAAAATCTATTTTTTGTAATTTCTATTAATTTAAATAAAAATACGAAAGAACCTTTTTGACTATTTTAATTAAATATATATTTTTTTTATGTATAAAATTCTTAGTAGGAAAAATTACACCGAAAGCTTTATAGTTTGTCTAAATTCCACATAACATGCTGACCTTTTCATCAGTGAAGCAGCAAATTTTAGAATTAGAATATGCTGATTAGAAAAAATAGCATTGGAATACATTATATATACTAAGAAACATTTTTTATGTATATTCGAGTACTGTAAAAAAGGTTACCATAAACCTTAAAAATAAAAATATTTTAGAAATATTTCTAAATAAATAGATAAAATGATCTTGATATATAAATGGTTTAAAAACACCATGAAAAAGATAGTGATTGTGTTTTCTCCACTCTGACCAGCGTTTTGTACCTATTCGTTAATCGAAACGGACACTTTCTGGATGAGAAAGTGTAAAAAAAATTAATTAATGAAAAAAATAAAAATACATAAATTTGTAGTCATTTTTATTTCTGTTAATCATAAGTATTTATTTGGTTAACCCATTGATCTACACAAATAAACATTTTTTTTGCTTCAAACTTGTTTCATATCAGATAATGATATTTATTTTTAAACCATCGCTCTATTCATTTAACTTTATATTTTTCACTTTTGTGATTATTATTTATATATATTCATGTTTATTTAATCATGAGTCAATGATATTAAAAAAAAAAACGCAAGGTGCACGAACACCAAGATCGTTCTGAAATAATGGAATCGTGTGGTTCTAATTGAGAAAAGTGTTTTCTCAGTTGAGGAACAAGAATGTATGGCAACGGTTCAAGGTGACGGAGAGTTGATTATACCTATCTCATTTTCAAAGTAAAGATTTATATACTATTTTTTGTGTTAATTTTTATTGGATGCGAAATTTATATATTATTCTTATTTTTTGGGGGGGAGTATGCATACTTTTGCATTGTCTTATGCATTAATTATATAATTTAAAAAAAATAAAAAACATAAAACAAAATATAAAACTGTTAAAAATTCAATATTAAAAAATATTTTTTTTTCATGGTCAAATTTTGCAAAAGAAATTATAATTATATAATTATTAAAATAAAGTATATAACTGTTAATTAATTTTAAAAAAATTAAATACGTATACAGAAGAGGGTTTTTTTTAAAACTATGACAATCAATACTTAAGATACACTTTTAGTTATGTAAACACTTAAGGTACACATTCGATTATGTAAACTCATTTTTGCATAACATAGAATCATTATGACATGACTGTTGTAATTGTAATTAGGTAACATGTTACATTCTATAAACATTCCTTTTAATAACTCCAATAATTTTATAAAAAAATTATTTATCCATTGATTTCTTGCAAACTAAATAATATCAAAATACCCAAAACAAAATATGAAGTTTATGTCAATAATGATTAATCATACCTAAACATAAACATAAATTCAAAGGAATTTTGGCTTATTAACTAATAGTGTGAGTGTGTGTGTAACCAAGAATTAGGAACAAGAGTTTAACAAACCTTATATGTCAACTGTGTATAATCTAAGAGAATGTCACTTTAGGATATTAGCCAGTTATTGTGAATAATCTGATATAAAATATCAGTTATTAAGTTGGATATATGAAATTGTAGAATAAATTATATTTTAAAAAACTATTTACAAATAACTAGAAAAATTGTATATGTTTACATGTTTATCACCGAAATATTTTTTTAAGTGACTCATCAAACAAACGTGCATAGAAGGATATAAGAAAAACTCTTTTTTGACTGGTGAAAGTATTTCCACGCGCACCCAATTTTAAATGCAAAGAATCAATATCTAGAAAATAAATTAAAGTACTTCCACACCCAATACTTTAATTTCAAAGAATCAATATCTAGAAAATAAACGAGAGAGATCTCAAAACCTAACCTAATGTACTCTTTAAAGCACAAAGAGAGGGCAAAGTAATTAAAATGTTTAGAGTTAAAAGTATCCACAAATATTTATACTCCTTACGTTGGATTAGAAAACTTTACACTACTCAAGTTAACTTGGTTTTTTTTTATTTAAAATATGCAATAATGATAATAATAAGAAAAAAAATTATTACATGATTTAATAGTATGTTAAGAAAATGACTTTAAATTTTACTCAATATTACAAAACTGATAATAAGATTAGATATAATGGATGGTCCAATAGTGTTTCAATACAGTAGGTGACATAATAAATATAATATTTTTTTTGATAAAGTTGATACAATAAACCAAACAAATAATAGACGTAGTTAGGATAAACTCTAACACATTATTATGATATTTGGTTAAAAAATAGCTTGAAATCTGACTTATTTTTACAAAAATTAATTTATGAAGTAATATTTGCATACATTTAGATAGTGTAGAATCTTTGTGCAACTTTTAAAATGTAGTTGATATAGACTTCACATATGTGATGCAAAAGGAGGTAATAACCTTGAACATAAATGATAATGATATGTGTATTAATTATTAGAGATGAGTAGCAAAGGTTGAGAGCATGAATCGCTTCCATCACTTGGTGAATTATTATTATATAAGAACAGATATATACTATACTTTTTTTAACTTGGCAGATATATATTCTATGCATGTTATTTGAGGTGGAGGAAATGCCTAGTGGCACCGATATTGTAAAATTATTACTCCTTTTATCTTTTCCTTTTTCTAATGGGATGCGCTTATGCGGAGTCAAGACACTATGCTCCTTTCCTATAAAGCTCATTTTGACCATTCCTTCATTCATAAATCCCATTTACAATTTTGTTTTTATAGGATATATAAAATTAAATTTATGAACAATCAATCAATAATAATTTGTTACAAGTGGAAGTACATGTATAAAAAAAGCAGACTGTGTTAGTTATATATTGGTTGGAATCGGGATAGAGACAGAGTCCACTGCCACCACCATATTTAACCCTTTCTCACTTTTTTGTCTCTTTTTCAAGATTCGCCATAAACACTGGGCATAAGAATATATCGAGTAATTAGTTTAGTTACTCACAATCAATGTACCTGCAAAAATAATTAATTCTATTGATTTAACGTGTAGAATCACTTGTCAACTTTTATAGAAATTACGCCCACATCTGTAATATTCTTCAACAGAAAATTTACGTGACAGTTTTAGCATACATACAAAACAACACAACTTCATGAAAACGCCCCTTCAGATATTCATATTCCAAATCCAATAATCTCAATATATATCTTACGTAACCACGGAGTGCATAATCAATTATTAGAGATCAAAAAAGGAATTTTCAACCATCTGGGGTTTTGCTGTGGGGTTTTCCTTTTATCCAAAGACGCGCATGAGGAAAACTCCACTGTGTTGTTGGCATGCTAGCTACTTCAGAGAAAGAAGCATCTTCAGAAATAAGAGAGGATCTACAACTATGGATTGGACCCCACGAAGAGACAACATTACCAAGATTAATACAGGTGCACCGCACCCTATCGGTACGGAAGATTTCATAAACCCTATGCCTAAGTCAAAAACAACACAACATATGTATAGTCAAATATATATGCTTCGTTCTCTAATTTTGTTACTATTTTTAACTCATTATTTTAAATATATATTATGTACTAAAAAGATAACAACAATTTTTCATAATTTCTAAATAAATTTCAACATCTATGAAGTATATTGTTCCTGAAAAAGAAAAATTGACTCTTTTAGTTTGTTTTGATGTATTAGAAATTATAACATTGAAAAGTAAATGTAACAAGCATTACTGGTTCAAGTTTGCAACAGTGGTCACGTAACAGTAATTAGCGAACAATGTAGTGGACATAATAAGGTGAGCTTTCATTGATATAACTAAGTCGTGGATCACTGTTAAGTAGTATTTGGGCGATGATATAGTAACACGTTACTCATATTGTAGCGAGTAACAACAGATTATACATATAGTAAGTAAACCCTTTTTTGTGTGAAACCAAACAAAACTAAAAATTAAAAAAAATATTATTTTAACCACTTTTATTTTTTACAACTTTTTTATAATGATTTATGTGTAGTCTGTGATTGGTTCGTTTCACATACGCACCAATCAAACAATCACATTATCCATTGTAAAAGAAGTTGTTAAAAAAAAAAGTTGTTAAAATATATAAAAAAAAATAGATATTTGAAATGGCATGTAGTGTCATCGGAGGCAGGTCAGTGGTGACGTTTAATTTAACTTTCTCTATAGTGCTAGATTATGTGGCGGCCTGTCTCTAGCGAGTTGCGGCGGCTGCGGCCATGGGCGGCGAAGAAGAAGCGATAACAGAAGCAAGAGCAACATCAACATGCGCGTCGTCGTAGAGGAAGTTGTGAAGAATCCTTCGACTTTTGGACAGAACGTGATCCTCCCACGCTTGCTCTGCTTCTTGGGGAGTGCTCCTGAGGAAAACTTCGGTGGCGTCGAGGCGGTGCATGTTCCGTTTGAAAACGGCGTGGAGGCGGTGGATCTTGTGGAGCTGTCGGGTGGCGAGGTTGCAGTTGTTGATTTTGATGGAGGCAATGGCAGCCTGGAGGAGCTTCTCCTTGGTCCTCTCGTCGGCTCCGTCGGCTTCGGCCTGGAAAAAGGAATGAAACTCGGGGACGCCAATGGCCTTTCGAATGCCCAGGGTGTAGTCGCGGTTGTGGTATTGGAAAAATGGTCTAACCTCGTCGACCTGCCCGGCGCGGATCATGCGATCAACACGTGCGGAGAGAGAGGAGTGGAGGACAGGGAGGGAGACATCGACCCAGAGGAACAAACAGTGGTAGCGCAAGCGAAAGTCAGGGTAGTGGTTGACCAAGGCGTCGAGGAAAGAGTTAGAGCCACCGGCAATGATGGGCAAGCCGTCGCGATTCAAAATGGAGCCGACGGCGAGGGTGGCGTGGTGGCAAAAGTCGTCGGCAGTGAAATCAATGTTGGGTTGGACAGTGCCTAGGAGATGGTGTGGGACCCCTCGGCACTCGTCTTCTGTGACTTTGTTGGTGGTGATGTCGAGACCTTCGTACACTTGCATTTTGTCGGAGTTGACTATCTCCGCTGGTGGGAAGTGAGTGGCAAGGTCTATGCCAAGCTTTGACTTTCCTGTCCCCGTCGCTCCCATTATGACCACAACCTTTTCCTTGTTGCGCTGCCTGAACAGCGACAGCGGAGACATCGTCAGTCCCGGGTTGATACTCGCCACCGCCTTGCACACCGATGAAACCGATACCATGTTCATGTTTTGTCTCTCTTCTCTAAACCTGCCAAGTTGACCAAACATTTTTTATTCACTCTTGTTATCCTTTGCACCACCACAACCAGCTCATAACGGATTACTTTAATTAATCTCAACCCAATCATCATTTTTAAACTCCAAACAAAGAATCTAGCGAGCGGGGCAATGGATCAAATGTCCAAGTAAGAAAAAAAAAGAGCTTGGTTTTCAAGCAATGTCATTCATATGAAATGAAGGAAATTTATTTCATGGACTGACAATTAACGATGCTAGAATTTTAGGCAGGGGACAAGCATATCTATATGTTGAAGTAAACTAAGCAGAGTGAGAAAGATTAAAATTTTAGAATTTGATGGAGCAGGCAGCGTATTTATTGATAGATATGCCGCGGACGTACCTTGAATATTAATTGTAAATTCTGGCTGTGGCTTGCTTGCTGGGTATGCTTTCTTGGCACACGGCACACTGACAGAACGGAAGAGGATATTAGATTAATTAAGTTTAGAAAAGAGAAGATGTGGGAAAGAGTGCATGACTACGATGATTTTTTTTTTCCTTTTTCTTTTTCTCGGTTGTTTTGACAATTAATCAAGACACAAGGGAGAGGGGAGGTTGTTGAAGTGAAAAGGGAGAGGAAAATGGAGGCTTTGTGAATGAAGTGTATGACTTTATGGTATGGAAAATGCAGATTGCTCTGCTATTTAACAAGAAGAAGGGAGAGGAGAATTTATAATAAAAATTAGAATAATTATATATTAGAAAATAGATTTAATTCTAATTCAATTTCACAAAATCGTTTATAAAATCAGATTTGTATTTTAATTTATATTATAAATTAATTTTATATTATAAATTGATTTTATTTTTAATTGATTTTATTTTTAATTGATGTCAAATTTTCAATATTATAAAACAGTATTATTATTTTTTAATAATTTATTCTTTCAAACAACTCATTTTTATTCTATTTTTCCCTTTTTCTTATCGTTTTCTCCCTCAATTTTCTTTCTATATACCAATACATCGTTTGAAGATAACAAGAAAAAAAGAGAGAGCAAGAAAATTAATAAATGTGAAATATTAAGAGAAGAAAAATAAGTAGACAAAAATTGAACATACAAATTTAATAGCTCTCGTATCATGAAATTGAGAAATAAATATTTTTATATTTATAATGAGTTTTTTTATATGGATATGGTGAAGGGTGAAAATGATATTTTTACAGAAGTATGAAATGAAACCTAGAGAAATGAAGGAGGGACATGACATGCAGTTTATATTAAAACTTGAAACATCGTATGACCGTACAAAGGTAAGTGTTTTTAATTGATGGCCTTCTTTTTATTCTTTGTTATGTGGAATTCATATGGAGACGTGACCTACCCATGATTGAATCCATGTACCATGATTCAAATTTACTCTCATTCATTACAGATGATTTTGAAAGCAACGTCAAATAAATTTATTAAAAACTATAAAGTTATGGATGAGAATCATTGAAAAAAAATTTGAGCCTAAAAAAATTGCTATTTCAAATAACTTTTTTACCATAAATAGTTATGTTTAATGAATTATTTTTAATGTGAAAGAAAATATGATAATATACATAATGAAAAAACTTTATTTCTTTTGGAAAAATTTTATTTTTACTGAGATAGTAATTAAAATAAATCGTATTAAAACAATCGTTTTAATAATAAATAATATATAAACTTATCATTAAATTTAAAACTCTTTCATTTTTTTAACTAAATAAATTACAGTTTCATTTATTTTCTTACCTACTTCCCATCCTTGCTTTTATTCTTCATCTCTTCACACTTTTTATACAATCTCTAATTTCACTATCTTTTTCTCTTCCAGACAAAACATGATTTAAAAATAAGTAAATAATTTATTTTAAAATATCATTTTTTTATTAGTTAAAATATTCACAATCCACCACGTGGAAGCAGTTTCATATTCTACTCTGCAGATGGTCAAAGTTTTTACTCAAAGGGTCAATTTTGGGGCTACGTTATACTCTCTCGCCACGTGCTCAAATTACAGCAATTTCTGCTCTCGGGTTTAACCCAGTCAGCGTAAGCACATTATCCAAAGTAAAAATATGTATATGCCATCTTCGTATAATAATACTTTATAATATTTTAATATTATTTACGTGTTATTATATGATTGGTTTAAAATTATTCAATAATTAATAATAATAATAATCATAAACATTAATATAAACCAATCACATAATAATACGTAAATGATATTAAAATGTTGTCAAAAAAATATTGTGAAAGTATTATCCTTAAATTATTTAGGGTTAAATATGTTTTTAGTCCCTAAACTATTGACCGTTTCTGGTTTTCGTCCCTCTTCCAAAGTAAGGTACAATTTAGTCCTCAATCTTTAAAAACGTTCGTTTTAGTCGAAAAAACGAACGTTTTGAGGACTAAAACGAGGACTAAAAACAAAATTTTGAGGACTAAAACGAACGTTTTTCTAAAGAATGAGGACCAAATTGTACCTTACTTTGGAAGAGGGACGAAAACCAGAAACGGCCAATAGTTTAGGGACTAAAAACATATTTAACCCAATTATTTACCATCAATAAAAAATGAGAACAGATATTTAACTTCTTAAGTTCTATTCTTTTCAAATAAGTATATTATAATTTGAATTCTCATTCATCCTTAAACTTTATATTATTCTTGTAACCTATATATTTTATTTTATTCTAATTAGTCTTTCAAATTTACTGATGCTTTTGTAATTAATTTTTTCTAACACAATGAGTTGTAACAAAAAGAAGAATATGATTGATAAATTATTCACGTCTAATGGAAATAATTTAACTCAAACACATTAGAAAAACCTATATATAAAAATTTAATTTTTTAACTATTAATTAGGAAATTTTACCATTTTGGATGTTGAATTGTAGATTTAATCAAATTTAAAAATCAATTACAATAAAATTAGAGTTCACATTAATAGGAAAACTAATATTTATATTGGTTATTTTTAATAATTAATGTCAATTTATTTAATCAATATAGATTTCTGTAATTAGAAAGTGATAAAATTTTCGGTGTCACTTTATATATATATATATATATATATATAGAGAGAGAGAGAGAGAATTTTTGTATTAGTTACCAACCAATATAAAAAATGATACATAGAATATTATTGTGTAATGATTGATTTTATACGTGATTTGTTGTGTAATAAAGAGATAGATATTATTTTAATTATTAATAGAGTAAAAAATATTTACTTAGGTTATTTTGGATTTGTAATGTTTATTTTAGTTCTACGTTCATGTAGGATACTTAAATTTACAGCATAACAAATATTCAATGTAAATTTATTTTAGATTATTCATTATTTAACGTAAAAACAACAATTTACGTTAGATTATTAAGTCTATCATAAAAGAATTTGCAATCAATAAAAAAAACTATAATAAAATAATTTTATTTTATTTTATTTAGTTGTGCATATTGTATATCAAATTAATAATTTTGATAAAGTTAAATAAGAATTTGTAAATAAATAGGTCAAACTTAAGACAAAAGTTGAGTCATATGAAAATAGCATTGAATTATACAAGCATGAAATCTAAAAAAGAGACTAAAATATTTAATTTTCAGTTCATTCTCGACTTCTATACGTCAACTCAATCTTCTCTATGAGAGTCTAACTTTTATCTTAAATTTGATTTCTCTAATTATTAATTATTCTTCAACTTTATAAATAAATAAAAAAAAATCTTCATTTGATAACAAACACAAATTTGAAACAAGTTTAAATGTGAAAGACAAGTAATCTTGAGAATACAAATAGGTGACAATCACACTAACAATATATGAATGTTTCATTATTGTTTATTATGCATTTACTACCTCATTTATTCTCAAACTAACCTCAGGTGAAAGTATCTTGGCATACACATTCTCCATTCAACAACAACAACTTGAAGAAAACTATCACTCCCATGCCATGAAAGAGGAAAAAAGAACATCTCGACCCTTGAATAATGATGAGAGATATCACACCTGACTTTACAAGGTAGCACATATGAGAGGAGGTAGAATATATATAACACATGTATACTAACTTATGTATAAATAAATAAAGAAATAAATAAACTAACAAATCCACCTTATGCCAGATAAAGGATTGAAACAACGAGAAATTGTAGGCTTTTGATCGGAACAGTTTTACATAACACTAAGCTGCTGGTAAGTTGTTTTATTTTGGAATACGTGACCAAGATAATTAATTACAAGGTCCTTCTAAAATATTGAATTGTTCTAAAATATTGAATGGACGAAGAAGCTTCACTTCAATAATTTGGGTGGTGAACTCAGTTGTTTTAAAATATAAGAGGATATTAGATTAATTAAGTTTAGAAAAGAGAAGATGTGGGAAAGAGTGCATGAGTACGATGATTCTTTTTTTCCTTTTTCTTTTTTTCGGTTGTTTTGACAATTAATCAAGACATGAGGGAGAGGGGAGGTTGTTGAAGTGAAAAGAGAGAGAGAAGAAAATGGAGGCTTTGTGAATGAAGTGTATGACTTTATGGTATGGAAAATGCAGGTTGCTCTGCTATTTAACAAGAAGAAGGGAGAGGAGAATTTATGATAAAAATTACAATAATTATATATTAGAAATTTAAATCCACATAATCATTATAAGATGAGATTTGTACTTTGATTTATATAAATTGATTTTATTTTTAATTGATGTCAAACTTTTAACATTATAAAACAGTATTATTTTTTTTTAATAATTTATTCTTTCAAACAACTCATTTTTATTTTATTTTTCCCTTTTTCTTATCGTTTTCTCCCTCAATTTTCTTTCTATATACCAATACATCGTTTGAAGATAACAAGAAAAAAAGAGAGAGCAAGAAAATTAATAAATGTGAAATATTAAGAGAAGAAAAATAAGTAGACAAAAATTGAACATACAAATTTAATAGCTCTCGTATCATGAAATTGAGAAATAAATATTTTTATATTTATAATGAGTTTTTTTATATGGATATGGTGAAGGGTGAAAATGATATTTTTACAGAAGTATGAAATGAAACCTAGAGAAATGAAGGAGGGACATGACATACAGTTTATATTAAAACTTGAAACATCGTATGACCGTACAAAGGTAAGTGTTTTTAATTGATGGCCTTCTTTTTATTCTTTGTTATGTGGAATTCATATGGAGACGTGACGTACCCATGATTGAATCCATGTACCATGATTCAAATTTACTCTCATTCATTACAGATGATTTTGAAAGCAACGTCAAATAAATTTATTAAAAACTATAAAGTTATGGACGAGAATCATTGAAAAAAAAAATTGAGCCTAAAAAAATTGCTATTTCAAATAACTTTTTTACCATAAATAGTTGTGTTTAATGAATTATTTTTAATGTGAAAGAAAATATGATAATATACATAATAAAAAAACTTTATTTCTTTTAGAAAATTTTTTGTTTTTACTGAGATAATAATTAAAAGAAATCGTAATAAAACAATCGTTTTAATAATAAATAAGTAATATATAAACTTATCATTAAATTTAAAACTCGTTCATTTTTTTAACTAAATAAGTTACAGTTTGATTTATTTTCTTACCTATTTCCCATCCTTTCTTTTATTATTCATCTCTTCACACTTTTTAACTATACAATCTCTAATTTCACCATCTTTTTCTCTACCAGACAAAACATTATAATTATTGGTATAACTGATTTAGAAATAAGTAAATAATTTATTTTAAAAAGTCATTTTTTTATTAGTATAAAAACGTTCACAATCCACCACGTGTAGCAGTTTTATATTCTACTCTGCAGATGGTCAAAGTTTTGCCTCAAAGGGACAATTTTGGGGCTACGTTACACTCTCTCGCCACATGGTCAAATTACAGCAATTTCTGCCCTTGGGTTTAACCCAGTCAACGTATTCTAAATTACATGCCTCAAAGTTTTATATATATTTTTTTATTCTAATTAGTCTTTCAAATTTACTGATGCTTTGGTAATTAATTTTTCTAACACAATGAGTTGTAACAAAAAGAAGAGTATGATTAATAAATTATTCACATCTAATGGAAATAATTTAACTCAAACACATTAGAAAAACCTATTTATAAAAATTTAATTTTTTAACTATTAATTAGGATAATGTTACCATTTTGGATGTTGAATTGTAGATTTAATCAAATTTAAAAATCAATTACAATAAAATTAGAGTTCACATTAGTAGGAAAACTAATATTTATATTGGTTATTTTTAATAATTTATGTCAATTTATTTAATGAATATAGATTCCTGTAATTAGAAAGTGATAAAATTTTCGGTGTCACTTTATATATATATATATAGAGGGGTTTGCTAAGGCGCGTATGCCTGTTTTCAGTTGGTACATTTTAGCAATGTGTACTGAATTTTAGTAGACAAAAATACCCTGTATATATGGATTCTAAGTTTTAATGTTAAGGGTATTTTAATAATTTTTATTCTCAAAACTTAAAAAAAAAAAAAACCCCAAACCCTTACTCACCTCTCTCATTCCTTCTCTTTCATCTTTCTCACTCCAATCTTTTTTCTGTCATTCCTACTGTAGCTCCAATTGAAAAAAATCAGAAACACTCTGTGTATATATATATATATATATATAGAGAGGATTTTTGTATTAGTTACCAACCAATATAAAAAAAATGATACATAGAATATTATTGTGTAATGATTGATTTTATACGTGATTTGTTGTGTAATAAAGAGATAGATATTATTTTAATTATTAATAGAGTAAACAATATTTACTTAGGTTATTTTGGATTTGTAATGTTTATTTTAGTTCTACGTTCATGTAGGATACTTAAATTTACAGCATAACAAATATTCAATGTAAATTTATTTTAGATTATTCATTATTTAACGTAAAAACAACAATTTACGTTAGATTATTAAGTCTATCATAAAAGAATTTGCAATCAATAAAAAAAACTATAATAAAATAATTTTTTTTAGTTTATTTAGTTGTGCATATTGTATATCAAATTAAGAATTTTGATAAAGTTAAATAAAAATAAATAGGTCAAACTTAAGACAACAGTTAAGACAACAGTTGAGTCATGTGAAAATAGCATTGAACTATACAAGCACGAAATCTAAAAAAAAGACTAAAATATTTAATTTTCAGTTCATTCTCGACTTCAATACGTCAACTCAATCTTCTAGAGTCTAACTTTTATCTTAAATTTGATTTCTCTAATTATTAATTATTCTTCAACTCTATAAAAAAATAAAAAAAATCTTCATTTGATAGCAAACACAAATTTGAAACAAGTTTAAAAGTACCAATTTCATTGTAATTTTTATTATTGGTGCGTAGAAATGAATCAAAGTGATAAATGAGATTCGTTTTTTATTTTAAACGTAATGAAAGTTTAAAAGACATAAATTTATTTTACCATTACAACATATTCTTACAATATACTCCATGAGAAATCCACCATAAAAGAAGAAGACTTGGTAAAAAATAATCAACAAGCCAATTTCATCACCAGAAAACAAATCCTAACTCAGAATATGTTTTCGGTGCTTGTATGATTCTTAACAAATGAAACTCGATTATATTAGAATGAAATTGTATTTCAACATCGAAGGTTTTCAAGTATGTTTTTGATTTTTTTTGTAAAGGATAAAACTTTTCAAGAATATTTTGTCTCCAATTTACAATCATCAGTTGTCAACGAAACTATGTACCTCTCAACAATAGATATATATTTATAAACGATGTGAATTCTTGATGTATATATATTTACATTAAAAGGTCATAATTTAATCTGCAATGTATCATAATGATGATAAGAAAAATAATGAGAAAAATTTCTTCAATACACAAGATAATAACAAATATATTTCCTACTTTGTTCAACCAATTAATCAATTATATCCCCCACATATAGCATTGAGCTATGTGAACAAGAACAAGTGAAAGACAAGTAATCTTGAGAATACAAATAGGTGACAATCACATTAACAATATATGAATGTTTAATTATTGTTTATTGTGCATTTACTACCTCATTTATTCTCAAACTAACACATTCTCCATTCAACAACAACTTGAAGAAAACTATCACTTCCATGCCATGAAGGAGGAAAAAAGAACATCTCGACCCTTGAATAATGATGAGAGATATCACTCCTGACTTTACAAGGTAGCACATATGAGAGGAGGTAGAATATAACACATGTATACTAACTTATGTATATAAATAAATAAAGAAATAAATAAACTAACAAATCCACCTTATGCCAGATAAAGGATTGAAACAACGAGAAATTGTAGGTTTTTTATTGGAACAGTTTTACATAACACTTTGGTAACTTTTAATATATTTCACGTTGTTTTATTTTGGAATATGTGACCAAGACAATTAATTACAAGGTCCTTCTAAAATATTAAATTGTTCTAAAATATTGAATGGACGAAGAAGCTTCACTTCAATAATTTGGGTGGTGAACTCAGTTGTTTTAAAATATAAGTGGCAAAAGAGAACTTTTTTTTATCGAAACTTTGTGATATTAAATTAAATGGATTAGTCTGACTTCATTGCATTTTCTTTATTAATTTTTAAAACAAATTATTCTAGAGTGTATTAGAATGCAACTTGTTATTAAATTGTTTACTTCAAAGTATTATCTTATGAAAGAGCTTGCTGGATAGCTCTTTCTTACGCATGGCTGTCTCAAATTTAACGTTATGTTTGCTGGTAAAGGTAGAAGCGGGTTTGACATTCGTCAAAAAGAATTGCTAACATTCTTGGAAACTTAATTAATACTACATATAATATGAATATTTTCTTTTTATGATACAATTTATTTTATATTCAAATAATATTACCACGATTCGAATTACCCTTAGGCCAACTTAGGTAATCATTTTTATAATATGAATATATCTACCAACTTTTACATTGACTTTTTATGTAGGTTTCTGATTTTCTAATTGAGATTCAGAGAACTAATCAAAATTTCTGCTTTGACCTTTTAATCATGCTTCATACCTTATATTATCTTCGTTTTAATCATATACTACAGCTAGGTCACTAGCTTAAGTTTATGAGTTGGTCTTAATCAGTTTGAGTGATCGTTAATTGATGGTGAGTGTGATTAATGACTTTTCATTAATTGTAATTAAAAATAAATTAAGGTAATTGTATATGTAGTTGCATGCTTTTTAAATATGTAGATATGCCAGCAGATATTGACAAATTGCATGAATCCCTTTTTCGACTTAATGGAGCACTGAAGCTTAAGGACAGAGTTAAAATTCTACTTAATTATGCTCCAGTAATTAAATCATAAAAAACAAAGTGACAAACACTAAAGATTGCATCTTTTCTTATATTACACTTGTCACATACTAATCTCCATTACTTGGCTTAAACAATTCATAAAAAAAATCAACATCATGTTGTAAAATCACGAGTCTAAAGCACTCAAGTGAATTGGTCATGATACCATGCTAATAATCATTAGGAGAAGAATAATTTACATTATCTAAGGGTACCAACTTGTTGTAAAACTTTATTGCAGAGATATTGTAGCAAAGAAAGTGAGAGTATTCCCTTACATATAAAATAATAATTAAAGAAAACACAAAAACATTTCTTGTGTCATCGTATTTATTTTTATTTTTTAGAGAACCGTCCAGTCACTTATTTTTAAATTTTTAAATATGAATAAAAATAAAATTTAATAAATAAAAAGAAAAAAACAGTACTATACACTGTTTACTTAATGGTACTCGATATAAAAGAATAGTTTGTTTTGTGATGACTACGATTGATGGTGGGGTTTTGTGTGTTAAATCAAAAGTTGCTTCTTCTTTTTTTCATTTCAAATTCAATATGACAATCGCACTAATATAGTGAGAAAGCACACACTATGAATTTGACATCTCTCATAGATTCACGAAAAACCCTATTATTGCCGTGAATATTCAAATGCCCATAATGCCAAAAACTAATCATTAATCTTTAAACTTTATTAAGAGCGTGAAATATAAATATTACATGCAGCAGTCTTAGCTAAATGCTTTCTTTCAAGCTGATACGTTTATTTACAATTTTAAACCTCTCTCTCTCATCATACATAATTTCTAATGCACACGTGCAGACTTGACTATACTTTTCATGGAAAAAATTATGAATTGTGAAATGAAGGTTGAATTTCTGTGATACGATAAGCCTTCTGTACTACTGATTGTAGATATCGAAGGTTACTATTAAAAATATTCCTTTGATGTTAATGATTTCTGTTGTTAGAAATGATCACAATATAAAGGAAAAACTTGATTTGAACTAGGAAAAAAAAAAGTGAGTGAAGCCAGATATAGCTATATGAAATGGTGTTTGCAATGATTAATGTTGTAATTAAATAGCATTACGCGATGTCTAGTATTTTTACTAATACACACATCTATCAAATCAAAAATGAGTGTAGTGATTTGAACTTTGGAACTTTTGATGTTAGTTGTATATGTGTAGAAATATATATAAATTGTAGGGGCTGGGTGCAAAAGCAAAGTAGCATCGAAAGGCAATCATGGGCAATGATAAAGTCAATAATATGGGATTTCATAAATCTGGTTAAAATTTAGTTGATATGATAACCACAAAGTGATGAACCCGTGCAAAAACCCATTATAAATATGATATAATAATGAAAGACTTTTAAGGAGCATCAACACATTAATCAATATATTATTCCAGTGTTGTTTCTTGATATTTAAGCCACTTTCTTTCATCTTTTGATTCCAAATGACCCCACATTTTTTCAGTGCATTCATCCTAGCTAGCGTTCCATTTTATTTAACTTCTGCCATATGCGTTTCTGTTCATCATGTTCTCTACATAAAATATTAACACTAATAAGCTGTTTCAACACAACCTTATAAAATACATCATAGAACTCAGAAAAACAGAATATGTGTGCTCCAAAACCATTTCCTGGTACCAGTATGAGCAGATTCCGGAGTCTCTTGTCTACTTGTCCAGTTTTCTGCTGCAATTAATGTATATATACACACACACACATATATTCTGCTGCGACAGTAATACCAGTAGTATATGATTAATAATTTAAACGAATCTTCTGATGTTGTTAGATGTTTCTATTTATATATATACATGTTCTTGTCAACGCCTTCACCATATGTTAATGAACAGGAATTATTCACATAAATTTGTTAAAATATGGTTGAATGGCTTAATTACGATAATAACGACTTAATTGTGATAATAACCACTTAATTACATTTTGTTAATATTTATACTAGTTTCTTGCCAAAAATAAATATATCTTCCATGTCTCACTGATTTGCCACGCAAACCTTTTGCTAAACGTAAATCTGAATTTGAAAGTGATATGTATCCTTCGAGTCTTCTTTATTTTAGGGTTTGAGTTTGTTCAATTATTTCCAATTAAAACCATAGAAAATTTACAAAAAAAAAAATATTATTAAAAAAATTAATTAAATGTTTTTTTAGTTTTTGAAAAATGAAATTGTTAAACAACTCCAAGTATTATCATGTTTTTTTTCAGCAAATAAATTCATTTTTATATTTTATATTTCAATTATTCTCATTAATATTTATGCAATGTAGGACATATTTGTCAATATCGATTACAAAAATGCATCTAATGATTAATAAAACGGAAAAGTGTTTATGGGTAAACAATATGCAAATAAAGAATTTGGGTCAAAGCCAATTATTTCCTCCTTGAATATTTGCATTGTATGAACCACGAACATTCTTCAAATCTCCAAAAATCTTCAAATTCATAATCTCCACCATCTTTAAAATCACAATCAAAATCATCATACAAATCTTGAGATCAATTTTTTGAGCATATATATTACCATTATAAGTAACATTGACTTGAATATTAAAAAGTCTTTCAACACACCTTTGTAGCACCACCATAATGAGACATGTATGCCACCCCATCCTACACTATATATATATTGTCATCGAAGGAAGAGATCCCACTCACAACACTCTATTAAATCTCTTTTGTTTGCAAATACATTTAACTATGTCAAAGTTTATTAGAGATTAAGTGAGCTAGAGTTTTAAACAAATATATAACTTCAATAATATATGGAAGAAAAAATATAAATTTATTATTTCAAAGTTTTAGAACAAAAATTATTCATTTTCATTTTAGTGAATTTCAATTTTTTTTTTCAATATTTTGAGAAAATATTGAAAATATTTTAGATGATTCTTTGTAATTTTTTATTTTTAAATTTTGAGTATTTAAGAAAAATAAAGATTTATTCTAAGTGTACCAATTAAAAAAACTTTTTAAGGTCCAATGATTTATTGTTAACTACAAGTAAATAAAGAAATATTCTATGAATAAGATCTAAATATGTACTTTTAGATATATGCTGATAAAATAATGAATGAAATTTTTTTATCATATTCATAATGTAAATAATCTAGACATTTTTTTTCGTATGTTGTAAACTAATTAACACAATGAAAAACTTAATAAAAGGTTAGCCGATTTATCACTTGATTATATGTGTTATTCAAAACTTAATTAAAAAGTTAACCAATTTATTGCAGCATCCTTGATTATGTGTTATTCAAATACATTCATACTTAGGATGTCAAAAGTGGCATGCACGAGTTTAACTAATTCACATGCACGCGTGCAAGTAAAAATTCATCTTCACAAGTAATTGATATGAAATCTCATTCTCATCAGCATCAAACGTTTATTTATAGTTTTAAATATAATTAGATAATTTTTGTTTACAAAAGAAACAAATAAAATATAATATTAATAATAATTCAATGGCAAAAGAATGCACGTTTAATGATATATAAAATAAGATATTCTTGTGTAAAAAAATAATAAATAAAAATATTAAAATCAAATATAAATATCCTAAAAATTATTTTATTTAATAAAATTGATATTTTTATTTTCTTAAATAAAATACGTTATTTAAATAAAATTGCACAAAAAAAATATATAATAAAAGTTAAAATAAAAGGTAAAACACCTTAAACATAAGTAAACTTTCTAAATATTGAACACCAATCAAGAGATAGAATGAACAATAATTTGTAAAAAAAAAAGGAAAAAAGAAGTTAGATTACTTAATAAATTATAAATATTTTAATAATTAAAAAAAATACAGATAACAACGATCAATATATCCATATTCATTCTTATAAAAATTGAGTATTTTTTTATACTTATATATACATATCAATCAATACAAGAATTCCTCCTAAAATAACATATTCATATAAAATTTACCAAAAACAAGTTTATTTACTATTCTTATCAATGATATGTGTCTATATTTGATACTATAGAATATTTTATCAATCAAGTATCAATTTATGAAATGCTAATATTAATAACAATTTATGATTTTTTATTGAACAAGAAAAGTCAGTTTAATTTGGATCTCCACAAATACAATTATATGCTTAGTATATTTTTAGAAAATAATTATACATTTTTAAATACATATTTGAGAATGTACCCTTATCTTCAAAATAAACATACCCATGTATTAGATACACTAGTAGAATAATATCGTATAACGTCATTGTTTTTCGGCCTTTCACATCGAATTTGAGGTAGACGTCATGTCATGTCAAGAGATGATAAATTGACGTCGAATTTAAAAAAATTAAACGTTATCAAATTGACGTCGAATTTTGTCAATATCCGACGTTAATCAATTTTTTTATTTTTAAATGAATTGTGATCTTTTTTACAACTCTACCAGATTTGAAAAACAGAAAAACAACTTTTTGATATTTTATAAAGCATGAATTATGAACGTGTAGTATAATATCAACAACAAACAACAGTAACAAACAACAAACAAATTCAATCAAACAACAACAAACAAATTCAACCAAATAACAACAAACAAGTTCAACAAATAAGTTAACGAAAACAAAAATTAACCTTCAAAAGGTGGGTTCTTTGGAATAAAGTGTCGTTACGAGTGAGAGAAAAAACAGAATGCACTTATGAAGGACAAGAACACGAAAATGATCGGTCAAAACAAACGTAAATCATACGTTGAATTGTATAGAGCTCCGACGTTTTACAATTCTAAACGACATCTAATAATTGCATTTATTTACAAAAATGTCACCGGATTTTTAACGTTGACTATTCAATGGTTAGACGTTGAACGCATGATCATATACTCATCATATTATACTTGTTTGGTGGTGATTATTATCTCAATATTATTTAGTGTAATTTATTTTCATCATTAATTAGTTAGGAAGACCATCTTAGTCTCTATTTTTTTCCTCTGGAAATGAGAACGTTTCCTAGATATACAGGCCAAACTCATATCCTCTACGTACCTACTGTCTTCTTCTTTAACATGATTTTTTTTACCTACTTTTCTTATCGTACCTCTTATTCTAATAATTTATATTAGCGAAAACATAAATACTGTGGCTTACAAATTTATAATTACATTATTTTATATTTTATCTACAATTAAAAGGACATGTACGTGGTTATTACTTTCCTCTGTACATTATAAATTATAATGAATAACATAGAAAAATAATTTATATATATTAATGAATCTCGTATGTATCAATGCAGTTCATTCAAAAAACTGGACATCCATTAATTGAGGAAATAAATCAAATAATAATTTTTCTAATAATCAGCAAACTCACAAATAAATATGTTTATTGATTATTAAACCATAATTAGATGAATATTAATTAAAAATTTATTATAAAACCTATAAATATAAGTTTAAATAGAGTGATTGCATTCATTGCATTGTCAGGGTTAAGTTTCTTTAACGATCCGTCATCTATTAATTTAAACATTGAAGTATCTTTTACAGATAACTTCACAGCACGGTCTAAAAGAAAAAAGACACAAAAACTTGAATTAGAAGTTAGTTTAAAATTTGTTAGAAACTTGATCTATCATACACTTGACCTGGACTTGGCTATCAAAATATTTTATATTGGAAAATTTATTTGTTTTGTAGTTGTTAACAGTATCTACCAATATTTTCCTAAAGAATGCAAAGCAAAAGTTTACCTAATAAAAAAATTTTATATTGGCAAATTTATTTGTCTCGTAGTTGTCAACTATATATTAGTATCTGCCAATATATGCAAAGCAAAGTTTACCTAATATAGGCATCACACGCTGAAATGAGGTAGGTCTGTCTGTCTGTAGTGTTTTCTTAAATCTTCTTCGGCCACAACAACAAGAGGGATTCCATAGGGTGAGTTAGGTTTGCGGTCCATAAGCAATGGTGGAATGCACATTATATAACATACTTTGACCAACTTATAATAATTATTATAACAATGCATATTCATACGAGTGATACCATTCTTAAGGGAGCGGCGGAAGAAACTTCCACCACCACCACCACCAAAGTCTGTCCAACTTTTGCTTTGAACTTTATACTTTTATATAACTGATGATGATGATAACTGTACGTACAGGCATATTTTTCCCAAGTGTTTTGTAAGTTTATGGAAGCTTCTGTGTTGTTAATTATGAAACTAAGGTGCGGTAGGGTAGGATTATCTTAATTTAAGCTTCCATCATCATTATCTCTGTCTGTCTCAGAAAATTAATAACTTAGTACGTATATATTATTTCCACACCCTTCTTTTCATGTTTCCAAGCTTAAGTGTTTCAATATCCTCTTTTTATATCAGCTAAAGAAAATTAACTAAAGAAAAATAGGTATATATATGTTTATTAAATTTATAATATTTATATATATGTGTGTTTCTGTGGTTGATGACGAATGGATAAAAAAATTTCAAGGAATTATCCTTATATATGAGCTGTTATGTACCCACCTATTATAACTTTAATTGAAGTTGAAAAAGTAGTAAGATAAATATAGTTATTATGACATTCTTTTTCCAACAATGATGCTTAGTAATCGCTTTTAAAAATATGCTGTAATAATTTTAAAATTTTGAAATAATTTTTATAATAAATTTTGTCAAATATAATATAAATAAAAACAGGTATAAGATGAATCATTGTCAGAAGGATAGTAATAAAAAAATTATAATTAATTAAATGTTAATGTTGAATTTTTAATGAAGATTTTATGTCAATTGTTATTTTATTAAAAAACAATCTTCCAATTTTTTTAACTAGTTATTGTTCTTATATAATTTTGAAGCTCTCTCAACTATTCAATGTTGTTATTGTTTATTGTATTGTGCTTCTATGAAAAAAATGAAAAAAAAGTGTTATGTTCCTTTATTATAGTTGTTATTATTATTATTAACTTTTAATTTTAAATCTAATTAAATATGGTTTACAAAGTGATAATTAAATCTATTTTAGATACAAGAATTTTAACTCACTTTATATTATTTTTAAAAAGTAGACTTAAAACTTAACTTATAAAATTAACTTATAATTTATATATTATTAATTAATTTTATCATTAATTAATGTAAAAATTCTAACATATTATTATATTGATAAATTTTTATGTGGCTTCTATCGTGTCTTTGCAATGAGAAAAGCACGTGTATTCACAAAAGATTGTCACTCATATTATGTTGTTGTAGAAAAATAATTTTGTACCTTTGCTATAAGAATTTTTTATTACATCAACCATATTATAACTATCGATATGTCATTTGACTATTAGCATCCACGGAATCGACAATATATAGCTTTAAAGTCGTTATAATATTTTTCACAAAAATAGGAAAATAGTAAATTGAAAAAATAAATTGATTGTAATAAAGAGCCATTTATACAAACATGGCACGATCGGTCTTAATTTTATTTAAATTTTGGTTAAAGTCCAATGTTATATTTTTCTGTTTGGTATGTCAAAACTTGGTTCCTTTTATTCAAGCAAAGGACACTTCTTCCTGGGTACGAGGAGACAATGCTGTTGCTTCTTTGCCTTCACTTCCGGAACCATTGTTCCAAAGCCGGCCAAAGTCATTAACTAGGAAACCAAGTTTTTTCTTATTAGGTAAAATAATTTCATATCTCCTATTTTTATAGAAAAAATTTACATCAATATTTTTTTTATACGTGTTAATTTGGTCCTTAGTTTAAATCTTTTTGATATAAATTCTTTTAGTTACTAATAACATTAAAGATATTAATTTGTATTTCTTTATTTTAATTTTATTTGTGTTATGTGTCAAACTTTGTGTCACAGTAATACTATTATTTGACAATAATAGTTTGTTACGTATTAATGTCATGCCTTATTACTTAGGTTTAATTTAATTACTGTATTTTTTATTTTGTTTCAATTAGTGTCAATTTTTGTAAAATTATATAATTTTTTTAAAATTAAAATTAAATTAAATTTTTAATAAATATTATAAAAGTATTTTATTAAAATTAATATTTTTAACAATATTAAATTTATTTATATTTATATTTATATTTTATATTACAATTTATTTAAAATTGCTTTTAAATTTTAAATTTATTTGTTTTAAATTGTTTTTAAATTTTACATTTGAAGTTATAAAATTGTTAATTTTAATTCAATTCAAACATTTAAATTATACACGTTTTAAAAATATACACGATTATTTAAAAAAATTAAAATGATAAATTTATTTTATTTTATAAAATGTAATTAATAAATAAGTTCAACATATTTGTTAATTGAAATTAATTTTAAATTTTTTCTATTAATATTACTTTTTATTAATATATATCTTGTTTATTAGGTTAACATATAATTAATTATACATAAACTTATTACTAATAAAATTATTTTGTTTTTCTTGAATGAAGTACATTTATTTATTTTTCTTTTAATTAATTATATGTTAACCTAATTTCTTGTTTTCGTTCCCCTGCCACACAAAACTAAAGTGAGATTAAGGAAAAATAATAAATCTCACGCTGATGAGAATAAATAACTGTAACCGTTATATTAATATTGTATAAATATGTTACATAAATCAAATTCACAACTCCTAACAGTTAAGCATTACAAAATAAATAAATAAAGTTAAACAGTGACTAAATTGCTAAATTTATTTTTTGTAGTTAACGATCAGTTTAACAACTAATTCAAAATTTGGACCCCATGATGAATTAGCCAAAATCTTTTAACAACTGCTTTATTTTGTCCATTATTAGGGTTACAGTCACAAAAGATAACTAATTTAAAGTCTATTAATATATTTTTAAAAAATTAATTTCTAAACTTTATATAATTAAAAATTAAAAATATTTTTTAAAAACTCAATCACATATTCATTGAATTGAGCAATCTTAAACACAAATATTTTAATTGGATTGGTCATTCCAGTTAGCATTGAGGAAAAGTGTGAGAGTTTAAAATGAAATACATGGGATGAAGGAAGAAGCCCATATGAACGAAAAACAGTACGCTGAAAAAGGTAAGAGAGTTACTCCCTACACCACTCACATTGTTTCCTGCACCACACATTCTTTTTAAATTCTATCATTTATATTTAAAATATCTTACAATCCCATTTTTTTTTCAAAACATCCGTTAAAGAAAAAAATTTTCAACGGATGTGTTACATCCATTAACGGATATACCAGATTTTGGTTTTTTTTATTAATTTATTATATTTTAAATTAATATATAAATATTATTTAATTCTTTTAAAATTTATTATATTTTAAATTAATATATAAATATTATTTAATTCTTTTAAAATTTATTATATTTTAAATTAATATATAAATATTATTTAATTTTTTAAAATTTATTGTATAGTTATATATAATCTAGTTTTATTTTATTTAGTAAAATAATAATTATTAATTTAATTTATATATTATTTAATTATTTATTATAAAAAAATTTATGTTATTAAGTAACGGATGTCGTACATCTATCCATAAGTTTTTTTTTATTAATTTATTATATTTTAAATTAATGTATAAATATTATTTAATTTTTAAAAAATTTTATTATATAATTATATATAAATTAATTTTATTTTATTTAGTAAAATAATTATTATTAATTTAATTTATATATTATTATTTAATTAATTATTATAAAATCTTTTATGTTATTAAGTAAACGGATTTGATCACGTAAGTTTTTTTTTAATTTATTTAATTTATTATATTTTAAATTAATATAAATGTTATTTAATTTTTTTAAAAATTTATTACATAACTATAAATAAATTAGTTTTGTTTTATTTAGTAAAATAATTATTATTAATTTAATTTATATATTATTATTTAATTAATTATTATAATATTTTTATATTATTATTAGTTAAACGAATGTGGTCATATCCGTTATTTTTATTTTTTTTTAGTTTTTAGATTATAGATGTGGTCATATTCGTTGACGGATATCAACATCCGTTAAAGGTGAAATCGTTGAAGACAAAATTGAAAGGACGAATTAGGTATGTAGTGGTGCAGGAAAGATTTAGTGGTGGTAGAGGAAGTAATACTCAAAAAATACGGATAAAATAACAATTGTTTTCTCACCTCTTAACATTTTTTCTACATCTCAATATTTATAGATCTGTCATTCAGTTAAAATATATATAAAATAAAATGTATATAAGTACTAATTATTGTGTTTTTTTTTATATTTACTTAACATGTAACCGCATGCATTGGATTTCATTTAAGTGTTTCAATAAAAAAAGTTCACTTAAGTTATTTTTAAATGTATTATTTATTTTTCTATTCAAATTCCCTTTTTGACAAAGAATTTCAATAGTTTAAAATGAATGTAAAAGTAAAAAAATTACTAAACCCAAGAAGTAAAAAAAATATAAGACAAAACAAAATTAAAAAATAGAAGACTAAAAAAACAATTAAATGAGACAACTTGGAAATACTAAGAAAATGACAGATCAAACAACCTCAACAAAAGTGATACAAAAATATTGTGTTGAACTCTTTATTTTTTTTTTCTGTAAATTCTTTTCTTTTAAAAATATATATTTTTCTCTTGGATCCTTACTCTTTCCTTTTATCTTCTTTTCAATATATTTGTTTTATTTTGAATTGATTCATTATTTCTTTTCCAATTTTGTAATTCAACACATAAATAAAAAAAACTGAAGAGAAAAATCTTTAAACTTTAAAACTCATGTAAAATCAGATAAAAAAATACAATACAATAATTTTTACGAATTAAATGTAAAAATACACATTTAAACGAAAAAATATTAAAAGCTAAACTAAATTAAATAAAACTTCGGAAGTTTTACTTTTTACAAAATTCTAAAACCAATGATTGGAACACGATTTCAAAACAACTCACAAAACACAAATATTCAAATTTGTTTTGGATTTATAAGATGGAAAAATTTAAAAAGAAAATAAAATTTAAACCAGAACCCTTAATAATACGATCTATAACAGATTAATAAGTTAATAGAATTAAAAAAAATAGATACTTAACAATCTAATAAATTGACAATTTAAGAAAGATTTGACACAAAAAAAATTCAATCTTTAATATAAAAAAATTCTAATAAAAAATCAATAAAACCGTCTCTAAATAAAAAAACATTTTTCATAAAATAACACAAAATAATTCAAAATAAAATTACATCACAACGATTGAAAAATCCAATCGAACACACTGACTATGAAATTTGCATTGGACCAGACAAATCGGTATTTTAAATGTACAATTTTTTTAATAATATACTTTGAAAATATTTTTTAACAATATTTTAATACTATTTACGTATTATTTTGTAATTGGTTTATGTTAATGTTTATTATTATTATTATTGATTGTGAAATAATTTTATATCAACATATAAATGATATTAAAATATTGTAAAAGAAATGTTGTGTATCATTGTTTTTTAATATGATTCGATGTTCTATCAAACAAATTTAGTTTTATGTATTTTTTTAAATTTAAATTATATTAATAAAATGAATTATAATTTTAAATATCATAATTTAAAATATTACTTAATAAGATATATCAGTAAAAATATTTATTTTCCTAATATAATTATTGTTTTTGTAAAATAAACCGGTCCATAAATTTACTATCTAGCTTAAACTTTGATCTAAAGTATATTAAATCAAAATCATTCAATTTAATTTAAATTATTTTTTATGTCTTAACTGAAGAAAAAATTCATCTTAAAAGTTGTAAGTTCAAATAAAGTCCTTTTTTTTTTATCATTGAGATGTGTTTAATATTATATATTATATTATTTATTATTATTTTTTAAGAAGACAGTTCAGCCACCGGGTAAGAGTAACTGGTAACAGCAATCACATTCCGCAAGATTTACATGCGCGTGAGAGCTACGCGGTCGCGAGCCGGTGACATTCTGATCCAAACTCTGCAGAGCTAACCGGTAACCTGCTCTGTCATGTTGTGGAACTTGGAGGGATCTTCCGTTTTCGTTCTCGAATCCCGATACCACAGTCCGTCCACTACCATCACATCATGGCTATAATCTAACGGACCCGCTCATGTGGCAATGAATCCTTCTCTCACTTCTTCCTCCTCCTCTTCATCTTCGTCCTGGCTCTTTGGAATCGTTCGACCGGGTCGTTCAAGCAGTTTGAAGATGTCCACTAATTCCTCCGCCGTCGCTGCCTCCACCGACTCCGGCGGTCCCGTCGTCCGCAGAAATCAGTTCCGAGGGGTTCTTTTCAAGTACGGTCCCAAGTCTATTCAGGTTCGTTACCTTGCTTTTTATTTTTATGCATATGAATCTGATTTGCTTGTGGATGATTATGATTTCCAACTTATCTTCTGTTCAATATTAGTAATATCGCACCTACTCTTCTACATTGTATTCGACCTTCGAGATCTCTGATTTTTTCGAAAGAAAGTAAAATAGTAATTATTCAGAGTGTGCTGCGTAAGCGTTAGTGTTTTCGTGTTTTCTGTATTGTGTTTTTTCCTCCGTGAATCTCGTACTTGCGTTGCCTTTTGTTCAGTTTCTGTCATTGTCTCTTTACTTTTCAATTCCTCTTTTGCTTTGTTTATGCTTTCTGGTTTTCATGGATGGAGGGCCTTGTTATAGATTTAGTTTTTTGCAGGTTGCATTTAAGACTGGCGATTTCAAGCGGCAAGTCATCTTTATTGGTGGATTGACCGATGGTTTTCTTGCTACTTCGTACGTATCATACTGCTCGTTTATTTCAAAGCTATGTGTCTTTCATCATCTGAACGAGAATGATTTTAGAACTTAGGACAATATGATTGGTAATTTCTTAAATTAAATATATAATATAAAATAAAAAAACATTGAATATATTCCATAGATGAGAATAGGAACAGCCATGATTTTTTCAAGCCAATGAATTCTGAGTAATAAAAAAAAAATTGGGAATCCTTGAGAACATTTTCAAGCATGTGAATGTGTAGTTGTGACAAAATGTTATGCTCCGGTAGTATTGGAAGAAATACGAAATTAGCAGTCGGGTATGTTTGGTGCATGAGTGGTGTCATTGAATTTTACAAGCTTTTGAGTAGAACTGTTCAGAAATAGATCTCTTCTCTGTGTTGGTCTACATATTGATGTGTGTTTCCCTCCCCTCCAATGCATTCAAATTGTTTCATTTGATTGATCTTTCATTCTCGAAGTACAATACTATTTCGTCTTTTTATATCCATGTTTTTAAAGCCAAACTTTTCTCCCCCTAGGTTCGATTGATAATACCTAATGTTTGTGTTCTGTGATTGCCTTGGCTTTCTTTGCTTAAAGCCCTATCTAAGATTTCTGAGTCTTTGATGACTAACATGATTGGGTGCGTGTGGACAGTAAGTTCCTGTAACCATATAAAATGTGAGCTTATTCATAAGTTTGGCTTTGAAACTTGCGCAAATAAGCTTAAAAAGATTATATTTTTCTCCACCTATTTTAATGAAGCTCTATGGAATAAAAAATTAAGCAATTTGTATGCAGTTGTTTCTTTTTTAAATTTATTGTGTGGCAAATTTTCAGTAATTATAAATTTTTTTCTTTAAAATAACTATTGGAACACTAAAATAAATATAGTTTTTTATACATTTCCAAACTTATTTTTAATCCTATTCCATCGTGTGGCAACAACTTATTTTTTAATTGATGTATGATTTTTTTTTTTCATTTGAAGATAAATTTGCTACAAGTGGGTATTATTATTAGTTTATCTATTAGTGGAAAATTTATACCGGTCTCTATACATTTTCTTAAGCTCCAGCTGTAGATGCAAACCTTAGAATAGTCTCTATCTGACGTCCATTTTCTTCATCTTCTTGTAGATACTTGGAACCTTTGGCAATTGCTCTGGACCGTGAGAATTGGTCATTAGTTCAATTTCTTATGTCATCTTCTTACAGTGGATATGGCACCTCCAGTTTGCAACAAGTAATCAGTTAAATTTTAATTCCCAGTGATGCTGTGCTGTTACAGGTTGCACTGAAGTATTTATAACACATTATATAAAACAGATTTTTGCCTATTAATTTACATGATTAGCTCAAAATTGTGGAATTATTAAGACTATAGTAAGCTACCATATAATTCCACTAAAACCAAAGACAAAATATTGTTTTAATTCAGTCAGTAAATGCCTTTTTCCTTTGATATAGTGAGCTTAGTTTTTGCAAAAAGCATCTCCTTACCATGAGCAATATGAATCAAACATTGGTCTTGGTGCTTAGTGCTGACCTTAGGTTTCTTGTGGAAGAGAACTTTGTTGTTTGTTTAATAATCCAAAAGAATAAAGCACAACAGCATGGACTTTTTCATCAGACGTTTATAAGTAATTTATTTTTCTGTTAAATTAGTGTGATCTCTGGCCTTACTTCACCTAGCAATATCCTCAGAATTTAGTTCTATTGTTAAAAATGGCCAACTAAGGATCCTAATTTCCTAGAGTCCAGGAGCATGAACTTTGTTACTGCAGCCTCAAATAACATATATTTAAAATATTTGTGCTGCCTCAATTTTTTGCCATTCTCAAGGTATTATGTGTTTTTAAAAATACATTGTATATTCGTTCTTATGTTTCACTGAAAGGTGCAATGTTGATATTTCTATCTGATCGACAAGGATGGTTACCTTGATTCTTAAGCTTGTTGATTTTATGTTGTAGGATGCCAAGGAGCTTGATCAGCTGATTAATTATTTAATTAACAAAGAGGAATCCGAAGGCGTGGCATTGCTAGGGCATAGTACCGGCTGTCAGGTTATATTCTATTTCATGTCCTAGCTATATTTCTACTTCCCTTGCTACTGTTATTCATTGTGAAATTTTAATTTGTTCTTGTTGTTTTTAAACGTTTTATTTAGGATATTGTGCATTACATGCGCACAAATTATGCTTGCTCCCGAGCAGTTCGTGCTGCCATCTTTCAGGTACACATTGATTGATGTATCAGTTATGAACTTCCTTCTTCCATTTTTTTTTCATCTGCATGTTTTATGTAAAATGGTAGCCTAATTAAATTTGATTTCACACTCAGGGGTGTTATTCTTCTAATAGTCATGTTTTCATATGAGACTAGTGGCCCTATTCACCTAGGTTGCTATCTTAACACACTTAAGGTCATAATAATATTAAACGGGTTTGAGTCATTTGATGCTATTTTGGAGCCTACAATCTGACTGGATGGGATTGTCTTCACTTTGAAGTAACTTTGCTTCTTTTTTTTTTTTTCTAAAATCTTTAGAATATTTGTATAAAGTTGAATAACATGTTTTTGAAAATGAATTATGTTTGTTATATGCTTTCCTACAAACTGAACTCTTCCAATGCCACCTGAAATTATGTTTGCATCAAGTTGCAATTATTATGAAGTATACACATATTGAAGTTTTAGAACCTGAAAAATTGAAAGGAAATTGCATCAATATGTTTAAGTATATAGGTAGTTATATGAATTTGAATATAAATGGTTGCTTTGGTATATTACTGTTGAGAAAGTGATATAAACCGTGACAGCGACTTTTGTTTATTCCCTTCCTCTAAACACTGGTGCATTACGATTTCCATTTACCATTGTTGATGAACTGATAACTTCATTTCCTCACTTCAATTTGCATTGTATATATTATGTAACAAGTGAATGATGCTACAAACCTTTTTGTTTATTTGTATTTAACTTAAGCATGGTTCTTAAAAGTGAAAATCTGATCAACACAGCATTAGGAATTAGAATGTTAATATTAGAACTAGCTCTAGAAATATGAGATCTTTTATAGCATATATAGGAATATTGATGTCAGCTTTCTCGTTCGTATCACTAATCATCATAATGTTAATAACTAGCACCAGATAATGTTATTGTTAAGTAGTCAACATGCCCGAACCTAATTGTTGTTTTGAGCTTGAACTGGTGTAAGCTTTATTTTATTTCTAATGCTCGAGTGGTGACGTTTAGAATATAACCTGCATAAGGTGGGGTTTAACAACATAAATAGTTTGCAGTTATCATGTGGACTTTTTGTATTATCGTACCTTCTACATGCTTTGAGAAGTCCACCAAGGCAAATTCAACAACAGAATAGGAAATACCATTACTTTTATACAAGTATAATATGTAATGTTTAAATATATTGGTATTTGATACTATTAGGTGTAAGATATATTTTAGGAACTATATAGTAATTAATAACACATTAACGAGTTATAGCAATTATTTTATTTTAATTTATTATTTTAATTAAACGATTCATTGTTATAATAGCCTTGTAGAATTTCTAATATTTATTGAATAATGTTCTACAACCAAAAGAAGAAAGTGGATGTTTTGTTTGATCAATATCAATATATAATATCATCTTATCCCATCTGTTTTTTTGGATGAATGTTTAATTTTCTATATCTATTTAATTGTTCAGGCTCCTGTCAGTGATAGGGAATATCAGGCTACGCTCCCTCACACAGCTTCTATGATTGACTTGGCTGCTAAGATGATAAGTGAAGGGCGAGGTTTAGAGTTAATGCCAAGGGAACCGGATCCTAGTGCCCCAATAACTGCCTATAGGTGAGTGCGGAATTATTGTCTGAGCAGCACAAACAGAGACAAGCTTGATATCAGTGAATTGATTAAGATGTAGGATTAAGATTGATCCGTAAGATGCATTATTTGGAAATAGGATTTTATTCAATTGTAAAATAATCTTTGCTCATCTATATCAAACCAAAGTGGTTTGTATGGGATAATTCTTAGATTGGCATGGTCTACCACGTAATCTTTTTAGCATTTTTATCATTATTTGAGATGTGCAAAGAAACGGTCATCACACTCTGGCACATGTCGATAAAATATTTGAATTCCTATGGTAGAGCTGCTTACCAAAGGATTATTTGTTAGTATTCTGAAATTTTTGAAATGCCTATTATTTCTGTTAGGATATTTATCCTATTTTATCATCATTATAGTGTGTCAAGGGTTACCCTATTTATCATGATTATATTGTGTCTAGGATTACCCTATTTATCATGATTATAGTGTGTCTAGGGTTACCCTATTTATCATGTATTTGTGTATCAATTTATTCTTATAAATAGAAGATTGTGAGAGGGATCAATTAAGCCCTCAAGAATTATTTCTTTTCAATCTTAAGTTGGTATCAGAGCGGGTCGATCCCGCTCTGGTTTCTGTCTCGTAATATATATCTGTCCGGCGCCATAGTTCTTCGTCGCCCGCCGCTGCCCGCCGCCGGCCACCGTCAACCGCCGGTCACCGTCGCCGCCGCCGGCCACCGTCCGGCCACCGTCAACCGCCGGTCACCGTCGCCGCCGCCGGCCACCGTCTGGCCACCGTCGCCGCCGGCCACCGTCGTCCGTCGCCGGCCGCCGTTCACCGCCCGCCGTTGCCGGCCACCGTCGTCCATCACTGTCACAGTTTCCTTCGTCTAAACCCTTAGGGTTTTTTTTGTTCCTCGCTAGTACTATTTGTCTTCTTCAGAGATGGCGTCTGGCAGTACTCTTTCCTTCTCTGGAAGTCCATCAATTACCTCCGAGAAGCTAAATGGAAAAAATTATCTATCATGGTCTGCTGCTGTTGAAATGTGGTTCCTTGGCCAAGGGCATTATGACCACCTTGAGCGAGATGGAAGCCATGTGCCTACTGAAAAAGCTGATCAGTGGAAACAAGCAGATTTCCAGTTGTGTACCCTGTTATGGCAATCAGTGGAACCCAAACTTCTTGTATCTTTGAGGGCTTTCAAAACTTGTCACTCCTTTTGGAAGAAAGCCCAAAGCATTTATGCCAACGATATTCAACGTCTCTATGACACTACGAACAAGCTTGCATCTCTTAAAATGGCAGACCATGATATGGTGTCCTTCATGGCTGAAGCCCAATCTGCTGTCGAAGAACTTAGGATGTTTTTGGAAGTAGATCCATTAGAGGATATCAAAAAGAAACTAGACAAATTTTACATGGTGTTGATCCTTCGTGCCCTACATCCCGATTTTGATCATCTCAGAGATCAACTTCTAACTAGTCATGAGGTTCCCTCTATGGAAACATTGACCACTCGCCTTCTGCGTGTCCCGGTATCTCAAACTCAAGAAGCGCATGAACTAGTGGAACCATCTGTCATGGTTGCCACACGAGGAAGAGGAGGACGTGGCACTAGAGGAGGAGGACGAGGAGGTCGGGGACGTACTCAATGCACATATTGTAAAAGGATGGGTCATACTCAAGAGAATTGCTACTCCTTACATGGTTTCCCTTCCAAAACCGCCAATATTTCGAAGACTGAAACTTCCACTTCGAAAACTGAAACCTCCACTTCTATGTTTTCTGAGGATGAATATCAAGAGTATTTAAGGTTAAAGTCTAACAGCTTGGCACAACCATCTCAATCTCCCAATACATCAACAGCCTGCGTTTCTCAATCTATGGAATGTCAAAATTCATGGGTAATTGACTCAGGTGCTTCTGATCACATTTCTGGTAATACCTCTTTGTTCTCATCTATTTCCTTTCGAGAAAAACCTCATTTCATAACCCTTGCAAATGGATCTAAAACTTCTTCCAAAGGAGTCGGTCATGTTTCTTTGTCTCCCTCCCTCAATCTCAACTCAGTCCTTTTTGTCCCTAATTGTCCTTTTAATTTAATTTCCTTAAGCCAGTTGACTAAAATGTTAAATTGTTCAATAACCTTTGATCATAAATCTTTTGTTATACAGGAGCGTGGTTCGGGGAGACAGATTGGAGAAGGATATGAAGCTGGCGGATTATACCATTTTGGATCTCGTCCAAGGGTGTCTTGTGTTGCTGCTCCTAATCCTAAAGTGCTACATGATCGACTTGGCCATCCTCATTTGTCCAAATTAAAAAAGATGTGTCCTGAACTTAGTGGTCTCCAAACTTTAGAATGTGAGTCATGTCAATTAGGAAAACATGTTAGATCTTCCTTTCCTAAAAGGTCTCAATCAATATGTAATTCTAGTTTTTCCATCATCCATTCTGATATATGGGGACCTAGTCGTATCTCCTCCTTTGGTTTTAGATATTTTGTTACCTTTATTGATGAATATTCAAGATGTACTTGGGTTTATCTTATGAAAAATCATTCTGAATTGTTAGTTATCTTTACATCCTTTTTAAATGAAATCAAGAATCAATTTGGTCAAGTAATCAAAATATTAAGAACTGATAATGCAAAAGAGTATTTCTCATCCTCCTTTTCTGCCATCTTGAGTTCCCATGGTATCTTACATCAGTCTACTTGTCCTCATACACCACAACAAAATGGTATAGCAGAACGAAAAAATAGACACTTGGTTGAAACTGCTCGTACCCTTTTGCTTGGTGCCCATATTCCTGTCCATCACTGGGGGATGCCATCTTAACTTCATGTTATCTTATTAATAGGATGCCCTCCTCCTCTCTTGATAATAAAGTCCCTTTCTCCATTTTGTTTCCTAATGATCCTCTCTTTCATACATCTCCCCGAGTGTTTGGCTGTGTATGTTTTGTTCATGACATGTCTCCAGGTCTAGACAAACTCTCCGCTCGCGCTCTCAAATGTGTCTTCTTAGGCTATTCTCGACTTCAAAAAGGATATCGGTGTTACTCTCCTGAAACTAAGAAGTATTACATGTCTGCCAATGTCACATTCTTTGAACAGACTCCTTACTTCTCTCCATCTGTTCAGGATGTTTCTATCCTCCAGCAAGTCCTTCCTATTCCAATGGCTGAGTCAAATAGCTCCACTGTCTCTGTCATTCCAAGTCTTGATCACAATCCTTCTACACCTGTTTCTCCACATACTGAGATCATCCCACACAGGGCCTCAATGGATAGTCCACCTTCCCAAGACAATGGTGAATCTCCTACTTCAGATTCTTCTCCCTCGTCACCTCCTCCCACGCCTCCTGGTGCAAATGATTCAGCATGGCCTATTGCCCTCAGAAAAGGTACTCGTTCCACTCGGAACCCTCATCCCATTTATAATTTTCTAAGCTATCATCGATTGTCGCCCTCCTATTTTTCTCTTTTATCCTCAGTGTCCTCTGTTGTTATACCCAAGAATGTGAAAGAAGCACTTGATCATCCTGGATGGCGACAAGCTATGATTGCAGAAATGCAGGCTCTTGACCACAGTAATACTTGGGAGCTGGTGCCCCTTCCCCCAGGAAAAAAGGCGGTTGGTTGTCGATGGGTGTATGCAGTTAAAGTTGGCCCTGATGGTGAAATTGATCGGCTCAAAGCTCGGCTTGTTGCCAAAGGTTACACTCAGGTTTATGGTCTTGATTATTGTGACACTTTCTCTCCTGTAGCCAAGATGACTACTATTCGTCTCTTCTTTGCCATGGCAGCCATTCGTCACTGGCCACTTCATCAATTGGATATCAAGAATGCCTTCCTACATGGTGATCTTGAGGAAGAAGTTTATATGGAGCAACCTCCTGGGTTTGTTGCTCAGGGGGAGTCTGGTATGGTATGCAAATTGCATCGATCTCTATATGGCCTTAAGCAATCCCCACGTGCTTGGTTTGGAAAGTTTAGCTCCATTGTTCAAAAATTTGGACTAAAACGCAGTGAAGCAGACCATTCAGTTTTTTATTGTCATTCTTCTCTCGGGAAATGTGTTTACTTAATAGTATATGTTGATGATATTGTCATTACAGGAAATGATGCTGTTGGAATATCTCAACTAAAAGAGTACTTGTGTAGACATTTTCAAACCAAGGATCTTGGAAGTCTCAAATACTTTTTAGGCATTGAAGTAGCGCAATCAAAAGATGGAGTTGTAATCTCCCAAAGGAAGTATGCTCTTGATATATTACAAGAAACAGGCATGATTGATTGTAGACCGGTAGACAGTCCCATGGACCCAAACCAGAAATTAAGGACAGAAGAAGGTGAATTATTCTCCGATCCAGAGAGGTATAGGAGGCTGGTTGGCAAACTGATTTATCTCACTATTACAAGGCCAGATCTATCCTTTGCAGTTGGAGTGGTTAGTCAGTTCATGCAAGCTCCATGTGTTGACCATTGGAATGCTCTCATTCGCATTCTAAGGTATGTAAAGAAGGCTCCCGGGCAAGGATTGTTATATGAAGATAAAGGAAGCATTCATGTCTCTGGGTATTGTGATGCAGATTGGGCAGGTTCACCTATTGATAGACGGTCTACAACAGGATATTGTGTTTTTCTGGGAGGAAACATTATTTCATGGAAAAGTAAGAAACAGAATGTAGTAGCTCGATCAACCGCGGAAGCCGAGTATAGGGCAATGGCATCATTAACATGTGAACTTATATGGGTGAAACAATTCCTTCAAGAGCTTAAATTTTGTGACATCCATACTATGAAGATGTATTGCGACAATCAAGCTGCTCTCCACATTGCATCAAATCCAGTGTTTCACGAGAGGACTAAACATATAGAAATTGATTGTCATTTTGTTCGTGAAAAGTTGTTGACCAAAGAAATATGTACTGAGTTTATTGGGTCAAACGATCAACTCGCAGATGTATTGACTAAGTCATTAAGGGGTCCTCGGATTGAGTTTATTTGTTCCAAGCTTGGTACATACAATTTGTATGCTCCAGCTTGAGGGGGAGTGTTAGGATATTTATCCTATTTTATCATCATTATAGTGTGTCAAGGGTTACCCTATTTATCATGATTATATTGTGTCTAGGATTACCCTATTTATCATGATTATAGTGTGTCTAGGGTTACCCTATTTATCATGTATTTGTGTATCAATTTATTCTTATAAATAGAAGATTGTGAGAGGGATCAATTAAGCCCTCAAGAATTATTTCTTTTCAATCTTAAGTATTTCATTAGTATATTTCCATTTCTGAAGTCATGACACTAGTAATTTATATGACATTCTGATAGGAACTGAATTTACTACGAAATTGATGGGGAAAATTATAGAGAATAGTGATCAGAATACTTGGAGTATATATGAGAAAAAGAGCTTCAGACTAGATCTCTCTACTGATTTACTGATTTAGATTCATATGTGTGTGTGTAAGGACCACTGGCTTACAACCAAAGCTCAAGAAAAGAAAGAAAAATACAATAGAGTTTACCATTTTAGGTTACAGATGAATACAACACAAAACAACTATTCTATCAAGGATACAAAAGGAAAATGTGATAGGTTTGGAATTGGTTATAAGAGGAGGGAAAAGAGGTATAACTGAATATGACAGTTATAACCTCCTGTAAATGTTTCTTTTTTTTCATATAAACTGGCTATTATAAGTAGTCACTGTGGTGGGAGGGAAACGAGGTTGTTGATATTTCCTAGGAAGTAATAGGTTGTGGGAGTTTGAGGACAACTCGAAAGTCCTTCTGTGTTGATGTTTTACTGTCTTGTACCATATTGGTAGAAACAGTGCTTGTTTCAATAAGAACCTACCAAGAACGTGTCTTGTTTGTTCTATAATATTGGTTGAATCTATCAATTGGTATCTAGAGTTGGTTCTGTGGGGGACACAAAATAGGGTATGGTGCGTACGAGAATGGAGTCACGCATGGATAATGTGGAAAAGATGATGCAAGAAATGGTTCAAGATCAAATGAATATCATGGGAGGTTTCAATGCTGGGAAGATTTGAGTCGTGGGCTAACTGTGGTGGTGGAGCAAATGTCAGCAGCAAGGAATACGTCTGACGATAATTCTGGCATTAGCAAAAGCAATGGTGGGAGAAGAGAGCGTGATCAGGGGGAAACAGCGTCTTCCTCAAGATGGAGGAAATTATACATTCCTGATTTTGCCGGAGAGGAGGCTTATGGGTTCGATTAAAGGTGTGATTGAGGAAGAGAGGATGCAGGCTGTCTTGATTGCTTTGGAAGGTAAAGCTTTGAATTGGTTTCAATGGTGAGAGACTTGCAACCCCAATCCTACGTGGGATACCTTCCAGATTGCAGTTGTACGCAGATTTCAACCAACAATGCTAAACAATCCTTTTGAAGTTTTAATTGGATTAAGGCAAACAAGTCTTGTGGAGGAATACATTGAACAATTTGAACAATATGCAAGAGGGTTCTTGGAGGGGATGGAGCAACCTTATTTGATAGGATTCTTCTTGAATGGTTTAAAAGATGATATAAAGGTTGAGGTCGAACTGTATGAACCCAGCAATCTTGCTGAATTAATGTCTAAAGCTCAAAGGGTGGAGGATAAAATTAGAAATACTTCCAAAGGAGGAACCCAAGGTATTAGCCAAAACGGTGCTGGATACAAACAGTATTCAGTCACTTGAAGTTTCACCAGAGAAGGAGGAAATTCTCTACCTGCTAGTACTGCCAGCAAAGGAAAGGGGGAGGGCAGTGAGGTGTTGAGTTCTATGAGCAGCAATTCTGGAGGCTAGAGACAAAGAGGAGCTCCTTTCAGAAAATTATCTGAGGAAGAAGGGCAAGACCAGTTAAAGAAAGGGCTTTGTTTAAGGTGTGATGAGAAGTTTGGGCCTAATCATGTGTGCCGCAACAAACAACTGCACATGTTACTATTGTCAGAAGAGGAATTGTCCGGGTTGGGGAATTCCAGCACCAGAAGGGTACAAAAGAAGAAGTTTTGGAGGAAACAGGGTATGTTTTCCAATTATCTCCATGTACAATGGCAAGAAGTCTTGGAAACTTTTGGGGAAAATTGGAGATGAGTTGGTGGTTGTTTTATTGGATTGTGGAGCTTCCCACTACTTCATTTCAAATTATTTGATTGGCAGATGTGGTTTACAAAATTTGGAAACTCCCACTTGTGTTGTGGAAGTCGAGGATGGCCGAAGGGTTCATTGTCATGGGAAATGTGATGATTTCATTTTGGGAATCCAGGGCTTGAAGATTCAGCAAGAATTCTTCATTTTTGAGATATGAGGAGTGTATATTATGCTTGCTGGGAGTAGAATGGATAGCCAGTTTGGGGGAGGTTAAGGTGGATTTTGGAAAATTAAAACTTACCGTTGGTGGAGGGGCTGATCAACTTATGGTGATGGGAGATCCTGCTTTATCTACCACTGCAACCTCATTTTAAAAATTGATAAATGAGTTGCAGGAAGGGGATCAAGGATTCTTGGGTGATTGGGTTTAAGATAAGGTGATTGACAGCTCCAATGCAGATTTAAGAGAAGTGGAGCAGCTCTTAGCATCCTATGGGGAGGTTTTTCAAGAATTACCTCTCAGTCGACAACAAGATCATGCTATTCATCTCAATGATGGAGCTTCCATCCCAAACCTTAGACCTTATAAGTATTCACACTAACTGTTCTGGCAGTAGCAACATATCCTGCATGCTTGTGCCAGTGATGTCAGTGAGCTGATCTGAATTGTCCAAATTCGTTGTTTTATAACCATTGTGGGGCACTGCTACCCCTGCTGGACCCTTGTGCCACCTCTCTTTCACCCAGATGTAACGGCATTGTCTCCCCATCATGGTACCCTTAGGGTGGTTTTTTGTGCACACAAAAGGTTAATTCTTTATATCCAAATGAATCCTATGATTTCTGCCTCTCTACCTCCTTTCCTAGTCCATTGAACTATTCCCCTTCTCGTTATTAATCCAGCAGTATATTGGTTGATTCATTTAAGGTTCTTTCTCTGGATGAACCTCTACATCTCTGATTTCCAACCTAATCTCCTCCTATGTTCTCCTCAACATGCTTCGTCAAATGGGGATGAACCTCTTCACAAACAAGTTCCTGATGTATAACTCCATCCTCCAACTTGATGCCTTGTTTTCTTATCCACGTCTCAGTCAGTTGCTTGATATCTTGTGTTTTATTTCCAATACGTGACCCATGTGTGTTGGCCATCTCCATCAGGAATTTCTACTAAATGCTCCAGCTTTTCCAGTTGTGATTCTGTCTACCCCAATCTTGGCTTGGCAGGTCAGACTAGAGCTTTTGGAATCCAGAAGAACCTATAAATGAATTCTGGATTTCGGATAGTCACATAGAAAAAGGAAAAAACAGAGAAAGCAAGGGAAATAATATTTTTGTAGTGTATATTCACTATTGAATTGAATTACCAAGAACAAAAGAAAGAATTCTCCTTTCATGAGTTCTCTTTTCTACATAGCTGGTGCTCAGTTCCCAAATGATAACTAGTCAGAGTACGCCCTTCTGCCATCCTCTACGTCTTTTGCGAAGTGCCAAGTTTTGCTCATGACAAGATTCCTCTACTGCTGTCTCAATGACAAGCTTCCAAATAAGTTAGTGTTATATTGTATATTTGTAAAAGGCTTAGTTACTTTTGGTTGTACCAATGTCATTTGCAAAACGGCCAAGTTTTGTTCATGCTGAAATTTCTCTACTACTGTTTCGATGACAGGCTTCCAATTAAGTTAGTGATGTACTAGATATCTATAAATGGTTTGAAGTTGTTTGATATTGATTTTGAGCTAGGCTATATTAGATGTCAAATACACAACTTGTGATTTATCAAGTAATATCTTTTTTTTGAAGGCTTATTTACTTCTTTATTCCTCCTTTTCCATCCGTAAGTACCTTTTGCTCCATAATGTAGCAATACCACCACATACACAACATGTTGGAACGCTCGAAAAGTTTAACTTTTTGCCAAAATTGATAATGATTATATGGCAAAAAGGTGTTTGTTGTCTCATAATCCCATGCTTTTGTTCCTGTCCTAAAGAAATTAATTTTGTAGGTATCACTCCCTATGTTCATATAATGGTGATGATGACATGTTCAGTTCTGACCTGAGTGAAGACCAGTTGAAGATGAGGCTGGGGCATATGTCTAACACACATTGTCAGGTGACCATATATCTGTTTAACGTAACTTTTTATTCTCTTTTTCTGAACATCTTTCTGGGCTGATTTTGAGAATTGATAGAGAGAAAATAGAGAGGAAATGGAAATAAATTTTGTTGATTGAATGTCATTTCCACTGAATACAGATTCCAATTTATAGGCTTCAGAGGCAGTTTAAAATCCCTAACTGACTTAGTTTACTCAAGAAATTTATGATGAGTGTAGTTGTGGTAACTTACACCAAGCTAACCAATCATTTGCTATGCTGAGGGTTATGCTTCACTACGTTAAAATCAGAAGTTTACTTGCTACTTTTTTTCATCCAAACTAAGTTTATTCAACTAATTTATGATAGAATACAGTTGTGGTAACTGATACCTTGCTGATCAATTGCTATACAGTTTTATGCTTCAATATGTTGGTCATAATAGCAGAAGTTTTCTTGCTTTTTCGTTTCTGTAGGTGTATGACATTTTTCGTTTAAAATGTAATTTGTCACCTTAAGAAGGCATATATAGTAAAAAAAGCTAAAATGCTACTCTGGCTCAGTGATTGGGAAGCTGTGTAGAGGTTATAGCTAAGTTTATATCATGCGAGAGTCTAGTGCTCCCAATTACCGAAAAAAGAAGGCTTAAATTTTTTTGGTTGTCAAATTATGAACTGTAGCTCTCAATATTAGCCTTAGCCTGAATGATGTCAAGCAGCAAGCAATAGTGTCGATGATGTTACTTTTATATATCTGCCACCGTTTTCTACCATACAATTTAAGTGCAACTGGTAAATGTGATAAATGTCATTCTATTAGAGACGAAGATATAAAACCTGAGATCTGCCTATAATTCTTGAAAGGGAAGTTTTTTTTTTTTTTTTTTTTGAGGAGGAAGTTTGTCATTATGGATGCCTTGGGTTTCTGGCAGGTTATATTTTCAATGAGTGACGAATATGTGCCAGATTACGTTGATAAGAAAGCTCTTGTTGAGCGGTAAAACCTCTACTCCTATCTGGTGTCAGTTTTTGTTATTCAATAATTAAGTGCAATTTGAAAGGATTGAGATATATGATTGCCGATCCTATGATCACGGGGTACATTTTGTATCCATGTAGGTTATGCAGAGCGATGGGAGGAGCAGAGAAAGTAGAGATCGAATATGGAAATCACTCCCTCTCTAACAGAGTTGAAGAAGCTGTTGATGCTATTATTGATTTCTTAAAAAGAGAGGGACCCAAAGGCTGGGATGATCCATGGAGTTAATTGGATGTCTCTATCAATTTTCAATGCCCCCCTTTTTTTTTATTATTATGATAGTTTTGATTTCCTTCTGTCAATCTTTTTTTTTCTCCCATATATATTTTTTTGGGGTGGAGGGTTTGAATTTGTTGGGGTAGCTATTTGCAGCCTTAGTTTTTTGTTGATATAACAAATGTTAATATTTATAATCTCAGAAGAGAAGTGGTATATCTGTTTTTTCAATTTATTATTTTATACCTAGGGAACATTTTTCTACAGTTGTAGGCAATTCTGATGTTTCCACATGCAACGGCAGGTAAGAGCCTGTCAGGATTTGCTCTAAGGTGTGTACACATGTAGTGGAATAGAAACCCGTGTTATATTTAGTTGCTAGTATTCGTGCAAAAATAATTTCCGAACTACAAGATCGACATGAAAATTAATCATCTTTTTCTATGAAAATATATAATTAAGTTCGCATTGTTAATTCTTTACATAGTCAGATTCTGTCAATGTTAATAGTGGTAATATGGTCAGTTACCATGGTTCCTTTGCTTCCATTGTTTATTCGTCACATACCGCTAAATTGGAGATTACAGTAATGTGAAGTCTATTCTAAAGTAAGATTAGTTACCTTGAGTATCCACAAATCAAAATGATTTTTGGTGGTTGGTGATGGTTTGGTGAAGTTGGTAACAACTGAGCAGCTGGCCAAAATTTTCTTTCATTGAGGCTATTATTTTTGGTCAACATTCACCCTTTTAAGAAGAGCTGCTGTAATATCATTGTATAATGTCCCATTTTATCACCTCATTTGGTTCCCATACGCCCCATGACCACAGCTTCTTACACTGGCAACCGTGAGATAATGTTCTCTATTCTTCAGGTTTATTTGAATTTAATTACGAAATTAATTAAATTATGTTTCTGTAATTCATGTTATATTTTACCTGAATTGGTGTATCATGCGTGTGTCCCCATATATCTTACCCTGTTATATATATTCAATCAAACTGAGATAAAATTTTCCTTTTACCCTGAGTTTCGGTTCCAACAGGTGTCGGTGCGATTACAAACTGTCTTTAAGTGCGCTTTATTCCCAACGGCATTATTTTTTTTTTCTAATTTTTTTAATAATTTGTAATATATATATATATATATATATATATATATATATATATATATATATATATATATATATATTATTGTTAGAATACATGTTTTCAAAATCAATCAGTTAATTAAGAATCAAAATATCCAACCATAAATAATAAATTTATTCATTTTATAATATAAAATGTATGAAATCTAAATTCTATTTTTTTTGTTGAACTATAAATTTTAATATTTGACACAAAATTTGAAAATTTCATTCTATAACAGAAACTAAAATTATTATATATAATGAATTTATTCATTTTTATTATAAAAACTTACTAAAAAATAAATTAATAAGATAAAATAGATTAAGTATTTATCAAAGTTTAATTAATTTGTGTATTTTAATTTTTAGTTGATCAAGCCTGTTCAAAAAGGAGGGCCATAAGTTGATTATTATTTTTTTTACTTAGGAGAAATATCTAATTTATTTTATTAACTTTTAATAAACACTTGTGAAAATATTTTATTTAAATATCATAGTGAGAAATAATTCCTTATTAGTTGGCTAAAACACAACTTCAACTTTATAATTGGCATGTCTGTTAAGACTAAATATTTCTTTTACAAAAAAACAATCTTGTCTATTTTACTGCTTCTGTATAAATTTATAAAATAAAATTTCTACAATTATGTATTAAAATAATTTATCCAATTAATTAGAAATAAATTGATTATAACCCAATTATTATTTTGTTTATAATTCGCATCACAAAAGTAATACTGTCTGGGTCGCAATTAATGTAAATTTTAACATTATCCATATAGATTAAGGAAAACAATAGATATACAATTTTTAATATAATTTACTAAAATAACCTCATATATTAAATAAAAATTTAAATAAGTATAGCGATTGAATAATTATCATATTAATCTATGTAAGGACGGTTTAAAAATTAAAAGGTAATATATTTTGAAAGAAAATGTAAAGGCTGGAATTACAAATAATACAAGACCATATAATATAGTAAAATATAAGAATAGCCCTTTAAAATTAATTAAGAAGGTGGAAATTTTGCATCAAATCTCGATATTAAGTAGAATAATTGGTAGTAAGATATGGTTGAATAATACTCTTTCTTAATGACTTTATAACTTATCTACCTACAAAACTTTTATTAATCACTCACAAATAATCTACTTAAAACTTCATTAGCAATATTTGTTATTAAAATAAACATACATACAAACTAGTGAGTAATTTTTTTATGACCAAATTACAAACAGAACTTCAATTAACTACCATAAATATCCCACACTTCCACAATAAAAGATTAAGAGTTTGTCTCATTAGTAATTAGAATATTTAAATTAACTTCGTCCTTTAATCACATGACTGTCAGAGTAATTAATATTAATAATAATAACAAAAGAGAGCAAAAGACAGCTTTGATTAGAACTGGAAACAGGAGAAAGGGGAAAAAAAATCCAGCTTTATAACAAAGCAAATGAAAATTTAGAAAAATGTAATTAAAAAATATGTAAAGTTGATGATTAAACTGAGCTTGACATCTTCTTTGGACATACATGTCCATGTCTGAAATCTGTCATGTTAGTTTCATGAAGCACAGTGAGAAAAACCTTCCTTTTCCTCCGGAACTCACACCGACTCATCTCATATCCGGCAACTCTATTCTTACAGAACAACACATTACATTGAAACTTGGAAACATGCCTTGTAACTTGTGAGCATCTCCAAAATTTGTTTTTCCATTTTTTTTCACTCATCAAGATTTGTTTCTTTTTGTTTCCTCGGGAAAATCGACACTTGTGCTTTTAAGACACTCTTGTGGTTTGGCGTGTTGTCGTAAAAAGATAGCAACTTTTGCGGTATTGGAGGGTGGATTTGTTGGCAGCTGTTCTGGGGTGATGCCATGGCAGAGAAGGTTGTGATTTCACCCCAATGGGCTCTGTGGACCATTCCAATGCTTCATTGGCGTGTTGGGTTGCTCACTGCTTTGGTTTTGCTTGGAATGGTTGTGGTTTGGAGCATTGATGGGTGCACAGTAAGGAGCATCTTTCAAGCTTGGAGGTATCAACAGGACTATCTTGCCGTAAGGTTTCATTCTCCTAATTTAACTGTCGTCTCTCCATACAATGCTGTGAACTTCACTCCGTATGAAAAGTTAGGCGAAAAATCCCTTCTACTTGAGGGGCACACTAGTTGGATTTCAAGTGAGTTAGAACCCAACTTTACTTCAAATCTCATAGCCAGATGGTCAGCTCGTGGAGGCTTACCCTGTAAAGATTCCAAGGCTGTGGAGATTTCAATTCCTGGGTTGGATGGTGGGGAGGTGATAGAGCTTTCAGCTGGTGATGTGCATGAATTTGGTTTTCAAGCACTGGATGATTCAGGGAAGCCTCGTTGTTTAGGTGGGGACTACTTTGAGGCTGATCTTTCAGGGGAATCATGGAAATCTAGGCCTTTGGTGAAAGATTTCAGCAATGGTTCTTACTCAATCTTACTGCAGGTTCATCCCGATTTTGATGGGGTTTACAATCTCACCATAATTTTGCTCTATAGACACTTTGAAGGTCTGAAGTTTACCCCATGGAGGTTTTCTTATGACCGAATGCTACGAAATTTTGCAATCAGATTCTACAAAAGCAGTGTTCAGCTACCGGAACTGCAGTCTTGCAAGGCCTCTGATTTTAGCAGGGATGTGTGGAGTGGAAGGTGGACAAGGTATGGAAAGAATGATGAATGCACCATAGGAAATGATGGCAGGTACCGGTGCCTTGGGTCGGATTTTCCTTGCAAAGCTCCTTGGTGTGACGGTTCCTTGGGAATTTTGGAGAGTAATGGGTGGGTGTATTCAACTCATTGTTCATTCAAGTTGTATTCAGCAGAGTCTGCTTGGAATTGCTTGAAGAACAGATGGATTTTCTTTTGGGGCGATTCAAATCACGTTGACACAATAAGGAATATGCTCAACTTCGTGTTGGACTTGCCTGAAATACGTTCTGTTCCCAGAAGATTTGACTGGAACTTTTCCAACCCAAAAGACCCCTCTCAAACAGTCAGGATCACAAGCATCTTCAATGGGCATTGGAACGAAACACAAAACTATCTGGGGTTGGATTCTCTGAGAGATGAAGGATTTCAAGATTTGATAAAGAAATACTTCTCAGAAGATAGTATTCCTGACACTGTGATCATGAACTCAGGCTTGCACGATGGCGTCCACTGGCGCAACATAAGAGCATTCTCTGTTGGAGCAGATTATGCAGCATCCTTTTGGAGAGATATTATGAAGGGAGTGAAGCAAAGAGGGTTAGCATGGGGAAGAGTGTTTTACAGGACTACAGTAGCAACTGGTGGATATGCAAGGTCACTAGCTTTCAATCCTAACAAGATGGAGGCGTTCAATGGTGTGTTGTTGGAGAAATTGAAGCAATCAGGAGTTGTATCTGGTGTGATTGATAACTTTGATATGACATTTCCATGGCATTTTGATAACCGCTGTAACGATGGAGTACACTATGGAAGAGCTCCAGCAAAGATGAAGTGGAGAGATGGCCAAATTGGACATCAATATTTTGTGGACCTTATGTTATCTCATGTTCTTCTCAATGCCCTATGTGCCAGATAGCATCTCAACCAAACCCTTTTGCTGGGTTTAAAACTATTAAGATTGGGATATTGTTGTTTCTATCTAGTTAGATTTCGTATTCTTTCTTGCTCGTATATTTTTGTTTTTGTTATGTATACTTGAGATTTTTCCACTTGTAGATTAGCAGAAGATTTCATTAACTCCTCAAAATGCATTTTACCATCTATATGATCAATAGTATCATTCAAAGATTGTTCTTTATTTTGAATATCTCTTCTTTATATGGTTGTGGTTAGTTATTTAGTTATATTATATGAAAGAGATGAGTTTCATAATTATGGCTTCTTGTTGGCAGATGATAGTTGCAATTCATTATTGCAGCTGACTTATACCAAACTTCTTAATACAGCACTAATATATCTCTAACACATGCACCTCTTTCGCTTTTACTCTGGCATGGTTTTCTGCAACTCTTCTTCTTTTTTCCTTGTTTGACGGTCATGGAATAGCAATGGTAGGGAAGATAGAGTTAGTTTGAGTTGTTTGATACCAGAGAAAGAGAGTAAAAAAGTTATGGAACTTTGCATACTAAAACATTTTTTTACAATAGTTGAATGGGTCATAGTTAATTTGTAAAAAAAAAAAGTGATAATTAAATACAATATATTAGATAATGTTAAAAATATTGAAATAATCTTGATTTTGTATCATAACATATAATTTTACTGATATATGTCTCAACTCACAATATGTAATGTTTAAAATTATATATGAAACTAAATTGAATTTCATAATACTTATATTCTATAACACAATATAGAATTAGAAATAACGAAAAATAATTGACAATTACGAGAAAATATTGATTAGCTGAATACAAAGATTACACGGTAGATAATTTATTTAAACTTAATATTACTTGCCGTGGTCCAGTAGATTATTTATGATATTTGTATAGAATTTGTAAACATATCTTTTTTCAAATTTAACTCGAAATTGTTCTGATTTTTGAATTATGTTTTTTCCTGCCGCGACAATTAGAACCAGAAAAAATCTGGAAAGAAGAAGAAAGTTTCCTGTAAAACTCCAATTCAAGACCAGAGAATAAGACGAAGGACAACACTCTCTCTGCGGACAAACCAAACCGGAAAAGAGGAAGGAGAAAGGTATCTCCTTTTTCTAACCCACGACCTCCCTGAGAGAGAAACCCCTTTGTTTAACATTAAATGCAAGGAAGGAGATGGAAGGAGAGGAAGAGGAGAAAAAAATTGACTTAGTGTCAGAAAAAGAAAAAATGGCGTCAAATCCCTTAGCCAACTCATCTTAATTTTAACGCGTTAGTTTTAGAGGACGAAAAATTATAATTTCCTTAAGGACAAGAATAAAAATATACCAAAATTTAAAAAATAAACGAAAATAAAATCGCTTAATAGTTGAAAGACTAAAAACATATTTAACCCTATTTTTTAAAGTCTAAACATTATCGTGACATTACGTAATATATCTTCTTTTGTAAATAAAGTCTTTTAACACACACATATATATATATATATATATATATATATATATATATATATATATATATATATATATATATATATATATATATAAATTATTCTTTAAAGAAATACTTCTAAAATAAATTAGCAACTCCGATCAAAAGTTATAAAAATATAATTAACGCAAATATCTATCATCATTGCATAGCATGGAGTTAAAATTATATCAGTGATTTAATTTAAAAGATAAAATTTTTTTCCATTGAAAGTGATTTAAATGGAATTTTATGACTTGTTTTACAATTGGACAAAGTGATTTAATAAGCAGCAGTGAAATGTAAGTGTGATTGTGATAACACTGGCACCAGTCCATTAATTATTGACTGTTAGCAGCTTCAATGATTGACCCTATTTATGGTCCATCTTCTTTCTGTTTCTGTCTTTTATCATGATTCTTACCTTAGCAAATTCACGTTTAAAGTAAATAGGATACAAACATACAAAGTAGTACATCACACAAAATTAACTTAAACTATAACTGTTGGGGAAATTGCAGGGAAAGTAGTCGATTAATACATACCATAGATATATTTGTATTGGTCTAACTAACCTATTTATAGATAATAAAATCATTTAACCAAAGATGGACAGATTAAAGTGTTGTTGACATGAGACACTCAATGAGTGAAACAAGAAAGAATTTCTTTTAATTAGGAGTTAACATTGATAATAGGCTTTTGTTACATAACTAATAAAAAAAAATTCTACCTTCCACCCCTCAATCTTAATTAAATATATAAAAATTTAAAGAAGTGAATTTTATATATAATTTAAATTTATAATATTTAATTCAATTTTGTAAAATTAACTTACATTTATAATATATTTATATGATATTAAAGTTATGGTTTAAATCCTCATTTGATCCTTATATTTGTGTGTCAATCTCAAGTGGGTCATCGTGTTTTTTTCGGTCTCAATCGGGTCCTTAAACTTGTTAAAATGAGTCAATTAAGTCATCTCCGTTAATTTATCAGTAACGCCGTTTGTCGGTGCTGAACTATAATTTGTTTTAGTTGACGAGGCATTGTTTATTAAATTTGATTGGTGTTGTGTTGTGTGAATAGATTGCCTTGTGTGATGTTGTTAGCCCTAAAACTTAATATTTAGAGAACCCTGATTTCGAAAGTGTTTAACATCTTCGTTTTCGTTAGGAAGAGTTCTGGAAAAAATGGCCTTTATGAAGCGTCCCTTGGAATCCATCTTCTCCTTCAACCTCTCATACAATTTTGCAACAAAGAAAACTTCAAGATACTAAACTTATATTATAAAGAGTATTTCCAGTACTCAACTAGATAAAAAGTATCAGTGAGGTAAGGCTCACCTATCTCTTTTAGGTTCTTTATACATAACATTTTTCTTATTCTTTTATGGACATAAACCACACAATATCTCAAAACTGACAATCAAAAACCAAGTTTTCCTGGTGTGAGAGTAATTTTATATGCCAAAAAACCAGGATTGAATGACCTCATATTCTGTTTTGAAACAACTTGAAGTAACTTGAAATTATTTGATCTTGTGAGAAGTTTGTGTAGTATCTCTTTTCCACTGAAATACCTTCTTCTCTTGCTAGGCTCTCAACTTCTTCTTGTACTCTTTCACCACCAACTTTATTTGGATCCAACAAATTACAGGTTACCTCAATGACACCTTCACCATGTGCAAGTGCCATGGCCTGTACAGAGGGAAGTCCACCACCTCTTCCATTGACCCGTTTGACAATTCTCCGAACAACATTAATATCAGAAGACAATAGAGGGATATTGTAGTTATCAACCCAATTGGTGGCTCCAATGACATAACACTTTCAATTTCATTCCTCCACCACCACGTGACTGTCTTCGCCTTCGCAAATTCTTCCCAGCCCTAATTCTCACACTCACTCACCACAGCAAAATCCCTAACTCATGAAATCCCTAATTCCCATTTCAGTTTTTCTGTTTAACTTAAAAAAAACAATCAAAATCATTACTTCCCTCATTCCCTGCCAGGTATATAGTTTTCTTCATAAAACTATTATCGACGTATTTAAATAATTTAAAATCAGCTCATTATCTGTGCACCACGTAATCACATGCAAACGACATTACTAATAAATTAACGGAGAGGACTTAATTGGCTCATTTTAACAAGTTTAAGGACCCGATTGAGACAAAACAAAACACGATGACCCACTTGAGATTGACACACAAATATGAGGACCAAACGAGGGTTTAAACTTAAAGTTATATATTATAATTTATGAATTTGTTATAATTTACTATCCAATGGTTAATAAGTTATTATTGAACCGTTTGGTAGTATTTATGACAAATGTATTTTTTCCGTTAAAAAAATTATTAAAAGTTTATTATTAATTAAAAATATTTGATTTATAAAATTAAATCTGTTTCGGTAGGATTTGCAGTTTCTGACGTGGTTTTGTTGTTTTTCAATGCTTGAGTTGTGTGCAAAAGACACTCGCTCAAATTAGGAGGGATTTTATGAACTGTTTCTCACAGTTTAGTATTTAAGTCCTGATCGGACATAAATAGAACGTAGTAGACGTATTTGGCCTTTGGCCCTGTCAGTGTATTTATAAGTCTTTCATAGATCAAATAAAAACAACCTTACCTGGAGACCCGGTTAGTTACTCATAAACGATCCGGTTAGTTACTCATAAACGACTTTATCAATATCTTAACTGCTTATCAACATCTTGCGATCTTTAATCAAACATTCTCTATTATTTTATTCTCATTATTACCTTAAGTGTTGACCCAATTATGGCCCAACACTATTTAACGCGATTGACTTTAGTTGATGTGGTTGATGATAGCCTGGTTCTTACAATTAATAACCGTTCGATATACACTATATCCGATACAAAATCAAATTTATTATTAGTTTGTTAACATAACACTAAAAAATTGAGATTTTTTATTCCTTGAACCACGGTTTATGAAAGTAATTAGAATTATGGCTGTTAGAATTTATGTTTTAGCAGCTAAACAGGAAACAGGAAAAATCGTGATATGGTTAAAATAATAGTATCAATATTATGGATGATAATTTAATTTTTTCTTCTCATTATTTATAAATAAAAAAATTACATATTTACAATATTTAATAAAAATATAAAGTTATCTTATAAATATAGTGTCAATTTCTTTTAAAAATAAATGTCTCTCGTGTTAAAAATAAAATGAAGACAGTTATTTAAAAAAAAAATCTTCATACTAATAATTACTATTTGACAATTTGTTTATTATAAAAATAAAATGGTCACAATAAAACTGAAATTGTGTTTATAAAAAAATAATTAAAAATAATAAAAATAGTGTCGAATAGAGTAAAAACTTGTTGAACATATTTTTTTTTAATTCTAAACATGGTAAAATATTGATAGACGAAAACATCATTATCAGGACATTAATAAGAAATAGTTTTGTGTAGTAGTTGAGGTGTAAGTAACCTACAGAGGCAAGGAAGCGGTCATGTGTGTTGTTCAGGAATTAAATTTTGGAGACAGAAAGGGAGAGAGAATGATCAGATAAGATCAAAGGACCAGATTTTAAGTGATGATTCATCCCTTTCTTCCTTGGGCTTGGATGAACTAACCACCATGTCTTTCACGTGGACCTCTGCTCTCAACATCACTCTTCTGATACTCCTCGTTGCTGCCATTGTTGTTGCTTGTTTAACCCTCCCAGTTGACAAGGTTGTTTTTTTAATCCAATTTCACTTCTGGGTTCTTCTATTTCCCTGTACAAGACAAAATATCTAGTTCTTTTAGTTCTTTTTGTTTGAACATTGAATGGGGTGGATGCATTTTTGTTCAATTGATTAATTTCCTTGACAGTACCTTGTGTCTGCGGCTTCTTCCATGCAATGGGGTTTGATAGTAGTTGATTCTCTCATTACTACTCACTTGAGGTAGGAAAATTTTCAAGTGGTGTTTGCATACAAGAATTTCATCACGGGATAATAACGCTTAGTTTCAAATTGTGCAGTTTTTAAATTTGGAAAATCATTAGAAAATGGGGATTTTTTTTTAATTTGGTTTGGTTTCTTATTGTGAAAAGAGGAAAAGAATAAAGGATAGAGAGTTTGTTTTACCACTGGGAATTCCCACTCCCTTGTTCGTGCATACAAGTCAAAATGCTACTTTTACTGTATTATTTATTATAAGCACCGCATTTGAATTTTCTTTCCGAACAGCTCTGGTTGGGTAGAGATTTTGAATCTATTACTCTCTATTTTGGCTCTACAGATTCTGAAGGACTTATTGGTATGGATTGATAGTAATCTTGGGCCATGGGGTCCACTTGCTCTGTAAGTATATTTCAATTATTCACCACTGAAATTTCCACTTGGTGACTATCACCTTTTGTTTTTAAAATCTAGTAATCATTATACTCTTTACTATCATGTAATTGCTTTAGTTTGGGCTGCAATTTGTAAAGGCCACCTTTACAGGAGATTGTCATGTGCTTTCATTCATGATAGGCTTTATGCTATTCATAGTATCATGAAAAGGAATTTTATATGTGTAGCATATACGAATTGGCATATTAGCATATCAAGCTAACAACTGACTTGAATACGTGAACGGTGAACCTATGTTTTTGGGTAATTTTCAGGATAGCTGTTTACATACCATTGACTATCTTGGCAGTTCCAGCCTCTGTACTTACTGTAAGAATTTTTTATATTTGTACTTCTTGTAGAATATAGAATTCTCAACTACCTGTTTAAGAACTGTGGCCTGTCTGCATTTTCGTTGATAAATGTTCTTTAAAAAATTGTTTGGTATTTGCGATTCCTATCTTTAAGAACTTATAAATTTTCAAATTGAATTTGTCACAGGTCATCATTTAGCTATTTAAGTTCTGCAAAATAGGCAACATTGTTCACTATACTATTACTTTTACAATATATATTTTGTCTTCATATTTGATGCATGTTTCAAACACCTCCACTATTGTATAACAAACTGTGTGCATTATAAACAGTTCACTCAATGCTTTACATCTCCTTTTCAATTATCTGATAAAGAAGTAAGCTTATTTTTTTGAGTCACTTTACCTGATACTTTTTGTTCAGCTTGGGGGTGGTTATCTATTTGGCCTTCCAATTGGCTTCATTGCTGACTCTATTGGTTCAACTGTTGGCTCTGTAGCTGCATTCCTTGTTGGTAGAACAGTAAGTTTCCCAGTTTTGTATTTATCAGTTTTTTTTTCAAATTAAAGAGAAATAGAGTTATGGCATGATTGATTGACTTTTTAGTTTCCTAGTTCCTATGGCAAAACTTATGAATTTAAGTTTTTCTCTAGTACAATATGCTCTTTATCCCTTTGCCTTTCTTGATGTGCATTGTCCTTGAAATCTTCTTAGCCTTCTAATTGTTTGTTTCTGTATTATATAGTTATTTGTTTCCTGAGGCCATTCCTGTATTTTTCTATCTGTGCAGATTGGGAAATCACTTGTTGTTTCAAGGTTGAAGGATTACCCTCAGTTTAAATTAGTAACAATTGCAATTCAGAAATCAGGCTTTAAGGTTTGTAGACTCAATAATTGAATGATTTTATTAAATCTCCAACATTCAATAACTTTTTTTCAAGTTTTTGTGCTTTTGATGTTTATTTTAGGTATAATACTTGTTTTGGTCCCAATTTTGGTTGGGAATGTTCGAAATGGTCCCAATTTTTGTTGTTGTTTAATGTTGTCCTAAAGAATGTAATTTGTGTTCAATTTGGTCCTTTTTGCAAACGCCGTTTAAATCGTTAACGGGCAGATGTCTTGATGTGCAATTACAGAGTGAAATGTCATGTATTGGCTTACATGGAGTCCTTTGTCGCGTTGTGAGTTGGATTTATTATTTTTGAAAATCATTTTGTGGCGTTGTGAGTTGGATTAACCAATCAGTGGTTGTCACGTCACGACCCTTGACACATCATCTCCACATAAACCCTAGTTCCCTAACCTAGCCAATGCCGCCGCCAGCCACGTTGTGCCGCTACCATGAAATTGTGCCGTCACTAGACGACCACCAAACCCAGCATCGGACCACCACCCATCATCCTCACCAGCGTCGCCGCCGGTAGCCACCACCGTCACCAATACAGAACGCGAACGCCAAAGTCGCGAGTCCTCCATCATCATCTTCAGCGTCTTCCTCGACTTCCATCTCCACCATGAAACCTTTATCAGGCTGTCATTCTCCACCACCATCAAACTCACCGTCAGCCGCGAGATCCTCCACCATATAGCGATTTCGTCTTCTCCATCCACAATCACCGAACCTGCAATCAGAAAAACAACAAACCCAACAACCACCGCGAATCCTCCATTGACGCACAAACCGAGAACGCAAAAACGTGAAACAGAATCGCGTGTTCTCCATCAGTCTCCTCCACTCGTGCGCACTGTCTCCATTCACCCCCTGCAAATCATTCCCAGAAATCAGATTGAAGCGGCCATTCTTGCAAGCACCATCGCGCCGCCATGAGCTGCCGCGAATAAAAGGGGCAAGATCCTATCTTCGTTTCTTCTCACTGCACATAAGCAAGCTTTCCCTTACACCTTCTTTGCATCAGAAACCCTACAATCACAAGCACAGATCTGCAACAGAAAAACTCTTTCTTCGTCTCTGATCGCGCAACACCAAAGAAGAAGAGCACAAAGGACTCCAAAGAAGTAGAATTTAAAAAATAATAAATTCAACTCACAACGCCACAAAGGACTCCACATAAGTAAATACATGACATTTCACTCTGTAGGACATATGTCCGTTAACGATTTAAACGACGTTTGCAAAAAGGACCAAATTGAACCCAAATTACATTCTTTAGGACTACATTAAACAGCAAAAAAAAATTGGGACCATTTCGAATATTTCCAACCAAAATTGGGACCAAAATAGGTATTATACCTTTATTTTATAATATTCCACTTGTTTTTATCTTGTTTTGTTCTTTTGGAATTCTTGTTTCTGATCTGGCTCAAGAAGAGCAACCGGTCGTAGTTATGTATAGTGTGACATGTCTGGAATTATGATGCATAGTTTTGATTGCCTGTTAAAACAAACAAGAAAGGCTATTATTATGTATACTGATAATTGCTTAGATTTTTTCTTAATCATATTTTCATGATATCGTGTTCATTTTTTTTCATAACTGATTATCTGAATGTTTCAACTTCTGTCATTACAGATTTCGATACTCCTTCGGCTTGCTCCTTTTGTACCATTTAGCTTATTAAATTACTTCCTGTCTGTGACGCCTGTTCCATTGGGGGAATACACACTGACTTCCTGGTTAGGAATGATGGTATCTTCTTTATCTCTGATCAATTATATGTAGGAGGATTTACCCTTAGCAATGAAATTCTATTCTCATGCATTACGAATAGGAAAATCATTCATGGACACCTTGATTTTGTCTACACCTATTTCACAGGTATCTTGTCGGGGTCTATGGCCTAACTTGGCCTGTTTAATATTGAGGCCATGCTAAGGCTTTTTGAAAACCTATTTAATTAAAAACAGGCTTAGGCTATTAGAAAAGCCTATCAGGCCTGCAAGACTAACTTGTCAATTTCTGTTGTGGAGTTTCACTCCTTGTGGATGTGTTTTTGAGTTTTTTGTTGGATGAGTATGAACTTATTAAAAATAGTTTGGATACCATGTTTGATGGACAATGGTTGTTTGATTTCTATTTCTAATTAACAGTAGTATTGAGTTTTTTAATTTTTGGAGAGGACCACAACTAACAAGTCTATCTTTAATTGAATGACTTATTGTTCATGTTTTTTATATTAACATTAGTCTTAAAAAATTGAAACGATTTAGGTGATGAAGAAGGTCCAATGATCTTTTACATAACAAGTCACGTAAATTGGCTTTCAGGCCCGACCAAACTTTACAACAAGTAGGTCAAGGCTTTCAAAATAGTCTACTATAGATAAATGGGCAAGACTCGGTCTAAGTAATTGTGATGTAGGTCAGGCTTAAGTCTGTCAATCTGTTACAGTCCTAGTTACAAAAGTAAAACTTGCTAAGAATTAATTGGCTTTTCTTGTGGCTGTCACTTCTTGCATTCTGTATTAGGAAAAAAGTTTGTCCAGATGGTTTTCAATATTAAATTATGAAAGAATAGGATTTATAAAAGAAGAAATGTATTTGAATGTTATAAGTCGTATGTCCACACATACCTCTTGTTTTATAGTCACATATTAGTGTACAATGAAATCATTCATAAATACATAAGAATAAATCAAACCCCTAAATTGTTGCACTGCATCCTTGATTTCTACTGGACAACTATTTCCACATGTAACCTGTAATCAATATGACTATTCCCTCTCAAGCTAAAACCTGCATATCATATTAGCCTAGTTTGTCACACATGTAGTCAATATGAGAGAGCCTCTAAGGGATTTAATAAACATGTTGGTCTGAGTTGACAAAGTCAATAGTGATTTCTTCTTAAAGCACCTTCTCTCACAATTTTTTAAGTGAAAATCTATTTCTGTTTGGTCTATTCATGGAAGATTGGACTTGATGCAATGTGAAGTGCAACTTGATTGTCACAAATAAAGTTTGTTAGTTGTTGGAGTAGCTGCGTAAGCCATGTAATCTTGCATGCAATTGTTATCGTAGCACGATAATCAACGTTTGCTTGAGATCTAGCATGCTCTACTTCTTACGCCCAAGTTGAATGACCTCCAATTTAAAAACAATACCCAGAACTATATCTCATATGTGATAGTGATCCTATCTCTCAGCATTACAATAACAAGCGATTTTTTTTGGCATTGCTTGTATGTTCATATAGTAGTTATTGTCCTTATTCATTTTTTATGTATTGAAGATTACACATGACATCTCATTGAGTCACCACAGTGAGATAATTGAGTATACTTAAATGTCTTTTGGTCTTCTAAGGGCTCTTCCTAACCTGGATTAAGCTTAATATCACTAGGATGACAATCTAGTATATTGGCTTTAGTTAGAATACCAAAACATCAGTCCTGAAAGGTATCTGCAAGGTCCAGAGTCTTTTGTCTGAAATTAACTGAAAAGGTTGGATTTGAGTCATTAAGTATCATTCTTGTCATTCATAAACAAGATAAATGCATTTTCCAAAAGGAGAATGAATGGAGAAGATGAGTTATGCTGCATTGTACTAAGGCAGAGCTAAAAACAACTACGCTAGACAGAAAACTTTAGCAATTGACGATTAAAAGGGTAATCGAAATTGTTGATGAGGTTGGAGGGTCAACTCAGGAAGTACCACTACAATCTATAGTATCTAATACAACAAAATAGGAGATGAAAAGGCAAGTCTAATAAAAGGGGATGTTAGTAAAAATGTCATTAAAGTTGAGGACAAAAAAAAATGATAGCTATTTCAGAAGAATGACTAACCCAAATAAGGTAATTCAAGAGATTTTGCAAAGGTTTTTCTTTACCTATAATGAAGTCATGCACAAAACTTGTGCATCCCAAGACATAGAGACAAACGGGGTAATGTTCCTATTGTGGTTACAAAGGAGCGTGGGAAATTTGATTGCGAAGAGAAGAGAAAGGAATAAACTTGCTTCAATTAACTTTATGTATGACCCTAAAAGTGAAAAGGAACAGTATGGTGAAGAAGGCATGATCAATTTCAATCATGTGTAGATTCTTGCTTTCGGCAATAGCAATTAGCTACGGTGTGTGAGCACTAATATTTGACGAATAATAATCTCTTGTGAAGTCAAAGAGACTAGAAATTGGGAAGACAATTGTGCACAAGAATTATTTATGCACAATTTTAACAGAAAAACCAAATGATTTTGAATTTAGTAGAGAAAAACTTGACATATAGAAAAAGAATTATTAGGAATAATCAAATCAATGGAAAAAGTTTGGAAGTGACAAAATAATTGTAGCTCGAAGTTGAATAGACATGACTAGGACCCTAAATATCAAAGTGAACCAATTAAAAAAAGGTGACAAAGCACCTTTATTTTTATATTCCCATATCTAAAATGTATTAAATGTGGTATCTGACATGATTAATGGAAAAACATGACAACTTTAAACTTTGTAGTTACCCATGCCGTATCTTTAGTTGTGCCACATTGAAAGCATGTTGTGCATAGAAATGGATAGTGGATATTGTTAAACTTTAAAATGATTTGTAAAAATATGAAAAGTTTGAGATCAGTTGATTTAAAAGAGAACTATGGCAATATTGGATCAACAAGTGCATTCAGCAAGTAATCATCCTTGTGATTTATTTGTTCACCACTTATGTTCTAGGAAGAAAGTGCATTAAATTAAACTATTAAGAATACATATTTAAGTTTGATGTTTGTAGAGTATTAGTAAGTATATCACTATTTGCATTAGTCTGAATTTGAAATGTTTTATTGTTATTGTTGTAGCCATTAACACTGGCTCTAGTATATGTTGGAACCACGCTCAAGGATCTATCAGACGTGACACGTGGTTGGGGCGAATTCTCAAAGACTCATTTGGTATGAAAAACTATGCTCTATATTAACATCTAAGAGACCCTGGTTAGGATAGGTTTTGATAATGTATCATCTTAGATAGTGGACTTTAAGCCTACTCAATCTCACCTTACGAAGTCTAACAAAAGTAGCTTGGTAAGATGGGGTTTGCATCTACTTACCTATATATTATAATGTCTTTAGTTGATATGGGATATCCAATACCTTTGATTGTCTTGATTGAATCAAGTAGATGAGATCTATCTCATATGTAACATACATTTATTTTTCTTTTGGATGCAGCCTTGGATCATTTCTGGCTTGGTGATATCTGGTAAGCTATGTAGCATCCGCACAAACATAGAATGTGAAACTAGCGTGCTCTATCCAGAAATTATTCTCTTTCTCATGCGTGTCTTGCTCCTCTTTTCCTTGCATGTGAGGTTTTGTTGCTCTGTATACTAGCAGCTTAGCTGCAATTGCTGGGTCACTGATGAGTGGCTTTTAAGAGTTGCATACTCTGTCCAGCGGCTTTATTTTTGTGTGCATATTTTTGCCTATTAAATTTTTAAGTACCAGGCAGAAGAAAATGAATTTGAAGTTTTAGCAAGCAAACCAGTGATAGCACACCATCATTTATCTCATTTTGTTAAATGTTTTGGTCAATTCCTTAGCTGGTTTATGCTTATATTGCTTTGGATTTTCAGCAATAAATGTAGTGTGGTCTGGGTGGGAAAAGTGGCAAGTTATGTTAGGAAACAAGATTTTCACATAGATTAGTTCTTTTATTAGCATGTTACTGTTATTTAGAATTAATGTGTAATGTAATGTTAGGTGTGATGTGTTTCATGTGGTGATAACCATAGAAGTATATAAGATTGGAGAATCCACACTTGATTATAGACCGTAATGAAAGTTGAGATTTTTGAGCTTGGAAAAGTTGTTTAAAACCTAGGGTCCATTATTTTCTTTGATTAATGCCTGGCTGAAATATTATTTTCGGGTATGGGCAGTGGTTCTCATGATATGGGTTACAAAAGTTGCCAAGTCTGCTTTAGATAAAGCCTTGGCTGAGTGTGCAGATACGGATGACAATGCATCTTCACCGGAGCTACCAATTGCCACTGAACCTTCAGTAGATCTCAATCAGCCTCTCATAAATAAGACAGACCAGAATGAAGAGAATCATGAAATTAAATTCCATTGTGTAAATTCTTTCCCCACCCCTCCTTTTAAAGAACATTCTTTTATTTTAAATTAAACAGTAGTTGCTTCTTATTTTGTGATTTGTACAGTTTTGGAATTAGAGATGTAGTTGGTGACATACATGGTTAGTCATACAACGAAAATGAGGTTATTGAATTTGTCTAACGGCAGAAAAGTTCATCTTATTCTATGGTTTTCAGTTTTGTAATCTGGATTGTGACTAGACGTGTTTTCCCTAATTTTTTTCTGCTCTATCAATCTTGTATGCACAAACATTACTAATTCATCCTAGCTCATTGTGTTCTTACTTTGAATTCAACGGTTCAGATGCTTGGTGAACCAATATTCTTGATTACTTTGACTTGAACCACTCCAATGACATTGCTATTATTGGGACACCTCTATCTAGGATGGCAAAGTAGTGTACTTATAAGAAATTCAATTATGGAGTTACAAGACTGATCGGAATAGATTGAATGTTGATACCTGGTGTTATGCCCCTGTATATGGTTAATCACTATGATAAAATAAGGACAGTATCCCTTTTTGTTGATTATATTATGATCTAATCATTAAGATTTGTTGCTTGTTCTGAAATAAAAGTGTATTGTGTCTTACGTCTCTCCACCCTTTGTACTTTACCTGTTTTATTCACCTAACATTTTGTACTAACTATATTTTAATGATTTTAATTACTATGCATCTAATCACAATAATTTCTAAAACAATGTCCTACTGTCATCTAATTCTAAATTATTGGTGCTATAACTTTTAGATCATTTTTGTAAAAATCAATAAAGGTAAGTTGTTATTGGATGATAATTTAAATTATTTTACTCGGTTAGTCAACTCTATCCTAGTTAGGAAAGTGTTGTTATTGTATATTTATGATGCAAAGTAAATAAATAAATGTGTAGACATAACTCGAGTTATTAGCTTTGCAGTGTTATTGATTTTGTACTGACAGAATAGGACTGACAGCAACCAACACTAACTACCAAATCAATGTTTTGTTACAACCAACAGCCTCAAGTCATGCTCGTTACAAGGTTCTTTTCTCACTCCAAAGAGAACTTGACCAGAAAGTAAAAAGTCAAGAGCTCAATGCACAGTAGGAGAAAATAAAATAATTGCTTATTTCGGGAAATGTCATTTATTCAACTTGGATTGAATCAAAAGCAACTCGCCCTCTCAATAAAGGTGAGGCATCATCATATGAGACCTCATCATGAATCTTTGAATGAGTGCTACTGTTGTCAAATGCCAACATCTTTTTCTTTCCCAACTAAACAAAAGGAAAAGCTGTTCTAGCAATTTTTAAACAATTTTGTCAGTGCCAATGAACTTTTCCACTGTCTTCTTGTTGAATCTTGACGTCTAAAGACCCTATCACTTCCTTGATGGAAGGGCTAAACAATATTCTGTCCCTGTGAGGAGTCTAAAGTGCAAGGTTACTGCAGATTCTTTCCATAGCCTTAGAATTGAGAAAGTTTGTAAAGTAATTGAACTTTATCAGAAAAAGCATAATTTGTCGGGTGGTTATATTATATACATAGTGAAGTTTCTATTGCACAAAAACATATATTGTGTGGAAGTTGGTGATCAAGAAGAAGCAGCAGTATCCCTGATGGGAAAAGTGCAAGGTTTTAGCCTTCTATCTTTGGGTGGCTGCTTTGATGGTTGTCGAGATCACACTCAAGGTTCTGGATATGGGACAAGGATATGGAACCTCAGTGATCGGCCAGTGGAGCTGCAAATAAGGGTGGGATCAATACTGAAGAAGATTCACACTTTGAAGCCAGGGTCTTCTAAAAGACTGAAATGTAAAAGCATATATAAGGCTTACATGCCTGGAAGAAGTGGCAGTGTTGGAGGAAGTTTCAAGAGTTTGTTGTATTACTATGATGAAACATGTCACCCTTATATTTGGATTCATGACACAGGGTGTCATTCCTTAAGGATGGCTAAGCAGCAGTATATTAGCCTCGAGGATCTCAGGGATTCTTCTGAAATCAAAGTCTTTTGGGATCATCAGAGAGGTTCTATATCTGTTCGGAAGAGAACAAGGCCAGATTTCTGCTGAATTTCAATTTCATTCTTCTCGGCATACTTTTCAAGTTTGTTTGTCATGAGTTAGATATTGTTTCTTTGTTTTCTTTATTTCACGTGGGGTTTCAATTCCCCCTCCAATATTGTGTGATTCAATATTTCATGGCCTCGTGTTTAATTAGTGTATTGAAAGCATAAGAATGAACTTCCCGACCACACTTGATCTAGTTTTTGTAATAATAGAGTTCTTTCTTCTGTTGTGCTGTTTGTGAATTGGAGAATGTTACACAGGTTCTTGTGCCACACAGTGGACTCTGAATCTCCCATATGCAGTAGATGTGAACTCCTTTGAATTGTGGGTTTATCTTCCTTAAACCCTCGTACATGACAATGACAAAGTAAGTAATGAATTTAAATATATGGTGTTTCGAAGTATAGGATCAAGTTAACCGTCCAAGGTTTAATGAGTTATCTGGAATCATGAAGATTGTCCTGAAGTTCAACATGTCTATACTTTTGTCCAAATTGCTCGGAAGTTAGCTCAACATTAGCGGTTAGAAAATTAATAGCATACTAAATGCATATCAAATATCATTATCTCAAACTTGTATTTATAAGTTTTACAGTTAACTTTTAATTAACACTGACCTAATCACGATTCAATTGGAGATAATCACACTTTATTTTTGAGTTGATCAACACTAAAGTTAATTAATCTAACTGATGACCGACCAGTCTCTCAATTGACATAGTTCGAACCAAGGTCGACCATCGAATCTGTGACTGATCAAACGATCATACAGTATATATTAATTTTTTTTATTATGACATACAAAAAAATCTTATTACTAACATAAATCTAACAAAAAATATTCTAATGAAGCACAATAATTAAAAAAATCAAACAAATAATTTTCAATGAGTTTAGTCATATTGGTTTTAAAATGTCGGAAGTTATAAAGTTGGTGGATGATGTTAAAATAACCAAGATGGAAGAAATAATACTAATCGTCTCTTTAAAAAATATTATAAAATTCAACTAGTTTTCTCCCTTAGTTCACATGATGGAAACAAAAATAATTGAAGATTAAATCTCTCTTTCAACAACGGTTAAAACCTTTCTTCTACCTACAAGAATACAACTGTCACTAAAACTTGGGATATTTAAAAGTAGTTTTAATTATTGTCATATATAAAACATCATCGTTGTTATATGATTATAATTGTCGTTATACGTAATATATTTGAATCAATAATTATAATTATGCAAGTATTTTAATACTCCCATTGTATGTATAAGACACCATACTACAAAAGTTACATTTAAATTATCACCAATATTGTCTATGGTAACAATTGTAAAGAAACTATTGCAGAGTTTTTTAATTTTCAAAAAATATGACAACTAGTATATAAAAAAATTATAATTTAGGGAAATTACACAAAGAAACCTTACACATAAGTTAATAGTGCTTTATAAAAAAATATGTTTCAGTTTTTATTAACTTGTGTATTTTAATCTGTATTTCATTTATTTATTTCAAAAACATAATAACAATAGAAATAAAGAAAGAAAGAAACGCAGAAGATTGAGATGATGGTGGTATGCTGAAGAAAGTGTTAATTAAATAGTGAGAACAAAAATGATTAAAAATATGGATAGTGGAGTTCATCCAAGTAAAGGGAAAGTGAAGTACTAAAAAATGGTGATTGGTTTAGTAGAGAATAATGTGATGAATGGTGACAGCAATGGCAACTCCTAAGAATCACCGGATCTGCTGCACCTGACTCACACCCATTATTTCCCTCTTCCTTTGTTCCCATAACAGCAGCACCAGTTCTTGCTTGTGAATTTTGAGATGGGAGTTTCATGGAGTAACAATAACAGAAGAAGAAGAAGAAGCACCTACTTTCATCCTCATCCTCATCCTCCACATCTCCCACCACCTTACTATTATCCTCCGCCGCTTCTGCCACCACCAGCACCGCCTCCACAAGGTTACTTTATCACCTCATCCAACCCTTCTGCTTCTACCTCTGCCGCCACAGGCTATGTGGGTCCTCCTCCTCAGTATTACCCAAATGTCTACACTGCCAATTCTGTGATGCTTCATCAGCAGCCCTTGTATGCAAATGAGGGGGGAAACGATATTCACCTTTCGCCGCCACCCTATGTCGATCATCAAACCACTAAGAAGATAAGGAACGATGTCAATTTGCATAAACACACGCTACACCTCTGCATAGATCCTAACAATCCAGATCACCACTTGATTTCCTTTGATTTCGATGCCCTCTTTGATGGCAGGTAATCTCAATTCTCTCTCTCTCTCTTCCTTTCCACAAATTTTAGATATTTCCTGTGTCATTGTATTTTATAGTTCAAAATAATATCTACTTACTAGAGACGTGTATAATTCTTGCTTGTAGTTAGACTTTAATCCAATGAACCAGTACAACAATGTTCACAATTATTTTTGTGCATGCTCTGGTTATTAGTTTTAAAGTATGGAACACAATGTTGCTTTGGCTGACTTATCTGAACAAGTTCACTTGCCAATGAAAGCACGTCCAAACCACAATCTGTGGGTTAGAGCTGCAACCGGTTTGATTGATTGATTGATTATTTTAAGTTGATTGCTCTGGAAAGAGAATGTTTGAACGTAGAATGAATATTAAATGTTTATAATGGAATATTTTTTGCTTGCCTAACTTTCTTTACTCCTTTTATTTTGTAATGGGCAGCATTACTATCTTCTACTTAGCCAAAGAAGAAGAAAATTGTAGGTTTAATCCACTGTTTCCTGATTTGTTTGAGCCAATCACATTCCCCTTTCAAAAAGGGACTGGCCAGAAATTTTGTCAGCCTTCAGGAACAGGCATTGACCTAGGCTTTTTTGAGTTGGATGATCTTTCTCGACCCTCACCCGGAGAAGATGTATTTCCCCTTGTCATATGTGCTGAAACTAATAGTATTTCTGGACTGGATGCATCCCCTCACATGCAAATAACTCAAGCTGTCTTAGAAAAAAGCAACGGTGTTGGTCCTTTCCAAGTAAAAGTAGTTAGGCAGATTCTGTGGATTGATGATGTTCGTTATGAGCTCAGAGAGTTATATGGAATAGGAAGTTCAGCAACAGCAGATTTTGATGATAATGGAAAGGAGTGTGTAATATGCATGACTGAACCCAAGGACACTGCTGTCTTGCCCTGCCGACATATGGTATGACATCTGGCCAAAAGAACTTGTATGTGTTGTTGAATTTTCATACTCAGTTTCAAGCAATAAATACATCCTAAGGTCGTAGAGTGATTCATTAATGATGATTCATGCATTCAATTTTATCATCATTCCGTAGCTGCAAAACAGTTTGCAGTTAGAAAATAAATGTAGTAGTTAATACTTCTAAAAGACTGTATTTGTTTTCTTGGTTATCTTTACATTACCTGAATAATTCTTTTCTTTCTCTGATCCTCTTCTGTCAGCTCACCCACTCTTCAATATGGTTTCAAAGGTCGAATCTTGCTAGCATTCATTTGATCATTCATTGATTGTTTCCAATTGTAGATACATTTTTTTTTGTCAAAACTATACCACTGAAGAATTTGATATCTAGTGCTTTTCTTTATTCTGGTTTGCTGGTATATAATAATTGTTCAGTTGTAGAGATCCTTTCCTTTCATAGTTATTTCACATCATGTGCATGTTTATTATGCTGCATTATATTCCTTTATTTCACTACTTTGATTTTCGGGGATAACATCTATGGTACTTTCCAGTGCATGTGCAGTGAGTGTGCTAAAGCTTTGCGGTTTCAATCAAATAAGTGTCCTATATGCCGTCAACCTATTGAGGAACTTATAGAGATCAGGATAAACGTTGGCAATCAATGACACCTTTTTGCCTTATGAGAGGAGCCGAACTGCACGGTATTTTTTTTTTCTTCTTATTGTAAATTGCAGTCAGCAACCTCTTTATAGTTCTTATGTATTTTTTTTGTGCGAAAGTTCATATGTAAGATGCTCAAAGAGAAAAATAGATCATCTGTGGTTTTACTGCTTTTGAATGTTACTCTGTGGTCATAAATATTGTACAGATGATCATTTTTCTTTTTAGAGTAATATTTTAAGGGAGGATCATTTGTAGGCCTGGTTTGGTTAGCCCAAAATCCTTCGTTATGTATTTTGTTGAGGGTAAATGTTAATGAATTGTTTGAAATTTTTCAAAGGTTAAATTTAAATTTATTCATACAAAGATAATGTTCAACTTTCTTGACTGTCATATTTCAGGGATTAAAAAGTTTAGAACTTCTGATTTTTAGTTCCTTAGCTGAAATAGTTGGTCTATCACATAAGTGTGACTTAGAGAGTATAAAGAGAAAAATATAAATAAAAAATTCAAGGTGTTTGGATTCTTGTTTTTCTTTTCACTGTAAAGAATAATAAAAAAGACTAACTAATATTGCTATACAAGGTACCGTTAAGGTAAATGCAAAATCAGAATCTTTGAAGCTTGGAAATGTTTTCAGACATGACTTTTGAATCAATGAAGATGTAAAAGTAAAACGGATGTAACAAGTTATGTTGTACTTCATTTGAAATGGGTTCTCTGTTCAACTTTCACACCTTTAAGTAAAGACAAAATTAGAGAATAAATTATATGTATAGTTATTCTGAAAGTATGTTCATACATTAACTTTTAGTTTTGTAAAAAGTAGAGCTTGGGTTGCTTTTACAAATTTAATTTTAACTTAAAACTCAAATTTACACACTCTAACCCAAATACGCAAGAGACATTCCATATATGCAATATCAACACGAAACCTTTTTACCATTATACCATTAAGAATCAAACCTTTTTACCATTATACCATTAAGAATCAAACCTTTTTACCATTATACCATTAAGAATCAAACGGAATTCATTTAATTCCATTCATTCAACAGTTCAACTATTCTAAGCTCTTGATAAGTTGGAGGACAATTTTTATGACATAAAAGTCTAAAAAATTCTCACGCATGTACATTAAGTTTACAAAATGATAACAGGTAAAGATTTGAGTGCTTCAAGAAACTTATGGTTGTCGACATCATAATCATGTTCCATCCCCACAACATTCATTATTGTGTGGTAAAAATGACTTTTCTTGCTGTACACTTCTAACCTTAGTTAAGGGTAAGGTGGTTTACAAGGCGGCTCCACGGGTTTGTCTGTAATCATCAATCTGTGTAAGCAAACCATTTGAGACTAATGTGAGAAATGAATCTCAATGTCCCTGGAGTAAGTAACAAACAACACAAGGTAATTGCTGCTACTCATTTTGTTCCCTATAAACCCATATTATGATGATAACTGAGAGAAGTCTAACATTAATGCACAAAATTGAAATTGAAACCAAAATTTTCAGATAAGAATTTTGACATGTGGATAGATAAGATTTTATGTGAAATGTTGTTGTTAAACGTAAGAGCTTTTTGTTTGAAAAAACACATGTTCTCCTAGGACATGCTATAAGTTATGAATGGGGACAAGGCAGGGAAGGGTGAGAACACTTTACATATATGATTAACTGACCTTTTCAGAGGTATGGTCCAGCAAAAGAGAAAAGTTAAAAAACCAAGAAACCGGAGAAGATACCATCCAAAATTCATGAAAACTTCCTTACAGTTTCAAGACACAGACTCAACATAGTTTGGCATCTTTTCCAATCTTTTACGAAGAAACAACCAGAAAGTTAACCTGCTCCAAGACCTCAGAAAATGAAAGTCCCAACCACATATTCATTTACCATTTACTTTCTAGTAATGTTGAATCATTTGGAATAATCGAGATAATTAAAGTGTATCAAGGGTTGAATTGAACAGTACAGGAATCAAAACTTTCCCTTGTGGTCAAAGCCTCTCGACACCCACACTCTATTATTATTTTCCCGATATCATACTAAAATCTAAAGCTATATATGAAAAAAAAGAGACCATGTGTGAGATTCAACTGCAACTGCCACTGTACTCTTGTAGGTGAGGTTCAATAAATACTCTCCCTCCTCACCCCACTTCCTCTGAGTGTGAAAATTCCTATTCTCTCTGATCAATCACTGTCCAAACACCATGTGAACCCTTCCACATAAATAGTAATGCCTTTGCATTGCATGGCTGCCCAAGTCATTCCTCACACACAATCCCTAAAACTCACATTCCAAATATAGATACCCCCTATCAAACTCCAAAAAATCACCCACCATTTCTTCACTTGTATAAAAGTTATGATATCATACTTGTGCCAGTCACCATCATGTATTCCAAAGCGTTCTTCTTTTTCAATTTTGTTCAGTTTCTGGGTGCCCTTTGAGTTCTGGAAACTCCACCAGCACCGTATTATCAAACACTAATTATTAACCTCGGCATATAGATATGTTCAAATTAAGCTCTTATGCTTCCAATGACATAATAAACATCGTACACCTGTTACTCGTGAAAAAGTCCATGTCTTGTTATACAAAATAAGTGCGATGTCTCTTTCTTCAAACCAAGGAGAGGAAAACCATTTTGCCATGTTTCCTTTGTCACCACCGTTCGTTCAAACACTCTTTGATGGTAAAGTGACATGTTCAAAGCGATAAAGGGGAAAAAGCTACAAGGACTTCATCACCGTTTAGGCTTTTAAGAAGTGCAATAATAATTCGGTTTGCTAGAGAAAACTTGAAGGAAGGAGAATGATTTAAAAAAAAAAAAAAAGCAGAAGTGATTGGTCGAGGGCTACCTAGTTTTGGGTTGCTTTCTTCCACCTAATTTGCTGTTAAAGTAGTGTTTCCATGATTTAATCAGCTTCACTTTATAATTAATTAGTTGCCCATAAAACGTGACCAGCTACAACTCCATTTTCATTTCACAAGTTTGGCACCAACACAAAGGAAAAAGACCCATAAATTCTGGCGGTCCCACAGTATTCCAAATGCGGCCATTTTCACTTTTTCTCCCAAATACATATAATAATATATTCATTATGTCTATAATGTGTAGTGTAGTAGTTATACTATTTTATTTTTCTCGTTATGATAACTGTCTTCGGTTTACAGCGACTTCTTTTTCTCATAATAAATAACTTCTGTGATAAAAACAATAAGCTTAATTACTTGTTTGTTTTCTCATTTTGATTACAACTGTTTAAGCTGTATTTTAACTTTTTTAATTAGTTTTTTTAAATTATTAACTACATTAATGATGTGAATTAGTTTTATTGATTATTTATTTATATTTAATCTTTTTTACATTTTTATGTACAAAATTTTAGTCTAACATATGATGTGAATCACACGTGTGAGTGTATTTTTTTATTTCAAATTAGTTTATATATATATATATATATATATATATATATATATATATATGTTTATTTCATTTAATTTAGTGATAATTTTTTTAAAAATAAAATAATATTTTCTTTTTTAAACTGAGAACAAATTTATTATTATATAAATATTATACTAATATGTTTTTATTTGAAATGATTTTTTAACATGTTACGTTATATATTATTAATTCATATTTTATTAACATAGATTAATAATATCCAATAATATACGTTAAAAAGTTACTTTTAATATAAAAAGATATATCAATATAATATAACATTTATAAAAATAATAAATTTTATCTTAGTACTATATCCTAAAAAAATATGATTAATTAAATTGAATCAAATACATGTATAAAAACTTAAAAAAATACATTGGACACAAACACAAATAGTATCATAACACTGTAACAATGCTACGTGATTACATGTTGATGATATATGGTTAATGTCATTAATCATTTTTTAAAAATCTGTGAAACATTTTTAAAAAAAAATTTGAATTTTCAAAATATAAGATAAATAGTTTTGTCGAGGTAGTTAAAACCTATGGGAAGGCATAGATTTCGGGAAAAACTAAAGTTAAAGGCTATGCTAAAGTATGGACAAAAATGCAGTTAATAGATCGTAGAAAAAATTATGTGCTGTTGGAAAACGATGTTATGTGGAACTATAATACCTAATAAGTATTTAATGTTATTTTGAAAGTGAACTGAGTTCAAGTGTTTACTGCTGTTCGATAATGATGTTTGACATTTTGATAATTTATATATGAATCTGGATTAATCCATGTTCAGTGTCTAACCAATTATTTCAAAATCAGAACTGAAGAGAATGGTTTAAGAAAAATCTAACAATTACGTTTGACATAATTTTGAATTAAAACCATCTGAACTTGTCTAAAAGTACATAATTTTATTTTAATTTTGGTAGAAGATAATTTAATATGTAATGTAGGACTATAGTAAAAAAACTTAAAACTACAGGTATAATGAAATAATTTATCTATAAATAAAAATAGAGATATTATAGATTAATTAAAATTTATTATTATAATTAATTACTAGTCTATAAATATATTCATTTTGATAAAATAAAATAAAAATTTATTCTGAAAGCTTACTTATTTATATTATTTTATATTTATTAACTATTTTAATATATAATACATAAAATAATAGAATAAGTCAACTTTACGTCTAATATTTGAGGAAGTAGAAGTAGTTATTAGTTTAAAATTAGTGAAATAAAACACTCACAAGTGGAGTATATTATTTTTTTAAAAGTTTTTTTAGCAGTCTAATTTTATAATATATACAAAAATTATAGACTTGTTTTGATTATTCAAACTAAGTAAATATACTAATGATCAAAGAGATAGATAAATAGAATTAATACAAATATTTAAAAGTTTAAAAATGGGTTTATTTGGATTAAAACAATTTTACTTTTTATTTTTTTTTTCACTTTTCATTTTCATCCCTAGAGTGTATTTCGATTAAGGAGCAAATTAGAGATAGAAAAAAAAAAAACAAATTTGATTTTATATTAATATATTTAAAGAATAATTTGACGTGAAAAAATAAATTTTCAAAAGTATAAATTAAAATTAAATTGAGAATAAAATAGTTTTTAAATTTTAATAAATAAAGAAATACATTTCAAAATAAAAATATATTAAAAATATGAAAATTTAAATAAATCAATTTTATTTATTGTAATATAGGAATATATTAAAAAACAATTAATTATATTTAAAATAATTCATCATATTTTTTATATAATCATTCATCTTTAACTTTTCTTCAAGTAGGAAAGTTTTAATCAGACACACGGAAAACATAGTCTTTTAAAGAGAAAAAGTGTTTTTGCATAATACCCAGAGGAGAGAGAAATATATTTTAATATGACCTATATAAAATGTTTTCAAATCCTAACTACAATATTATTTATCCATTCAAACATAAATTTAAAAATAAAAAAATGTTTTACAAATGAATAGTTATTTTATAATAATTAAATTATAAATTATAAAAATAAAAATTTGTGTGCTATTACTTTCTATAAGAAGAATTGAAAATATATAAAACTTAAATAATAAAACATAAAAATATGTAAAATATATAAAAATAAAATTGAAATAATAAAATATGCAAAAATTAAAAGGCTTGATTCCAATATGTGTAAACAAAAGGATAGTCAGATTTGCAAGACGACTCATACTTGAATTTAAACATGTCTTCATTTAAAAAAATATATATATTTTTTTTAGATTGTTTTTTTTACAAGAAACCTAAATTAGTTTCCAGGACTCTAATAAATAATATTATTTTATCAAATTATTAATAGGTAACCCACTTACATTAGTATATGCCAACAATCAATTTTTGTTAGAAAAAGAGCAGTGAATGCTACTATTTTTAATTGAATGTGACATTGATAAGATAAGTCTCCTCCATAATGCATTTCCTTGTTTGCCAATTATAGACAAATTGAATAATGGAATTCATCCAACAATAAATACATATACTATCTATCTAACTCAGTGCATTAAATATACACTTTCCAGTATGCACACACCATTATTTTCTTTCAGAAGGAACAAATAGTATAAGGGTTTTTCAATGAGTTTCAGACTCATAAAAATGTACTGTTCTTATAAGACATAAAACATCTTCAATAGTTCCTCATAAATTTATCGAATTTAAGTATAAGTTTACTTTGACATAGGATAAAGATTCATTGAATAATAGATTAGTCAAATTCATTATTTAAAGGATTATCATGATTATTTTAATTTAATTTTAGAATTGTTGTGAACAAATAAGTACGAAGAATTATTAAAATACAAACATTTTATTAAAACATGTTAACATAAAAACAACCAAAATTATCATTATTTTTTTATTAAAATATACTGTAATGTATTTGACTATCCACATTGAGAACATTGATAAAAGCTGTGCTTAAATGGAAGTTAAAAATAATTAAGACTGTTTAACGGAGGAAAAAAAATTAATTATATTAAAAGATAAAAGTTAAAAGAGTTGAGAAATGTTGGAATAAAATCATGAGACGTTAGAGTTTAGTTTGAAGAACATGTGATGCGTTGCTTGTTGGATATTTTATGAATAGATTCAACGTAAATTCTTGAGAACGCTCAAGTGTTTTGACCCAAATTGAGGAAAGCGTGTTGAAAGAGAAGGAAAAGAGGACAAATGTACCATAATGCATTAAGTTATTTTACGAAAAAGCCACTGATTAAAATTAATTGTATCATCTTATTTCTGTTTTAAATTCTGACACAGTTCACCAGTGATAATTAGTGTTGCAAGAAATATACTTTCTTCTCTCACTTCTTCATTGTCATTTATGATTTTTTAAGCATTCCCACCTCACAGTCTCACAGTCATGAGCCAAGCCAAAAAACCAAACCAGGAGAGAGAAATGCGTGGTTAAAGGTAGTTTCTCCAGCCAAACTTCTTTCTGGAGTTACTGTCTTACTCTCTCTTATTACCATTAGAGAGGCTCCTCCTGCTTAGCTATATTTCATACCAAAATACCAATAAATAAAGGCACCAACAAAGATCAAAGGCTTGGAGGCACCATTCTCTCTGTGCTCTTCTGATCTCTCATTTTCCTCTCTTCTCTCTTTTCTCTCAATGACTATTCCGCACTCTCTCTCTTTCAAACTCTGACCCAACAAAACCATTTCTTTTCTGTCTTCTCCTCTATGTTTGCTTCCAAAACACAGAACCTCTGTTACCCCTTCTGTCATTTGCTGCTCAGATCTATCACCTCCCTTTTGGGCTGTTTTGCAAGTTACAATCTTTTTGTTCCTTGGGGTCTGAGACATGAGTAAAGAGGAATTCTTGAAGATACAGGTAACAAATCCATGGCATCCTCCATTCTTTATTCAGATTTTTTTTTTTTTTTCCTTTGTTCCTAATTGGTGTGATTAATGTATTTCGGACATTTATGATTTTGTCACCATTCAGTTTCTTCTTTGTTAAACATGAAACTTTTGTTTATTCTGTTTGTGATTGTGGGATTGCTTGTGGACGCAGAAATGTGTTCTTAAAGTGAACATACACTGTGATGGGTGCAGACAGAAAGTGAAGAAAATCTTGCAGAAAATTGACGGTATGGCAAATATCACAGTAGTTCCTTTGTGATTTCACTTTTTTTTTTTTAAGAAATGTCGGTGCTTTTCATTTATTGTTTGAGGAAGAAAACAAAATCTCCATCTCATTTTTGTGAAACAAGTCTTGAATACACCTGAATACATCCTTTCTTTACTTGTTTACAGGTGTGTTCACCACACAGATCGATGCTGAGCAAGGGAAGGTGACGGTTTCAGGCAATGTGGACCCCAACCTTCTCATCAAGAAGCTTGCGAAATCTGGGAAACATGCAGAACTCTGGGGGGCTGCACCTAAACCCAACAACAATCACAATAATAACCAGAACCACCCTGTCAATGCCAACCAGGGCAAGAACATGCAAATTGAACACCTCAAAGGTATGGGAAACCACAACCAGAACAACAAAGGTCAACATCCCAAGAGTGGTGGTGGAAATAACCAACCCAAAGGTGGTGGTGGTGGTGGTGGTCAACAACAAGGATCAAATCCTCAACAGCTCCAGCAGCTCCAGCAGCAGCAGCAGCTCCAGCTCCAACAGCTCCAGCAGCAGCAGCGGCTCCAGCAACAGCTACAACAACTTCAGATGAAAGGGTTTCAAGATCTGAACATCCCTCAATTCAAGGACCTCAAGCTTACCCCTCACAACTCCAACCCCAAAGCTGTTAAGTTTGATATTCCAGAGGATGACGAAGACTTCACGGACGATGACGATGATTTTGACGATGACGACGAATTTGACGAGGAGTTTGATGATGACGACGAAGATGATGTTATGGATGATCTTCCCCCCAACAAAATGAAATTACCACCAACCATGATGAATGTTCCCAAGGCTGCCAATAATGTTGCTGGAAAGAAAGGTGCAGGACCTCTTCCGTTTCAAGTGCATGGGGGAGGACAAAAGGGTGGTGGCGGAGTCAGCATCGGTGGTGGCCCCCAGGGTGGAGGTAACAAAAGTGGCAACAATGGCGGTAAGAACGGAGGTGGTGCATTTGAGGGTAAAAACGGTGGTGGAGGGAACAAGAATAACAATGGAGGAGGAGGAGGTAACATTAACAATAACATGAACATGAATGGAGGTAAGAAAGGTAATCCAATGGGTGGAGGTGGTGTTCAACCACCAATGAACGCTGGATTCCGAAACATGGGTGGTGGTGGTGGTCCCCAAGGTATGTCCGGGCCGAATGTAGGTTCCATGAACAGGTCAATGCCGAACATTCCGGCCGTGCAGGGACTTCCGGCGGCCTCCTTCAACGGCGGTGGATACATTCAAAGCGGCGGTCCGAATGGTATGGCTGGAAACCCTTTCCAGCAGCAGCAGCAGCAACTTTTACAGCATCAGCAACAGTTACAGCATCAACAACAGTTACAACAACAATTACAGCATCAACAACAGTTACAGCAACAACAACATATGGGAGCAATGATGGGAAACGAGAGATTCCAGCCAATGATGTACGCCCGACCTCCGCCGGCGGTGAATTACATGTACCCTCCCTACCCCTACCCTCCTCCAGATCCTTACACCCACTTTTTCAGCGATGAGAACACCTCCAGTTGCAACGTAATGTGAATCTATCACAGATCCCATCTCATGCCGCCTCTGCATATCTGCTTCTTCGCAAGTTTCTCATTTCAGATCTATATTATTATACAACAATGCAAATCAATTTCATAATTGTAGTATCTTATTTTTCTATTTTTCTTTCATCCCTTTCATTCCTCTAAGTTAAATTAGGGGTTTAGTTCACCATAGGGGACTAGTTCTATAGATTTTATAATATAATTAATACTATTATTATTGTTCTTGTTCAAAGATTTTGAGGTGTAGTAGAAGTATGTGTTTATATAGGTGAATGGGAAAGAGAGAGAGAGAGAAGAGTAGAAAAGAAAAAGAGAATAGTTTGTGAACAGATGGGAAAAGGAACTTAACTTTAATTTAATTAATTTTGTTCCTGATTATTTTTTCTGTTTTTTAATATTTATTTTTTTAAAAATAAAAAATGGTGATTTAACAGATAAAAAATAGTAAATTATGGCGACTTTAAAAAAGAAAGGGAGTTAATCCGTACAAAATAATGCAAGGAAAGAATGGGTGGGGCCAGAAGAGAAATTGATCTCGTGAAGGTTATATAGTATTATTAAAATTAGAATTTGGTAGAGTGGATAGACGATAAGCCGAATTATTTGACTGAAAGCAATAATGCAAATGCAAAAGAGTGAGAGTGGAGAGTGATGCAGATGCAGATAGAGGGGCGGAGAAGGGCTTGAGACCAACATCATAACATAACTATTTTATATTTCCAAAATCTAAAGCCGTTGACACTTCGCCACCGCACAGGAAGAAGAAGATTGTGGGTCCCATTGATCATCATTTTGAGATTGGATGGTGGGATGTGATGGTGGATCACATGATGATGATTATGATGGAATGATCTGGTCCGTTGATGGGTTGAATGGAAGAATATTTTAAGAAGATTGCACATGTGAATTGGTGAGGAGTTTAGGAGGTGATCCAAGTGTGATATGAGTTGTTGGGTGGGTGAGGGGTGCTGGAATGTGATGAAAGCATGTGAGCCTGCTTTCCCCTCCATTTTATAAAATTACAATTTAATAGTTTCAAATAATTAATTAATTAAAATATTTTTTATTTAAACTAATTACTCACATCTTATTTTAATTTTATTTTAACCAATCTTATTTTATTTTAAACTAATTTTATCAAGTAAAATCTTTTATTTTATATAAAAGCTCACATTTTAAATTTCATATTTTCCACACTCTTTTTCCTAATATCTATTTTTTTTTACTCTTACAAACTCATCTTCAAACCTAACTAGAGACATAGCAACTAAATTTGTTTTCTGTATTATTAAAATTTATTGTGATTTTGACAGAAAATCTCAATATTAATTATATATTAACCAAGTACGAATGTGAGTATATTAAAAATAAACATTAATTTTTGTTTACCTCTTTTTAGTAACTTATTTTTAAGATAAATATTCAATTTTTTATAATTATTTAACTTATCTAATTGTGCTTTTATATTCATTTAATACTTATATAATTATAATTTATTTTTTAATACATGATGTTAAAGAAAAATAATAATCATTTAAGATTTGATACTTAATAATTGACCATATCATATTTTATTTGTTGTAATTTTACTCTCTCTTTTTTTTTTTGTAAAAAATTTTATTTAATTAATATTTAAATAAACACATAAAATACAGGTACGGATATTCCTTAGAGATAAAAATATAAATGAAAATGAGATACTCAAACCCAATTCATCTCTTACTGCCAATACTATTATATAAACATATGCATCAATATGCAATATTACGTTCAGCCTATCTATTTCTCATATATCTCGATATATATTTCATTGAGGAGTTGATTAAATATATTTCTTTTAAATCTTTGGTGGAAAAATAAACAAATAAAAGAAAAAAAAAGATATCACACCTCAAAAGCACTACGAGTTAAGTTAAGATTTTTATACAATTCATTCAAAACAAAATAAGATAATTTAACTGTACTAGCCAACTAGGAGGAATTGGAAATAAAGAGGATGACGAAGGAATTAACCTATGAAGTTAATTTTAAGAAATTCTTTTCATTTCAATTTAATTTAAATGATATTATTAGAATTAATAAGGTATTATTTATTTTGTAATCTAGAATTTTTATCAATATTTTGTTTTTAAAAGATATCTCAAAAGTTATATTTTGATTATCCTTGACTTAACTTCTAAGCGATGTAGGGCTTTTAGATGTATCACGAACAAAAATAATGTGTTGCACGAACAAAAAGGTTACATAATCATGAATAAAAAGATTTCTCAAGGCATGTACATTCATTGTTCTTAAGGACTTATCAACGGTATATTACACGAGTCCTCCAAGATATAATAAAAACTTCTCAATTTTTTTAGGATCTTAAAAACTAGCAAGAAACTCTTTAAAAGTGAACAACTAAATCCAAATTAATAAAAACAAAAAAAGAGGAGAAATAAAATGAGAAAAAGTGAGAGAGATTGAAAGGCTAAGTTGTGTTTTCCAAAAAGCCAAAGGGATCTATTTATAAACCTTGCGGAGGAAACCACTTAGTCTTTACTTGCGGAGAAAGTACCGCACCTTGCAATAGAGACTGGCTAACGAATTCAACAAACTGTGGCATGTGGAAGAACTGCAACATTCAACTGAAGTGGATGTAATGTTTTTTGAGATTTGTGACAAGAGATATGGGCTTGATGAAATCAAGGTCGTGTTCTTTTAAAGGGTTAGTTTTGTAATATCCTAGATAACTCCAATAATCTCCCACGTATTACAAACGTAAGATAAAGAAATAAGAGAAAAAAAGATAAATCTTAGGTCTTAAATAAGATGTAATGTATTAAAGTTGGTATAACAAGCTATATAAATCAGTTTTAAATTGAGAAACTTAAAACACAATATATTATTAGTATAACAAGTTATGAACTAATGACACTTTATATGTGTCAGTGGTTTATCAATCACAATACACCCACACAATTCTTGTTATTATCATTGTGTTACGCTTACTGGGCCATGTGGGTGCTCGATAAATGCTTTAGAAATCATGTCAAGATCTTCTACAAGTGGTCGATATTCATATAAATGATTCCATTAAATCTATGCTTAAACAAAATTCTTACACCACGTAAAATTTAATTACAAACAAAAAAAACTTTGTAAGGTGTGTAGATTCATTACCTTAAGGAATTATTTGTGGTGTATCGTATAAGTCTCTCAAAACAAAATAGGGTCTTTCCATATTTTATGAGAATCTTAAAAACTAGTAAGAAACTATTTAAGAGTGAATAGCTAAACTTATGATAATAAAAGAAAGAAAGAAGAGAAAGAAAAGGAGAGAAAGTGAGAGAGATTGAAAGGCTTGACTTATGGATAAAGTATCACCCTTTGCGCTAGAGACTGGCCAACAAATCCAATAGATTGTAGCTTGTAGAAAAATTGCAACATTAAGTTAAAATGGATAGGTATGATGAAATCAAAGTCATACTCTTTTAAATGGTTAGTTTTGCAATATCATTGATAGTTCCAACATAATAATTGATCTTTAAAATCATTTTTCCACTTTTTAGTTAAAAAAATTATATTTAAATTATCTTTAATCTTAACTCTTCTAATCCATATTCTTTTTTAAATTTTTTGTATTATCACTCTATTAAATCTTCAAAATGCACTTATATTGGTATATTTAAAAAGTTTTTCATATATTTTGAAACATGAAGATCATTTGTGTGTTTTGAATACTCAACAAACACAATAAACAGACAATAAAAAAACTCAAAAGAAAATCTAAATTCTATATTTTGAATTATTTAAGTACAGAATTGATGAGTTACATTATTTAATATTATTGCATGTGTTTGAGGCATAGGCATTGATTGGTGAAGATGCATGTGTTTTAGAAGGGAATATTTAGTGGGAGTTGGGAAGATGAAATTTAACCTACTGCAGTTTAACCTAAAATGGGCCATACTCCTACGGCGGGACACCTACCCTAAAATCCGACTCTGTCTCCAACTTGTAAGGATAAATTCAATATTTTTGTCCCAAACATACTATTCTTCTTTTATTACAATTCTCTTAGTAATTCTTTCATTAATTCAAGATTCGATTAGGGTATCCTTTATCAAGATACAAACTCATGGAACTAATTATAAATAAATAAAGCATCAATTAAGGGTTAACTTCCATGCAGAGTCTCGTGTATCATATCTTCTTGTAAACATTTGTATTCTTTACAAAGAATTTATTACCTGGAAATGTTAATGCTGAAAAACCTTTCTATAGCTGTTAGAAACAAATTTTATACCAATTTTAAAACTAATATAAAAATAAAAAAATATAAAATATTTATTTTTTATACAAGTTTTAAAACTGGTATAAAAATTGTTATTTTTTATATATATTGGAAAATTTTTCACAAGCAAAAATTATCTGACTTTCTTCTTGTTTCGTCGCGGTAGAAATATCTTAAAATAACTATTTACAAAAAACACTTACGTTTTCTTTGTGTAAAATACTTTTGGTAAATAGTATTTTAGAATTATATTTTGCAGGAAATACTTACAAAAATTTGTGTAAAATTATTTGTAGAAAGTTATTGCAATTATTATAATTTATGTAAGGGCCTGAAAATATAGGGTTATTGGGCCTTAGATTGAGGCAGTCAGGCCTGTAAAACTAAGAACATCATGACCTTAGAAGGGACCTTTCAAAATATGAGTTCATTAGCCAACTTTCCCTTCTCTCTCTAGAACTCTTATTTTCCCTAACCTTGCTCAGCCTTCTCTCTACCATTCCCTCACATTCGGTCGTTGCATTGTTGATTAGGTGGTGCTCAGGTGACCGCAGTGTTGAGACCTTCGCAACCATCCGAATAGATTTTCATTCTTCAGCGGTAAGTAGCTCTTCACTGTTCTCCGCTGTTTGGGACTTAGGGCAAGTTGCATGTGCCTAGTGTACCCTTCTTTACGTTTTTCCTCTATTCGTTCTAGCTCTGAGAGTTGTTTCTATTGCCACTTGGGTGATTTGTAGAGTGGGGTTGTGCCCTTGCTGTGTGAGGTGCTGTAGAGAACGGTACTGTAAGCTGTGCTGTGGAGTTTTCCAAGTAAGGGGAACTAGATATTGTTTTCAATTTGCTTACAGTATTTGTATGTATGTTAAATTCCTTAATGGGTGTGTTGTTTGGTTTGCTTGTTTAAGCTCTAAAGTAAGTGGGTCATACATGTTGATGCGTGTGATGTATGAAATTGTAGCGTGAGGTCTGTAAACTGAATTGGTTGAATTTAGCTGCTATAATTAGGCGTGTTGGAAGTGCTTGGAGTGATAAATTTGTTATAGCTTGAATGAAATGGAAAGTTAAGTGAAATTATGGTGTTTTAGGGCAAATTGGGGGAAGTGAGGTAGTGATTTTGGGCATTTGGGGCCTAAAGCGCAATTGGGCTGTTGGGGCAGTCTTAGCTAGTGTATTGTGACTTGTTTGAGTCACTAAATTGATCAAAATAGGTGCAAAACAGTAGGATTGGGTTTTGGATCCCTAAGTTGGGAAAATTGGTGTTTTAGAGTTGAAATTGAGTCTTAATCACTTTAGAATGGTAGTGGGAATGTTTAGAATAATTTAGATAAGTTTAATTAAGTATAAAACAAGAATTAAGGGTGTTAGAAGTTAGTAAAAATGGTTAGGAATGGTTATGTTAGGTGTTGTTCATAATTCTGCAAAAATTCTGCATAATTATGCAGTTTCGCCGAAAGTGAACTGATAACCGTTCGGCCATGCGCTGTTGAGTGTTCAGTCTCTTAGGTAGCGTTCGGTCTCTTAGGCAGCGTTCAGTCTCTTAAGTAGCGTTCGGTCTCTTAAGTAGCGTTCAATCTCTTATGTAGCGTTCGGTCTCTTATGTAGTGTTCGATCTCTTAGGTAGCGTTCGGTCTCTTACGTAGCGTTCGGTCTCTTAGGTAGCATTCGGTCTTGATAGTGTTCGGTCTTAGGTAGCATTCGGTCTTGATAGTGCTCGGTCTCAGGTAGCGTTAGGTCTCTTAGGTAGCGTTCGGTCTCTTAAGTAGCGTTCGGTCTTGATAGTGCTTGGTCTTAGGTAGCGTTCGGTCTCTCAAGTAACATTCGATCGTAGTAGCATTCAGTCTCTCTTAGTGGGCGGTCCTAAATAGTGTTCGGCCACTTTTTCAGTCTTACCTTTTATGGGTCGTTCGGTCTCCACCATTCACAGGGTGTTCGATCTTGCTCATTGTGTGTTGATGTTTTTCGTTCGGCCTATATTCCTATTTATTCCAGTATGCTATTTTACTTAATTGTTCCAATTGCTTTAAGGGCTTATGTGTGCATTATCATGTTGGTGTTAAAGTGAAAAGTATCAGTATTGGACATAATTCCATGATCCTCAAGGGGGGATACATGGTGGTGCCTTCAGTGTTTAAAATGATTTGCATGGTAGCTTAGTCTTGGGGGTTATCCTGAAACTACAATGGTCAATCATTCTTAAGTAGAGAGGATTGAATCATGTCGTGAGTAGTAGCAGGAGGTCCTAGTCTTGGGTGCTTCCAGTATGGTCCAAGGTGAGTGATAACGGACTAACCTCATGAGTGTGGTAGGGTGAAACCCATTGACAATGGCTTTGAAAAGCAGTAGAGACCACCACGAGTGCATGATCTGCCATAGCTCGACAATCATTCTAAGTCCGGACGAGTCAAGTTTAAGTGCCACAAGTCATGTTTGTATAGTATAGTATATTTGTCTTTACTTGCATGTTGCCTATGACTGTTATAACATGATTTTTATATCTAGCTCACCCTTGCTTGTGTGTTTGTGTTTGCTTGGATATGCTTTCTTTTGCAATGATCATCCACTTGGATGTGAGCAGAGATGGATAAGGTGCCTCTGGAGCACGCTTTGGAGGAAGATGATGATGCTGCTTAGTCTCCTTATGATTCTATCAGTTATTCTTTATCTTTTGAAATACTCTATTATGTTTAAGTTTTAAATTAGGACTCAATTTGGGATGACTGTAAGCTTAAAACTTTATTTACAGTCTACTCTAACTGTTCTCTTTTATATAAATGTGGACTTACTATGTTATATGATTCTATATAATATGAGATGTTACAATTTCTATAAAAAATGGATTTTTGTTTTTATCATAATTATTATTTTAAAAGACATGAAAGAAATTTAAATCTTACTTTGCGCTTATCAGATTATTCAATCTTCTTTGATAATCGAGTCTCGCTCTCACTCATTCTCACTCCTGTTTCGTTCTCTCTATAAGTGATTCAGTTGTTCTGCTTCTCATTAACACTTGTTTTGGACTTTCATTTTCGTTTTCATTATCAATTTTAATAGAAAAAAATATACTCACAAATTTAATTTTGCGGGAAAAATTACTTGGAAATTTTCTTGCAAGAAATTACTTGTGAATTTAATATACAATAAAAAAAGTTACTTGCAAAATTTAAATTTACAGGAAAAAGTATCTACTGTTTTTTAAATTGACTTTTTTCAGAAATTTTTTGTAAGAAAATTTACTGTTTTTCATAAAAAAAAATTCAAAAAATCTGTTACAAATTTTTAAATTTTATAGCAACTTATCGTATTAGAAGTGGGTTTTAAGCCTAACTCAACTCCACAAAACCGGCATATAAGATAAGGTTTGCACCTCACTTATATATTATAAATTGGTCTTATCTTTAGTCGATATGAGACTTCCAACACACTCCTTCACGTCGAGGTATAGACATCTCGTGAAAAATTAATGGATAGTGTGATAGCGGCCCGACAACGGGTGAAAACAGAAATACCCACTTAGAACTCGCTAAGACAACTCTAATCTGGAACATGTGAGACTTTCAACATATCACACTTACAAAAGTATTACCTGTTGATCAAAATTAGTAAAAACATTGTTGATCAAAATTAGTAAAAACATTGGCAAAAAGCACTTTTCCTGAAAATTTTTATAAAAAATTAAAAAAATCCATGAAATATGAAAAATTCTAACATAAGTTCCTAGGCATTTTTTTATTAACTAAAATTAAAATTTAATGAAATTTGTATTAATTTTCTTAAACTTATCCTCACTGAAAGAAATAATTTGTATTGATGGTTTATTTCCTGATCTTATTTTCTAACATACAAAATAATAGACACTGGTTAATGCATTTTTTATAAGTGCCTTAATATTTTAAATATTTTTCTATTTAATTTTTCTTTTAGGATGTCAGGTAAATGGTTAAGTGCAGATTTATCTCACCTTTAGTTAATGTATCTATGTTACCATAATTACTTATATTTGTTAACCTTCTGTTAAATGATTTAAAAACTTTAAATATCGTTCCTAGTAAATTAATATTTATTAAATAATGTTTGTTTTATGTAAAAACTAAAATGTTGTTTAGTTCCTTATATATATATATATATATATATATATATATATATATATATATATATATATATATATATATATATATATATATATTTGTAAATAACGACTATCAAACTAAGGTCCATCCGAATAAGACAATGCTAAAAAGGAAGTTATTTACAGAACATAGAATTGTTAATTTATCAAATATAGTGCTTTTAAGTAAAGTAAAAATTAAAATTAGTTCAGTTTTAATAGTTTTCATTACCACAATAGTTTAATTTTAAAAACACTACACTTAAAAATAGTTTAATCCAGCTTAAAAGAATAGTTAAATTATTCTATAGGAGTTCAATTCAGTTTAACATTAACTCAATTCAGTTTAGTTTTTCTCCCCCTTAAAAAAATAAAGAAAATATTCATTTGAATAAATTTCAGAGAGAGTGATTAAGGGGATTTGAGAGAATTTGAAGGTAAATTTTGTTGTTGTTTATTTGAGTTGATTTGAAGGTAAGTGAGAGTGAATTTGAAAATAAATTTTCTTAATTTGTCACATCAATCAAATCTTATACTAATTCTCATAAATTTTACTTCCAAATTTACCTCCAAATCCACTCAAATAAACAAAGCCTAAATAATCAGAAATGTTTAACTTGCCTCCCGAGTAAAAAAACTGGCAGTTTTTTATTTTAATTTAATGAAATAAACGTAAATCATTTGAAGATTTCAATAGAAAAAATGTAGACTAACACTTCTTAATTACTTTATGTATTATCTCACCTGTAAACCTATCTAAAATACCTCTCACCAAACTAATATTTGTTTTCAATCATGTTTTCTATGTTCATTGATAAAGAGATTCCGAAAAAATAATATAACTTAAATTTAATGTTATTTTTTATCTTGTAATTAAATCTAATTTTGATAGGCAAAATATATTAAATTATTAAAAATGAAGCTAATAAACTTTGAGAAATGAATTGGTGAATTGTGTGAGGGCCTTAATTTATTATGTATTTTGTAGAATAATAATTCTTTACTATAGAGTCGTAATTTGCATATATTATTTTTTTAAATGTATGAAAGAAATGTTTAAAATTGTTTTTCTAAAAGAAGTTTTTAATTTGAAATAGATCAATTGGTGTAACTTAATAATGAATTGAACTAAGAAACTTTCTTTCAGACTAATAACAGATGAATTCATCTGAATCTGTGGGATTGATGGATTAGACAAATCGTGAGTTAAACTGTCTAATCTTATGTTTCGTATTCAATTTATTTTATAATCCGTAAATACACTATTTATTATCATGCGTTGCATCGCAACTAATAATCTTATTCTATATTTCCAATTTTTAATCCTATTTTAGAAAACAAATATATTATATAGTGGTAACTACAAAAATTAAATATAAAATAAATAAATAATTAATAGCATTTAAGATTTATGTAAAATAAACAATAAATGAAGATAATATATAAAGAGCATAACGTAAATTTATTTTTATTATATAATATTGACTTAACTTGAATTTATTAAATATTAATTGAATTGTTTTGAGCATTCATATCCACCGTTACTAGGAATCAAATTTGTATATATGTCACCATTATCTATATATATTCATACATACTCGTCATCCATCGTCATAAGACACGTTTCAGTCTAAGATTTATATTCAAATAATTTAAACTGCTTTCCTTTAAAAATAAATAAATTTAATTAATTGTGATAACTTTAGATATTTTTAACTAAGTCTTTACTAAGTTTTTTATTTATTAAATATTTAAAATTTCATATTAAACAATAAAAATTGAATTAAAAAATATAAAAAATTAAATAATTAATAAAATAAAATTTCTATGCAAATATATATCTTTTGATTTTGTTAGGGAATTTTTTATTCTATTTAATGGGATATTGACTATTATTAAGATATGAATTATATATATATAAGATTTTGATAGGATTTGAATATGCAGTGGGCAGTGATAAATAGTGATAAATAGTGATAAATAGTGATAAATAGTGATAAATAGTGATAAATGGGTGGACAGCAAAGATAGTAATAATTGAGAAACGACAAGAGAAGAATAATAGAAGGTTAGTTGGATGAGGAAGATGGAAAATGATAAGATGTGTGTGTATCAGAGTGCTACCCAACACTTTTTTTTTTTTTTTATTTCATCATACTTTTTACTTTCCACAATCTCATTTTCTTTACAAAAATATAACAAATATTTTACAAATTAATTTAGCAACATGTACAATTTTTGGAAGATTAATTTTTATGACGATTTTTTTTTCCTTTTGAATGGTATTGATACTCAAATATCTAAGTCATAGCAGTTTAGTTTCTTTAAGTAAAATACTATAAAATAACGAGCTTTCTTTCTACCGTTATAACGAGCTAATTAAACAGAGGAGAAATATGTTTAAATTTTTATTTAAGTAATAATCGGATGACATATATTATAAAAAGTAAAATAATCATAATGTAAAAAATAAGAAATATAAAAAGTTTATGTGTATAAATTATCATTTTTATTTCAATATATCCAATTGTCTCTGTTTAAATTAGTGTGGTCAAACTCTATTTCTTAATACTGAAAGTTTAAAAATAATAAAAACTTTTAAATAAAGTGACAATTTAATTTATTAAAGTAACGTTGGATTTTTATATAATGGATTAACGTTATATGAACTTCTCAATTAGTCAATTATAACTTTTGTAAGTTTTAACATAAGAGTTATCTATCAATTCAAATCTTCACATAATGTACGATCGAATCGATATATAATAAATTAAAACTCAGTATAAATTTAATTAGATATTAATACTTTTTGGTAAGATGATGAGTCATCGACCACTGAGTCATAGGTGAGTTGAATCCAACTTTTTCAACCATTGTAAAATTTATCTTACTTCTTATTCAGTCAAATTAAACTCTTTTAGATTTTAAGGGTAAAATAATGAAATTAATTATTACAAACATACAAAAGTTCCAATTTAATTATATAATTTAAATAAATTAAAGTGAAACCCATCTCTCGTTTTAATCAGGCCTCTTGTAATTAAAATTAAAATACAATTCAAATTTCTATATGCAATCATTACTAATATATAATTTAGTTTATTTATACATTTTCAAAAGATATACATTTTCTAAGACAAAATAGATGATTCGACCATTATATGCGTTATATGTTGGGGAAGAAGAAATTTAAACCTTTGTAATTATAGCATTATTTGTTATAAACTATTATTAACATGGTTTTTAATATAAATATTAACAATTGGTTGGAAGGATTAATTAAAAACCTAAAGCATTTATAAATATTTAGTTGGTATATGCAGCAGTGCATGTTATACGACATTGATTAAGATAAGGCATGTGAATGTAGGTGTGTGGGACTTATTCTATGTGTAGGTGATCGTGGACAGGTTTAAGCCTTACAACATGCATGGTACGTGGGTAGCATTTATTTTGGGTGGGAAGAGATGTGAAATGTTTTTGTCATGGCTTTCTGTAAATTAATTTATGTACAACATATTTAATTTTATTCTGCATTTTCTTCTTCTTTTTAGAAATATATATTTATACATGAAATTTTATGATTTTAGCAGGAACTATAAAAGAAGTTGGACATTTGTTTCGAAAAAAGAATTGTGATTAAAAATCCATATTAAAATATTTAAACTTTTAGCAAACAAAAAATGTTATTTTAATAAATATGCATAAACATCCACTCTTAAATTAAAGAGACAAGTTCTTTACTTTTAAAGGTTTTATTTTAGAATTGTGATAATTTCTGGATTCTATCATATTATTTAATTTCTGTCTTGTCTTTTAGTTTTATCTGAGACTTGCATGTGGGAAGGAGACGTGAAGTGTGGAGCTGGTTCGTTGTGGTGAAGGACCTCCATTGATGCCTGCAGTGAAGAGTCATGTTGGTGATTTCAAAAGGTGACAACAGATAGAAGGTGATTACTTTGAATTTTCTATTAAAGAAATTACTTTTTATTGTTTTTTAAAAACAAAATTGACAAGATTTCTCAAAATAACAAAGGCTCAAAACAAGTTTAGTCACATCTAATATTGGAGGGTTACTCTCTATATCACCCCAGATTACTCCTTGCACCACCACATATTTTTTAAAATTCAAAAACTAATCTTTATATTTTAAAAAATCTTACACTCTTGCCTCTTTTCTTCGATGAATATCGACATCCGTTGAAGAAAAAATGGATATGCGACATCCGTTTAAGCTTTATGTTTTTTTTTAGTTTTTAATGAGTTAATTTATTATATTAATAATAATTATTTAATTAAATAAAATATTACGTAATATATATAATAATCTATAAATTAATTAAAATATAATATTTAAATAAACTAAATTAAAAAAAAACTTAAATGGATGTGACCATCGGATGTTGCACATCCATTGATTATAATTAATAAAAAAATGTATAACTTAATTAAATTAATAATAAATATTTAATTAAATAAAATAAATTATTTATTACGTAATTACATATAAATTAATTTTATTTAATAAAATAATTATTATTAATTTAATTTATGTATTATTATTTAATTATTTATTTAAATATTTTTTATATAATTACTTAAATGATCGAACGCTACTTGAAAACGGCTATTCTGCTCAAAAATGAAATAGTCCAAATGTTCCTGGAAATTCTTGCTCCCATTGGACCATTTGTATCTATATACATTAGGATCCCAATTCATAGATCTCTCCGTTCGAGAAATCAAAATAAGAGGATCGAACCATTTCTTCTTACCCTTTTTTCAAATTTAATAAATGTTGGTTGATCGTGTATTTCATTCTAATTCCATGATTCAGAGTATCATTTCCTATTTGAGACCTTTGAATTTCATATTTTTTAAATTTTTTTTAAAATATATTACGTAATTATATATAAATTAATTTTATTTTATTTAATAAAATAATTATTACTAATTTAATTTATGTATTATTATTTAATTATTTATTTAAATATTTTTTATATAATTACTTAAACGGTGTGCCACATCCGTTAAGGTTTTTTTTTTAGTTTTTAGTTTATTAATTTATTGTATTTTAAATTAATATCTAAATATTATTTAAAATTTTTCTATATTTTAAATTAATTTATAAAGTATTCAATTTTTTTATTTTTTATAATATATTATGTAAATAAAAAATATTATTAAAATAAAATTTAAAATAAAAACAATAAACTAAAATATAAAAAAAAATTAAAATATGTAAACGGATGTCAACCTCCATTGAAGGTGAAACAGATGTTGACATTCGTTGAAGATGAAACGGATGTTAACATTCGATGAAGATGAAATAGATGTTGACATCCGTTTTATAACAAGGGTAAGTTGGGTATGGGGTGGTGCAGGGAGCATTTGATGGTGGTGGAGGGAGCAACACTCCTAATATTGGGCTCATGCCCACTCATTAAGGCCCATTTAAAATGAAAAAAAATTACTTTGATCATATATTAGGTTCATCGAAGATTTTTTACATAATTAAAAAATAAATAAAAAATACACTTTATAAAAAAAGAAATTATGATATATTTAATAATATGTATTATACAACATTTTGCATCTCTGTCTAATATTAATTAAAAAAATATTAACATATTTCAAATACTTAACATGTATAATTAAAACAATAAATATTTATAAAAATGAAAAAAGAGTTTGTATCACTATGAAATTGACAATTATAGTTAAAAGTAGTAATCAAACACTTCCTTTAATTCAACCTTTTGTATTGCAAAATATAATATCTAATTAGTTAAAATATCATACAACATACATAAAAAATAAAAAACCGTACAACCATATTATTTATTATTGATGTCTTTAGATATATTATCTCCTTGACTAGTTTGCTCACACACACAAAAAAAAAGTATTTTCTTTTCCTTCCTTTGCATCTATAATTGATAATACACTAAGAATCAAGCAAGTAACCGTTTCTGTAACAAGTACAAATAAATGTTATAACAAATTCAGTAATAATTTAATTTACCAGAAAATCCAACTTGATCATAATCATACAACCAATTATGAGTACAAATGAGAACTTACATATTTATCAGAGTAAACAATTTTTGTACTTAACAATGTTAACTACAGATTTTAAAGTCATTGTCGTGATTGAAATACTTAAAATGCCACGTCATAAATGCAAAATTGGGGGAACCTATGCTTATTCAACCTCCTATATTGGAGGACATGTAAGTATTCACCAAAAATACATACAGATCAAGAATAAAAAAATTTAATATTTCTGATATCAACAAAAATAGGCTAAGCTTTAAAAACATTTGCCCAGATAAAAATAGGTTTTTTTTTTGCCTGGCCTAAGACACTAAGGCTATGGGGGTGAAAGAAGAAATTCCCTATTTAATCGTTGGTAGCCACATCTTCCATAAGCATAGAAATTGTTTATTCCCCACAAATGTGCAAACCCTGCAAACCTCTCTTTTGTAATCGTGATTGATTGTATGATTACAATCAGATTGGACCTTCTCTTATATTTAAATTATTATTGAATTTGTTATAATATTTATTTATGCTTGTTATAAAACCAAACAATTGTTCTTTTTTGTATTATCAATTCTAGACGCAAAAGAAATGGAAGAGATATAACCTTTATTTAGCAAACTAGTGAAGGAGATAATATATCGGAGGTCAATAACAAAGAGATGATACATTTTTTTTAAGTATGTTACATAAACATTTTGGCTAATTGGATGTAATTTTTCTAAGTAAATGTTGAAATACTAAAAGTGTTTAGTAGTCTTGAGAGGGCTTAGTTGTTTTTTGTGATATGTTAATTAAGTTTATCAATTTCACAGTGATATGAACTTTTGGTTACTTTTATAAACCTTTTCATGTTTTAATTACACATACCATATATGTAAGAAACATTAATAAAGTTATTTCAAATAATATTTACATTAGGATGTACGATGATGTATAATGCATTTACTAAACATTAAACTTTAGAACTTTGATCAATAATATTCCGTAATTATTTTGCATGGACAGATTGTAATTTTTTTTTAATAATGTTGATACATGAGCAAGAAATATACGTCGCAATGTGTCAGAAAAAATATTGTGGAGGATAGTTAATTTTATAAAAAGGTTGAAACATTTTATATAATCATGTAAATAAAAAATTAAAATATGGAAATTTTAAAACTTTAAGAGAGGAATTTGATCATTTAAATTTAGAAAATTTTAAATTATAATTAAATAGTAAGAATTTTGAACTTTTGAAATTTTTTTAATTAATTCATGTATACATTTTTCATTTTTTTTATTCCATTATCGTTTTGAAATTGAGATACAGGTACTTTAACACATTTTACTAACAATAATGAATATTTGTCTCATTACTAACAATAATGAATATTTCTCTCATGTTAACAATCGATTGTGGTCAATTTTCAGATTTATTTTGCAATCATTTTTTTTACCAACATTAATGATATATGTTTCCGTTGATGTCATTTAGAATTTTTTTATCAATGTCAATAAAATTATTCTTTTATGATGTTAGTCATAAAATATTCATTATTGTTAGTCATAAAATATTCATTATCGTTTGGAACCGCTGCACTGTCGAATGACCACCGCAAACACCCTACATCGCCGCACCACGAAAAGCCACACCACCACACCACAAAATCAAATGGATATGGAGACAGGAATATGAAGAAGAACCAAACGGATATGGAGAAGAGAAGTAAGAGTTGGGAGATGAGAAGAAACGAATCCGATGAGAGTTGGAGGGGGTGAGAATATGGAAAGAGAGAAAGTGAGACTTGGAAGAGTGGGAGGTGGGGCTGCGCGAGTGAAAATGGGTAAGTAAAAATAGGTAGGAATTTAGGGTTTCAGAATAAAGTAAATAAATAGGGTTAAAAGTAAAAAAGGCTATTTTTGTAATTAAAAAAATTGTAGAGGATTGGGGAGGTGGAGGGAGAAGGGGTGGTGGTGGAGGGAGCAACACCCAAAAAATTATGACCGATTTTAAAATATGAGTGTTGCTCCCTCCACCACCACAGCATGCTCCCTGCACCTCCTCAAATTCTTTTATTTCCAAAACTATCCTTAGGTTAAAAGTTAAAACTTTTTTACTTTTACCACGAAGTTTTAATTTTTTTCCCAAACCCTAATTTTACCTTCTTCATATTCCCCGAACACAGCAACAGATATGAATTTTCATCATTCAAATTTAAAAGATTAATTAACTAAAATTCAATAATAAGTATTAGGTATAATCGAATACATGATAGTTTTATACTTTATCAACAAAAGATAATTAAAAATCCATATCTAAAATGGATGCAAGTAGGTAGAAGAAGATTGAGTTGAAATGAGAGTCGGGTATAACTGCTGCATTCACGGAATATGAATAAGGTAAAATTAGAGTTTGAGAAATAAATTAAAAATTTATGATAAAAGTAAAAAAGTTTTAACCTTTAACGTAAGCATAGTTTTGGAAATAAAAGAATTTGAGAAGGTGCAGGGAGCTTGTCGTAGTGGTGGAGAGAGCAACACTCTTAAAATATAGATTAGGTTGAACCACTAAATTTGTTTAAGTATAATTTCTTCCTGCACCTCCATAACTTTCTTCTGAACCCCGTAATTTCTTTCCTATTTTGCCATTTCCTGATTTTCAAGTCTAGAAAAAAAAATTCTCCATTTTGCAATCCCAAAGTTATTTTTGACTTTCAGATTACACAATCCCAAAAGCTTTAAGATTTCGGAATCTAGAAATCAAACAATAACTTCTAAGTTATACAATTTGGAAAGGGAAAAATAGAATAAAAAATTCGAGCTTGAAAGACTGCCTTGTTTGAGTTGCCCGTAGGATCATGCTCGGTGGAGCCAGACCACCAATTTGACAATCCCAGTTTTAATAGCCTCGGATAAGAAAAAGGTGAGCGAAAGATGTTTTAATCACTTTGTCAATAAAACATTCCCATGGGTGATTGTAAAGTTACTAAGCTTTTCCGTAACAACTGAATGTGCTCTGCAATTTTCTTCAGGAATCATATTCTTAATCTTAATCTTAATAATCCCATTTCCAAAAACAATTACTTGGGAAGAAAACGACTTTTTATTCCAAAAGCCACCTACTTTTCATCTTCATAATGTCGTGTAATAATATTTGGATTCCGAGAAATAAAAAGAGAAACACAAGGCTGTGAAATATGGTTTCACGGAAGATGAGGATTAACATAAACGTATTATGTTCTGAGGTATCATCTCATCGGCTAATAATAAATTGAAGTATGTGATTGTGTTCTGACATGCAAAATGTTCGACAATTGCAACAGTTGTGATTAATTGAAAACAAAACTCTTTACTTTCTTTATCATGCACATTCTACTAGATTAACAGTGTGCACGTAAAATCGTTAGGTTTAAGCTATCATTACAGATTACACCTCCTTACATGCAACGATGTGTAATTTTAAATGTATCTTGATGGTTCAATATATTTCAGATAAGCTTATGAATAATGCATCAAGTTAGGATGCAATTGAAATAAAGAGACTAAAGTGACTTAGAGGCACCTTGAAGAGACTTTTCGAAGTCCTCCAGCTGACAAATAAAACCCTGATTGGGACGTGCTTCTGGTCGTATACTCCTTACATGTTGCAGAGCTTCAGAAAGGCTCATTCCACGAGTCCTCATCAGATATGCAACAACTATAGTCACACTGCAAGGTGTAACATTATTAGCAGCAATTTTCATCAGTTCATCATCATAAGAAAATAAAAATAACAAAACAACAAATATACCAAGATTTTTTTTAAGAAGTTCAGATTTGGGCATTAAAATGCAAGCAAGAGTTTCATGCAGAACTGAAGTTACGGAAGGAGATAATTAACCACTCTTGAAATTCAAGCTACATCCTTAATTCTATATTTTAAGTATGTTAACAAACTTAAGCTTTAACTTATTTCTTAGATGTTTAAAAATTTGACAGCATTTGAAAATCGAAGCAAGAAATAATGATTTGATAGTCAACAACCTAGAAGCAAGAAAAATAATGATTTGATTCAACTCATGCCACACGAACCTTTCTTACTATTTAAAATTTTCAATACATGCAAGTGGAAGAATCCATACAAAAACAGATTCCAGAAAAAGAAAATAAATGAACAATGAAGCAGAGAAAACAACAAAAGGATACCAATAATACTCAAGGCTACAACAGATTTACAGTTTTCTATATGAAAACCATTTCACATTTAGCACAACAGTCGAAAACTTAAATCCAACACATCATCACACATATGATAACTATACTTGTTCAAAACTTTGTTACAATAGGTTTCAAGAAATACTGTCATATAACAAGATATGTAAAGATATTTTACAAGGAAAATGAACACTGGTGTGCCCAGTGCAATCTTTGTAACAAAATTGTAAGGCAAACAGATGTTTACCAGACTTTTCATGTAAAACTTGTTACTTAGACTCATGTGCGAGCGATTTTCTATGTTATCACCACTATATGAAAAGGAGTGAACCCTGGAGCAACCTTAAAGTAAGATTGCCGCTTGTGACCTAGTGATGGCAGGCTCAAATCCTAGAAATAGTTTTCCATTCGTGGGATTTAAGGTCGTGTCTATCCTCTCCACCGCCCTTCCAAAGACCTCACTGGGTAAGAGCCTTGTGCATTGGGGGCCACCTTTTATATCAGTGGGTATCGGAGCCAGCATCCGAAGGCCAATGGATAATGAAATACACGTTGGGTCTATTAGAGATAGTTTTACATAGTTAAACAGTTAAAATAACTGTTGCTGCTGTTACTGTAAGTATGTTTTCTGTTAGAGGAAGTGTCCTCCTCTTTTCTTGATTACTTAGCTCTATATAGCTAAGTCCTTGTACTTTTCAATGGTTCAGTTGATCAATCAAAACACGAGAGATGTTATTCAGTTTACTCTGTTCCTACAAGAGTCTAGTTTTTTTTTCTCGTGAAACAGTGTTCCACATAATTTAAACCAGAAAATGCACGAAATTATCAAAAACAGGAAGTGATCGCACGTAAACAAGGGAGAAAGGAATAGAAGCTACCTCCTTGATCTTCCAGCGAAACAGTGAACCAAAACACCTCCACCGAGTCTTTTGGCTTCATCAATAAAATCAAAACACTCATTGAAGTATTGTCTTAAGTCTTCATCGTCTTTGTCAACAACTGCCTCAATTTTCCCACAAAATCATATATTTAGTATGGACACGGTACTAGATAGTAACCTTATATACTTTGACAGCAACAGCATACAAAACTTTGAAGAGACAAAGCATGCACTTTCAGAATAGCAAACAAACACAATTGTTATCCTAAAGCGCACAGGGTAATCCCATTCATTGTGAATTCAATTATAAGTCGTGAAACACCTTTCAATGGCAACAAATCCCAATCAGAATAACCCTACATCAATTTTAAAATCCGCTCATCGATCACCAGTCACAAACATTTATAGATCGATGTGAAATGCAAAACAAAGTTTGATTCAAAGAAAATTAGCATACCATGTATAATTTTATAGACAAAATCATCAGGATGTGCAGGTGGTATTCTACCAGCCACAGTCAAAATGTGAGTAATATTATGGTCTTTCAAAGAAGCTTTGTTAACTGCAGTGCCAATCGAACCCAAATACAGACCCTGCATCCATAACACACAGCAATAACAGAATAACAGCCTTTAACACAAACAGAATGCATTCAAAAGAAGTCCTAATGAAATTAGAATTGTACCTCATCTATTTTGAAAGGACTTTTGTCCTTTTTGTAGGCTTGAAATAAATGCCAAACCCGTGCGATAACTTCTATTTGCCCATTCATGCATTTGTCAAATTGTTCTATAGCCGCTGAGGTGCTCATTCTCGATCCCCTTTAAAACAATAAACATCAATTCAATATTAACATGAATCGTTGATAGTCAATAAATAAGAAACGAAAATCGAACACGGAACACAAACTGATTGCAAAATATTCTGGTAAAAAAGGTTACGATTAGAGCAGATGGATGTGAATGCGATATAGTGTTTTGCGAGGAAGGAGAAGAACTTACCAACAAAGCGTGCAAATTGATTGCTGTGAAATATTTGTAACAAACTTATTGCTTTCTTCCCTTTTTCTTCGTCATCAAAATCCTTCTAATAAAGTAATACTTTATTTATTTATCTATTTATTTTTAACTCCACTTCTACCTCCTATTTGTAGTTTATTATTCCTCCTCCTACCAGTGAGAGATAGGTATAGAACTATACTGATATGATAATATGAAATTAAGATCACGAATTTTGAACCGGAGTTTGTTCTATTACAAAATATTTTATAAGCTACAATAAAATTAATCTTAATTTATTAAATCTAACATAAAATTTCCCAAATTTGTTCTAACTTGACGAATGGAGCTTTTAGTAACAAACAAATGTTTAACTTATCATATATTCATAATCACTTTTAAAAGAAAAAAAATTCCTAACTTAAAACACTGTCAAAACTTTTTCACAAAATTTTCCTATATTTATTTTTTTAGAATTTATATACCGACTAGTTTTAGCCCTAATTTATAAAATATCTTATTTAAAGACCACGTGAATGAATTGTACAACAAAATGGTTATTTTTATCACCTTAAAAATATTTATTTTACATAATTATTTAAAAAATATCATTCATAAATATATTTTAAGTATTTATTTTTTTAATACATAATTGAATTGTTATATTAATTAATTTTATTATTTATTTTCTTTAAAATACATTTTTATATACAGAGAGAGAGGAGAGAGACGAGCTTAGATGAACCAGAGCCACAAATTCTCAAATAAAAAAAGTCGATAACAAACAGGACAGAGAAACTATTTAGCACGTGAAAGAAGTTAAAAAAAAATATATTTTACTGTTAAAAAAAGGATAGGTGACAAATTATTTTTTCAGTGAAACTCAAGATATGATTGATATTTTGAATATCGTGTCAATCAAATATTTTAATAATTATTTAAATTTTTACAATCTATTAAATATTTAAAAAATCGTATTTTTAATAAATTTTTATTATTTTTAATTTTTTATTGATTAGGTGATATATTTTAATTGAATTACGTGATTGTTATTTTTGTTATCGTTTTATATAATTTTCATGTAATTTTTTAATTTTATATAATTACATTCTTAGAAAAAATATTTTAAGTTTCCAGAATTAGAAAATGACTTTTTTTCACTTTCTTTTTAGTTTAAGAATTAAAATAGTAAATTTAAAATTTGAGAGACTGAAACAATCATTTAATAAAATAAAATTTGACAATTGCAGAGACTTAAAAGGTATTTTAGAAAAATATATATACATTTATTTTTGTATAGTATTTGACCAAAAATGGTTTGAACGAAAAGCTAAAACATAATTTTAAAAATTATGAGAAGTAGAAAAATGAATTTTAAATTTAAATTGAAAAGTAAAATTATCTAAGCTGTAAAGTACTAGAAGCACATTTGTTTAAAAAAAACTTGTAAAAGAATGACAGGTAGTATTGTTTTACACACTATAAAAACACGTGTATATCACGCATTACATGGTTACACTTACACACCCTTGCCCACTTGCTAATTATTTAATATATATTTTTATAAATCAAACAATCTTGGCTTTTATATTTTATATTGAATTCAATAATTATTTTTTTCTAAATCTCTGGATCTTATTACATTACAAACTTCGGACATGCGCTACCAGTTAAAATGACGAGGGAAATCAATGAAGAAATAAAGAAGAAAAAGAAGGAAAAATTCAATACTTAAAAACAATCACCAACAGAATTTGATTAATCTAGATAAAACTAAATATAATTAAATTAAAAAATTAAACTAATTTAATTTATTTGGTTTGGATTCTTGAATTCAAAATAATAAATTCTTCCAATAAGTCACTTTTATAGACTGGTGGTCAAATTAAAAAGTCAAGATGGAGTATTGAAAGAACAACTAGTTGGCAATAAAAAATATGTTGAAGTTTGTGTTGTAAGCTATGGTACTATCTTTTCGTTGTAAGCTAAAGACTGGGAATAAAAATTCATATCCAGAGACAACAACTTTGAATGGTTCATGAGTAATAAACATGTGAATCTAAGGATTTTTTAAAGTTTCGCAATTAAATATATTATATGTTGATAATATAGTCAGATGTAAAGAAAATTGATTAATAATGAAGAGTAGATCTTACAGCATTTTGGATGAGGTATATGAAAAGGAGACCCCAAAGGAGTTACCGAGAGATATTTCAGAATGGCTACTTCGTGTGACATACTCCATTTCTTCATCTTCTCAATAGCTCTGCTTTCACTGCTGTCTTCATCTTCGTCGTTGGCAGTGAATGCACCATCTAAACCCCATGCCTTCATCCTGCCCATCGAGAAAGACCCAAAAACCCTTCAGTACTCAACTTCCGTGGAGATGGGCACTCCTCCGTTCACACTAGATCTAGTCATTGACATAAGAGAACGTTTCTTATGGTTCGAGTGTGGCAGCGACTACAACTCCTCAACCTACCACCCTGTCCGATGTGGGACCAAGAAATGCATCCAAGCCAAAGGCACCGATTGCATCACATGCATCAACCACCCTCTCAAAACGGGATGCACTAACAACACCTGCGGGGTTCAACCATTCAACCCCTTCGCCGGCTTCTACGTCAGTGGCGATGTCGGACAAGACACCCTCTCCTCCGCGCACTCCACAACCCGTGCAAGAGCACCCTCCAATTTACACGTCCCGGCCTTCGTCTCTTCCTGCGTCTACCCGGATAAGTTTGGGGTCGAGGGCTTTCTCCTGGGCCTGGCCCGCGGCAAGAAAGGAGTATTGGGCCTTGCAAACACTGCTATTTCATTACCAGCCCAACTCGCAACCAAATACAAATACCACCTTCAACGCAAGTTTGCGCTCTGTTTACCTTCCACTTCAAAATTTAACAAACTCGGGGATCTCTTTGTCGGTGGCGGCCCTTACTATTTGCCACCTCACGATGCTTCCAAGTTTCTAACTTACACTCCCCTCGTTACCAACCCCCATAGCACAGGTCCGATCTTTGACGACGATCCTTCCGCGGAGTACTTCATTGACGTTAAGTCAATCAAAGTTGACGGGAAAACTGTGAACGTTAACAGCTCTCTGTTGTCTATTGACAAACAGGGAAACGGGGGCACAAAACTGAGCACCGTTATTCCTTACAGCAGGTTGCACAGTTCAATCTACCGGCCTCTGGTGGATGGTTTCGTGAAGAAAGCAGCGCTTAGGAAAATGAAGAGAGTGGCTTCGGTGGCGCCGTTTGGGGCGTGCTTCAGTTCGAGAACGGTTGGGAATGTGCCAGCAATAGCTCTGGTCCTTGGAGGTGGGGTTGAGTGGAGAATCTATGGGGCAAATTCTATGGTGAAGGTTAACAAAAAGGTGCAATGCCTTGGGTTTGTGGATGCAGGTTTGGAGCCTGGAAGTCCCATAGCAACCTCCATTGTTATCGGTGGGTATCAGATGGAGGACAATCTTTTGGAGTTTGACCTTGCTTCTTCAAGATTTGGTTTTAGCTCCTCCCTTTTACTCCACAATGCTACCTGTTCCCATTTCAGACTCCTTTGATATTTCCCTTCAACGTTTCCTTAATTTCGTCATCAATAAATTTCATTTTCCCTTGTAATCGTATTTATCACGTCTCGTTAACTTCTCGGTTTCGGTCTCTTCTATATCTCGTTAACTATGTCGAAATTCAATAACAAATATTTTAAAACTTAATTTTTCATCAATTTCTCACTTGAAAGCGTAGAGATAGATTTCCCATTATTACAAATCTCAAACACTCGTGTATGGATATTACGTGAAATAGATCGTTACGCATATCTCTTTCTTTTTCCTCTAATTATTTACTATTTATATATTTATATTGAGATTTCAAACATCTTTTAGGCCTACCTGATTTTTTCTTAAATGTGTTAAACCTACTATACATGAGACAAAAATATATGCTTTTATGATATTGGTTGATCAAATCAACAAACTCATTAAAAAAAGAAAAAGTATTGTTATTCACATATTTATAGAGATTTTTTATTCAAATTTTCAGTTCGGAAACTATAGAAATTAATCATTTAACTATCATTTAATTTATCTCCAAATAAAACGAGTCATATAGTAACATTTTGAGAGATAATCATTTTATTATTGTTCTTATCTTTTGTAAAGTTTATATATATATTAAAAACTTCATTATATTATAAATCTTATTATAGTAAGCTACTCGCTCTAAAAATACGTTATTATGGTTTTTGGTTAACTTAAATATTAAAGTATATAATGCACATTAAGCTTTATTCCACACTTAAATGACTAAACGTAATCTCTTTGGAGTTCAGAGCTCAGTGCAAAACATTTACCTATATAACAACTTCTCCAGAAATGGCTGGTAAGAACAATTTAAATTCAATTTGTTTTAAATGTTTATCAACATACGTAGAAGAGTGTAAAAAGGAATTGCTATTACATTATGCCAATTGATGTGAAATGAACTTAGTTTTTTAGCCTTCATCCAATAAACACATCATTGTGAATAAGAAGATACAGAGAACATTATATAAATCCATGATGTTCCTTAAAATGAAAATTAAAGCTAAAGGATAAAGGAGATGAGCAGGAGCAAATAAATTAGAGGAGGTCAGGGACACTTGTAATTTCGATGCAAAGCACTTCCATTTTGATTTGTATAAAAGTTATTGTTTAATACCAATTTGTAAGAATATGATTCATTTTTGTTTTAGTCTTTATTTTAAATTTTGATATTCAATTTTGAAATTCATGGAATTGGTCCTCGTTAATAAATAACATTAAAGTGTCACATCACCACTTCGTTTTAAGCCACATCCAATCTTGCCATGTTTATAATTAATTGATTATGAATTATTAATTGTAAACAGTGGATAATTACAAATTGTTTAAAACGTGTTAAAACTTAAGTTCATTTGTTTAATTCAAACTCTCAAATGATTTTACTTGAACTTGCTAGTTTCATAGGTTTCAAATCGAAAAAATAATCATCATTTCAAACTCATTTCAACAAAAATGATTCATGAGTTACTAAAGCCATAAAGAGAGGAAGCAAAAGAATAAAAAAGAGTTTTCTTCAATTTTTCAAGGTTAGATCAAGTTTGAAATATAAACTAAAATCAAAATCGTTTGATATTTAAAAACCTTATGTAAGGTCTCGAAAATTTAAAACCTCCACCTGTCAAATCACCCCATTAATGGTCTAAAACCCTGTCCAGAAATTTTATTAAGAAACGCACCCACACCCTCTCGTTCTGAACACCATTTAATGCACCCTCGCCACACGTGCAGTGCCACTAAAACGCACTCACACTCACTCTGCATGCAACTGCCAAGTGTCACTTTGGAACATTCGAAAACGTTAGTGGAATCCAAGTGGCAGTAGGTGAATGGACGTTCGTCCTACGTGGGGAGAGAAATTAATTTTCTGAAAAACACTCTTCCCACTCTTATGCATGCTTCGTCTTCTTCCCCAAACTTTTGATTTCCAAATTCTCTAACTTCTCTCTAGAACCTCCATCTTCTCTCTACCATAACTCACTTTCTTCTTCTCCGGTCAAATTTCAGAGACCGTAGAAGAGATCCAGACGTCCTAAGCTTTCCATCAACCCGAACAAGTTCAAGTCTTGAATCTGGTAAGTTTGTCCCTTAGTTGTCCATTATTAGGTCTCATGCAAAACCAAATAGGGTTACTTGCATTCTCCTTGTCTGAATCAAACTTTGGTTCTGTAAATGGTTGTAGTTCGCAAGAGTTGAGTGATCAGAGGATAGAAGTGGTAGTTGGGCGAATCCAGAATTTACACGTTAGGACGTTCGTTCACTACTGGACCAGGTAAGGGAAGTTTATTAAGTTTAATTCATGTGTATGTGTTGTGCTGTATGATATTATATGAGTTGTGAAGCATGAAATTTGTGTTAATTGATCTTTGGTATATGATCTGGATGATGAAATGTTATATGGAATTCATGAAATGTGCTACGATATGAGTAGTTAAATGTATGAAAGTTTATACTGAAAAATGAGTTTACTGAAATTGAGATCTTGAATATGAAATGCTATGATAATGAACGTTCGTTATCGAACGGTCCTTGACCGTTCGGTATTTGTATAATTCCCTTGAAAAGCAGAATTCTTTCATCTGGAAAGAATACTTATTTAGGACGAACGCCCTCTTATACTAGTCTTGCGTTTGAGCGTTCGGCCAAACGTAGGTGCTCTGAGTGTTATGTGAGAAATTGAGAAGCTTGAAAAATATAAATTCTATACTCAGTCATTCTGGAATATTTCACCTCCCTATTGTTATCTTATAAATTTCTATTTCTATTAATATTTTGCATCAGCAATGGGTCTCGACCCAAAGCGTACGTTCTAAGTGGCGCTCGCTCTTATACCGAACGCTCATCCCAAAAGCGTAAGTTATAAGTAGTGCTCGCTCTTATACCGAACGTTCGTTCTTTATCCTTAATTACTAAATGGGTAGAAATAGCGTTCGTCCAAAATTTTCAGTAACGTTCGTCCAAAACTTCGATAAATACATATTACCGCGTTCGGTCATTGACTGGTGGTTAGTCTCTTTTATTAAATCGTACTCGGTATCAGTACCTAAACGCCTTGCGGTGTCTTTATCCATTTGGATTCGATCTATAGTTATTGAACTTAAATTATTCTAAGTATCATTTGAAGCGTCCTAGAATCAGTTCATTTAACTGATTCAAGTGGTCATAACGTCCGTCGTTGGAAAGACGTTCGTTCCCTTCCGTTCAGAAACGAGACATTCTCTGTATCATGGTAACGTTCGTCCTCATTATGAAGGGGGCTGAACGCTCGTCTTTTTATGAAACTAAATTGGAGTATGAAAATGATGTTACGTTGGAAAGTTAGTGATAATGAACAGTATATTAGATGAATCTATGGATGTGGAGTTTGAACGAGCGTTCCGTGGAGGAACGACTCTTGTATTGAATATGGAAAGTTGTATAGTATGACTGTGGTAAAGCTGCTGATGACTGTTCATCCTGATGTTCCGTGAGTGCTCGTCCTCAAGTAGAGGGGAGTAGGTCATGTGTGGGAACGGCAGGAGGTCCTAGTCCTTTTGAGTACTTTGGACTGATAGGGCTAACCTCGGGTGGCAGCTGATGGGTATTACCCAGCTATTTAATCCCCCGGGTGCATGAACGCCTGTAGATACACAGATTCATACAGTCCGGACGGTCTGTCTTATGAGAGTTCGAGCTGATTATATGTGTTGTGATATTTTATGAATGTTAATGTACTATTTGTATGAATTACTTGTGAATTAAATTCAATAAGCTTACCCTGTGTTATCTCCTTGTGTTGTCGTTCGTCTGTGTACGTCCGTCTTGTCTATGCAATGATCATCCGTGTGGATGTGAGCAGACGGAGAGGTGTTGCTTGAAGAAACTCTGGAAGAAGAAAATTTGGAGGACGCCAATCTGGTCGAAGTAGAGGTTAAAGCCGAGCCCTAGAACGCTCGTTTAGTTGTAGTCTTTAGTGTTTCTGTTTAGATGTTTGGACGTTCGGTTAAAGTTTGTAAAACCGTTCGTCTTTAAAATTTGAAATACTGTTGTATGGTGGTTTCTCTTTGTACTTAAGCAGCGTTCGTTTTGGAATTGTTATTATTAGTGTAAGACTGCATGTTTTAACTGTTAATTGTAATTAATTCTAAATTATAGTGATTACTGTATTTTGGGATGTTACACCTTAAAACATAATTAACTCGTAAGAATAAAATTATTTTATTAATTAACTATATAAGGTATTATGATTAATATAAAACAATATAAAAGTTAATTTGTTTAAAAAGTATTTACTGCGAAAATTCAATACTAATGAAACTTGAAACTTAATACCGTATTAGACTAAAATCCTAAAACAATCCGTTTAGAAAAAATATTCATAGACACCAAAAAGGTAATCAACACTTAATATATAGAGAGTAAAAATAATAGGTTTATAAGTTATATAATGTGATAAGAAAAGAGAGATAGAAATAAATAAAAAAACAAGGGTATAGTAGGAATAGACAAAAAGAAAGAGTCTATGTATAATTTGTCATAAATTTATAAGTCTTCTTTCCATGATTTACTTAACTTTTTTTTATATTCACTCAATATAATATCAAATTATTCAATTAAATAAAATTAAACTTTAGAATTTAGTTGAAAAATATAAAAAAAAAACTAGTAATTATTAAATTAATCTATTTTTTTTAATAAAAACTCATTTAAAAACACTTAAATTTATATATACATGTTAAAAAAAATTTATAATTTATGCATTAAAAATTTTACTTAAATATTGAAATTATTTTTTTAAAAGATTTTAATTTTAATAAATATTATCATTTTAATAATTTTTAAAAACTATTAAAAATATAATCGTAAAGTCACACTTGTAATTTTTTAATTTTAATATTTGAAATACAGATTTTAAACAAAGGAAAATACAATTTTTTAAGTTATTTCAAATAAACATTTTAAAAAAATATTATACATTTAAAATGTTTTTTTAATTTAAATTAAAAATAAATTAATTTGAATATTTAAAACTAAATTAATTTTAAGTATAAATTCTAATAAATTATCTATTTGTATATAAGTTATAATTATGTTTAATTATTAATTTTATGTAATTCACTCGTTCTCTTTATTTGCACAATATTTTCCTATATGATCAGACAATTCACCCAACAGTTTCTGAAGTGAAGGATCTATTGATTTATACACGAAACTTTGCAACCTTGTGTTTTCTATAATTAATCAACAAATTAGATATTTTACAGTAATTAAGTTCCGTTGAAAATAAATAACAATAAAAAGATATATAGAAACTAACCTGAATATTTATTTATCATCATTCCTTTGAATAATTAAGTAGATATTTTATGATAATTAACCTTTTTGGTTATCTATTTTTTTAGAATTATATATACGAAAAATATATATCTTTTTCATCGATGAGGAGTAATTGTGGAAGAAGGAAAGAGGAGAGAATGCGTTTGGGACGCGGCTGCTTGTAAATAGAAAAGTTTTAGACGTTAACTTCTAATGCGTTTGTATGGATCATATTCACCCAAACACACTCACTTTTCTTTAAGTATCGCAAATATCGAATAACGGACAGGGATTTCTCATTAAGCACAAGCCTCATATAAAGCTCACGTGCATATATAGGTAAATTTCTCCTATCATCTTTACTAAATTATTTTAAATATTTATCATTAGATTAACATAATTAAATTGTTTGATAAAATAAGTAAGATAGCAATTAATATATATACATACATAATTAGTCTTTTAAAAACACTAGTTTGCAAATTATCGCAACTATTTTTTAGGGTTTTTGTTTCTTGTATAAACTAAATACATTATATACAGAGTTGTGAAAATGGGTAACTCAGCTCGACCAGATCCGGTCCACCACAGGTTGGTCACTTAGTGAATCAACTTAGTCCCGCTCACTTATTAACAAGCTGAAAAAATTCAAACCCAGTCCGACCCACAACGGGTTGGTTTAGTGACTCACTTAATTATAATTTTTTTTAAAACAAAAAAATTATAATTTTTTTAAAATTCAAATTTAAATAAAATTCACTCTAAAATGATATTAAACTCCAAAGACAATTCAAAATAAAAAAATATACTATACAATTCAAGCGTAATCAAAAAACAGCCACAAAAGGCGAATAAATAAGTTTTGAATATTGATAATTTTTGTATCACTTGTCCATTTATAATATTAGGGTATTGAATAGATAAATCTATAATATTTTTCTCTCTCGAAACATCTTTTTTTATCTTCATCTACAATATAATAAAAAAAATGTTATCTGATACTATTGAAACACAAAATAATAAATAATTATATTAAATTAGGTGGATTGATGAGTCAATCCGACTCACCATGGGTTTAACCTGGGTGAGCCGGATTCTAAGTAAGTTGAGTTGAAAACTAACCTGCATAAAAAAAAATATTTTTTTTTCAAATCCAACCCGGCTGAAATCCGTAGTGGGTCGGGTTGACTTGCAAGTTACAACCCATTTTAAGAGCACTAATTATATACATATATATTTAGTAACTCTGAAGTATTCGAAGGCATCTACTGAATAAAAAAAAAGTCATTTGTTAATTTATGTAAACTTATATTTTCTTTCCAGAAAAAAAAATTATATAGAGAGATTAAAATTGAGTGTCACAAACTATATAAAGTTTTTCTTTACAAATTATAATCAATCAATTAATATTATAAAATAAAAAGTTTAAAAATCTGAATTTTAATAAATTTATTTAAAATATTCATTTCGGTTAGGTATTTTTCATAATAACTTAAGTTTAGAATATTTTATAATCTTTGGAATATCTCAAGTAAGAAAATCAAACTAATACAAATATGTTTAACAAAGAAGAATAGTACAATCGAAGTAAACTTTCAATAAATTCAAAATAAAATTTTATACATCTAATTATAACACAAGGTAAAATTAATTATTCATATTTTCATTTAGAGAGTAAATAAATTTTATAGATTAAAAGTTCATTATTAAAAAATATTTGAAGAGAATTTTCAAGTCATTGTTATGTGAATTTTCTTTTGTTTTGTTTTACCCACAAAAAAATTATGCTCAACATTTCACACAAGGCCTTTTACTTACATAATTTGAATTTCTTTTAGGTATAAAATTAATGCATGACACGTAAATTTATTATTGTTGAATAAATATAAAACTAGATATTAAGGTTGCACTAGTATACACTAGTGCAAAAACAACGTATAACGTCCAACCAGTAAATAACCCACGTTAAAAATGATCGGTCACACTTTTGTAAATAAATGTAAAAAACGTCGTTTATAATTGTAATTCGACGTAAAAAAATATAAAACTTTGAATGTCCTAGCCTTAGACTTTAAAAGGTTAGTGAATTCAATAAAAATTTGAACGGGAGATTGAAAATTCATTTATTTTATCTTAGCGCGTGAGACCCTCTTCTCTTCTCAAACTTTTTTCGAACGAAGTTTGACGACCATCACAGGTAATCTTTCTTTCATTTGATACAAATGCATGTTAATTATTTTCGTGTTCTTGTCCTTCATAGATGTATTCTGTTTTCTCTTTCACGGGTGACAACACTTTATTTTGTTTTCGTTTTGAATAACTTATTTGTTGAACTTGTTTGTTTTTTTTTAACTTGTTTATGGTTGTTGTTTGGTTGAACTTGTTTTTCGTTCTTGTTTGGTTGAACTTGTTTTTTGTTGTTTGATTGGAGTTGTTTGGTTGTTTGTTATTGTTGTTTGTTGTTGATCAAAGTTCATGCTTTATAAAATACTAAAAACTTAAAATTTGTTGTTTTTCTGCTTTTCAAATCTCAGAGTTGTTAAAAATGATCACAATTAATTAAAAAAAAAAATTGATTAACATTGAATATTGATAAAATTCGACGTTAAGTTAACGTGAATAATTCGATTACGTCGAATTTTTTAAAATTCGACGTCAATTTAACTTCTTCTGATATGACGTCGTTTGCGAATTCGCCGTTAAAAGTTTAAAATATTCGACTTCGTACATGATTTTTTACTAGTGATAAACTTAAACTATATAAAATTCGACATAAAAAGTTTGTATATTTATAAAACAAATAAACATTTATGAGTTTGATTCGATTTTGAATATTGTGTATTGAATGAGTGTTGTATATTAAATAAATTATTTTGACAAAATTAAAGAATAGTTGGTAAACAGATAAATCATACTTACAACAAGTTAAAATATGAAGAAGATTGAAGTGTATAGACATTAAAAATAAATAAAAAAAACTTGAAATTTTTAATTTTCGATTCATCGTCAATTTCAATACTCTTGAATATAACTTATTAATATTGTCTTAAATGATCCGGTCTATATTCTAAATTTAACATCTCTAACCTAAAATATCATACACCTTTTTCATATGAATTATTTTACTACTAGAGATCAATTGAGTTACATAAATATCTATTTTTGTTTTAATATAGAAATTTCTTTTATTATGATAATTTTAATGTATCAAATTAGATATATTTCCAGAAATTTCTCTTCGTAGTTCGTTAAGTAATATTTTGTAATAACAAAATTATCACAGTCTTAATAAATCGTGGAACTTGTTTAATTTATCAAGAAACATAAAATACTCTAAATTTCTTTAAACAAAAATTTAATTCTATTCAATAATCTAGAAAAAAACACGTCTACCAGTATATTTTTAAATTTGTATCCTCGTTATCATTATGTAGATTTTTTCATGTAGATATTTTGTCAAAGAATCATCTTAACCCTCCATGATAAATTGTTGAAAAGTTGGGTACCCTCGTAAACTTGTAATAATTTTTGTCTTGCACATGCTCCCTCAAACAATTATTTTAGTCTCTTTGCAATAATTTGGAATTGTAATTGTTATATAATTAATATAAATAATCAGTAGTTAATTATCAAATAAATAACAAAAATACATGTTGTATATGATTTTTAAATATGAATCACAGAGTTACTATATCACACTCATCCTTCAATTTTCTTTAAACAACATAAGCATCTTCTAAAAATATTTTTCAAAAAAAAAAATTGACATTTTAAACAAAATAAAGCACGCACTAAATTTTATATTTGTAACATTCTAGATTTTTACAAATGTTACAGAAATCTTCCATGTTTTAAAAGATTATATCACCACGCTATATTATATCATATACACATTCTCTTGAATTTACTCAATATGATATTTAGCAATTGAGAAATAGTCGGATTGTGAACATAAGCATGTGAGCTAATTTTTTTTATACAGCCATATGTTTAAAAATTTTGATGGTTACAGTTTATTTTTGAGAGTAAATTGAATTTCAAGAATTGTAAAAATATGTTTGTTTAGAGGAATACTGGGTGGCAGAAACATACTAATAACTCACAATTGAAATTAAAAAATAAAAATAAAAGAAAATTACTGTAATACTGTTATAAGATAAAAAAGAAAAAGAAATCCTATGAGACTTGTGGTTTTATTTACATATTTATTTATTGTATGCAATGTTGATGCAGCTTACGCAAGCACCAATAATGGCAGGTGTTTCCAAACAAAATAGTAATAACTTTACTCTAAGGGAGAGAGGCCCACCACAAAAAAGAAAGGTGACGTGTCCATGCCCACACAGACGAGATAGAAGATAAGGACACAGCCACAACAATGTTTAACCAAACCATAATTCATTCTCTTTCTTCTTCTTCCATGGCCTCTTCTTCTTCAATGGCTTCTCTTCTTCCCATCATCATCATCTCCTTCCTCTTCCTCTTTTCACTCTCCAACGCTCACTCCCCAGTTTCCTTCACAATCCCTGTCACAAAAGACGCTGCTACCCACCAATACCTAACAACCCTCTCCTACGGCACTCCTCTTGTTCCCACCAAACTGGTCCTTGATTTGGGAGGTTCTTTCCTCTGGCTCCACTGTGCCTCCCGAAACACCCCTTCGTCTTCTTCCCTCACCACCCCTCACCGCTCCCTCCAATGCTTCGCAGCCAAAACCCACAAATCCCCCAACTCCTTTCTCTCCGGCCCCGTCGACCAGCACCACTACCAACCTTGCCAAGTCTTTCCGGAGAACAGCATCACCGGAACCATCGCCACCGAAGGAGAACTCGTGGAGGACCTCATCGCCCTTCAATCTGCGGAATCCAAAACCATCCACGAGCACCAGAGTCGCTTCACGTGTTCCCCTAACTCCCTCTTGCATGGCCTCGCCACGGGTGCCAGAGGCATGGTTGGCCTCGCTAGGTCCCGCAGTTCGCTTCCCTCCCAGGTTTTCGACAACTTCAGCACGCAGCGAAAACTCACTCTCTGCCTCTCCTCCTCCAAAGGTGTTCTTCTCTTGGGGAACGTCGCTTACGAATCCGAGATTCTCAAGTCTCTAACCTTCACACCCCTCGTCACCGGTTTCCCCTCCCTCGACTACTTCATCAACGTCAGCTCCGTCAAAATCAACGGGAAAAGGTTGTCCTTGGACGCCTCGGAGTTCAACGAGCAAGAGGGTGGTGGAGGAGGGGCTTTGACTCTTATAAGCTCAATTGTGCCCTACACCACCATGCAGAGTTCCATTTACAACTCTTTCAAGGAAGCTTTTTTGGACGCTGCCCTGTCCATGAACATGACCAGAGTGGCCTCCGTGGCACCCTTTGAGCTCTGTTTCGGTTCCTCGCAAGTGGGGTCTTCTGTGCCGGTCATTGAACTGGTTCTGCAGAGTGAGATGGTGAAGTGGAGCGTACATGGGAGGAACTCCATGGTGAGAGTGAGCGATGAGGTGTCGTGTTTAGGGTTCTTGGATGGAGGTGTGAACCCGAGAAATTCCATTGTGATCGGAGGGTATCAATTGGAAGACGTGATAGTGCAGTTTGACTTGGCCACTTCCATGGTGGGATTTAGTTCTTCACTTCTCACCAAAAATACCAAGTGTTCCGATTTTAAGTTCGGTAGTTCCATTCCTGCAGAATCCATCTGAAGATTGACCATCTTCTACATCTAGCTCTAGTAGTACTAAGGACTAAGTCCTTCTGTTTGATTTATGTTTCTGAACTGAAGCTTCTAAATTACCAAGTTTTCTTGTCCAATTAAGTTTCTGAAGCTTCTCAATTTTGTAAGAACTTGATTTTTGGATAGTTTTTTCCTTTTTCTTTGTTTATCCTGCACTATTGGTTGTATTATTTAAAAGATGGTGTTGAGAGATATTATGATCTTATGATTTGATGGCACTTTTGCGCCACTGTATTTTTGACATTGGAATGGGAATATTGGTTATTATCGTGTGCTTAAAGAATTTTGTTAAATTGCAAAATGGAGGAAAATATAGTGATTGGATTCGTATTCTACCCCTTTGATAAAAAGGGCATCTCTGATTATGGAATTTGGACACTTACGAAAGGATATCATGAATCCATTGTGTAGGGCAAAGAAAAGAAGATGTGGTTCACATAAATTCAATTCTTTTCTTTTCTTCTTTGTTACAAAAAGCATGAAGTTACACGATTGGCTGAGAAACAAAGTTGCAACAATGATGACGCATTGGGCCAGTGAAGTGGAAGAAATTATTAATATCATGAATGCTGCCACATTTCATATAATGGTTCTTTACCACCTTCCGTCCTCCAATCAATTCTCTCTGCAGTCACTTCTGCACAATCTGGATACTTTATTGTTACACTCATAGTTCTCTACTGAGGAACTAGTTTCTGCAGTTTAATAAAAAGAAAATACAAAAATTTCAGTTGATGAAAAATGAAGTGGAACTTTTACTAAACAAAATAAATGTTTAATTACACGAAGTCCTTTCAGAGAAAGTGTCTTAATTTGGCTTTATTTTTAATTGTTTTAATTTTGCTTCTAAATTCGTTAACATGCATCAATCAATTTTTTTTATACTGTTTAAATCGTTAATAGTAATTGTTTAGGCATGATTTCGTGATAATTTATGTACATGTAACATCAGGATTTTGTGATTTGAAAATTTGGACTGATAAGAAAATTAAAAACGGATTTAGAATAAGGGCTTTCTATGGGATTATGTGCAAAGTGAAAGTAAAAAATCAAGTTTTTATTAACAACGAAGTGCAAGTTTTTATTAACAACGAACTGAGTTGGATTGCTGGTGGAAGGTGCATATGTCTTCAATATATATTAATGTGTGTAGATTTTGAATTTTTGTCACTTTTATGCTATTCCCATGATTGTTGGGTTTAGGTTAGTATTTTTTTAATGTATTTTGTCTTTCAATGTTATGTTTTTTTTTTTGTAATTTTTATGTAATGTGATTCAGTCACTATTGTTTATAGAATTAGTTGACAATGGTGATCCACCGTTACGTGAGAGTGTTAAAGTTGTGGTCTCCATTTAAATCGATCTTTTGGTGTATTTATGGTATATGTTTTATATTCTTTGGACATTTTCATATTTTATATGGTTATATATATATATATATATATATATAACTTGAGATATATATTTCGAAGTGATGTTTTATCATGGTGAAAATTTTATAAATAATGGATCACTCAAATATATGAAAAAAAAGTATTATTTTGTCATGTGATTCGGATAAATAGAACTACTTTGAGATTTTGTCAATTTTGAGAAGATGAATTATGTTAATGTTGAAGAGATGTAGTATTCAATAGGTTAAAGTTTTATGTTAAGGAAGATTGAAATGGTTGTATGATAACAAAGGTTTATGTGGTGAATATTGTCATACTCAATGGTCAAGTTTACTTATATATTGTATAACTTCAAATAATAAATATGTTCAAATATTTTTTCTCTAAGAGTGATAGCAATAAAAATAGTTGTACATATGATATTAGGGAAGATGATGAATGTGAACTTGAAGTTGATATGAAAGAGGAAGGGAGGAAGAAAATGAGAAAAAAGGTTAATTAAATCTAAAATAAAATTAAATTCACTTATACATTTTTTATTTATAAAATACATTAATTGGTCTAATTAATTAACATCCTAAAAATTTATATCAATATTAAATTGATATCAATAATGTAAATAGCATTATTCCAAGGACATTATGTATTTGGAGTATAACATTTTAAACAATTGTTGTTATGTGGAAACTTTAATATAACAAATTAATATTTTTAAAATTTGTAGGTCATATTATAATTAAAATTGTTCACAAGTAAACGTTTTGTAAATTGAAAGATAACCTTTAACTTCAAAGAATAATTGAGGTAACAGACAAAAACCACGAGCCTTTATTAGTATACAAAGATGTACAGTACGACGTAAAAGACAGACAATGAGTGATAGATAACTCCTGTGCTTTTAATGTTGTAGAACACGATTTAAACATGGGAGCACGTTACGTTTCGAAGTAAAAGAGAGGAGCTAAAGCTTAATCTTGACGAAGCCTCATCAATCACCAAAAGATTGTCCTCTAACTGATGCCCCTCAATAATAGATGTTTCAACAGAAGACAGTTTTGCTTTCATCCCTCCATTTACAAATGCAAGACACGCAACATTTTTGCCTGCCATCACCATGGAATTGGCTCCATGAATACTCCACTCCACTCCCCCAGCTAGCACCAGGTCAATGACTGGCACAACCAGACCAGTGACAGAATTCTCAATGGTGCTTGAATCGAAGCATGCATCAAACGGTGCCTCTGATGCCACTCTCTTCATTCTCCTTCCTGCTGCCTTCTTCACAAAATCTTGCACAAAAGGTTTGTAGAGAAAACTATGCAATTCAGTCCATGGAGTCACAGTGCTGATTTTCGTACCCCCATTTCCATTCTTGTCAATGGACAGCAGAGAAGGGTTTAAGTTGACAACATGGCCATCGATCTTTATTGATCTCACATCAATGAAGTATTCGATAGAGGGCGCACCTCTATAGACACAGCAGTAGTGGCAACGGGGTTGACAACAAGGGCGATGTTTTGGAGAAACTTGGATTCAAGTTGAGAATGGCCACCAGCAGCAGCTCCAATGAAGATCTTACCAAATCCTTTCAAGTTATTTGAAGGGAAGCAGAGAAAGAAGATGGGAGGAAGCTTATTAGCCAAAACAAGTTGTGATGGAAATGAAAGTTTTGACCGTGAAAAGCCTACGATCCCTATGGTTCTTTTGGGTAAACCTTGCAAAGCACGGTCAGAGATGTCAACATCCAGATCAACGCAGCCAGCAAGAAAGCCAGGTACGTATGTGGGAGGCAAGGATATCACGTCCTCGACCATTGAATTGCTGGTTCTGAATTGACCTAATGGGTTGCTCATTGTCATAACACAATCGTTGATTGCACAACCTGGTTTATAAGGGCCAATGCAGCCAGTGGCAATGCATGAAGCGTTTTAGGGGCATTTCTTTGACTCAGACAACTATACACTTGGAGGAAGAGTTGTAGCGTTTTGTGCTGCAGTCGTGCCAGAGGTTCTCTCCGCCAAGATCAATGGCGAGATCTGTGTTGTGTTGGGGAGTTCCTAGGCCAATTGTGGTGTAGAACACATTGGTTTCTGGGTCTTTCTTAATTGGCAAGACGAGGGGTTTTTGCTTTGGATGTCGATTCAAGTGGTAAGGGTAGACAGGAAACTGAGAGAAGGGTTACCGAGAGGAGGATGAAATGAATGACTGCAGGAGGAGAAGATGGAGCCACTGTGAGCATTAGCTAAAGGGATTGCTCTGCGCCGTTCAAAATGTGGACTAGGTTTTAATAGCAAAGCACTTCCAATGTGTAGGTATAATCTTAATGACCATACTTTTTTGTCAAAATGGGTAGATCTGCGAACTAAAGATCCCTGGATATGAAATTAAAATCCCAACAACCTACCCTGCCATGTCTCATCAAATATAAACGATCCCTCCCATTGGCTATGGCTGACATGCTATAAAGGGTGTTTCTTCCAGCGCCACATCAATTTTTTGAGTATTTTCGTTTATTTTGAAATGAACTTCTTCTACATTTGCGGGGTGTAGAAAGTTTAGGCTGTTATAAAAGAGACTACGCAGCACTGTCATTATTAACCCAGTTAAAGAACAGGGCCTTCGGGGACAGGCCATGACGATCCAAACCCTGGCCAGCGTCTACTGTTGGGAGCTATGATGATTTCGTTAAAAACCTCAACAATAGAGCAGAGCCAATATAGATCGTCAATAACGTGAGTAGAAAAACAAATAAAGAACTTGAGAGAAAACGTTCTACTCTAAGAAAAGCTGTAAAATGCAGAATGTAAGAGTGTCTAAATATGTAGTGTCACGTTTCTAATACCTCTATTACAGTCCTTATATAGCTAACTACCTAAGTAACTAATCAACTACCAAGATACTGTCTATAGCAGGTCAGCTTAGTGCCAAGAACAAGTTAGCTTCCCGTGCAATCAGTCCTCACAGTATGCTTCTGCTTCAGTTTTTCCAGGTAACAAGTCAGCCAGCTTCTTAAATTTGCCTCTTAGAGTTCTTTGACCGCTTGTCCAGGTAAGCTTGACAACTAAGCACAATACAAATAGACAGCTTTGACTTCAGTTATCCAGCGTGGCAGCAGGCTTGCAAGCCTTCACAGCAGCTGCACTTTCTCCAATTCTGCCAATCATCTCATCCAGCTCATACTGAAGCCAATTGCTCTCTCAAGTGCACTGCACAACTCAAAACAGCACCAAATCACTACCATGAACTTGCACATCAAAGTTTATTAACAAAATATTCTACATATTGTCTAGAATTAAAGCTACAAATAACAAGAATAAACTGAAAGTAACGTAAGCTCTACTACTACTTAAACTATACTGCTAAAATAGAATGAGGACTTTAAACTACTCTTAAAACAGAAAATGGATCCTAAAAACAGCTCTACAACTTTTAAAAACAGTAAGAGAAAACTAAAATCAAGGATAACTAAAGCAGCAGGTAATATAAAAACGCACATAAAAACTAGAATCAACAAAATATGATTAGTAAACTAAAAAGGAAAAACAACTATCTAAGCAAATTTGAAATGCTAAGAGAAATCTAAAAACAAATCCAAACACTAAAAACAGTAAAGAATACAACATTTCACTATGAGTTGCTCATTGTCATAACAAAATCGTTGATTGCACAACCTGGTTTATAAGTGTCAATGCAGCCAGTGGCAATGGATGAAGCGTTTTTGGGGCATTTCTTTGACTCACAAACAACTTTACGGTTGGAGGAAGAATTATAGCATTTTGTGCTGCAGTCGTGCCAGAGGTTCTCTCCTCCAAGATCAATGGCTAGATCCGTGTTGTTTTGGGGAGTTCCTAGGCCAATTGTGGTGTAGAACATATGGCTGACATGCTATAAAGGGTGTTTTTTCCAGCGCTCTATCAATTTTTTGAGTACTTTCAGTTATTTTGAAATGAACTTCTTTTAAATGTAAAAGATGCATTCCAAGATGAATGAATACATTTGCGGGATGTAGAAAGTTTAGCCTGCTATAAAAGAGTACACGGCACTATGTCATTACTAACCCAGTTAAAGTAGTGGCCTTCGGGGACAGGCCCTGACGATCTAAACCATGTTCGGCATTCTAAACGTTGATCTTTTCTTTGTAAACCATATTGTATAAAGAAACCGTTGGCTTTAGTCCTGAATTTATCATCTTTTCTAAGAGAAGCTCTGCTTCCTTCCACTTTCCATCATTGCAAAGAAGCCCTATGGTTGAGCAAAAACTGGCCACATTGGGGACCATTCCATTGTGAACCATTTCATTGAGTAGCCTAAAAGCCCTGTAAGAGCTTCCTTCTTTGCAGTAACCATGAATCATCATGTTAAATATAACATTGTTTGGTTCGAAATGCAGCTCCCCCAATGATTTGAATAGTTTTGAGGCTTCTTTCATGTTACCAGTTTTACATAACCCATGTATTAAGACACTGTATGTGTGTACGTCTGGAACCAAACCAGACTTCTCCATTAAAGCATGCATTTTGCGTGCTTTTTCCATATGATTTAGTCTTGCAAAAGCATCAATCAGAATCGTATATGTCACTTTGGAAGGAGCAAAACATCTCTCTTCCATTTCCTTGACCAAGCTAAGAGCTCCAGTTAAATTCTCAACCTTACAATACCCTGCAATCAGAGTATTATAGGTTACTAAAGTTGGTGAAAGTCCATTTGACTTCAATTGACTGAATAATCTAACAGCAGTGTCTATTTTTCCAACACCACAAAAACCGTTGATCAGTATATTGTATGTAACAATGTTAGGACTGAGGCCAACTTTGCTCAATCGATGAACTAACTTTATTGCTTCACCGAACTTCTTCCCTCGACACAGCCCACCTATTAAAATGTTATATGTCATAACCCCACACATAACACCTTTCTCACGCATTTCACCAAACACCTTAAAAGCTTTATCCACCATCCCACCATTACAATATTCTCCAATCACACAGCTGTAGGAATAAACATTTGGCACTATTCCACTTTGCTTCATATTCTCATACATCTGAAACCCTTCCCTTTGAAGTCCTTGTTTGAAAAACCCGTTCATTAAGACACTATAAGTATGTTGATTAGCAACTACACCCAACCTATCCATCTTGCAAAACAACTTCTTCGCCAGCATGACATCTCCATTCTTGCAGCACCCATCAATCAACGTAGTGTATATAACAACATTAGGAGACAAACCAAACTCCTCCAACATGGTCACAAGCCGAAACCCTTTCATTAAGTCACCAACCTCACAACAACCTTTGATCATAATCCCAAATGTGTAGGCATCCATAACAACTTTAATCTTGAATTGGTTAAAAACCCACCAAGCTTTATCGAAACAGTTTGACCTAACGAGCGAGCACAGAAGATTGTTGAAGGTGTTTGATGTAGGAAGATGACCCTTGTGAATCATCTGGTGTAGAAAAGTGAGGGCCTGATCAGGGGAGTGAGAATGAACATAAGCATTGACAATTGTTTCATAGAGAGGAGCATAAGTTGAAGAAGAGGTGAAATGGGCTTGTGTTAGTTGAGGTATTAAGGAGGAGGGAGAGAATGTGTAGAAGGGGATTCGACCAGAGATTAGACGCAAGATAAGAGATTGAGCTTGGGGTAGCATGTCATGGGATAGGAGATGGTTTAAGATGAAAGAGATAGAGTGAGGAGTGTGATGAAGGCCCTCATAGGTTGAGGAATTGAACAACAAAAGTGCTTTTGGTGGAGGCACTTTCACCATTTTTTGGATCAGTATCAGAGTTTTTTCATGAGACTGAGACATCTTTCTCCAACCCTTCCTACGTCTCAAAACATCACTGAACTAAGCTTGTTCCGATAATTTTATTCTAGAATGCTTTTTCCAAAATATATTTTATATGCTTTGAAAAACTTATTTCAAAATCCTATTTTAGAATTATTTTTCCAGAATTTATGTTCTCAAAATCCAATTTTAAAATACATGTTTAAAAAATTATTGAGAGCTTATTCTATAAGACTTTCATAACAAGTAATCTGAAACACGGGTCATTTTAAAAAGTATGGGAATGCGATTAGAAATTTTGGGGGTGCAAGAACAAAAGCCGCTTTAGTTTTATATTTGAGATCGAATGAGATTATTTTGTCAAAAAAAAATTGGCAGGGTTGATCTATAACGAACATATGTCCCAGACCCAAATTGTTCAATGCACTCATGATACTATTCATTTTTTGGAATTGCTTTTTATGGGGAGAAATGAGTAATCTAGTTATTATATGGTAATGTTTTTTTTTTTTTTTTACTTATAAGAGATTTATTTCTTCCAATTTTAAATGAACTTTTTTTGTATAGGATGGTATCTTTATATTCTTTAAATCGTGGTTGGGTTTAAATTTCGATCCAAATTACATAAATACGTTAGAAAACCTATATGGGAAATTTTTATACAATTTATAAGGTATGTTGAATTAAAATTTTAAACTCTCAAGGAAGCAACCGTCGAATTGAAATGCAAATTCTTAAATCCCACATATCTAATTTAGCAACTTTTTTAAAAATTATATATTTGTTTTTCAAATATTTTAATCATATTTATTTTATGTTTCAATTTCAAATTCATTGAAATAACATTATTAGAATAAAAAATTATATTTAATATGTTGTATGTTTTAAACTTTGAATTTTTTTTTTTTTTGAAAAAACGTTTTAAACGAAGGATTGAGTATTTAAATAATTCAAAATTTGATGTAGCATGGACCCTTCAAATAATCCAAACCCGTGACTCAAATTACCCTTTCCTCTCGAGTTTTCGATTCCCTTCTTCATTTACGTTTTTGCTTTTAAAACAGTCTTTAGCTACCCTTCTTATCTTTTCTGGCACATATTCATGTATATCCCACGCATCACACTCAACATCATTTCAAACCAACTTTAAATATGTAGCAATTAACTTTAAATATGTTATAATTTTTTAAGTTTATTAGGTTGATAAAAACATCAATAAGTAATATGCGTTCTAGTGTTTGTTTCTGATAAACTATTGTGACATTTTTTAAGTTTGACGATAGACATTTCTATAATGAGTATTAAATTAGGTTTCACTAATTTTCAACCAACTTGTCTAATTATTTAATATTTTGTTGTATTAATCTGATTTAAGAATCACAAAAGCCAAACATGTAACTTGATTTCTTAGTTAAACATCAATGTTTGGCCTAACTTTTTCATGAATGATATCGTTGTCATCTCAATTTGAAGCTATCTTCCAATAAATGAGCATGTTTAGGTAAGTGACATTTGACGTTGTCTTCGTAATTATATAAATTCTTGCACCATGTGCGGTTCAACAATCTTGACTACGTTGATTACGATTTAATTTTCAATCGCTTTAAGCAAAACTTAATTTAATTCTTAATTATAAAACTTTGTTAAGACAACTCTTTGCGTATCTTTCGTTAGGTATAAACACTTATTTTTTTTCATATATAAAACTATAGATATTTTTAATTTGAAAATGAAAGAATATTGTCTTCCATGATAAATACACTATCTAAAAGTCGATGTTTACTTGTGCATGGAGAAGAAAATATAAGAAAAATAAAAGTGCAAAAATAAAAAAAAGAAGAATGAAGAGTGATCGAAACCAACGACATGCCAGAGATTTTCTTCCATACACCCTGGAAGGACGGCGATAAATCATAATTTTGGTCCCCTCCACTCATCTACAATTTATATAAAAAATTAACATATATTTAACTTAAATTATTACAAAAATAAATTTATAAAATTTCTATTTTATATAATATTTAACTTTAATTGTTTGTATTTAATGTAAGACTTTAACTCACATTTAAATTATTTTAAATATTATTTTCAATGGGTACTACAATTCGTTGTCCACAGGATATCTCCTCTCATGTCATTTTATAAAAATTTAAAGTATTTGTTGTGTCGACATCAATGTCCGTGGATGCAGTTTTCGTATATATTATTTTTTTTTCCTGTGATGCAAGCATGTTGATTTTCAAAGCAATATTAAAGTGGAGGTCTAATGTACATCATTGCGACATTTGAAGAAGAACGCATAACCTTAGCTTCTGTGTGGACGTGAATTAAGTGTTCCATAATTTAAATATAGGCACTAACTATCTAGATTAGCCTCACCATAATTTGAAATGCTCTATTGTAGATATTTTTTAAAAATAAAACTGTTTCTGCTTAATTGAGATGAGATACTGCTTAATTGAGACGAAATATCGTCTGTGTGTTGTTTCTGTCTCCGTTGAACGTTCACTCAACTCCTTGTTTCGATAACCGATAGGTTGGGAATGACCTGTAGAAGATTCTTTGATGCTCAAGTCACTTTTCTCTGAAGGTCTTAAGTAATTTAATGATGAGTCAAAAATGAGTTTATTTCGAAATTAAACCTCTATTTATAAAGTTTATAAAAATCTTTATTTCTTAATGATCATTAATATAAATCTTAACCATTCATTAATAGTCATTGTAATATTTATTGTGTTTTAACTTTACTCATATTATCCAAACGGTATATTCATTTTTTTCCAGTGCAATAAAGTTACATAGTGTCTATTTTTTGTTGAAGAATAGAACAATCATATTTGTAGAAATCAAAGAAACAGATTTATTCTATACCGGATAAGTAACAATACGCAATGGTGGGGAGACGAGAGGGGTTGACAACTTTCTCTATGACTATTTAAATAAGTAAATGCAGACATATTCGCTTATCACCCCAATGACCCATTTGTAACAACTTGACTTTTTTTAGTATTCTTTTTTCTAAAAAAAAAAGCAATATTAATCTAAAATAAAGTCAATCATTTTTAACACGATAAGCTAATTCTTACGTTTCCACACTAAAGTGAGATATATGACTTTATTATTTGTCCATTTTATGCCCATTGGTGTTCCAAGAGTACCCTTTCGACTCCCCGGGGATAGAGATGCAGTTTGGATTGATATATAGTGCGACTTGTCAGATATAGTAGGTTATATGGGATTTACCCGTTTTCTCCCCCGATCGAGATATCCCCTCTTTCACCCCGAAAAGAGAATGATCGGTGAAATTCTTTTCTCTACGTCTACGACTCGGTTCTTTCAAACCAGCCGACTATGGTACCCGATCGGATTTAGGCTCACAATAACAAAAACTAATAAAACAAATAATATATTATACGATGATTATTTTGAAATTAGTGGCACGTGAAGACGTTCCCGCGGTGGAAATTATGTATGTTGTTGTGCCATCCAAGAGATGTTTTTTGTTTGATTTTACAGTGAGAAATTGAGACGTGGTTTTGAAAACAAGGGCTATTAATGAATACACGTGGCTGCGATAATGTGTGTGGGTAATAATGAAAAGCAGAGTAATATTTGGTCATTGTCGCAAATTTGCTATGCGCAGTTGAATCGGGCCCACACCAACCACCACACTCCTGTGTTTGCTCTCTCAATTTGTATGCTTTATGGACACTGCTATACTATGCATTAGGAAATTAATAAAATTTAGTTTTATTATAACTTCTAGAAAAATACGAGACTTTTAATTGCAGTTTAATGTATTCCAATTTGAAATGGATTTTCAAATATCGTATTAAAAGTTAATAAGATTTCAAATTGAAAATTTATAAATAAGAAAACAAATCGAAAAAGAAAATTCCAGTAAAAGGGATGAAATTATAAACAAATACACTTCATTCTAAAGCATATTAATTATCACTACATCTAGTCCTAAATTATGTAGCTGCCTTTAGTTAAATCTATAAAAGCGTAACAAAGTTTATAATGTTTATTTTATTCTTCTGAAATAATTAGACAAATACAAATTTAAATGACTGAAAAAATTTCTCTAAAATTAACATCAATGTTAAGTTTCTTTAAAGTTTGAAATAAATGTTTATAAAACAGGTAATGTATTTTTCTTAATAGTTATTTACAAAAACATAATGAGATTTTACACTAAAATTGATTTACATTAACTTAGACTTGATTCATAATAGTTAAACATTTTATAAATAATTGTGCAAAAATTAATGATTTTGTTCCTCCCAACATATGAAGATCTTTAAAGAAAAAATATTTTCTAATTTACATTTTATAAAAAAATGACTTTTTATTTATTTTAATCCTTATTTAATTTTAGTGGTTATAAGTTAAAGAAATATTGAAGAATTAAATTGGAGAAGATTAAAAATCCGTGGGCGTGTGATAAAACGGTGGGCGTGGGGTTAGTTAGATTATTAAAGGAACAGAAAACAAGGCGTGTTTATCCACAAAGAACAACCTCCACGTCACTTTCTTACTTTTTTTTATTCCAACTATTATTCTACTTTTTCAACCTTCACTCAACTACGTCATTCAGATTCTCCAATTAAATAGATCTATTTCTATAATTCAAAAAGAAAAGTCATCTTTAAACAATTATAGGTGATTAAATATATATTTAAATTAATTTCAATTGTAAACCTGTATTACTTTTGTTCAAAAGTATTTTTTATTTCTTATTTAAAATCAAAAGTAAAATTTTATTTTAAACTATTTGTCGTTGTCCCATCAATAAGTGTTAAAATATTATATGATTAGATTAATGTTAATCAAACATCACCCATGGTTTTCATCATAATAATTCTAAGCAGTCTTATTTTTTCCTACGTACATATAATAATAAAATATTAAAATTTAATTTGAGTTTAATAATTGTAAGACAAATTTTATTTAAAAACAAAATTTAAACAGACATAAAATAGAAAGGCTATATATAGTGAATATATTTCTGTTTGTTATTTTATTGAAGTTTTATATCATTTTAAAACTCAGTTTCTCTTAATTTTTTCAAGACCAGAGAAGAATCGGACTATTATAATAGTATCAAGTTACATATTTTGAGGAGACACTGACACGAACATCATCGTCGACCAACCAATCAAAAGTATGTTTCAGTAAGTATTTTAATGGCTTAATTACCTACTTAGTCCCATGTTAGGAGGTAATTTTCTGTTTAGTACCCGGTTTTAAAAATGTAGGTACTAAACATTTTTAACGTCCTTAATTTCTCGCATCAATTATAACGCCGTTAACTGGATAGGATTGAATTGATACAAATTTCAAAACATAGGTACCAAATGTTTACATTTTTAAAACTGGGTACTAAACAGAAAATTACCTCCTAACATGAGGACTAAGTAGGTAATTAAGCCTATTTTAATTCCTATAAAGACTTTCATTATTTTATTCATTTATTGTAAAACCCAAGGAGAATATATGAAAACTATTATATGCTCACAAAACCTAAATTAATTCATCTCTTTTATTCTCTCCAAATACATCTATTTGTTACATCTACTACCATTCTCTCTAGGTACTACAATTTTATTTTTTATAACTATAATAATGAGACTACAGTTTCATTAAATTCTAAGTTTACATCAACCTTTATCATAATAAATTTGTTTCACATTAAGCAGAAAATAATAACAATTATTAATTTGATATATTTTCTCTATTGATTTCTTTTATGCATACTATTAGTCTGTCTTTATAAAATACATTACTAACAAAAATTGAATCGGACTTATTTCCCATAATTTATCAGAAAATTTAAAAGTGTACAATTTATTCATTTAATGTATATTATTTTTCTAAAGTTTGTGTCATATTTTTAATAAGAAGCTTATAAACTATCCCAACATTTCCTTTATGTTGATTTTTAATGAGTTATAATATATTTAGAGGTCATACTTATTAAACATTTTGTGCTTTTTTTAAGAAGGATTTTGTTGATTGGAGTTTGATATTAATTTTTGTCATAATTATTGTAACATTTTGTTTAATAGTATAAAACTATTAAATAAAATATTATAAAATTAAAAACAAATAATTTAAAAAATATACGATATTAATATAGTTATTCAGGGTAATAATTATAGTAATATAATATATACACATAAAACTATAAAATTATTTTCCTGAATTCTTCCCTTCCACAAAAAAACAATCAATCATTTATCTCATCATCTATGAAATATTATTACAAAAGAACAGCAAAACATAAAAAAATATACAGGGTTATTATAGTTATTAACTATAATAATAACTATAATAATTAGTATTTTATTAATTTTTATTATCAAACGTATGTGTTTTTCTAATTTTTATTAATACACGTGATTAATTTAATTATTATTATTATTATTATTTGTAATTAAAATTTTTAAATCATCCTTATAGGTAGTTTAAATTTTTAAAATTAAACTCTTCAATTTTCCAAATCTTTGATTAATATATATATATATATATATATATATATATATATATATATATATATATATATATATATATATATATTAATCAAAGATTTGGTAATATGAGGAGAGATAATGTTAATTTTACCTTGAAACTAAATTCATTATTTAATAAATTTCTAAAGCTTAAGTGCATCAATTAATAGCATTTATACGTACTCTTAAAGTTTTTTATTGACTATCTCATTTGAAGTTAATTAAATACGTACTTAAATATGTTTATATTATCTAATTTAGAAAAAGAAGACTGAATTAAAATGTTAAAGTTAAGGGTGATAAGAAATGAACATCATGTTTTTAACTGCATACTTATTCAACACCACAAAACAACATTTTTGTTTTAAAATATGAAATATTTGCAGATGAATGAAATAGAAAAATTAAAAATGTTAATATTTTTTAAATATTAAATAGGTGTAAAAAAAGATTAAAAACGTGTATGTTTATAATTTTCCAAAATTAGCACGACGAAATGGGTTGAACTGTTATATCATGAAAGGTTAGGGGAGGACGTGGCAGCAATATGAGTCGTAGGATGAAAGTCGCATTGAATCAGGCTGCGGGATCCATTCGCTGATGTTGTCGGATTGCAGTAACGCCGATTTGGGTCCCACGTGTCACCTGTCTAAACTCATCAATTAGCATCATTATTAGATACTCTTAAAATTAAATGACTAAACTACCCTTCCGGCTCCCTCTATAAAACCAATGAACACGCGCTCCTTCTTCCCATCCCATTCTGTAAGAAGATTCTGGTGAATGCGTAGAAAAGGAAAATAAACAGTTTAGGGGTGTAAAATGTTGGGTGTGTTCAGCAGCTCCATCGTTTCGCCGCCGGACGAGCTCGTGGCCGCCGGCAGCCGAACCCCGTCGCCGAAGACGACGGCGGCGGCGCTGAGGAAGCGGTTCCAGGAGAAAAACGCTTCCACAGTGTCGGTGGAGATCGGAGAGCATGTCCACCTAGCTTATACCCATCACAACGAGTCGCCGTTTCAACCCAGGTAAAATAAACCACCGCTGCTCCTTCCTTAATCATTCAACTTCAAAAATATTAATTATAAACTTTAGAAAAAAAAAGGTAATTCGTAAAATGATCGTATGGTTGATGGTGCCAAATCTGATCGTCGTGACTCACACACGACGAGTTAGTGAGTGAAATAACTGTAGTTACTGGTTACCGTGGTTGGTTCTTGCGACACGTTGCAAGAACTATGAAGTTGTCAGATTTACTTTTTATTTTTATTTTTTATTTTTAAAATGGTTTTATTTGAATAAATAGGTAAAGGTAATTGCTAATTTCAACTTACAAAACTCAAGTTTCTTTTTAATACCGTATGAATTTGTTTATTTTTAATTCCTTAAAATGAAAAAATATATTTTCGTATTTCTTTATAATATGATAATGTGTAAGATTGATTTCAAATTTTATTAAAAGCATTTATAATCATGTATCGAATGATTGCTTGAAAAATGAAACTATAATATACGAATAGGTTTAAATTTTATTTAGAGACTTTAAATTCCATTTTTTAGACCTCTACGTAGTTTATTGCTTCTATCGTCCCCGAAGAGAATATTCCAAGTGATTGTCTGTGACTGTGATAAGTGAAAGTATAGTTGAATGGATCTGATTATTTTATATGTTCTGATTTTACATGGGGCAATTGGACGGCCCAATAGGCTCCATGGTTCCATGATGGCCCAACGAGTTTAATCAAGCGTACCGGATCTGATTATTTCTACGTAAATCTAAATCTGAACATTCTGCGATCGTTCAGAATATTTTTTGTCTGTACCAACTAAACCTATGTCTTATCGAAACGGTTAATAGGTTTTTGCAGTCAAAACCGGAGATTAGTCGCAGGAATTGGGCAATGAAAAGTTAAAAGTTTTTTTCTTTTTATGTATACGAATAAGAAGAAAGGTTAGTTTGGTTTGTCTAACTAAGTATTGAGTGGAAAATGCAGATCTTTTGCAGTGAAGGATGAGGTATTCTGCTTGTTTGAGGGAGTCCTTGAGAATTTGGGGCACTTGAGACAACAGTATGGACTGGGGAAGTCAGCCAATGAAGTATTGTTGGTGATTGAGGCTTACAAAGCTTTGCGTGACCGAGCACCTTACCCTGTTAATCACGTTGTTGGCCATCTCAGTGGGAGCTTTGCGTTCATACTGTTTGACAAATCCACTTCCACCCTGTTTTTGGCCTCTGTCAGTAATCACACTCCCACAGCATACACTGTAACTTGTCATTTCTTCCTCATTTTGATTTTATTATTTTTGGCAGGATCAATATGGTAAGGTACCTCTGTATTGGGGAATTACTGCTGATGGCTATGTAGCATTTGCTGATGATGCAGAATTGCTTAAAGGTGCTTGTGGCAAGTCACTTGCTTCTTTCCCTCAAGGTGCTTAACTTGTATCACCATTCCCATTAATTTGTTCTCAATATGTTAAGAATAAAACATTTTCTCTCATTGCTCAAACTCTTGCTCTCTGATTGGACAGGATGTTTCTACTCCACAGCTGTTGGAGGATTGATGTGTTATGAAAATCCTAAGAATAAGATCACTGCAGTTCCTGCTAAGGAGGAGGAAATCTGGGGTGCAACCTTCAAGGTAACAAAATGAAACAAATACATTATTCTTTAGATCAGTGTTAGTGTCTTTTGATCTCCATTGATGAACTGGTTGAATGATATATATACATCAGGTGGAAGGGCCAGCAGTTGTTGCAGCCAGACAATAGAGGTTCCTTTGGAGAAATAACCACTGCAATGAGGCATATGAATGGAGTAGCTTAGTTCTATCAGTATTTTTCTTATCAGCACTTGGTTCTATCAGTGTACAGTAACGCTTGTCAATCTAATAAAAACTCCTCTGCTTCTAAATTTCCTTCGACCATTCTATTTCAAAATTTCAAAACTACAAAAAATCAATTTCATAGCATTGCCACTGAACAATACAAATTGGACTTAGTATCCTTCACTTTTGCTACACTTTTTAGCACGTGAAGAGATTCGAGTTTTCTGCAGGCGAGAACGCGGCACAACGTGATATTAAAGTTCCATTCCATATTTGGTTTCGTTTTAAAAACGGAACAAAACAGGACACACGAATATGGCAATGAAGAAAGTAAAAATAGGAGTATTTGATTCATGAAAAATAAGAAAGAAGTAGAAAATTACAAAATAAGATGATTAATTATTAGGTGTTAAAGAGGGATTATGTTGTTTAAAATAATTATTACTCCTTTCTACCAATTTGGGAGGAAGTAAAAATAAGTCTGACTCACTTTTTTTATTTCTCTTTCTCCTAAAAATGCCTAATTAATTTCCATATTTCTTTATTTTTTTTTCTTACTTTACCTTTTGAATAAAAAAGAATATTTTATCTAAGTATTCTTTTAATAGTAATAAATATTCTCTATCCATTTTGTCTGAAAGATTTTGTCTATTATTCATTTATTACTTTTTAAATATTTATTAAAAGAAAAATTAAGTTATATATGCGAATATTTCTATTTTACTTTATTTTTTTAAAATTATTCTGTAAAATATAAACTCAAATAAAGTATTATCGTAAATCACTAGTAGTCTTTCTGCGAGAATAATTATGGCAATTATTTTAACGTTAGACCTAATGTAATTTTAGAATTGACTAGAGTTGTCTTACTACGATTCAATATTATACTTTTAAAAAGTACATATCTCATAACTTGTGTTACTTTTAGAACTTGTTTTAATATTTAATAGATTGAATTTTGTATAATATAACAGTGTTACTTAATTTATATATATGTATGTATATGTGTATATAAACTATTAGAACTTGTGTTAATCAAACATTATACTTATTTTATTTTAAAATTAACTATGCATGCTGGTAATATTGATTTATTATCCTTGAAAATCATATTGATGTAATCTTCAAAGACTACTGTAGAAGATGCAATTCATAGTTGGAGAGTGATAAATTAGGTAATGAATTCAATGATTATTTTTATAGTACACATTATTACAAGGAGTATGTTGGTACTCGATAAATTACAGTAAATTTTAATTTATTTAATCTTTTTATTAGTTTTTCTCATTTAATATATTTTCTTATTATTTTTAATTTTTTAATTTTACAGAAATAAACCTCATTTTAATATTACAGAGACTCAATTTGTTAGTTTTTATTAAGTTACTTTTTTTGTGCAATTCAAATTAAAACAAAATTTGTATCTAAGCTTTCATACAGTGTTACGAAAAAATTACACACAATAAAAGTTATAAAGTATTTTAATGCAACAATAGTTTTAAATTAAAAAAATAAAAATAAATAAATAATAATTTTGTTTAATATTCATTAAATTAATTAATTTACAAAAATAATTTCTCCAGTAAAAAATGAACAAATTTAAAAAATAAATAAAAACACTGCAAAATTTAGTAAAGAATAAAACTTTGTCCATAAACACAGTTTGGGTTTGGGTCGCTTTTGCAAACTTAAAAACTTAAGTTTCAACTTTTTATCAAGTGCATGAAAATGTAGGTGCTTTTCTGTTTGGTGTCTTGAAAAGTGCAATAAATGTTTGGCAGCTCAAAAAACGTAGTAAACTTTAATAAATGCATTGTGCACGTTTAACGTTAAGTTTTAGCCAAACTCTGTTCCACACACTTTGGCTATCATTGCAAAACAGGCAGACATGTTTTAAATATTCAAAATAAAAAAAGCAGACCAAAATGGGAGAAATAAAGACAAGAAAGAAGAAAACTCAACAAAGAAAGAAAATATTATTGCAGGATACGTAAACTTGGTTGCAACGGTGAGCATCTAGAGTGAATTAACTGGCAGGAGAAATGTCTTCCAAACTGCAACAAAGAATGCAAAAGCTTAAAGAATATTTGGTCACAATCCCACAAACAATTTCGTCCTATAATACACTACCTTTGTCCCAAGCATTCAATGATGTCACCAGTGACTGTGGATCTTTTCTTCTTTAGAAAAGCAAGTGATGCAGCCTTCCTCAATATAGCAGACCCAGCAATGCATCCCAAAACTGTTGGATTTTTACAACTGAGATTCGAGTTTGAATCAGCAGCCAAGATATGTTGACGTGCCCATGATAAGAAGACAGCCACACTGCACCACTTAAGATAAGCATAAAAAAAACTTCATGTTCCAACTGCACAATTAATGATATCAACTTTACTTCAATTCTCAGAAGAACTAATGAAGAATGCATTAACAGCATTACCGAAATAATCTCCTTCCAGAAGTACTTTTAAGTATTAGATATAGTTGTGTTCCAGCCAAAAAGATGAGGATATGATTTATTCATTTAAACAGGAAATCAATATTCTACTTGAAAGTTCATCAGCAAATTTGGCACTAGAAAAATCAACTACTGAAAATAAAGAAATTTCCATCTCACAGAGAAGAACCACCCAAACATAATATAGCACACGAGAATTTTGAAACAAGAACAGAGGACTTGCCTTCCAGAAAGGATATCACCTTGGCCACCGCAACGTCTAGGAGAACCATATATGCTCACTGATTTGACTGCATAAATGAAAATAATACCACAATCACAAACGACTTCTTAGCATTTGCAAATCTCTATTAATATTCTTTATGCGGATACAATTTATCCACTGGAGTTGTTTGTACCATGACTAAATTTTCTGGTCATGGATAGAACATTTTTGAGTTCCAAAACCTGCTAAATTAATATAGCCATAGGAGACACCCACCACGTGCACCGAAACAGACTAATTTAAAATGAAAGACTTCTTTGTTGCCATTGCAGAATATTGTTATTCAAGCAAAATCTTTGATCCCCCTCCTCCAAAATAAAGAACAAAATAAGACCTATATTGGTGAAAGAACTACCTGTGTCACCATCACTTACAAGATCAGAATTTCCTTTCCTTAAGATAGTAACACCGCCAATCCTGTTCATTAACAACAGTCCATAATTGTAAATAAAGTGGAGCATTGAATCACAACATAGATAATAGTGAGAAATAACTACACATTGGGGATCAAAGCAAACTATTTAAGCATTACGCTATTATCTAACTCCCTTTATTGTTAAAAGATATTAATTTTCTTTTAGCAAAATCAATCAGAAGGATTATATACTGCTTTTACATATTACACAGACTCGAGTGAAAACTAACAGATGCTTTTTTACTACTCTGTTAGTCCAAGTACATGTGTGGATGCACAGAATTTTACAACTCACTCGTTGTCTGGATACATGTTTCATAAACATCATAACACAAAGAGCAATTGTCTGACAGCATTGACATAAAAAAATCTAGTAAGTTGAATCGAGGAACTTACTTTTTGGCAAGAGATAGCAGTTGTTGAGGAGCATCTACATCATTTACTTCAGAACTCAGTACTTTCTGAACAAGACGCTTATATTCATTGACATTTGGTGTTAGAACAGCTAAGGGATAGCCACGAACAAGGTCAAGATTATTTGTAACAAGAAAAAGACCATCCTGAACAACACCCAGAAATTTAATGAGAATGTTCAAACATAAAAGTGAAAAAAATGAGAGGATTCACATGTTATTCAACCTTGTGCTAGATATCTAAAACTCAATATACCTACCCCATCTATAACTATTGGGATATTTGACTGTCTTGCATGTCTCATGAGTTCACTCACACAATCCTGACAATATTGAGCAAATGTTGAATTAAAGATGGTGGACAGAGGCGGAAAGAATGTCATGAAAGCATATAAAACAATACATAGAACTTAAATAAGAAAAATATATTGTCTACAGCACAAGTTAAGGAGAAAACCTTCCGTACCAAATAGCATTAAGTTTCAAGAATTATGCCTTACCACATTTGAAGCCAAATGAACGTTTCACATGTATTAAAAAAAACCTTGGGTTATTCTCCAGTGGCCTGTTTCCAAATGAGTGCTTTTTGTCTGTCACTATATCATAGTTGTTTTGTTTTGTTTTTTATAGAATGATTCATAGTTGAAATTAGCATTACATGAATGAACTAGATACATCAAACATGTTTAATGATAAAATGGATGGGGTTTACCATCCTAACGTTAACATGTTACAATTATGAGGGAATGGCATAGGGATAGCGAAGCCCTGAAATAGGATCGCACCTCGTAGTCAGAAGAAACACAACTCACTGAAAGACTAAATGCATATGCCTCACTGAGAATTAGAAAGAAAAATTATGGATTTAAGATAAAACTCGAAAAAGTAAACACCGTGTGTAATAAAACAGGTACACAATGAAGCATTCAGGAGAAAACATACCAGAAGAAATGGGTCTCTTCCAAGGCCTGGACCAACAACAAGGCAGTTAAATCTTTCCATCCACTTATCAACTTCAGCAAGAACCTTGCTTGTTATGGATCTCTTGTTTTCCTCCCTGAAATTAGTCTCTCACTAAAAACAAAACCCACTTGGTTTCGAAATGTTCATACAGGGGGGCATAATATAACATTAACTATACAAGACTGGATGTTATACCCGACATTATAAGATTCTTCCAAAACAGGGTGCACAATCAACTCGGGACTGTAGCTTTTGATGACAGGAGCAGCATCTTTTGTACAAAAAACATGGGACAGATCTGCACCCTGCATGAATTGGAATATAATGGGATAACTTGAATTGATAGAAAAGTTTTTCTTTCTTTTTCAGATCAAGAATTTAGTTAAAAGGCAAAATGTTAGATATGAAAGGAATGCATGCGCTAACAATTTTTAAGGCCGAAATTGCAGCAAAATATGGAGCTCCTGTGTATTCACGGCACCCTCCAATAACAGCTATATTTCCTGATTTGAAAATAACAGAAGGAAACATTAGACATGACTTCTTTTTCTTCAGCCAAAAAATAAAATACAGGGTTTGGTTTTTCTTTTGGTGTGCTACAAACTCAATTTGAAAAATAAACCCAGTTTCATGGCATGTTTGGATATCCTAAAAAATAGGTCTGCACATCAAAATTTTGTCTGAATACTGAAATTTTCAGAAATAAAACTAAGGTTGCCTCGCAAATTCACTTTGAAAACTTAAGCTTGGTTAACTTTAAGCTGAACTTAAGTTAGCAAACTTATATCCAAACATGCACATTGTATCCCAAGTATTACTCTCACATTGTCCTCGAAGTAAAACTACATATATGAGTAATACTCCAAATACGAATATCCATCAATTTAGTCCGTAAATTCATATATTTCAAACTATCAGGAACCATTTTAAAGCTTTTTTTTTTAATATTTATGAGACTACTTATCATAACTTTTATTATTTACACACACACACACATATATATATATATATATATATATATATATATATATATATATATATATATATATATATATATATATATATTCTGCTTTAGACACCGTTTAGGAGCAAGAGTAATAATCATGTACTAAAATTGTGGTTTATTCTCTGTTAATAAAATGGATCATAGAAAGATGCAATGCAAGGATGTTGTTATACCAGCCTGGCCTTTATGTCTGGTAGGATCAAGGGCAGGAGTAATTGCTCGAATAACACTCTCAGAGTCAACCTCAATAGACCTTAGGGCTTGCATATCTCTAGAATGAGGTCGATGATCAATGGAGCCTTCCAGACACCTTATCAAGAATTGTTGTCTTCTGAAAACAGGAGAAGAAGCCAATATGCAACTTTTTGCACAGTCCAACAATAATCGGGAATTCATGCAATCTTTCATTAGCATGAGCAAACAACAATCCCTACTAACACAACACAGACACTTTTATCTCTCAGAAATTCGGAAGAGTTAACAGTGGTCATAGCCAGAGACGAGTTTAAAAAATGCCCATCTCATAAAAACTAAATTGCTAAGTTAATTTCTTCTAGTAGTAAGCATGCCGACATTATTAATTTCTTCAACTAACCAATTGAATTCAATTTCTTACCAGAAATCTTTGAGAAACACATAGTTTGATTGAAGCGAAATAGAAGTTTAGAAATTGACGCAGATAAAGGGTAAAAAAGAGGATACCAGACAAACTTGGCAATACCTGCAACTCCCACTGTTCCAGAGAGCTGTCGATGTCTATGGTTATGTTACGATGACTCAGCTCAGTTCATTATTCAGACTGGTAAATTATTGGGCCAACGAAATTCGATTACTGCACAAATTGGTCCATTCCGAGCAGCCAATAATTTAATATTGGCCCAATGTAATTTCTAAAGCCACCCCACCTAATTTCTAAGTTTAACTGCATTTGTACTTTTGGTTTTTTACTTTTCAGAGATACCCTTCTCAGGATATTAGTACCACAAGAACAATAATATTTTGATAACTAAAATAACTATTTAATAATTGAATAATTTGTTATTATATTTATATATAATAAGAAATTTCTCCTTTTTCAAGTATTTTTGTAATTATATAGATCCTTATAATTTTAGCCTTTTTCTATTTTTTTTAAAATCAATTAACTACTTACAGTAAAAAAATCCCAATAATAAAGTTGTAAATAATATTTATTTTATTATTTCATTTTTACAAATTTAATGATATTTATATGAAATAGTTTATATTTTTATTAACAGAAAAGATAGACACATATGTGAAATTAGTCCTAATATGGAACTGTTGATCAATCTTCAAAAAACTTCGAATCATTATCACTTTGACATGTCTATCATATGTAAATAGCCACATTTACCAAAATTTTAAACCTATCTAAAGGAAGAGAAAAAAAAAATCAATTTCATATCTCAGCTTTAGCTTAATTTAGAGAAATGTTTGGTCAAGAAAACATTGAAGACATTAAATACACACAATCTTATATCCAATTACAAGTGTTTCTTAATGCAAAAATAAGAATAGATCTAAAAGTGCAGATATTTTAAGAATAATATTTAATTATTATTTAAAAAGTCTTATTTCCTAATCTAAACACTTTTAAATTCAAGAAAGTGAATATTAGATGGAATGACATACATTGTTAATTGACTCACATTAACTAGTATTGTCACTGTACCAATAATTTAATTGACTGTTGTGATAAGAAATTATACGAGATAATATCCATTCATAATTTAACCGCAATAAAAATATTTATCTGTTATTCGTGTCGTTATATATATATATATATATATATATATATATATATATATATATATATATATGGGGTTTGCTAACGCGCGTACGCCTGTTTTTCAGTTGGTACATTTTAGTAATGTGTACCGGATTTTAGTAGACAAAAATATCCTTGTATACCATGGATTCTAAGTTTTAAGGTTAAGGGTATTTTAATAATTTTCATTCTCAAAACTAAAAAAAAAAAAAGAAACCCCCCAAACTCTTACTCACCTCTCTCATTCCTCTCAACCCTTTCTCTTTCATCTTTCTCACTCCAATCTTTTCTCTGTCATCCCTACTGTAGCCTCAATTGAAAAAATCAGAAACACCCTACTGTAACCCCAATTGAAAAAACCAGAAACACTTACCGTTAAACAATCTTACAAAAAAATGATTTTATAATGAGTTTTGATCTTATAATTTTTGTCTTGTCTAATTTTATCCAATTTTCACAAGCATAAAGGAATTGGTAATTGACCTGGAAAAAATCAGAAATACTTGTTGTTAAACAATTTCTTACAAAAAAATGATTTTACAATGAGTTTTTATTTTATAATTTTTGTCTTATCTAATTTTATCTAATTTTCACAAACATAATGACATCAAAGAAACACTCGTTGTTAAACAATTTCTTACAAAAACAATGACTTTATAATGAATTTTCTTTTTATAATTTTTGTCTTATATAATTTTTATCTAATTTTCATAAGCATAATGACATCCGAAAGAATTGGTAATTGGCCTGGAGGTTTTTTTAGAAATGATGATTCAAGCAGATGATGAAATTAGAGAAATTAGGGAAGATAGTGAAATTGAAGAGATCTTGAATGAACCTTTACCTGAAGGTGAATATGTCAATGACTCAACTCTTTACAAAGGCAAATTGTTTAAAGGCAAGTGTTTCTGATTTTTTTCAATTGGGACTAGAGTAGTGATGACAGAGAAAAGGTTGGAGTGAGAGAGATGAAAGAGAAATGATTGAGAGGAATGAGAGAGGTGAGTAAGGGTTTGGGGGTTTCTTTTTGTTTTTTTTAAGTTTTGAGAATCAAAATTATTAAAATACCCTTAACCTTAAAACTTAGAATCCATGGTATATAAGGGTATTTTTGTCTACTAAAACCCGATACACATTGCTAAAATGTACGAACTGAAAAACAGGTGTACGCGCGTTAGCAAACCCCTATATATATATATATATATATATATATATATATATATATATATATATATATATATATATATATATATATATATATATATATATATATATATATATATTTATAATTATTTTAAAATTTGTAAATACTTAGCTGTGAATGTTTAAAAAATACATTTTTATACTTTTAAAATAGAATCTAAATAAATAAAAAATATAATTAAATATAAATTAAATTTTTATTTTAATTAAATTTAATATAATAAAATATAAATTATTTTTTATTTTAATTCAATTCAATTTAATAAAATATAAATTAAAATTTTATTTTTATTTTTTTTATAGATAATAAATACAAATAATATGATATTATACCCCGTATATAAATACGTATTAAAATACTTATTATTTATGGATGATAAATATCCGCAAATCATATTCATAATTGTTTTCAATTTCTATTGAAGGAAACTAATAATTAAACTAACAAAATTCTAGGGTTTAACCGCGGTTAAAACTTAAATCAAAATTATGGATATACAATATCTAGGCGCGTGCGTTCACTTTCCAATAAGAAGCCAAATAGGAAGCCAAATTCTAATTTTCTTTTCAAAGTTCAAACGAACGTGGGACCGTGTCTTTCCAGTTACAACCAATTTCCCTTAGTTAATCGGTATGATGGGTTAGTGGGTTCAACCCAAATTCTCTATACTTTAGATTTTGGAAGCAAATTGCTCTTATACTGATTGTGTTGTTCAATACGTCACCAAATCTCAGTCTACAAAAAATATTGAAACTCAATGACTGAATCAATGAATGCTTCTTTGCTTCCTCCACACCCATCCCTTTCTTTTGGCTGTTCCTCATTGATGCTATTTACCAAACTGACCTACCAAGCCAAGTTATCAAAAACATGATTCTTCTGTTTAATGCGTGCCATGAATGTCATCTTGCTTGCATGCCACTCTTCTCAGTCTGCCTTCAGCTTTTAACTCTCTGTTCATAACTCTCCACTCCACCACTTCGACCGTTAAAGCCATACCCATAATCTAAATATTTTTATTTCATTGTTTAATGTCTTCTCCTAACAACCCAACACAACACGAGGCTGAAGTCATGCCGGTTTTTGAAGCTATTAGGAGGGCTAAGCGCTTAAGGTTGTTTGAGCCGTCTTTGGGCGTTCTTGGGTTTGTTCTTGTTACTGTCTTTGTGATTTGTTGCTTCTTCTTCTCGGATAATAGATACTCTGCTTCAAGATTTGGATTCTTGGAACTATCACAGAGGTTTTCTTGGTTGCGGATAAAAGGGTCTACTGGGGAACGCAGAGTTGAGTTTCTTGGAGGTGAGGGTGGAGGGTGTGATTTGTTTGATGGGGAATGGGTTTGGGATGAGAACTACCCTTTGTATCATTCAAAAGATTGCAGCTTTCTTGACGAAGGTTTTCGATGTTCGGAGAATGGAAGACGTGATTTGTATTACACAAAGTGGAGGTGGCAGCCCAAAGGTTGCAACTTGCCAAGGTAGATTTTGATGTTTGTTTTCCCATGGTTTCATTCTATTACTTCTTAAGTTCGTTATGTTTCTCGTGTCTTTCTTTAGTAATGATCATTGGATGAAGATGGTAAATTGAAATGCTGGTCTAAGAATTTCGTTAAGGAACAAAACAATGTTGTATCTCGATGTTCATGCTTAATTTTAAGTATTTGGAATATTGGAGTGATAAGAGATAAAGATACTCGTGGTTTGTGACTTACAATGAATGTCTTTAATCATCTAACTGGCATCTTGTCAGAAGGACTGCGACCAAACATTTGGGTTGCAATTTGCTATTCGTTCTGTTGTCTCATTATCACTCCTTTGTAACTTTCAGCAATTGGGACATGCAGCTATGTGAAAATGACAACATTTTGTGAGTGTGGTTTCCATGCAGAAACTCGACTCTTTCATGGATGTCTATATTGATAAGCATGATGAAGTGTTCGATTCCTTTTGCATTACTCTCTCTCTCTCTCTCTCGCTCTCTCTTTCTCTGTTTCAAATTCCACATCATTTTCACTTTTTAACAATTTTTTGCTTTGTCTTTTCCTAAGCAACCCTCATTTTATTTGTTTGTTTTGACCGTTCATCTTTTCATATTAGATGTAGCTACAACCTTGGCCTTTTGCTGGAGTCTTGAACTATCTTCCTTACATGCCCTTTATGCATCCTGTCTTAATTTTTCTGAAGAGATTAACTTTTCTATATTTGAAGTGTAAAAAGGCTTTTATTTTACGAAAGTCAATAAGCTCTTATTGGGTGACAACATAGCAGTGTTAATTCATTATATTACAAAAACCTTTATATCCATAATTTTATCATACATGTGACAATCTATGATTGAATGACTTTTACACTGGCAATTCATCCTCGTTAAATTATTTCCCTAGTGCTGCCAGTTTGTGATATGCTTGTGTAATGTTGGTTAATCTTTTGAGGATGTTGGTGCTAATGAATCATGGAGTTAAATCATATGGATGAGAATTAATTGCCATGCATTAAATTTTCTTTTACTTACACAGTCGGTTTCTTAGAACAGATTGAATGCAACGTTGATGTTGGAGAAACTGCGAAACAAACGAATAGTGTTTGCGGGGGACTCAATTGGGAGAAACCAATGGGAGTCACTCTTATGCTTGCTCTCTAGTGGAGTTCCTAACAAGGAATCAATCTATGAAGTGAATGGCAGCCCAATTACAAAGCACAAGGGGTTCTTGGTGTTCAAATTCAAGGATTTTAACTGTACAGTGGAATACTACAGAGCTCCATTTCTTGTATTGCAGAGCCGGCCTCCTAAAGGAGCTCCTGAAAATATCAGGACAACTCTCAAAGTTGATACAATGGATTGGAACTCTGAGAAGTGGAGAGATGCAGATATCCTGGTTCTTAACACAGGGCACTGGTGGAATTATGAGAAAACAATAAGAGGGTATTTCGATCCTTTCCATATTTTTTTGTATTACTGCAGTTTCAATGATTCAAAACAATTTGTTGTATTACATGCCATTTATCTGTAAATTTTGGCCAAGCAAAAGGGTTGAAAGTTTTCCATTTTGGTTCAGGGGTTGCTATTTTCAAAAAGGCATGGAAGTTAAGCTGGAAATGCAGGTAGAAGATGCATACAAACAGTCCATTCAGACAGTAATGAACTGGATACAAGACACAGTAAATCCTAGCAGGACCCAGATTTTCTTTCGTACTTTGGCCCCAGTGCACTTCAGGTTTGTTGGACGATTCTATCACTACAATGGATATTCTGAATATTGTAACGATCCAATGAATTGATGTGATATGTTTCAGAGGGGGAGATTGGAAAAACGGTGGAAACTGTCATTTGGAAACACTTCCGGAGCTTGGCTCTTCACTGGTGCCTAATGACAACTGGTTGCAGTTCAAAATAGCCAATGCGGTCTTATCTGCTTACACGAATGTTTCAGAAACTAAGAAGTTCATGGTGTTGAATGTTACTCAGATGAGTGCTCGTAGAAAAGATGGGCATTCATCGGTCTATTATCTTGGTCGTACTGTGGGACCTCATCGTCGCCAAGATTGCAGCCATTGGTGTCTGCCTGGTGTACCTGACACTTGGAATGAGCTGCTTTATGCACTGCTGCTTAAACACGAAGCTGTTCACACTGAGAAATCGTTTTGATTGTGTTGCATGGAATCATGTTGCGCAGAAATTAGCCAATTCTTTCCTAGAAAAGTGTTGCAGAGAGCTGCAAGAGATATTTTACATTAGAAATTTGCAGCCAGGGTTCAAGGTATCAGATTTTCTTGTGTGTTTTGACTATTAGACTGAGGGATGGAGCAACTGTAATTATCAAATTCTTTGGTAAGGTAACACGAACACAGTTTTGATACAACATGAAACATTATTTAAGGAAATTGCCAAGTGCAATTTTGTTCCTGTTAATTTAGAAACATGTCTTCATTTATTTAAAATTTAATAATACGAATAAATGTTCTTTTATTTGTTTGATATAAAAATATGCACACTAGTTCTTATCATGGAGATATTATTGAGCTGTTGGACCAACACTTGTATATGAGCCACCTCATAATTCTTTTCTTACTATTTTTACAGAGAATTAAGTTTTGTATAAGTTAATCAATTCGACTGAAGATATAAGTTATGAATAATAATTGATTAAGAAGTAATCATTTTGAAAAAGTTGTTAGCTTAACACTTTTGGTAATAGAAATAAAGCATAGGATTTGGATAGATTGGTCCAAGATACTTTGCCTCATGATTGGAGAAAATATGCATAGTAATATCTAAGAAAGAACTGAGGATCTTAAAATTGGAAGAAATAAAAAACGGACAAAATATTTAAAGAAAGTAAAATAAACTTCAAATACATTTAAAGGATAAAAACATAGTTTTTTAAGCATCACTTTAATTAAAAAGTTATTCATGAAATGCATAATTTCATCTGTAATGTATTATTTATAGTAAATGATACAACTAATTAACTTTTTCTAGGTATTGGTAATTTAAATTGGTGTTGATAAAATGAGTTCTTCTATCCCATCTCGTTTATTATAATGGGTTGGTTATTTAATGAATTAATTTAACCTAATTTAATTATTAATGAGTTCAAATAATTTAAATTTAATTGATTTATGATAGATTAAATGGGTTAACTAAAGTGTTATTTTTTTCTTTAATATTAGAAAAAATTATATTTTTTTAATTAAAAATCTAAATATAATCCAAAATAATTTCAAATTCAGATAAAATTCCAAATAAAAGTAAAAATATATATTTTAAATATAATTCAAAATTATTTTAAAATTCATATATTATCTAAATATATAAAAATAAAAAATAAATTACCATTTAATATTGTCACTTAACAATTTATAATATTAAAGTATTAAATGATAAATCAACCATATAAACAAATTTATGTTAATATTTTAAATTTTTAATGTAATTTAAAATGCGAATTAAATTCAAATAAATCAAATTTTTAAAAAACCAAATTTATTTTAATTCGTATTAAAATTTATAATTTTTTTAAACTTAACATCGCTCAAATATTGTTAGACTCGTTTTTCCAAATTTAAATATATATTTTTCTTTGATTTTTAAAAAGTAAAAGTGAATTATTTGTAGTTTTAGATAAATACAAAGACGAGGAAGTATTCTTCATAATACTTTTCCATTTGAAAAAAAAAATATTTTCGGATATCTCAAGAATAATTTGTGGTCAAATTTTAAAAAAAAAACATAAAAATTGTAATACATAAAAGTACAATATTATCATTATTAAATAATTTAACATGCTAGCAAGTAAAATTTTTAATTAACTTCAATAAAAAAATTTAGCAATATTATTACTAGCATAAAACACTTTAGTTATTGGGAAACATTCACGATTTTCAAAATTTTCGAGAGTTATGATCATTTGATATAAATTTCAACAATTTAAAAACAATTTTATCCGAGAATAAAATCCATGACCAACATGTATATGCATTCTTTGGTAAAAGTGGTAGCTTAAAGTTAAAGCTGAAAAAAATAAAGGAAAAGGAAAAACTGTGGAATTAGAAAATCTGAGTGGCGGTGCCGGTGAAGAGAGCGTAGAAGGTAGCGAGTGAAGCATCTTCAGCTCCAATGGCGGATACCTCGAGTCGATCCAGAGACCTCGACAAGCTCCTTCTCCGCCCTGGCAATCTTGTCGGTCCCAGGTTCGAACCTGGCGCCGAGGTACTGTTATTCTAACTGTTCCTATTCCAATTGCTATTCCTATTCACATTACTCTCTCTCTATAGGGTTTGGTTTGTGTTCCCTTGTGGTTTCTCTGTTGCAGTTGCGAGATGACCTTCAGGCCTTCGCCAAAGTGTTGGTGGTAGGGGCAGGTGGTTTGGGTTGCGAATTGTTGAAGGATTTAGCCCTCACTGGTTTCCGAAACCTTGAGGTCATTGATATGGATCGCATAGAGGTTACTAATCTCAACCGCCAATTCTTGTTCAGGTTAACTTCACGCCTTTCTTTTAAATCCTCATATTTTACTTGTCTAATAATCCCATTAGTCTTGGCTTGGTATTTCATTTCCGCAGTTTCTTTTGTTAACTTGCTTTGCTTGTAGACTTGAAGATGTTGGCAAACCCAAAGCTGAGGTAGCTGCCAAGCGAGTCATGGAGAGAATCAGTGGCGTGCAGATTGTGCCGCATTTTTGCAGGATTGAGGACAAGGAAATTGAATTTTACAACGATTTTAGCATTATTGCCCTTGGTCTTGATTCTGTTGAGGCACGCAGCTATATCAATACTGTTGCCTGTAGTTTTCTAGGTGTGTTTTGTTTCCTGTACCTTTCACTTAAACTGCTTAGGATTTTCCTTTTGAATTATGGTCGCAGTCATGCTTTTGTAGTTTTCCTCAATATTACTGGAAATCATGGACAAATAACCACCATTGTGGTTGCATTGCAGTGACAGACATCCAATAAACCTTGATGTTGTGGCAAAATATGTGGTCATGAACCATCTTTTAAAACTTTGGATTTATATATATATATATATATATCCTCCTTCTCTGTTTTATTATTGAATTGTTTTCAAGAATTGGTTTTTCATTTTTCACTCTGACATCAGATATAAGGTTATCAACAGCACTCTGACCTGAAGTATAAGGTTTTCAGCAGTATGCTTATTCTAATATTCAGTTTTTTTTTTCTGATAATACTAGAGTACGAATCTGATGATAGTCCACGAGAAGAGACTATCAAACCTATGGTGGATGGTGGGACTGAAGGTTTCAAGGGCCATGCCAGGGTTATCTTGCCAGGGATCACACCATGCTTCGAGTGTACAATCTGGCTTTTTCCACCTCAAGTAAAGTTTCCTTTGTGCACCCTGGCTGAAACCCCTAGGACAGCTGCCCACTGTATTGAATATGCTCACTTGATTAAGTGGAATGAGGTAAATCATTGTTTACTCTTTCTGTTATTTGCAATGTCCATTATTTCATGCAGAATTTAATTTATAGGTTCATGGTGGAGTGGCTTTTGATCCAGATAACCCTGAGCATATGAAATGGGTTTATGACGAGGTGACCACTATTTCTTAGTGAGTTTCTTGACAGGTTAATGTGCATTTTTGGCCCACGAATCAGTTAGAAGTATAATTCTTTATGTTTTACAGGCTATCAAGAGGGCTGAGCTTTTTGGCATTCCTGGAGTTACTTATTCTCTTACACAGGTATGTGGATGATTAAGTTTCATAGTTAATCCATAGCAAATTCTGAGTGTTTATGTGGTGTGTATAGTTTTGTACTTTGGTTTTCTCTGAATGATAAATTCCTACGAATTCTTTGATGTTTATCTTGTTTATTGTGTTTTCCCTGGTGATACCGGCCATATTCTTCATTTATCTATTTTCACTAAGAATTAATTATTTTAATAGGGTGTTGTGAAGAACATCATTCCAGCTATTGCTTCAACAAATGCTATTATATCAGCTGCATGTGCACTAGAAACATTAAAGATTGCAACAGAGTGCAGCAAAACTTTGTCGAATTATTTAACGTATGGCTGTTTTCTTATCAATATTTTCCTTCTGGCCGTAAATATTATTGATTGTTTAATACCTCTGTAGGTATAATGGATCAGCAGGCCTCCATACCGAAGTGGCAGAATTTGAAAGGGACAAGGACTGTCTTGTGTGTGGTCCTGGTATACGTATTGAACTGGACACTTCAATCACATTGCAAAAGGTTATTTTTCAATTATCAACTCCTCAAGTTTTTTATATAGACATATATGTATGAGTTAAGATCTGTTTACATAATGTGTAAGTCTTTTTAGACTTATACTAAATCCAACCATTAATTTTATTAAATCTGATTGTTCAAATCAATTTACTTATGTTGGTTAGGGGAAAGAGTTTTAAGGAAATACAAATTGATGCAATACGAAAGAGACTAGCTCGTGACTTACACCTGGTGTAAACAGATCTTAACCCTGAATATTTTTGTGTGTGTATGTATGTATATATATCAGAGTGACTCTAGTAAAACATTTGCTTACGTTATAATGATTACAACTACCAAACTTTAGACTTACACCTGGTGTAACAGTACCACCATGATTGTTGCTATCACCACCATCATGACTATCGTCGTTGCTTCCACTACATAGTGACATCGGTTATGGTGATGGTAGCAACAATAGTCATCATAAGTGGTGATGACAGCGATGGTGGCATGGGATAATATTTATGGTCATGAATCTTTAGAGGTTTGATGGCTGCAAGATATTTTAATTTGTAGTTTTTAGTATTTTAATCTTCACCGCCTATTATATTTAATCTTAATCCGATGTTTGTAATTAGTTCTTCTCACTAAAGCCACTTCTTGTGTGTGTGTGTACATATTTACTATTTATTCATGCAGCGAATGTCAATTCGTTCTGTTTTAGTTGCTACCTCATCATAATTTGAAGCCAAATCTAGAATGTTTCATTGTTAGTTTATTTTCAACCCTTGTTCCCATCTTCCTTTCCCTTTATTTTTTCCTTATTGATGTCTGTAGAAGAAATTCTTAGAATGTTGAACATTTAGAAAGATTTAGTAAGCATTAATCTTAGGAAAGTCCGTCCTTTAACTGGCAAGACCGGCCTTGTTTATTTCATGAAATGCTCATTCATTATGAAAGGTGAAATAATGTTTCTGTGATCTATTAAATGTTCTTGGCTCGAAATCAGTGAAATTAGTACAATAAAACGCTAGTGTACTGATGATATATATATATATATATGTGTGTGTGTGTGTGTGTGTGTGTGTGTGTGTATGTATTTTTCAACAAGTGAACTGCTTAGTTATTTGTTTTTAAGCAACTCGTATCTTAATGCAACTTTAGCACATTCCTTTCTGCTGCATTTTCTAATCAAATTGTGGTTAACAGTTCATGGATCTTTTGGAAGAACATCCTAAGTTGAGGTTATCAAAAACTAGTATCACACATCGAGGAAAGAATCTGTACATGCAAGCTCCCCCTGTATTGGAAGAAATGACTCGATCAAACCTGAGTCTATCTCTTTTTAACCTCATGGGTAAACTGCCCAAGGATGTTGTACATGTGAATGGTATGACAATCAAGAACGACCAAAAGTTCTCTTGTTTGAGAAAATTACGTGTTGTTTTCAAGGGAGTCGATGGGGTTACAGATATGGATACAGCTGGAGGAGCATAACCTACGCCATCGTATAATGTGTTGGTGCTTGGAGTTTTTAGGCTCTATTAGGATAATTATTGTTAGATATCTCAGATTGTTTCCAATATTGGACAGGTACGGTTTTACAGTTTCTACCCTGTCAGTTTTTCATATACAAGCCAGTCAATAACACTTTGATGCAGGGGATTGATTGCCCCACAGGGTGACGAATTTTGCAATTCCATTTTATCTTATGCACAGTTAGACTATATATGATGAAATTAAGTTGTTTTAACGTTTCCAAGTGCCCGTATTTCATCTCTGAAATTCTAAAGTTGGTCTTAAAATATCTTGATGGAGATGAACTGTAGATTTGTTGTGGTAGAGAAATGTCCTCACAAGTATAATTTGGCAACAAATGGTTCAGAGTTTTGAAGATTCTGGTCTCTAGTTATTATTATATTTACTAAAATGAAGTTAAGGCGACCATTTTGGATTGAATTTAGAATGGGTCAGCTTACGGACGAGAGAAATGTGCTAAATAGAAACCATTAAACTAATAGCTTTGTACATTAGGGGGAATATCTTCCCGGCAGGCTAAAATTCAGGGTATCTTCACACATCTCTTGTTTGTTGTGTTTGAAAAGATTCATTACCAAGTCATACATTACAACTAACAAAAGTGACAACTTCCATTGTTTGAATCTTTGAGAAGTATATATAATACTTGGAATGGTTTATCTTTCTTTGGAGTGTTTGGTTAATTGTCTGTCAATGGCTAATGATTACATGTCAATTGTTTTAGTGTCAGGTTACATAGCTAGAAATTCATTACCAGGTTGTGATTGCAGATTCCGTGCAAGACATTGAAGTCAACATTCGAATATATAAATTTCAGTAGTTGAAAAGTATTCGATTGTTTGAAGGTGTATTATTCGCACACTTTCCAATTTATATTAACATGGAATATAGTATTATGTATAATTTTATGAAGTGTCTGTATCAATATATTAAAAAATGAGAAGTTCTTGTCATTTCTTGGTAAGAATAGGACGAGAAGGATAGTGAGCTTACATAACTCAAGTGTATAGAATAACTCTACCAAAGGTATTATATTTATAAAAAGAACGAGCGCCCAGACACACCCGCACATGTGTGTGTATTACATAAACAAACAATTATGCAATTTTATTAAATATTTTTTTACATCAAATTAATAGTATATTTTAATTTAAAAGAAATGTATATTAATTTTTATATAATTATTCAATCATCTCTCCACCTAAAGTTAACCACTGTATGTATAGTATATAGAAGAGATGTTTACAAGCTGAAAAAATAAATTATAGTATGAACTAAAACAAACGTGGATGGCTTGGTTTGAGAGATTCTCTTCCACAAATGAAGAATTTTGAAAATAAGCAAAGTAAATCAAAACGCACTTTATTTATAAAACTCGAAGAAGGGAAAGTAATCGTCTTCACTGTATATGTTGATAATATGATTTTATCTTAATTGATACTTGCAAAATAGAAGTTTTGAAAAAATATTCAATTGCTGTATTTGAGATGGTAGTATTTAATTTTTATAAAAGGTGATTCTTGTAATCATGAATTATCTTTAGTAATTAATTAAAGGACTTAAGTGTCGAAATATTTGTTAGTAAATTCTGACAAAATTTGTTTGTTGATTTACTATTGAGACAAGTACTCTTTGTTGCTTAGAAAAAAAAAACAAATAATCATAGTCTTTAATTTGTTTTCAAGCCATATGTATTCATACATTTTTTCATTAATTAGTATTTTAATACTATTTATTTTAATCATCAAACTGTTTTTATATTTTATTACAATTAAAATGGTTTTATAAAAAATAAGTAAGTTTCACTAACTTTTTATTTTTATCTATACTTCATACATAAAAACTAAAATAAAATTTATTAACCAAAATAATTTCATTTAAATAAAAAATTGTCATAACAGAAAAATTTTCATGTCATTAATACCAACTATGAAAAAATTAAAACTATTTAGAGTAAGTATATTCTGATAGGAAATAATTTAGTGGCTAAATAAAGAAAAAATAAAAATCGATTGTATTTGTTTACAGTGAAAAAAATTACGTATTAAAAATAGGTAGTTATTTAAAAAAAAGGTACTTTAATAACTTTTTATTGTAATTTGGTTGTCCTTACTTGTAATTATTTTAATAAAAAACCTGTTTAAAAAAGTTATAAAGGGCAATAAAATTAATTTAACTAACGACTATAGTTAGTATTGTTTTGATTTGTCAATCCTTGAAAACTTGTGCGATTGCGACGGCAGCAAGGTACAAAGTATGAATAGGCGAAAAAGAAAAAGAAAACAGAGAAAAACAGTATAGCTGTTACGTAAACAACACTCACATGGAGCAAAGAATAATGCTTCTTCTTCCACATAACGAGGAACCATATTTTCTCTGGTGGAGGGTTTGATAATTAAAAGAAAGTTAGATGAAGTGAATAAAGTATAATGATGAAGAAGATAATTTGAAGAGAAGAGGGCGAAGTGCAAGTGTGTGAAGAAATTGACCTGCGACTGTGGGCTTTATATAATTGATTAATGATAGGAGGCATTATCGTTGTTAAGAAGAAAAAGTTATATGGGTGGAATTGCAGTGACAGTAACATGCAGGGTGTGTCTCGGTGGTTTAATATTGACCAAGAGCAACCGCTAGAAAGAAGATAGAAAACGGATAAGAAGAGTTTTGAGACAAGAATTGATTGTTTACTGAGCCATGAATGTTTGGTTTTTTGGATATGGTATAAGAGTGGACCATTCTCAACCATTGGTGTATCTTTGGGATCATGAATCTGAATCTCATCGATTCAACAGTTGTTTCCTGCTGTTCCTCATCTCATCCTTTTAAGATCAACACACTTCCATCATTCTAGTGGGCTGCTTTTGTGGGCCTCAGCCAGATTGGCCAACTCTCTCCATGGCCCACCAACCCACATGCCCATCTCTATTAAACCCTCTCCCACAAACACACACATCAAACTTTCTTAACTCTGATATGGAGGTTGCTCTTGAACTAGAAGATGACCTCTTTTTTGCTGACTTGAGCAAGCAGATTTCTCTCCTGATTATGGACGAAGAAGAAGAAGATGAAGAACACCCTCTTGCTTCTTCTCCTCAAGAACACCACTTTCAGGTTTTTTCACTTTACTCTTGGATGAATTTTTCCTCCTTCAGAAAAACCTCGCTTCAACTTAAATTTCTTTCTTTTATTTCAGACCTATTCTTCTGGGTCATTCTATCATCCCCCACAGTCTGCTATTCTCTATGAGCATGCTTTGAGAAGACAGAGCAAAGGGACAGGGGTGTTTATCCCTCAATCCACTCAGCCCAGAAGGAAGCACAGGAAAGGAAGATCAAGCTCAAACGCAAAACATCAAAAGCAGTCTCCAGACACGGCTGCTCCTGTTCCTATTAAAAAACCAGTTTCGAATCCGAAAATGGTTGAGGATACGTACATGTCTTCCCACAAAACTGCATAAGTCGTATCGCTCGATTACTTCTATATGGGTCTGATTAATTCTTTAGTCTTTAGGCAATAATTGTATGGTTATGTAGTTTGAACAAACCATGTGCAGGTCAATATGCGTTGACAGTGATGCCAGTAGAATAACTGTATATACAGTGGAGATTGCAGAATCTTCCTTATGAATTAGTTTTTGCAGGGTTAGTTAAAGTTTGATTGAAGTCAAGGTGTGCACAAGCATGATTTGTTGTTATGATGTTATCTAGTTTGATGAACCTGTCCTTGTTTTTTTTACCATTTCTGTCGATTTTTCATTTTGTTTAACTGTGTTTGTGTTTAACATGGGAATAATTCAGAAAAAACATAAAACCAAACCTTACGTTGCTTATCACAGATATTTTCTGTTTCATTAATGACGATAGAGAAACAACAGTACTATTGTTTTTTTAGCAAAAGTTGAGTAAAATTATTTTTGCAAAGGTTTTCAAACCACCAATATCTGTAAGGCAACTGGCTGGCGCAATATATATATATATATGTATATAATTGTGTAACTTTTATTAAAAGTTATATCCTAAATAAATTTTGTAAAATAATTTTGTCGATTGCTTCAATCAATTTTATATCATTTCACAATTATATATATCAAATTTTATTAATACTAGGACATTTAAATGTTTATATTCTTATATATTTTAATCTACACGTATCACATCAATTTTAATCCATGTAAATAATGTATTAAGTAAGTTTAAAAATATTTGATTAACTAAGAAGTTTATCATTCCATGATTTTATTTGAAATTTTTATCAATTCAACCTTATTAATTATAAAATACATATTATATTGGCTATGTATATTAAATTTTATAAAAAAGAAATAATAATATAATTGAAAACATGAAATTATGTATATTTTAATATACGTTCAAGAAAAAGTAGGTATTGCCTTTTTTTTTATGTGAAAGATGTAGCAGTTGACTTGAGATTGTTTTGTAACACTTTCCGAATTGAAAAGAGGAATGTTTAGTCCCATCATGCACCTTCCATCCAAATATGTTTAATGTAGGTAACTAAGTTCAAAATTTCCAAATTAGATATATATCATTAAATAATATTAAGTAAAAAAAATACTAATTGTAATATTTTCTTTTTTTGTTAATTCAACCCAAAGTATTTAAGTATCTAAAGTGGTAAACTATTTTTATATTTATAGTACTATGAGTTGTATATTAAACAACTAAGTATGTGTCCGTGATGCGATGATGGAAGAAAATTGAATGGATTGTTTAAATAACAGAATTTCCCTTTTTAAATACTTCCAAAATTAATCGCTCATGTTTTAAAAATAATATTTTACATGCATAAAAGGTATTACTATTTTAATTTATAATGCGTGTAAAATGAATATAAATATTTACATTTTATTATTATTTTGGATACATAAGGCTCGATTAGATCCGGCTCACCACGGGTTAGATCATTTAGTGAGTCAACTCAACCCGACTCATTTATTAGCGAGTTTAGAAAATTTGAATCCGACTCGACCTACCACGGGTTGGTGGGTTAAACGGATTGACTCATAAGATATTAAACTTCAAAGACAATTCAAAAAATAAAAAAATATGATACAATTAAAGCATAATCCAAAACCAAGCATGAAAGGAGAACAAATAACATTGGTAATTTTGTATCAATTGTCCATTTATAATATTAGAGTATTAAATAGATAAATCTATAATATTTTTTTCTCTTGAAACATCTTCATCTTTATCCATCTACAATATAATAAAAAAATATTAACTAATAATATTGAAACACAAAATAATAAATAATTAAATTAAATTAGGTAGGTTGGTGAGCCAACCCGGCTCTCCACAAGTTCAACCTGGCTCCCTTCAACCCGAATGAGTCAGGTTCTAAGTGAGCCAAGTTAAAACTAGCTTACATAAAAAAATTACATTTTTCTAAACCTAACTCGACTCAAATCCTTAATGGATCGGGTTGATTCACAAATTACAACTCATTTGACAACACTGTTATTTTTGTAATCCTGACTTAATCATTCCAACCTCTTCATAGTCATGAACACAAATTTCACATATATAGGTAGTTGTTGAAAATCATTCGAGAAAAAAAAAAGCCAATTTTGAATTAAATCGGTCTAAAAACGATCTATAACATCATAAGTTAAAACTTTCAACGCAACTGACTAATAATATCCATACAAAATTAATTGTTATTTTTAGATTAGTGATTAATATAACAGATCAATTATGAAAAAAAAATTACATTTTATTATACAAATATTATTTATATATACATTGTAAATATTGTCGTTATTTTCATAAATTTAAAAATATTAAAAATATTAATTTTAAGATTTTTTAAGAGGAGCGTGATTGAGAGGAGTTACTAAATAAGACCAAAAAAAAAATAAACTCAATTCAATCCAATTAGTTTGATTGAGTAATTTGATCCAAGTCAGAGTCTTTGCATCCTAATCAAACAATGTATAAAAAAATGACTAAAATAATTATTTCAATGTGTTAAATTTTGTAGTAAATATTATTAATCGGAAAATCAAGTTTAATCACAATGAATGATGTTAAATAAAAAGAAGAATAATGAGAAATAGCTTAAAATAATAATATAAAGAATTGGAGTGTGAAAATAATTAACACAGATGGTTCTAAGCTTCACCGCCTGTGGAGTCCATAGCAGTGCCGATGAATGACACGTAGGTAGATCTTCTTTTACGTGGCATGCCATCACACCTTCCTTCCTTTATACAACACTCATCACTACCAAATACATGTCCCCTCGTCACAGCAACACGTAAATTCATTCTACCTACCTCAAAACCTCCCTATAAAATATCTCATAAACAAGGCTTCCTCCGACCATACAACATATACTTCAACCACCCAAAAATTTCCTTCAAAAACTCTCTAATCAACCAAAAATGGCCAGCAATAAGGATTCCAAGTTCCCACCTCAAAGCCAGAAAACGCAGCCGGGAAAAGAACACGTAATGGATCCACTCCCACAAACCATACATGCAGACTACAAACCCGCCAATAAACTTAAGGTATTTTTCAGTTCTCAGAGTGTAATGTTTTTTTGCCATGCTTTTAGTCTAAGTCTTGTTGCTTACAAGTTACGGTGTGGATGTGCACAGGGAAAGGTGGCGCTGGTGACAGGGGGTGACTCGGGAATTGGAAGAGCGGTTTGTCTGTGTTTCGCGAAAGAGGGTGCAACCGTGGCTTTCACATACGTAAAGGGGCATGAGGACAGGGATAAAGATGACACTCTGAAGATGCTGCTAGAAGCTAAAACAGGTGGTGCAGATGATCCGTTGGCAATAGCGGCGGATATTGGCTTTGACGAGAACTGCAAGCAGGTGGTTGAGCTTGTTGTGAAAGAATATGGACGCATCGATGTTCTGGTGAACAATGCAGCCGAACAGCATTTAACAGACTCCGTAGAGGAAATCACTCAACAGCAGATTGAAAGAGTCTTCGGGACCAATATCTTTTCACACTTCTTTTTGGTCAAGTACAGAATGAAACATATCCAAGATATAATTTTTGACCTCATGTATATATATATATATATATATGCTGACCCTTTTTTTGTAGGCATGCTCTGAAGCACATGAAAGAAGGGAGTTCCATCATCAACTCTACTTCAGTTAACGCCTACAATGGGAATCCAGAAGCGTTGGACTACACTGCTACTAAGGGAGCCATTGTTGCCTTCACGAGAGGTCTTTCTCAGCAGGTGGCGAGCAGGGGAATCAGGGTGAATGCTGTTGCACCTGGACCGGTTTGGACGCCAATACAGCCTGCTTCAAAGTCTGGTGAAATGATTGAGAAGTTGGGGTCTGAGGTGCCAATGAAGCGTGCGGCTCAGCCTAGTGAGATTGCACCGTGTTATTTGTTCTTGGCAACTGCTCAGGACTCTTCCTATTTTACTGGTCAAGTCCTCCATCCAAACGGTGCGTCACTTTTATGCCTTCTTTTACTGTAACAACAACAACTCTGTTCAAATTTTTCTTACACGTTCTCTGCTTTCTTGTTTTCTCTAGGTGGAGAGATCGTCAATGCTTAATGCTGTCCAGTACCAGCTTTTCTGCCTTTCTCTTTTACACACAGACAAATAAACACTCTTATCAAATAAACACTGTTATCTTCCTCTGTACCATGTGCCTTCATTTATCAACAAATAAGGGTGCTCATACCTTCACACTACAAAACCTTCACACTACAAAAGGACAAAATTAATTTAAAGTCATAATATATATTATTATATTATTAAAAAGAATCTTCAATTAATGTACTTTTAAGAAACGTGTGAAACAAAACTTTTCCAACAAACTTCTGCTCCTTTCATTTAATTCTGTGTGTTGTCACAGTTCTATATCATATTATATTTATTTAGATATAATTAATTATTTAAATAAAATTAAATCTATAATTAATTATTGAAATAAAATTAAATCTATGCGCAGTAGGAATAAAATATCTTATCATTTATTATAAATAATAGTGATAATTTTATATACAAATGAAAAAACGTTAATATTTTTATATAGAGTGAAAACTAACATGACAGATTTTAAATTACTTATTGGAAGGTGAAAATGAGAAATTTTATTTGTTAGAATACAGACAAAAAAATGTAGACCCACGGTGTATCTCTCTCGTAAAGATTGAGGTTAATTTGAATGACATTGTTACTTTATAAAATTAATTTTAAATATTAAATCTAAATATCACGTCAAACGATCCGTCTAGAATTAGAATAGTGTCGATAAACAGACAAACATCTCATGGATTACATAAACATCTAACTTTCTCATTTCATCTTTTAATTTGTTCAAAACATCTTTGATTCTCATTCACATAAAAGTAAAACATTTTTATATTTAAAGATGTCCTTCTTGCTACTGCTTCGCTTGTTTAATTAGTAAATTAAGAATCATTACCATTATTTTTCAACTCGAAGAAGATATAATAAAATATAATCATAAATTATAGATATTATATATAAAATTTACTTTTCTATACACGATACTTTTAATTTAATGTTATTTCATATATCTCTATTTAATATATATTATATTTTATCCTAATAGTAATCAAGGAAAGTGAACATCATTTATTCATTCAGTATTCTTACTCTTCCATGTTTTAGTCTTTGACTTCTCAAAATTTCTTAATTTTGTTTGAAATTCTAATGATGATTATTTTAGCTTAATTTCTACCCCTACAAGTCCTATTATTTATGAGATTTTAGACTTGTAGATTGTGTGGATCATATGAAAATTAAAAAATCATGCAAATTCAAGCATTATTAAAAAAAAAATATGAATAGTGATATTGAATAAGGGTGGTGCAACTAAAGGTAATTCGAGACATGCTTGTTAGAAATTTAAGTTATGCATTACATTAAAAACAAAAAGTTAAGTAACATATAAAAAAAAACCTCAAAAAATTATTACCTTAAGATTTTTTATAAAAACGTTTTCTCAAATGCCTAAACTTGTAAACTTCCAATGTCATTGAATGTCTCAATCTTTAGTTGTCATCCGTTAAGCAATTCTTATACTCACATATGTGGTCTTATTATTAATAAATGGTTCAATTTATTCTTATTGAAATGATTCAATTTTTACGTGATGTCTATATTGACTTCAACCAGTGATTCTAACCAGCATTGATAGCTTTAAACTGTTGATAATCAATGACAACACTTTTTAGTGGTATTGAAATCAATGGAGACTTTACACGTATAAAATTGTAATAATTTTAAAAATCAAGGGACCGACTTGATCCATCAGTTCATAAGTGGCTAAAATTCAACAAAATAAATAAACAATCAGACAAAAAAGAAGGTAATTAAGTGTAATAACACGAAAGTAAAAATAAGTGTGTAGTATAAACAATGTCTTTCAGTTAAACATAAGAATACGTATTGATAATTTAATTTAAAAAATACAAATTATTAAAATATTAACGTAATTAAGTGTGGAATATTTGTAGGATGTGACAAAGAGAAGAATCCTCTTCATTTTAAACACAAAACTGAAAAATTGATTTAAAATAAATTTGCTAGGCTTTTTGTAGCCAGCGCCGCCGCCGCCGACCATCCTTAACGGAAGGGCGATTTTGTGGGAGGAATTTAGGAGTTTATACAACGTAATTTTTTGCGACATTTATTGCTAAACTGCTTATACAAGGACTTTGAAAAAGATATAAAGTAGAAATAGAAAGAAATAGAAAATTGAAAAGTATTTTATGAAAACAAAATAAGATTGTGAAATTAGAAAAAATTATTAGGAAAGAATTAAATGTAATTGGATAGAGAGAAAGTGGGTGACCCACCTAAAGTAAAGTTGCGGCCTTGATTTGGCGGTGGGACAGCTGTTAGAACATAGCATAGGAGAAAATAAAAAAATGTGGTTCTCATTTTTCAACTGCTACCACTTAACCCTTCATCAATCTCATATCATTTCGTTTCAATCCTATGAAAATGACGAGAAAGATGAGAAGGAGCACGCCATGCGGCGTTAGGGTTGGTAATTCTAATTGTAATTCTAACCTCATTCCATTCGCAATTTTGTTCCCATTTCGATGAAAACTATGCTCCCTCACTTCTCACTATACAAATTCACTTTATAAATCACAATCTACCAATCTTCTCTCAATTCATGGCTCCCAACCCAATGAAGATGAACACCAAGCAATCTGCGAATTCGAGTACGAGTACCATAGCAGCGTCGGCAGCAGCTTCGTCCCAGGAGATTCTGGTCCGCGAAACGCTGCGTATCAGCGCCAATTTGGCCTCCGCCCCTCTCCTCCAAACGCCTTCCTCCCTCACCATGATCTGCTGCGAGGAAATTGATGGCCGTCGATGGAAGTACGTCGCCGAGACCGATGCCTCCGGTCATTTCAAGAAGAATTCCTTTCGCCCTCTCTCCCTGCAGTCTCCCCAGGCCCCTCTTGACGTATCTTCTTTTCTCTTTTCTCTTTTCTCTTTTCTCTTTTCTCTCTATCATAAACCCTCATTCCTGGATTCATTCTATTCATTCTCTCACCATCACGATGCAGGAAGTTCTCGCTTTCGTTAGATCCTATGTTGTTCCCGAGGGTTTCCCCGACAGTGTTACTCCTTCCTACGTCCCCTACATGACATGGAGGGCTCTTAAGGTATCACTATTTCCATCTTCCTCTACCAATTCACAATCTTTCCATGCTTTCCTAATTTCTAACCCTTTTTCTTCTAGCACTTTTTTGGTGGAGCAATGGGCGTTTTCACCACTCAGACCCTCTTGAGTTCAGTTGGCGTCTCCAGAAACAGGGCTACTCCTGGGGCTGTCGCCATCAACTGGATTCTCAAGGTAACTATAACCGTGGCAATCATTCTCAGCTTCACTCGCCACTGTTTAGCTGAATGTGAAAATAAATAAATAAATAATACCCGTAGGACGGTGCTGGTCGTGTGGGGAAGATGCTGTTTGCTCGCCAAGGAAAGAAATTTGATTATGACCTCAAACAGGTAATCGTTAGCTTCCTTGCTTCTTTTGCTCAACCTCGTCATACAAATTGGTTCTTCCCGAATTCCCACAATCTGCAGTCTCAGAGTTTTTGTGTTACAGCTGCGGTTTGCGGGTGATCTTCTGATGGAGCTGGGTGCTGGAGTTGAACTGGCAACTTCTGCAGTGCCGCATCTGTTTCTACCTTTGGCTTGTGCTGCGAATGTAGTAAAGGTTTGGCGACTGCTTTGCGATGAGTGTTTCGCTTGTATGTGAGCTCTGCAGGCTTATTTGTTCATTTCTGCTCTCAGAATGTTGCTGCTGTAACATCAACATCAACTCGGACGCCGATTTACAAAGCCTTTGCCAAAGGTGAAAACATAGGGGATGTCACTGCTAAAGGAGAATGTGTTGGCAATATTGCGGACCTGGTATGTTTCTGAACTTTGATTAATTCTAATGTTGGCATACTTTTGTTGGAACATTGTTTGCAACAGTTTTTGCAACCTGGGCTAACCTGGTACTCGGCTTCCTCCTTTTCTTTGCCTTCTAATCAATCAACTTCATTCTTGCATGGGTGCATGGCCATTACATGCTTTGAAAATGATGACTTTTGAAGTGATCGCTTTGATTTAATATTTAATAGCATACAAGAAAAACACAATATTTAATATTGCTCGGCATATATAGTTCTTGGCAGGGGGTGTGATGGAATCCTTCATGCATTATAATATCCCCAAATTATATTATATAAGTTAGTGCAAATCTCATGTTGAAAGATGACTTTGTAGGATTGAATTAATTGTAAATTTAATTTGTAAAAGTCGTATTAGAGACTGTTTACCTCTTTGAACTGTGTCATTATAATTGAAAAATCCAGGTTTGATGATGTTTGTGAAAAATTGTTTACCTTTCGAAATCTCTTTCAATTTGCAGTTAGGAACTGGTTTGAGCATACTGATTTCCAAAAGGAATCCGTCGCTTTTCACCACATTTTCCCTCCTTTCATGTGGATATATCGTTAGCTCTTATAGAGAGGTTTGTCTTTTGTGTATGCTATGATGATGCTTATCTATCTGTACTTCCAATCTGGTGATCGTGTGTATCTAATGTTTAATGCATTAATAGGTTAAATCTGTTGTTCTGCACACACTTAACTGTGCAAGATTCAGTGTGGCAGTAGAATCCTTCCTCAAGACAGGTAGTGGATCTGTTTAAAATCATCAAACAGTCAATCCATGCTCTCTTATTGATCAGGCTGTTCTTTCTTTTATAGAAAATTTAATTTATATAATCACTAGATGCAATTCCACTAGAAGCCTTGTTCACATTTTAACTAAAGTTAATCTATTTCAGGACGAGTTCCCACTTTGCAGGAGGGCAATGCGAATGAGAACATATTCAGTTTTCCATGGAGAGATAAGCCTGTTGTCCTTGGTATACCAATAGGCTAAAAGATTTTTACCAGCAATCATTTTGGGTGAAAAATTAAAACTGAACTCTTTTTTTAACTGTCTTTCTAGGATCAAGAGTCAAGGAAGCATTCCAAGACCCTAGTGCATATATTGCCATAGAGCCGTTGTTTGATGTAAGCCTTTTTGAGAACTTGAGATTTTCCATCTCTTTCTTAAGTTATTGGTTGATTGATGTTGCTATATAATATATGTAACTGATGTTCTCTTAAATTGGTAACAGAGGGAGAAATATATTGTTACGTATAACCCCTTGAAACACAAGGTTTATGCTGTGCTCAAGGATCAGGCAAAGTCAGATGACATTCTCAAAGCAGCATTCCACGTGAGATATATGGTTATCTTATAAATTTGTCAGAACAGATCGGGAAATATTTAATTTGAAAAGACCTTAAGACTTAAACAACTTTGTTTTGTAGGCTCATGTGCTCTTCAGTTTGTTAAATTCAAATAAAAGTAAGACCTCGTCTTTGAAGGAAAGTGGGGATCTTAACTCAAACGTGACGCACACAACTGCTGATATTGAGGCTTGTATGGCTGATACTTGCAAAATTGTGACAAATTCTTATGGTCTTTTCAAGAATAAAGCTAAGGAGCAGGTAATGAAGCAAACGTATTTATTTGTTGGTTCCGCAGCCTATATTGTTTTACTACAGTATTTTTTGGCCTGGCTTTGAATGGCTGTGTTTGACTAGTAATTATTGGCTATTGTGGTGTTGAGTTTTGGACATTTGGAATGCCTTACATTTGTTGAATGCAATCATTGTCAAAGGACTTCACCCTTTTCTGGGAGATGGGGTAGGAAGAGGTGCTAGTTTTGAACTCATGTTTCTGTTTGACCATACCTTGAATATTCAGTTGTTTTAAGTAATTCTCAGGGTAGAATAATTATTTTTTACATATATTTTGATAGCTGGAATGAAAAGATATTAACATTTTTAATGCAGTTTATTCCCATCTTCATGAGGGAGTTTAATGCTGTTGTATTTTATACTGTAGTTATAACACGCTCCATTTTTGTGAAGAGTGTTTGTTACTTTGATATTTTATTTGATTCCGTGAGTGACGAGAATTGGGGAATTAGAGATGCACAGTTGTGAATCTTAACTGTAAATAATTGAAATCTGAGGGCTTATCTGCATGCTCAAGATTTTTATCAGCATTTTTTGAAGTAAGTATATATGTTGCAAGTCATTGCAAATGCCAAGTTCATATAACCTTTTTACTTGCAGGGTTGGACAATGTCAGAATCACTTCTAAATCCTGGTCGAGCTAGGCTGTCTCCACCTGATAATAGATGATATTCTCCCTGCTGCTGGGTTCAGTGCCAGAGTTCTTGGGTTTGCTCTCAATGTGAAATGGGTCTGGCAATTGAAGCTTAAAATAATCACCGTGCAACGAAAACATGCAATGCTTGTGGAATCGTAGCATCCTTGACCCTCTTAAAAGCCAAATGAACTTTTTGCGGATGTTCTGCGTGGATGGCCTTTAACATAAGTATGGCAGTTTTAGCATGACTGCATATACGACCACGTAAAATACCAATGCTCGTCTCTTTTTCTCGGTCGAAATATACAAATTTGTTACTCTGTTTTTTCTATTTTCTTAGATCTGTTCTTTATTCTTTTTGCAGTGAGCATCATTCTGTAGTATAAGTTTTCAATTTCAATTTTGCAGCTGAGTTCAAGAACTTGTTGCTCAGTGTAATTTCCATGTTGCATTCTTGTAGCTTTATTTGTGCAAGAAGTCTGATTAAATTAAGCTAGGTCCGAAGTATTTGTATCCTGTAAATTTTTTCCTCGAAGCAGGAAGCATAAGGAATCATGGTGTGTTTGGACTAGAATTTATAAGCTTGATTTTAAAGGTAACACTTTGATGATTGTATGAACTTCATCTACATTCATATTACTGTGTTACTGATGCACCAAATCAAAGATTGGGTGTTTTCTATTTAATGAATACGATATTTGAACTCAAACTAATTAATTTATTTCAAATAATAAGTTTTTTAAAAAAATTTAAAACTAAATTTATAGGGGTAAATTTCATAAATAGATACAAAATAAGTATTTTAATGAATATTCATATGTAATAAATATGAATATTTTAATTTTTTTCATTTTTTAATGGTTTTTTTTATAGATTTATGTTTTATTTATTTATTTTGAGTTCTGGAATTAACTTTTAAACAACTTAATTTTTTTAAACCAACATTGGCAACTTGATAGAATGTATTTTTTAGAATTGAAATTTATTATGGAAAAATTATCACCTAATAACATTACAAAGAGAACCAAACCATTAAAACTCACGTCTTTTATCAGTTTTCGAATTTATAAGTTTATCTACATGGCAATTTTTTTTCAAAAAAAAATGTGGATGACTTTAAATTTCATAATATCACAATTCTTCATGTATTTTCGCCATATTTCTTTTAATTTGAGATAAAATGCTTGACAAAACAAAATAGAAATCACATTCAAACCACATTTGCTTATAACCATATCTTGAAGCATATTCAAAATTTTATTATTAGCAACTCCTCTAACATAAAAAATACTTAAAAGTTCTTTTTATTTCTTTTGCTCTTGATCCGCTTTAGAGTTTTTTTTAAGCCTTAGCGTATATTATTTTCTTATTAACAATACCAATGTTTCTTTTTTTTTTTTGTTAAAAGTTAGTTAAGACTTTTTTTAATGACGAATAACAGGCTTTCAATCAATTTAAGCAAGATATTTGTGTCAGTCTTAACTAAAATAATTTTTAGTTGATATTGATATTAACCTAAATATTTTGATTGGCATAAAAGGAAAATAACCCCAATAAATACCAATTGAAAAACTCTTTATTGACTTTACTGAATAAAAAAAAATATGGACTTTGACTGAAAAATAACTTCAAATGATATTTTTAAACTATTAAATGTATTTTAATATTTAAATAATTTTGTGTATTAAGTAGTGATTGAAATTATGTATTGAAGTAAGAAAATTAAAATTCAATAGATCTAAATTATTATATCCAAATAAAACAATTAAAAATAAATAAACTTAAATTAAATGTATTGGTATTTGAATGTCATGGAAATTGTGAACCTCTTTATCTCTAAGTACAGAGTTGATTTTTTAAAATTATTCTATTAACTATTTTAAAACCTTTTTTTTAATAAAAGAAGTTGAATATTTTACCTATTTATATGATTTGATATTTTATATTCCATATAGGTATTTAGGGAGATATTATATATATATATATATATATATATATATATATATATATATATATATATATATATATATATATATATATATAGAATATATATATATATATATATATATATATATATATATATATATATATATATATATATATATATATATATATATAATATATATATATATATATAGAAATATATATATATATATAGAAATATATATATATATATATATATATATATATATATATATATATATATATATAGAATAGAAATAAAAAAAGTTAGGCCTCATATAAGAAACAAAATTCCAAAATAAATTGCATTAGACTTTGGACTCTTATGTGAATAGTGATGATTTTGGATCAGGATTTATATCTAAATCAAGTTGTAAATCCAAATCCATTTTTAGATTTATATTTTTTTGATGGAAATTAATTTTTTTTATATAAATCTAATTTTAATTTTAAATCTATATTTTAAAAATAAAATAATTATTTCATCTAATACATATATATATATATATATATATATATATATATATATATATATTTAAATAAAATAATAAACAATATAATAATATTATAATTTAATGATATTAAGGATTAAACATAATATATTATATAAATTCTTAACATTAAAAAAAATAAAACCATATAAATGTTCACATAAATCAAAGCATTACAAGAATATCTTATATAAATAACAACTTAACTAATAAATTAAGTATATGTCAATTTAGTTTCTTGCAACCTAACTCTTGAAAAACAAGAGTTCATTGACAATCCATTGATGTATACATTACCAAAATTTGGTCTTGACAAGTCCATGACCATGAACTGCTCTCCCAAATGAAAAACCGGGAACATTTGCGCAGGCAACAAGAACATTAACCAAGGTTGTCAAATCCTTAAAATAAGTATATGGATGAAAAAATCAAGTGCAGTGTGGGAAAAAAACCATTCATCACACACCCATGTATCATCAAATCATACATTCAAATCAACTAGATTGCTAAAAAAAGAACTTTATTCAGTGATGGTGAGCTCACCCAATAATTTCATTTTTTGAAGAGTATACATAACTAAATGTAAGAGACACATCAATTGCACATAATATATATAGAAATATTCAACTATTACTTGCCATGGCTCCAATCTTAAGCAAAACAATGGAACTAGGTTCTTTGGGTCTGGTTCCCAACAACTCAGCCTTGTCCCACTAAATTATATCTAAAAGACCTCCTTATTACTAACAAAATTAGTTAGCACATTTGAGTGTGCCATAGATAGAAACCAAAGAATTCTTAAATGCTAGTAAATAGGAGACCTTTTTCTATTTTGTCTCCTTTTTCAGCTTTTTATTTTTTATTTTTTCTATGGTTAAGAATATTAGTGTCAATGTTTTACCCTTGGTCTTATAAAACGACAATATACTTCTACATTTCATGAAAAAGCTCGCATGACACAGACTAGGGAACAATGCAAAATCTCCTTTAGATGAGAGTTTCTAATATGAATGAAGTAACAACAACAAAATGTGATGAACTAAATTATAAAAAAAATGTATATATTTGAATAATTATATTTGTTAAGTAGAAATTTGGCAAGAAAAAGAAGAAACACAATACTAAAGCTTATTAGATTATTAATTAATGGGAATGTTTCTAAACAAAACCGCCAATATGTATCTTCTCCTTTCAAAGCTCATCGCATGTGGGAGAGAGACAGGATGATTACTAAATAAATACTATTAATTGTACAAATTTCGTTCTATAATCATTACAAACTATTGAATTAAGTGAAATCAATAGAAATCTTACAAGATTTGTGACATTGCTAACTTGATTGTATGAATAAAACTTTTAAAGTTTTTATATTTTTATTCGCTTTTTTCAATTCAAATATATTATAATTAGCAATGAAGTTTTAGAAGGAGAAATTTAAGTCTTGAGAGAATTTCCTTTTTGGAAAAAATAAAAGTAAAATTATGTAACATTTGGAGTGTTATGTTGTAGATAAAAGAAAAATGAGAAATTGCTTTAGGTTGCTTTTTGCAGTGTGGTGTGTTCTGTTTTATTGTTATGATGCTTTCCCTTAAACCAAAGAACATTCTGCATGGAAGGATGTGCATCCCGATACAAATTAAAGACACCACCTTTTTTCTTTTCACGCTTTTATATTCCTTTTTTTTCTTTTTCAACCATCCATTTTGAACTATTAATTATCCATTAATAATTAATTTTTTCAACATTAACTAATGTATTTAAAATGCTAATTAACTCATTCACAAGAAAAGTTAACTTTTTTTAAAAATTCAGTTTTACACAATTTTTATGATTTGAACAAGATATAAATGAAAAAACAAAACACAAATTCATTAAAAAGATCACGCTTCTTTCTTCTTCCCCAAGTGGACCCATTCTTCTTTTCCCCTTTTTAAAGCAAGGCGTGCTTGCAAGATTTGTATGATTATTTATGGCTGCATAATGATTCATCATCGTGAAATTCAGATATTATATTAAAACAGTAAAGTTATGTAATATTGTTATTATATTATCATTAAGATGCAAAAGAAATACTACAAGATGTTTATTTCTTTTTGTGATTGTTCATATGTGCCCTAGTGTTCATAGGGATAAGGTGACAACCGACAAAGACAGCAAACTAGGTTTGCCCGTAATGCAATGAACCATGTTTTGTTTAAAAATTTGTGGACAAAATCCTTTTAATTCAGTTGTTGAATTGTTGATTGATGTTTTTGAATTTAGAGCTATGTAGCAGGTATGTGTGCATGTGTGTGCCAATGTCAATTGCCTCACCAGTTCATGATAACCTCTGTCGCCTCCACCTCACGCATTCACACTGTTTTTATCTTTTCTTAGTTAACCATTATCAACTGATTTTAAGATAACTAGGTGTAATGTATTATGAAACAGTACAAATAGTTTGGATATGCATGTTATTAGAAGATGGCTCAGCTGAGATTTTTGAAGAACATGACAAGATTACTATCTTCTCTTTAACTCCAACCATTCATTAAATTTATGATATTTTAACACTGAATAAAAAATAGTTAATGATGACATACAAAGTTTACTTTTTTTCTGCTGGCATGCAAGGTGTACACTATGATTACTAATAGCTTTTGACGAGTTTAAGTTTTGTTTGATGAGTAATAATGAGTTTAAGTTTGAATGCCAGAAGAAGAATATCAAATAAATAGCTTCTTTCCGCCAGGCACGGTGACGACACACACATGTACTCAGGTCCAGACATAGAATCCAAGCTTCATTGAAGACAAAAATCCAAAGCAAAGCTGAGTTCGCATTTTCTTTTTCTTCTTTCTGATCAATGTGTATACTTGGTCGTACTTTCTAATTTTTCCCATGAGTTTATTGTCACAAATTAATGGTGAAAAACTTACCATTTGGAGCAAGAAAAACATTTAAAAATTAGTGATGAACTGGTACATTTTTTACCGCTTGGAAAATGATGTCAGAAGGCCCTACATATGATGCAGCACAACAGAAGCAGAATTTATAAGGTGAAAGAGAAAGCAGCATACAAAAGCCCTATGTAATTCTATTAATACATATATCGTACCACAGAGTCTATTCATTGCATAGATTCCATGTTCTCATGACTTGAATGCTAGCCAGGTAGGTTGAAGAGGAGAGAATTAAACACCGTTCACTCAGAAACTAAAACTTCACACAATGCAAATGCAATTTCCTAAGCTACAGCACATGATGGTATAGATGAAGATATTTGTGTAGTGTATATATTGGTAAGCAGCTACCAGAGAGAAGAAGAAGAAGAAGGGTTTCACTTTTAGGTAAGAGAACTGAAGGAGATGGTGATTAGAGAGAGAGAGAGTATAGTGAAGAAAGTCAACAAACACTTGCGGCTAGGCTAATGATTATACGTGGAGGAGAGTGGATGGAGTTTATAATACTAGTAATGATAATAATCATAATAATAAAGCAAAAAACACAAAGCTAGATAAAAGGATGATTCGATGGATGGATAATTGTAACGATAATAATAAATTATTGTACTTTAAGCTGCTGCAGTAGGAGGATTCTTTTTGGCGAGATTGTGCTTATTGTTGTGCATCCAAACCTTGAGCACTCTTCGCTTGACCCCAATCTCTTGGCAGAACTGTTGCACCACGGACTCTTCTTGTTTCTGGATTTTCCAGCCAACCCTCTCAGCAAAGTTGAGCATTTTCTCCTTCTGCTCCTGGGTGAACTTTGTCCTGAACCTTTTCTTCACTAGCTGGGAGGGTCTAGGCTGCACCATTCCTCCACCGTCTTCTTGTTCATCAGACTCTGAAGGGAGGTGACCAATGCTGTAGGGCATTATCATCTGGTGTGGTGGGACACTTCTAGAAGGAAGGATGTTACCCGTAGGGTAGCCAAGAGCCTCGGGAGGGAGGAGGTTCTTGTGAGGGCCCAGAATCAGTCTTCTTCTGTTGAAGGGGTGGTAGTCACACGAAGACGGCTCACCCTCCACTTCCTTTCTGTGGAAGTTTCTGTGACAATGGCAGGCCGAGCAGTTCAGTGCCTCTATGGTGCCCTCTTCTCCACTCGGCATGAACTCGCCGCATCCATCAGTGGCATTCCCTCCCATGGCCGCTGCATGGTTCTTCAGGCATTCTCTGTATCTCACCGCTTTCTTGTACCCATGATCCTCCTGATGCATAGTGGGTGTGCCGTTCGTAGGAGCCGTGGAGGAGATAATGTGGTTGTGGTGTGGAGGGTCATGGTGAATCATGAGACCATGACCGTGTCCATTACCGTGTCCCCCACCATAAGTAGTGCTGTTTATTGGGATTGGGATTTCTCCTTCTTGACTCGAAAGTTCCATTCCCTCCTAGCTACCTGTTTGCTTCTTTAGGGTATAGTGTAGTGCTAAAATGATTGCAATTCTAAGTTTCAGAAATCCTAATCTTTCAAAAGCTGGCTAGGAAGAAACGAAAATTATGGAGTGGTGTTGGAAGCAATTGAGTTGAGTAGCAGCACTATGGCACTACCACCACCGACCTCATTATCTTCAGGTGAATTAAGAAGAGAAAGTAAGAAAGCACAGACTCAGAAGTAGGGCACACAGGATATGGTCATGAGAAGACAACTTTTTAAGCAAACAAGACACTTTCCCACTCTGGGTATTTTCTAATTTCTATCTCTTGAAAAGGAGACACACAGAGAGAGAAAGAGAGTGTGACTACAGACAACTAACCGTCTCTATATCTCAGCCAGAAGATAATCAATGAAGACAGCTACAAACAAACCCTGTAGCTTTCTTCTTTTTTCTTTTTTTTTTATAATTTCAGCCTGCTACAAAGTCAATTGGAGAAGAGGAAGAGGAAACTGACATGGATCAAACAGCTTGTGTTGCAGACATGGTTGGTTAGAAGGAAAGAAAAGGATGATTTGGTTTAGAGGGGAATCACAGTAATTAGAGTAATAGAAGTAAGCAAGAGGTGAAGAAGGAAGAGAGAGAAAGAGAGAAGGAAAGGATGGAGAGTTTTGGCAGTGAAACACTTAACAAGAGGTGCTTATAGAGGTGGTGTGGGAGGACAAAAAGAAGAGGTCAAAAAAAGCAGATTTTAACAGACAGAGAGGAATGCAGAGTTGAGTATTTGGAGAGGGAGATTCAGATTAGAGACTCCAAAAAAAAAAAAAAAAAGTGGGGTGCTTGCTTTGGTTTGCTTTGCTTGCACTATCAGCTATCGAGTTTACGCCATATAGAGGGGAGCAGTGTGTCAGATAGTGGTGAGGACAAAAGATGGCAGAGAGAGAGACAGACACAGAACCTTTCTCAAATTGAATTAACTGAAAGAAACGTTTTTTCAAAGTAAATAACTTAAACTTTCCTTCTCTATGCATCAGAAATGCTCTCTTCCAACATTAAGCAAACCCACTCAACTAAATACCATTCATAATCCAATGGGGGACAAAGTTAGACATCACCATAAATATTTCCATCAAGTTCGTTAGGGAGTCATTAACTTCAAAACAGCATATAACTCTAAAGACTAGTATATTTCAGGTGAAGATGCACACAGGCTTATTTGCTTCCCCTTTTTTAAGAATTCAATGCTGTTCAAATACAAATGTCTCCATTCAAACTACCTATCTCCCTTCTCACGTGGGGTTAACGTTTTACTACAAACTAAACTTAAATGTGTTAGCCGAGTAGAGGAGAAAATAATTAAAAACTATAAATAACTCTGCGTGCGTGCGTGTGCCTCACTTAATACTATTATTTTTTTCTTAATTACAAAAGCAGACAACGGATGAGCGTATTAATTATCTTATAGTAATTTCCCATGTCTGTGTACTCATTACTGGCCACATACAAACAGCATTTACAGGAAAACATCAGAAATGCAGTTGTTATTTGATGCTTAAGAGATGAATTAATAGCCAAAACACATTTTGGGTAGGAGAAATTTTGGTCATAATTAAAGTGGGTGACGAGGGCATGCAAAAGTTAAATGCAGTGGTAGGGTGAGCTGAGGTGATAAATTAGGTTTTATTACTCCATTAATCTATCTGTGGAAGATGTAAATAAGAAATGAATATTATTATTATTATTTGGTTTGGTTTGCTTGTTGTGGTGTTGTGTCAATAAATAGTTGGCTCAAGATGTCAATGATGTTCCTTTGGAATAGAAAGAGCATTGAATTCCATTCAGATATTTCACATGTGAGAGAGAAAGAGAGAAACAATGGTAAATTGTTGTATTAGAGAGGGTTTTAGCAGAAGTAGAAAGAGAATAATAAAGTGGGATTAAAGAAGAAAGAAGAAAGAGGTGATGAAAAAGGTTGACAGTGGTACGTCAGGGTTAGTCTGTAAAGCTGTTGTTGTTTACTACATTACAATACATACATATATATTCTACTGGGAAGTAGGAAAAGGATTCTCCTTTTCATCATATATTTTTATTTGTTTATGAATCATTCATCCAAATCACTTTATTCTTTTATTATCCTTCCCTTTATTCCACTCTCCACACCACATTTAAGGCTTTATCCATCTTTACAATTTGTTTTATCTATGTTGTCTCTTCTTCTAGTAATTCTTCTCTGCATGGATATTACTTTTTCTTTCTTGCTTTTCTTTCTACTTTCTGTCTCAAAGACAAAATTATTCTCTACTTCTTTCCCTTTTTCCAATTTCTTCACAGCTACGCCCACATATACATATACATGTACATCTGTCATATCATCCACTTAAATACAAATGGATTATTATTAGATGGGTAAATTTCTTCAACAGTTGATGAAGAATAGAAAGTTAGAAAGAGAAATGGTTATGGTGTTGGGTTGATGGGATGAAGGGTCCACATGAATAAATAGTGTTCATGACAGATGACAAAGCCTTGATCACAATTTTCAAGATGCTTCAGACCCCTCCAATACCCTTTTTTTCTTCAGGAAACATCTCTTCTCAACAACACTCAACACTATTTTTCCATAATCAAAATCTTATATCTCTGTTTAAAAAAGTAGAAGATGAAGTTTATTATTATATTTATAAAAAGTAGATAATTAAACTGGCGTGATTTAAGATATATATTTGAAAAAAGAAATGAAAAGTGAAGAGAAGAAACATTAATGGAGAGGGTAAAAGACATGTACTGTGAGCTGCAGAGCAGTTGTCCAATCCTCCAATTGCATCAGAGTCACCAATGAAGATTGCATTGCACGAGTGAGTACACACAATAACACACCTCAGCCTCAGCTAAGGAATTTATTCACTTTAATCTGTACCCATTTTCTTTTTTTACTAATGTTTTTCTTTAATTACTGGTACTATTAATTTATAATTTATTGGTTCAATCATAAAATAAAATCTCAGCCAAACTTTTAGATTTTCTACATTGAATATTGGTTTGTTTCAAAAGTTGTTTCTAAAATAGTTAAAATTGAAGAAAAATGGTTCAATGTGATAAACAATAGTTTTTGTTAGTTTTGTAATGGTTCAGCACTTTGCACTGGTTTTATGGGTTTTCTTAGCTCTTTTGATTGTATATGCAGAATCGATAGAGAAGAATATTAAGTTATTTAATTATTTTACATGTTCACAGTACTATTTTTATGCTTATAAATAAAAATAATTATCAATTAAAGTAATACTATTTTCATACTAATAATTATTATAATATCTCAATTTATTTTGTGTTTATATATATATATATATATATATATATATATATATATATATTAATTTTATCTTTTCAAGTAACATTTTTTAAATTTAATTATTATTTTTATCTAACCATTTTTTATATAAATATAGAATTTTTAAATTAAATAAATAAAAATATTCTACAAAATAAATAAAAATAATCTACAGAATAAATAAAAATATCTCCAATTAAACTATAAAAATTATTTATATATACTGATATATATGTATAAAGATAATAAAAGTAAATTTTCATTTTGTTTCCTTTACGTAATTTTTTTTACCTGCACAAACATTTTTTTATATATTAATTATGATATGATTACAATAAATTTTTTTAGAAAAAGCAAAGATTAATATATATATATATATATATATATATATATATATATATATATATATATATATATGTGTGTGTGTGTGTGTGTGATTTAAATAATTTCATTTATAATATTATACCTATTCATTTATAATATATAATAATGAATATTTTTTAATTGAATATAATATTATGAAATAAGAGAAATTTGTTGGAAGATCTCATTATCTTTAACAAATTTGAAAAAATTTGGCTAACAACATCCTCTGAGAGCACATTCAATTCTAAGAGTAGATACCTATTTAATGAAATTAATTATGTATAGCAAGTATGTGGTTGAAATTTTAAATAAAACATAAAAATAAAAATTAGCTTTTACAAAACATTGGTTTGTCGTAAAATATAAATTGAGTATATAAAGTGTAGTATGAAAACATGAAACTATTTTTAGTTAAAAAAATATTATTTAAAACATATGTATAAACAATTTCTTAAATTTATTAGCGATAAAATGAATTTTAGATTTAATAAAGTTTTAAATTCTTAAAAAAATTGGACATTTGAATTTTATTAAAAAGTTATGTTCTATTAAATAGTAAAAAATCTTAAACTTTTAAAATTGGTATATGTCATTTAATTTTCTCTACAATATTGAATAAGGTGGTTTTATATCATATATATATATATATATATATATATATATATATATATATATATATATATATAATTGAGTTCTATTGAAACTTTGTATTTTATTAAATATGTAAAAAAATTATATTTTCAGTTAAGTCCTTGTCATTTAATTTTACTGTTAAGTGAAGTAACTTAATCATTTTACTTTTAGTCTTAAATACAAAATCACAATCCCGAACAACAATATAAAAACATATATATAGGACCTTAATTATTTTTATTAAAATTGAAGGATTTCTTTTTAAAATTAAATACTAAAATCGAGTATTAAATATTAAATTTAAGATAACTATTAAATATTCAATTTATGATAAAGTTAAAATTTAATTGTATTTTTTTTAATGAAAACTCGTGAATAATAATAATGTAAAATAACAATCACAACAATCAAGCCAATGAAAAAAAAGTCCAACAGTCAATTAAAAATTATAAAAAACTTTGAAACATAAATTCTTTAACCAAAACATAATTAGAAATTAAAAATATTTTGGACATAGAAAAAATTATTTAAAAGAAATTAAATTAAAAATAATTAAATTCAAAACTTAATTAAATTTAAATTCTAATTAAATAATCAAATACCCAGTTGCCTCATAGTACAATCACAAACGAAAAGCTACAACTAAACAAATTACATATGCTTGAAAATATAAGTTAATTATATCTATATAGAATAAACCAAACAATTAATATTATTACAACAAAAACAATAGTAAAATTTCAAAGCATTGAACTAACTTATACTAACGTGATTCATTGTAAATAGGAAATTGAATAAAAGTAAGACAATATGCTCGAAAGAAAATTATATGTGGATATCTTTGTTCAACTTTCTTTTTGTGAAGGGACAATGTGGTCGCCTAAGAGCTAAAGAGATTATATGTTTAGTATTTTTGAAATGTGTTGAATTACATTATTTAAGTGGGACAAGAGAGGATATATAATAATAACTTACATGTCTTGTGAAAGCTTTGGGATATTATTTTCTAGAGCCGCTGTCACTTAAGCAAATAAATATTATTTTGAGAAAGCAAAGTCACTCAAGCGACCAAAGAACTTAAGCGACATATGCATATAATGATTTTTGTGATGAATTGGTGAAATACATGTTTTGTATGTGTGTGCATAAGATGATACTATAGTTATTGATATATATATATATATATATATATATATATATATATATATATATATATATATATATATATATATATATATATATATATATATATATATTATGTGATATTATATGATAATGTGATTGTGTTTGTTGATACTTATTATGGTACTTTGATCTTTTATGAGTGTGGTGATACCTATGATGATATTGTGTAATGTTAAATACAACTCATTATAAATAATATACACTGATATAGATAAAGAAGATTAAGACATAAGTGATTAGTATTGGAAACCCTAGTCCGAGATTAAGATATAAATGATAAGTTACTTCATTTTATTAAAGTGTAACTTGAGATTCTAACAATTTTATAATTTATATCTTCAGTTATGAGTTGTGAATTGAAGAATATACCATTTAATCTATTATCTTTTAAAACTAAGAGGAAGTTTAGAGAAGATTGAGCAAAAGAATAGTAAAAGTAAGTAGAGATAGAACACAGCAAAAGGTGTTGCATTGAAACTATCAAAATGCATAGAACAATACATGTATGCGTTGTTACATCATGCATGATTTAAAGTTAGGTTAGTGTTGATTTCTGGTTTATTCTTTTCTTTTAGGAAGCCGACAAATGGAAGGAATATTATATAAAGAGTAGGAGGTGTTCGGAATGAAAAGTTGAAACCTTTTTCTGCTGCATTAAAAAACAAATTGTTGAATGTCCAAAGTAAACAAGAAAAGTAAGCAATTTTGGATGTAATTGAAAAGCAGATTATTCCGGGTCAACTAGATCCTCTTGATAATTTTTTGCAAGATGATGTTTCTTCTAATCATCCTACTATGCACTCTATTTCCTAGATGCCTTGTTTTAGGAAACAAGTGGTACCTTTGTTAAGCCAATCATTTTCCATTAACGAATGAAATTACCGAAGTTGGCTTCGATTTGAGCGTTCCCTTTGGATGATTTGTTTTGTACATGCTTGTCATGATGAAGACAGCTTATAATAATTGCTTTCCATTTAAAGCTACAAACACATGTGTTTTAAATCATGCAGCAGTGTTTGCTCATTTCAAGTTTTTGTTTCTTTGTTTAGATTTATTTTATGTGTAGGTGGGTGGGGGGCTGGTGTTCTTTGGGGTTGCAGGTGTTCTTAACCACACACACACACACATGAATGAACGAACGAATGATAGTTATTATTAATACCTAAACACTCAACAATGTGCATGTGTCTTGGCAAAAGACAGACACATGAGATGTTGCAGAGTGCAATGTATTGCTATCATATCATTCTTGCTACCTTCATACTCATGGACAACTTTTCTCTTTCAGTCTCTGTGTCATAACAGGAAAGGATCATTTTACACTCTTTCAAAAGCATATGTGCACACTTCCAAACTCTTTTGCTTTGGTTCCTTATGTCTCAATTGTTCAGAGAGTAACCAATTTCTTTCCTTTCAAACTCAATCTGCCAGACTGGACTATCATTTTAGCTCAGCCTCCACTCATTGTCTTTGTTTATCACATTCTTCTTTCATACTACTTTCAAAAATAACAAATCAGGCACCCAATGCACAACATCAAAACCAGAAAAATTAATCAACAGTTTTGAGCCCAGCCACGTCTCTATCATGTACATAAACCTCATTCATTTCTGTCATTTGGGACCTCACTGCTTATGATAGATTCTGTATTTATATGAATCAATGTGTTTCCTTTTGTTTTTAAAAACGACTGAAAAGCAAGGACTAGCCGTTGGGAACATTCCCACTGCTTTTAATTTTTGTCTGGAGCAACAAACAAACAAAAGGGCACCCCACCATACTTTCTACGTGGCCTAGGCATAAGATTCAAAGCAACGCCATGTTCAAACAACACACATAAACTATTATTGTTAACATTATGACCAAAACCAAATCAACAAAAGGCAACACTTTTCCTTGTACACGGCTCTTTTATATCCCTTCCACTTTAAATTTCTTCTCCAACCACCGTCTTCCAGCTAACACGAAGGACAACCCCACGAACCAAATTCAATGAGAAAAATTAAGCACAGATGATGTAAGGTCACGTTGAGTCATATCACGGTTGAACTTCTGTTTCTGGTAAAAGATCAACAACATGTGCATAGCTAAAGAAATGCCATGAAACTATTACCACTGGGTGGGAACATATATAAAATTTGCCTGATTACATACATAAAATGAATTCCAATTTGGTAGAAGATGCAAAATGGGTAAGAAGGAGGAAGATCGAAGTGTGGTACTAGTAGTATATCTGAAATTGGATGATTGGTTTTGAATTTGATTTGATTTGGCTTATGTATTGAATGCATATCTGGAAGAAAAAGTGGATAGAATTATCCTATCTAGATCTTAATGAATGATAAGGTGGAGAGAGAGAGAGAGAGAGAGAGAGGGTGATGGGTTTTAGACACTGACCATTTTGATTCAGTTGGGGGGACCATAAACCAATACTTGAACACTGTCATTATTATTGCATTTATGCTAAATGAAGAAAAACATGACCAGTTTTATGCATTGATTCATATGAAGTCATTTATTGAGAATGAACTAAAGACCATGACCATTCATTTGATATTTAAGGCTCTCTCTTTCTATCTCTTCTTTCCTTCCACACAGGTAAGACACAACTAGGCTCACAAATCCATCTAGGTTACTCATTAATACTTTATCAGTTCCTTTGTCTTTTTCCTGTGAGTTCATCAATTTCTTACTGTCCTACTTATCCTGTCACGTATGCATCGGTGAATGCTCGTGTGCCTCAGCTATCTACATGTATATCTCAATTAACTATTTCCAATCTCAAAAATGACTCAATTACTTTCAAAACAAGTTCTACGTGGTTGTTCATACCAGTGCTAGTATTCATCCTTCTAACGCTTAACATCCTCTGCTGTAAACATATTTTCAGACTTCAAATCACAACAAATTTTATTTCTCATGTTCAGCTCGTGTGCTATAACTGTGTATTGAGACACCGTGTTTCTCACAAGCGTACAAACAAAAACACACACACATATAGTCCAAAATGAATAGAAATAACAAAGTTAAATACCTTATAAGAAAAAAATACCTTTAAACCTATTGTTTTAAGACTTTTCATTAAAAATTATGTTAATTTCTTCTTTAACTTGAAAATGATATTATATATATAAAACCTCTTAAAATATTTCTCTAAAAAAATATCAAAACTATTTATTAAGAATTATCTGATTGTGAGCAAATTCAACATTGAATAAAAATAACAGTTAAAGTGCTTATAAAGAAAAAGATCTAACCTTTAGTTCAAAATCCAATGTTTTTTATTTATGAATTTTAGTTCTTATATGATGCTTACTCTTTAATTTATATATATATATATATATATATATATATATATATATATATATATATATATATATATATATATATAATTTAAATATAAATTTAAATCTAAAAAAAAATAACAAAATTAAATTCTTTATAAGAAAAAAAGACTCATAAATCAATTACATTAGGACTTTGGACTAAAAGTACTCTTAATCCAGTAATTAACATCATGATTAAGGCCACCTTTATTCCAAAGTCTAATATTTTTTATTTATGAATTTTTGTTTTTATATAATATTTAGTTTTTAATTTTTATTAATATATATATATATATATATATATATATATATATATATATATATAATATAGAAGACTTATATAAAATTTGTTTAAATTTAATTTATTAAAAATAATTTAAGTATGAGTTAAGTTTTATGTTAGAAGATAAAAATAACAAAATTTAATTTTTTTATAAGAAAAAAAATTCATAAATAAATCGAATTAGGACTTTAAATTAAAGTGATCTTAATAGAAGAATTAACATCACCTTAAGTCCAAAAATCTAATGTTTTTTATTTAAAATTTTTGGTTTTTATGATGCTTACTTTTTAATTTTTATTCTCTTTGTATATATAATATATCTCTCATGAATTCTTTTATCTTAAAAGAAAAATCAACCCATCATAATCCATAACACAATGCAAATAATTTGAGTTATGTTTCTTATATGATTAATTTTTTTATTTTTACTTTTAAATTCATTTGAATTTCCAGTAAATATTAGATAGAACAATATAATAAAATGATGATATAAGATATCTTTATTTTACTAGTTAATAAAACTGTTTTAAGAACATGATTAAAATCTTAATTTGGAATGAATTTTGTAAGCGTTGTTAATATAATAGCTGGTTAATGTATATTGTGTTGGAAGCTATTAAATGATTCCTATGAAACTAGTTTCAGTAATTTTAAGTTTTGTAGTAGTCGAACATGATTGAAGGCATCTATTTCCCGTGAACGAAAGGTTTAGTTTAGACATAGAAATACTTGATGTGAAATTATGTCTTGCTACAAAATTACAAAATCAGGTAAATGGTATTGTAAAAGGTTAAAAATGGGTTATAGAAAATAAATGAAGTACAGTGAAAAATTAAAATTAAAAAATAGTAGCAAATGGAAGTGAGAGGGACGTACGCATGCGAAAGGTGGCATCATCATCATCTCTCTCTGCATTCCATTCAACTTTTTCATTCAAGTGTGCATCTTCCATGGTCCCACCAAGCTCCTCCTCCTTCACCCATTTTTTTTTACTACTGTTACTTTCTAATCAATGTTTTTTTTTTCCCATTATACTGCTACTTCTCCCAAAAGAAATACCCTTTGCATATCTTATTTTCAATGAAACATGTTACGATTGCAACCTTAAACGACAAAGACAATTTCAAAAGAATAATGACGTTGAAGATGGGAAGTGTGATCTGGATACGTTAAGTATAACAGTGGAAGCCATGGAAGAGCCGGTGTGCAATAAGTAAGAATTAGAAAGAGCAGAGCTGACTTTTTGGGAGTTGATTAATTTGCGTTGTGATGAGTGGAGAAGGGTGAATGGTTGTTGCAGAAAAAGTGGGTTGGTGGTTCAGTAGGTGCAATAAATAAAGAAAATACAAAATCCAATTCCCTATGAACGTGGGTGTATTGAATGGTTTTAGTGTGGATTTGGCAGAAATGAAAAGACAGTGTTGTGTAGCATAGTAATGTTACCATAAGGGGAATCTAATGTCATGCAATCATGCATTTACTTGAAGCTTGCGAACTCAAAGTGTTATGTTATGGTGGATGGATGTGGCGTGTAAGAAAACTTCTCAGTCTCAGACAAACGACTGTGACAACCAAAACAAAAAGTACACACACACACACACACACATATATATATATATATATATATATATATATATATATGTTTAATATGCAAAGCTCTTTTTGCTTGCATTCATCTGCTGCACAATCTGCAACTGCATATCAATCTCCTGCATCACCTCTCTCACCACTGCTTTGCCAAAGATTCACTCTCTGTTTTATACACTGTGCAGTACACTTAAGATAGAAAATAAACCTACAACAGAAGCTGCCTCCACTCATACTAATAATTTTAAAATAGAATTTACATGAATATTGAACACATCAAAACTAAATTTCCTATATTCATAGTCATAACATCACCTGTTAATTATTATAGTTTTTTAAACATGACAACCATAATAATTTGTTGATGTTTTTTCTTCCATTACTGCCGTTATTAAATTAATTACGTTGTTGTTATTATTGTTATCTTTATTTACATTATCGTTTTCTTTAATATTATTAGTAACATTATTTTATTAAGAGAGTTTATAAAAATTATATAAAATCATTAATGTTATGAAAGATATTATAGTTTCGAGAGAGGAAGAATAGCGACATTATGTTTGTCCATAGATTCTTAAAAGTAATCACACCTTGATTTTGATTACATTTATTACACAATGCAAGCCACACGATTTTGGACCATATAGTTTCCATAGATTCTTTTACACTCTGTTTAAATTCGTAGAAATAGGTAGATGAGACAAAACATATTAAAAAAAAATATAAATGATTGGTTTAATTAAAAAGAATAATATAAAATTGTAACTTTTCTAATGAAAAGAGAAATACATTTTTAGTAGATTACGTTAGCCATTTTTTTAAGTTGGTTGAAAAGGTTAAGTTTGACAAACTTTTACTGCAATATTAAGTTTGTCCTCCCTCTTGTCACTCTATTTCTGATAGGTGCAACAAGAGAATTTTATCATTTTTAATCTATTTTTAAGAAATATTTTTATTGAATTAAATTGTTTTAAATTTTGTTATCTCTTAAACATTTCACCGTTAAAAGAAAAAAGAATTTCAAAACATATAAAAATAATTAGAAGTTTAAAAGAATGAAATGTTTTATGAAAGAGAAAATTGAATTTATTTTATATTATATAGAATTTATAACTTTTAATTGATAAAATATTTATTCTCTATTTACATAGTTAAGGAATATTAAAACATGTTATTTTGTATTGAGTATTTATCTATCAAAATTTGACTTCACGCATACAAATCATGGCTTATTTTGTAGTACTCCTAGGCATGCAGCAGTGATCTAAGCCATTGAATTTATATCTAACGGTTGTTAAAAATGATTGTATAAGAAAATTGATTATGCAGATATGGTGCTGCAACGGCTGCAGAGCAATAATGGAACTCTATACATCACCTTCTTTCTTAGCTCTTATGCCTATGAACTGTAGCTGCTGCCGCTATGAATTTCTGGTTACTAATAATAACACTTTTATAACTTCTATTTCATACAAAGTAAAATCTTCCGCACATGCAAGTTGCAGCGTAAAATCAACAAAAAAGAAATATGCCTAAACTTGTTTGGCTGTCTCAAGGGCTGCGGCATCTACAACAGAGTGAAGTTTGAAAAAAAGAAATGGTACTACTTAAATTTAACAGTATTATTTGCATGTGTGAATATGACTATTATGTAAAAAGTTCAGTGGTTTAATTCCATAAAAGAAATTGATTAAAATCCCTTTTGACTTAAAGTTTTAAGGATATCATAAGTTAAAATCAGTTTTATGGTAATTTGCGTGTTTTATTTATAGGTACAAAGATAAAGATATAAATATAATAATTATATATAAGATTTTTTTTTCTGCATTTGAAGAAACTTCTAATCATTGGCGTGAGATAACATCAGCTATTAAACCATATTTTTTTAACGAAATTAATCTTCAAAGAACTCAATTCCTAATATCAATCAATGACAGATTACTCGTGCACACAAGCAAATTCTGGGGCTGGTTGTTCAGCAATTTGCAGTCCCGCATCTTGTATTGGTATGTAGCAGTGTAGATATACCGAAAAAGGATAATGTTTTGTAGTAAGCAAACTAACATAGAAAAAGTACCGACAGGTCAAATATTACAACGAAAATTTTCATATTCAAAAATTTAATGTCAACTAGACTCCAAAGTTATTGTTAAAACACAGTGATGGAGGTGGGAGTCTCGCAGTTCTTGGTTCTCCCATACATCCTCATATAAAAATCGCATGGGCTTTTAGAGTGAGGTGATTCTTTAAAATAACTTCTATTCTTTGCTAATTGATTGTTATTTCAAGTTAGACAATTTATCTTCTCCGTAATATAAACATTTTTCATTTCATTTTTTTTGTGCACCCTAAATTCAGTAGAGTATGCAGTGGATAATCACAGTACATGAATAAACTGGTGATATGTGGTATTGGCATGATTTACAATTTTGCTTGAAACAAAACTCCTAAATTTTGCCTATGTATCCGTAATGTTACGTGGAATTCATTTCAGAAAAACATATATTTGCAAAGACCATGTTCTGTGTTAGCTTGATATTCAGTCCCCTTTTACGGGGACATAGAGAGAAAATGTACAAGAACATACACCTAACAACCAAAATGTCTACCTTTTTGTTAGGACTTATGTACAATGGGAGAGTCTAACTCAAAAAAACTGATTTATTAAGAAAGACTGCCTCCAGCTTTAAGTATGATATCAAGTAACTCATTTTATTCGATACGAGACTCGTAACATCGTCACCTCACCCCTTTGGGGACAAACTTTCACCCTAATGACCACTTGAGTCACTTGTCAGTATTAGGTTTAAACCTTAATCAATCTATTTGTACTCTCTTTCGTAGTCTAATTCACAATGAAAACACCAATAACTATGATTCAAACCAAGAGGAGAGCTAACTCAAAAGACTTATTAGGTGGAAGGGTCTTGAGACTGAAATATCAAGTCAAAACAGTTTATCTTACTTAAGGCTCTGTTCTCTTGAGTGGATTGAGGGAATGGATTTGAGGGGATTTGAGAGGATTTGAAAATAATTTTTTTTATCGTTTTTTTGAACGAATTTGGAGGTAAATGAGAGTGAATTTGAAAATAAAATTTGTGAGAATTAGTATAGAATTGTATTGACATGACATATTAAAAAAAATTATTTTTAAATTCACTCTCATTTACCTCCAAATTTGCTCAAAAAAACGATAAAAAAAATTATCTTCAAATCCTCTCAAATCCCCTCAAATTCATTCCCTCAAATCCACTCAAGAGAACAGGGCCTAAAAGTGAGACTGCTAACACTATCATCAGAAGAGGTCGGGAAAGTACGAGCTAGATCAAGATAAACACAGAAATAAGGTTCCCCTCTTTCTTTTGCTGATTTACTGTATTGGTTTTGTATTTTATCATGGCCATGATTCTGATTACTGCCATTTCTTTAGCTTTACTGTGAATTCTCCACGCGATTAATTGATCAAGATGAGCGTGTCAAGAACAAACTTAGATACACTCTTTCTAACACACTATTATCAGATACAATTCATTAATAAGAATCATAAGTGATACTCATAAAAATGAGACCAACAAAATTTTGCATTTTCCAATAGATTTTAACTAATAATAAAGTTTGTTAGTGACATTTCTATTCTGTTATAAATGCTTTTTTGTTTTCGAAACAGAGGAGGCTAGAGTTAAGCAACTAATTCAACAACCCGAACCAAGACACTACTCCAACGGAGAAGTCCAATTCAATTACACAAACCAAAAAAAGACACTACTCGTACAGTTCAGTTTTCTTCCACACTCACAAGAGGGAATTTCACATATCTTGTGTGAAACCTCAATTTTGGTCCCTAAAATTGGCATCATCCCAGTCCTGGACATTACTGAAGGTAAATTCAATCCCAAAACAATTGATCAATTTTATTTCCTAATAAGTCAGGGAGTAAATCAACTCACAGTTAGCAGATGTTGCTGGAAATACGAATATCACAAATTAAGGGATGGTTGAGACGTACAGGAATAAATTTGATGGCTGCTGAAAAAGGCGGAGCCATTGAGGCACATACAGGCAGAAACAGGAATGCGATAGAAAAAAAATGGTATTTTGCAATGTCAACAATGCAAGAAGACATAAAATGTGGCCATACAAGACATGCTGAGAGGCAAATAAGGTAACATAGTCTGAAATTTATACATTCAGTGAAGGCTGCGAGAACATGGATGAAGACAAAGCTTATTATGAAAGGGGGGAAAGCGACGATGGAATCCAATAGTTGAGATTAGTGGTGGTTCTCGGCTTTCACCTGCAAGAGGACAAAAGATAACAAATCATGTTCAATTAGCAGTGATAGTGTGTGGATAATTAGTGAACTGAATAGAAATAGGAGGAATACGAAGAAACCCTAATAAGAAGGAGAAGAAGAAGATAATAGTACGTGAGCATGAGAATCGGCATTGAGGCGATCGTAGACTTGTTCGCCGACGAGATAGAAGCCAAATGCAACGAGGGCGATGCCAAGGCCAGGGGTGGCGTGCCGGAACTGATTGATGAGCATGGGATGCTTCCTCCACGCATCCCTTCTTCTGAAGAACTCTGCCGTGTGTTTTCCCGATCCCATTTCCTCTTCCAATTCGATTCTCTCGCATTCTCTCTCCCTTTTCTTTCTTTCCATCCTTATTGGGCTCTCCTCAACCCAGGCCCAGACCCATTATTCTTCTTTCTAATACACTTTTATGGCCATTTCTTTCCGCACCCATATGGTGGTGGTGAAAAGACCGAACTGCTCCTCTGTGCCGCCAACCACATTAAAATTAAAATTTAGGGAATAGAAATGGGCCTCTGGTTTTGCGTGGATGAAGCACATGAAGAAATAATAACGTTTGGTTGGTGGTGTGAGGAACAGTAAGGAAGAGCAGCAGAGTGAGTCAGAGATGGCCGCCTTTACACTTCCCTTTCATCTCCGTCTCTGTTCTTCTTCCTCGGCTTCTTCGTCTCTATCATTTTCACCGCTGATTCACAGACTCCCAAACACAGGCAAGTCTCTGAATGCCTTCTCCTTTTCTTTCCCTGTTCCTCCTTGCTTCCTGCTTCACTCTTGCTTCTTTCATATTCATCAGCTGCTCCCACTACTCAAATCTGCTCAAAGAGAAATGCAAAACCAAGCCTCATTTCCTGCTCTGCTCAGTCTCAACCTCAACCTTTGCAAGTCAGTGCTTGGATTCAACTTCCACCATTATATTATATGAATGAATTAACGATGTCAATGTGTTATGTAGGAGCAGACGGTGGAGTCTGGTGGTGATGTCGTGAGAGAAAGAAGTGTGTCGGTTGTCCTGTTGGCCGGAGGGCAGGGCAAGAGGATGGGAGTCTGTTTTCCTTCTTCCTAAATTCATTCATCTATCAATCCCATTTTTTACATCCTTCCCACTTTTCTTCAATTTTTTTTTTAATTTATTTAATTTCATTCTATTTCTTTCTTATCACAGGCTATCGTACCAAAGCAGTATCTTCCTCTTTTCGGTCAACCCATTGCTTTGTTTAGGTAATCCTATCCGATCCTTATGTTTTATGTCATATGGCTGCAATTCTGTGTTTCAACAATCATTACATGATACATAACTCATGCGAACCATGCATTATTGCATTCTGCGTACCTTCATCAACCATGCATAAACAAGTCTACTCTACTAGTGCAGATTTGTAACTCTGTTCCTACAGATGCTTTTATATCATCTTTTATTTCTTTTTGATACAATGAGGTCCGGATATGCCAATCCTTTGCAGTTTCCACACTTTTTTTCACATGTTTGAAGTGAAAGAAGTCGTTGTGGTTTGTGATCCTTCGTACAGAGACGTTTTTGAAGGTTTCCCCCACCTTTAGCTTTGGTTTCTTTTGCAAAACATGTGCTTCTTCGTTATTAATACTCTTTTTTGCTCAGATGCGAAGGGAAATTATGAAGCGGAACTCAAATTTGCACTGCCTGGAAAAGAAAGACAGGATTCTGTTTACAATGGCCTTCAGGAATGTGCTTTTTTAAAATCACAATGATGGGTTATTTTCAAGCTTTTTCTGTCATTTCATTAGTGTTACGTTTTACTTTTTTTCTTCCCAAATAATGATTATTAGTTGGGAATGAGTAACCTGACATCAAGCCCCTCCCTCCCCTGATAAAAAGGAAAAACAATCTGAAATGTGGTTGGACAACCAAGACTTTGCTGGCTAAGAAAGCCGTTTTCTTGGAAATCTTTCCAGATAACTATATAGTTTTTTCTTGCAATTCTTGGTAGAAAAAACTAGTTAACTCGCTGCTAAAATCTTTTCTGGATAAATTTGAGCATGGACGGAACTATATTGAATGAAATTAATGAGAGAGGGGATATCGCCCATCTAATGCAGAACAAGTTTTCAATACATGCAAAATTTTATATATTTGCCGCCCTTGTAAATTCTCATCTTGCATCCCTTATTACTGATATACAATAGTCAATTTTTCACTCCTTTTAGTGATATACATGGTACTTTTAGATTTGTAATTAATGCCAGTTTCTGTGTACTTTTTTATATATTATGCCTGGCAAAAGTTAGAGACAAAATAATTTTATCTTTTAAAAATGTTTATTCGTGGTATATAAGAAGCTGGTTGACGAAATATTAAATACTGTATTCTTATTTTTTTCACATTTATATTTGATTTGGTCATTTATGTAGTTGAATCATGTTTAGTTCTAATGTATCATCACACTTTATTATTGTGGTTTGCTACTTTGTTTTATCAGGGAGTTGAAATGTTGAATTATTGTTAAGAATATTATGCTATGCATATATGTCATAAATAAGCTTCTTAACATTACTTTTTATAATAGGCAGACTCTTATGATTTTATGACTTGATTCTACTGGAGCTCCACGAGCTTACATAGGCTCTCAAGTTTGACAACCTTGTGTGGTATCATTGAGTTGTTGATACCTTCATTGAATTATTAGATGTTCTTTTTTATTTTTGCAGGCTGTTGATCCGAGCTCTGAGCTTGTTTGCATTCATGATTCTGCAAGACCTTTGGTGTTATCAAGCGATGTGAGAAAGGTCTGGATCAATTACATTTCTCTTGAACAAATTTAATTTGGCTTTTTGATTTTTTTTTCCCTTGAAGTTACATATTCATTAAGGAAATTTAACAATATTACATTAGTTGGGTGTGTGAGATACAGAAGAATTCATGTCTTCAAGTTGTTATTTAGCCAGGAAAATTTCAATTTTATGTTAATGTTAGTGTCAGGGATGCACAGACACTTAAAATAGTATGCTTTGTTCATCAACTTCAACCATGTATCCTTATTAGGACATCTCAGGGACACTTCAAAAAGTCCTAGCCAGAGTGCTTTTTGTTATTTTTAAACTTCTAAATGAATACTACAAATTGAAATTATTATATAATTTGGTGGATTTTAACACGAATTTTTTTTGTTAATTTTATATTGATTTAAGACATTGTATTCTAGTCGTATTTGGTCCAACGTTTTATGACATTTGTTATAATGCTGTGTTTGAATTGTATCATATCCGCATCCTGTGCTGTATCTTCACCTCCTAGGTTGATGTCAGTGATTTAAATGGAACAAACAAATGCTGAAAAGAACTCTGGGTTGTTATTAACTCCACAATCACACTAGAGTCCATAGTTCATGTAGAAGCTTTCATGCTATTTGGATCCACATGTGTCGATGTGTATCTGAACTATTTTGCTTGATTTAAATAGTTTGTGTGTTTTTGGTCGGGTATTTTTCAAATTCTTCCGAATGCTTATTAGTTAACCTACCCACCCACTCCCTTGCCTTTGGGGTTCTCTCTCGATTTACAATTCAATGGATCAGTAAGAGGATGCTTAGATTACACCTTCATATTCTGTTTTAGGTCCTTGCAGATGGATTATCGAATGGAGCTGCGGTTCTTGGTGTTCCTGTGAAGGCCACAATCAAAGAGGTATTTACTATCTGTTGGTATCCGAACGTTAATTTCCTCAATTGGTTTAAGAGGTTGATGAATTTTCTTTTCTATAAAAGTGAACTTTTCATATCCCCTATCCACAGAAATAATTCTGTAGAAAATTTCAAATCCAAACGTGATCAGCAACTTTATGCAAGAATTCGCAGCTGTGTTTCCTTTGAGTCTTAATATCTGATTACTGTTCATTAAGGTTGACTACATTTTCTGTTATGAATTTGAACAACTAGCATTATCTTAAAACTTTGATTTTTTTTTCTTTTATATTTCCTCTCAATCCCTCTTACCTAAGTGTGTATGGTAAACAAAGATGTAGGTTAATGAAGATAAATGTCTTCCTTTCAAGTAAAGTATTTGTTTGTCTTTTTGTGTGGCTATATTCTCTCCTTTTCCCTGCTTGTTGAAAATGTTTTATTTCATTTTTGTTATGGCATCTGATGACCCACAAGCTTGATTTTTATATTTCTACTAAATTGCTTTTATATGTAATTTTATGTGTTATTTCCCTCACATTTTTGTAGCTGCTGCTCAACTATGGACAGTTTTTACTTCAGCTCCTTTTGTGTTTATACTTGATAGAAGTAGCAATAACTACATGAAATTTGTGCAACAAGAATGTTTTCTTTTTTCGATTGAAATTGTTGTACTGAATAACTAATATGTGCATGAGTATAGCCCTTTACTCTGATTGATGGGTAAGGGTACTGATGTTTGTCTTGCAACCATTTTGCAGGCAAACAGTGAATCATTTGTTGTTAAAACGTTGGACAGAAAAACATTATGGGAGATGCAGACCCCACAGGTCAATAATAATAATAATAATTATTATATATATATATATATATATATATATATATATATATATATATATATATATATATATATATCCTTTGTCTGAGAACTTGGTCAATTACTTAGATGCAGTCCATTTTTACAGGTTATTAAGCCTGAGTTGCTGAGGAAAGGCTTTGAGCTTGTAAACAGGTAGTTTCTCATTCTCATGCTCAATTTAGTTTAAACTATTTAAAACGTTTAGAAGCATTATCTTATTATTATTATGTTATGTACGATATCAAAGTATAAGGTATACTGTCGTAGTGTCATATTTTACATGGGCCCGAGTGCTATGCAAACACTAGTTGGATAGTTGGATGAGAACCCACCACTAAATTGGAATATGAAGTTACAAGTACATATTATTTGGTTTCATTAATTGCATCAATGTTTAGAAGATGGAGTGCTTTTCAGAATCTAACTTGAATTTATGCGCAACCTCGCTTGCAGAGAAGGTCTTGAAGTTACCGATGATGTCTCAATTGTTGAGCACCTTAAGCATCCTGTTTATATCACTGAAGGATCTTATACCAACATTAAGGTAAGCAAACATCTCCCTATTTCTTCCCTATTAGAATTTGGAACCTTGATGATTATTGATTAGCCATTATGAATTGAAACCATACAAAGCCTTGTATTGTAACTCACGTCATATGCTGCCATAAGATGTGACATGTAGCCAGCACTCACTTTAGCCTGACTAAACCCAAAAAATAATTCAAGCTCAAGAATTGAAGCCGGAAAATTTGACCTTTTTCATAACTTATCTTGGGTCGGGTTATGTATAATAGAAGTCGGTTTGGTGGACCAATTTTAGGATATTTCTATTTGAATTCTACAAAATTCTACCACACCTTCCATTCATTCCGCGGTGGACTTTCTCGACCCATTTTAGAATTTCTAGGTGATGCCTAAGAATTTTATGGGGATGCAGAAAAAAAGGCCCCAGTTTTATCTAGTTAGGCTTTTATTTTGCTTTTCTTTTGAGTATGATCTCTTTTACTTATGTTATTATGAACATGACTTGTTTCTCGTGAAAAACATATTTGGCTTAAAAGAAAAAACACTTTCTTCTATATAACTTACGCTTACCATTGCCAATAAAATAGTTACTCTTGCGCTTTATCTTAACTTTAGTTACAAAATATATAAACTGATGCGAACTGTTTTGCAGGTTACTACGCCTGATGACATGTTACTGGCTGAGAGAATATTGAATATTGATTCCGAAGAAAGTATAGTTTTGCCAATTCACCTTTGAAGGGAGATCATCGATTAATTTTTTTTCATTATAGATTGATTACTTTTGATTCCGCTAGGTGCATGCCAAGTGTTCCTGCATGTTAGCCAAAATCCTCTTCAAATTGTAATGCACCGTGCCATCAGATTGTAACGATCACACGTGATATGGTCTTGTTTATCATGACTTTCTGATTTTTGCAATAGATATTTCTGTAATAAAATTTGTCTGAAAACACTAACAAGGTAGTTTTCAAGAAAAGAGTTGGATGAATTATGCGGAAAAGGGTGCCAACACAGTTATTTATTTAAACCAAAGACAAAAAAAAAGCAAGTGTCAAAAGACTTGGACTTTTTTATTGCACACGCAGGAAGAAAGATTGAAAAGATAATGAATGGAAAGGAATGTAGAAAGCTCAAACGTGGTCTACCACTTTTGTTGCTCATTCTGAAAGTTTTGATGTGAAAACTTTTTTAAAGTAAGAAGATTAAGTAACGTGACTTGTCTTGAAAAAGACTCAAAAATGTATAACAATATTTTTGGATTCATTATTAATTAAGCATCTTTCCAAAAGATTTCGTTTGAAGTGATAATAGTTGTAAACTTTAAATTCTTAAGATTGGAAAGAGTTATTGGTACTACTATTCAAGAAAAAAAACAAGAAGCTAAAACAGTGAGTTTTTACCTATGTTAAAATTAAGAGTTTAATTGTTATGCATTAGAAAATATTTCATTAAAATTTTAAAGCTATTTTATATCAAAATTTTTATTATATATGTAATTTGACAATTAATAGCGGGATCATTTGCATTAGAAAGTTACTATAATTTGCTTTAGTAATTTTTTACAAGTATTTTTTTTAAAAAAAACTAATCCATACTAAATATCTAACTAACATCATCAAATTGCCTTTTATTGTCACGGGCCACAATATGCTAATAGTTTTGTAATTTTTTATAGTTATTCACTTTTACTTTATAACATTAATTATATCAAAATGTTAGAAAAAAATTCTTAAACTATTATGAAGGATTTTACTTTTATCATGGTTGATCAAGGTCCAAGTTTGTGAGAAGTATAAGTAAGAATTATTTGAAAAGGCGTTTTAAAAAGGATTTTGTTGATGAATATATATTAATAATTTTTTGTATTATTTGAAAATGATGAACATTTAAACTTACGTTTTTATTTCTTTCAATATATACCTTTAATAAACAATTAACCTGATTCTATATATATAAATATAGTTAAGTTAGTTCTGAATAATTATCAATGTTAACTATGGAGAGCGGTTGAAGTAAGTTAGTCCAACAGCTGTAAAAGCACAAAAATAATGAGAAAACGTGAGGTGCTTTATTTAGTCTGATAGCTTTTATATCGTGTTAATCACTACTTAATCAATTAATTAATCTGCTTTAAAAGGAAACCGAAAAGGTTTAAATTTCCTCTTTATTACTTGTTTGATAAAGGATGAACCACATAACATTCTCATTTCACGCTCTCATCCTTCAAGAATGCTCAAAGAAAAAAAAAATTAAAAATCCTTTCTTTATCTTTTCCGCTCCCTTTTCTTTGTCTTACCACAGTCACCGAACAACGCAAAACTTGCCCCTCTGCGCGCTCTAACTGGGGTGCCACCTTTCACCTGCTCACAACAAAAACAAACACAGATGTTATCTTTGTTCAGTTTTTTCAGAAACATGGTTATTCAGAGCAACATAATATAATGAAGTTACCTTTATTACCCTTCTCGGCTTCGACTTATTCCAACATAAAAACCCACAACCACCAGCTCCTGACCCCGATTCATATCCCCTGCAGTAACCAACAAATCAACACAACTTCATTTTTTTAACCACCAACCGTTTCTTGGTACGTCTCTTTGTGACTGTATTGAATGCATAAATCAGATATAAAGCAGCATCTAATATACTATAAGCATGTATGCCAACCACAAAATTAACTAAAACCAATCCAAAGTGTCCAAATAATAGTATTAGTAATTTTATGACATTTACCATTTAAATTCTACCTTCTATAAATTAACCACATACTCGAAGTTTCTCAAGGGAATAATTCAATGCAGTTTTTTCCATTGAGTTCAAGCGTCATTTTTACCATGGTGTCAAGCATCTCACAACAGTGATGGACAGTATAATGCAAGGAGTTCAACATGCAATATATATTGTTTGTACAAGAGAGTGGGAATTGCAATGTTGAAGGAAGAAAGACTTACGGATGGTCTTTTCCAGAAATTGTGGCTAAGCTGGTGTCATGCAATAAACTTGGGGACATGGGATAGCGATCTGCCTTTCTACCAGTCTGGTCCTTCTGAGGGACCCTTCCATTTTTAAGGGTCAAAACTTTGAGTTCATTATTGGGTTCGTCTTCCCAATGCTGGTGAGAGGAAAATCTTGTTGACTCCATGGACTCCATCGGGTCTACACCATTCTGTGGCAGTACTTGATTCTTTTCGGGTCTCAAACGATTTAATGATCCCGGGGAACCTTTCTCTACGGCCTGTAACCAGGCACTTTCCAGCCTCTGCTCACGAATGATGGATTCAATTCTATGCATTGGATTATCTTGTCTCCTCTCCCTCCCACCATTACCTTCACCCAAGATATCTGATGAAGCAGTCCTAGATTGAAGGTTTCTATCAAGTAAAGGAGGCAAACTAGAATAAGACTCCGTTCCATTCACATGACCCTGTCTTTGTTCCTTCTCACTAGCCACTATTGACTCACCCTGCTTTACACCTGTTAGATTAACCTTGTTTTCACCTTCTCCACCTGCCAAGTGGATTATTCGGACCTCCACATTGCGCCTAAGAACCATTTCCATGGAGTTTGTGATGCTTCTTAAAAACCTCTCAGCCCGAACTTTAATATCCGCGTCACCAAAAGCAATATATGCTACCAAAACATCTGCAATGAGGATTATATTTTAGGAGGGAATTGTGCATGATAAAATAAATGTGTCATTCTGGTGAAAAGCAGCTTCTTGTGAAGATGCAAATGATCCATTGTACTAAAACATTGCTAAAATATCTTCAGAATATCCTACAGGGTGAGAATGATACATAATAGAAGATGAGTTGTGTTATTCTAGGGATACTTTTGTTCCTTATTTTAAAAATCTTTATGTCATCAGAAATTAAACCTTTTTCTTAAGGAATCTGTCATATTTTGTTATTTATTTGTTACCTCATTGGATTAGGATCAGGAATCTAGTACTTAACCTAATTCCTGGTATGAACAAGGGTTCGGGATAGTAATTCTTTTCTGTATTAGTATCCTGCTATTCTGAATCTCTACTGCCCCTTTTTTTCTCCTTTACCTAAATCCAATCATTTCAACAAGCACACTGAAGAAATATCAACAGCAGCTTGATAAACCATAAAATATGGGAAAACTTCAATTTCGAGCAAAAAATGTTATTAGCTTACCTTCTACTTCACATATGGACACAAGCTTTCCATGATGGTGCAGCAGCTGCCTCAATGTCTTAGAGTGGCACTTCTCAATACAATGCACCCAGATGTCAGATAACTTCCCTGAATCTATGCACCTATACATTGTATTCCCCACCATAAGATCATCAGATGATACAACTGTAGAGCCATCATCTAATACTGGGCTGTTTGACGGCTTCGATTTCAAGCTGAAACCTTCAATCTTTGATTCCTTTTGATGTTTGGAATCATCATCTACTGCCTTTTGCTGGGATCCAGAGAAAGGTGACTTTCGAGGCACATACTGAGGGTCTGACTTGTGCGTGCCAGAGGTAACATCTCGTGAAACACTTGATGGATCATCTTCAGTTGTCTTGCAGCTCTGCCTTCTACTGCTGCTTGACTGCGTGAGATCAGGAGAAGGTGTAGAACCAAGCTGCAAAAGAGTTGCTGTGAACCATGTACAACGTTCACTGGATGTTCTTAACTGTTTCTCGGCCTCAGAGAGAAGCTTCAAAGCATTTTTTAACCTCTCCAACTCTGATTCATTCACTGAGCATAAAAATACAAGTGTGCATTTCAATAATCATTAGATGATGATAGATTTTTCATCATAATATCACAACATTATAACAAAAATCAAAAGGGATACAAAGCACCCAGGAAGTCCAGGAAAGAACCAGAAATATAAAAACTCAAAAAGGAATAGGTATCAGAGTCACAATTATCAAATCTTACGATTCATAATTTGACACACTTACCAACCAATTAGTATTTGAAGATAAATGTTAAAAGATTTCATGTATCTTATGATACATGGATGAATGTACACAATTTCGTATTATGATACAATACGACTATTCATATATTTTTATTTTTTCAGCAATTTTTATAAAAAAAATGGTAGAAAGTAGTGTGAGCAAAAACAGGAACCGGAAAGAACACTTGGAAACTTATCCTATTTAATTATTCCACCTTTGTTTGTCATTGAAACATTCAATGCATGTATTCCATTCAGCTGTTCAAATGTTCTATTTTCATTCCAGTAATAAAAACTTCACTAACTTGGACATAATTAATAGTTTTGCTTAGCTTGACCTCTTACAAAGTTGTTTTATCTATTTGTAGTTCAAGTTCTTTACGTTGAATACTATATATCATCTATATCATATATTTGAAATAATTTTTAATTGCACCTACATCTTACAATTTGATACAAAATTACAGTTCAGAACAAATAGCTTGGTGATTCATTATCTGAATCTCGATTTAACAACCTTGATCAAAGCCTACGGTCACAACCGAAAAACAGGATTTAGAAGCAGATCCAGACTCTTTTTCAGTTGACAAATGCATGTTCCAATAAATACAAAGCAAAAGAACATCCTAAAATAGAAATAAGAGAGCATAACTATAAATCACATAATACACATCCTTCTCTTGGTTTTCCATTGACGATTTAACTTGGATGATAAATCAGTAGCCTAAGCACAAGCATGATATCATTGTATCAAATGCAATATCCTGCTATTTATTCACGTTTACCAATATCCTTTGGCTATAGATGAAAGTTCATGAACTTATTGATCATTCTAAACTTTTGAATAGGAACAGGCATTGCACTAAATAACACCGAAGTTATTTTATGTGTTTTAAGATGAATGACATATTTTGGTGGACATTAAGATAAATAAATATATAAGTGTTAACAAATCTAATTAGGGATTGTACTCACAACTCCGTCCACCAAAGAATGAATCATCAGGTCTGGTGTCAACGACTGCATATGACCCAGCAATGATGTCCATGATAAGGCCAGCAAGTTGAGACATCAAAACCATTGGATCAACTCCAGAGTCCATCAATTCTCTAGCTCTTTTCACTGTCTCTACAGTATCTGATGACATTGCCAACTCCAAAAGTTCCAACAATTTTTCATCTGAAACAACTCCCACCTGTTGCAGGTAATATAGAAAACAGCATTATGTTTCTACATAACCACTTACGCAAAAAAAAAAAAATTGTAAAGTTAAAAGCATTATTAGAACTGTTGGGCGTATTTAAGATCCAAAAGGCTGTTTTTGCCTATTTCCTGGGACAGCTGTTAAAATATGATCATCTCATAATTAGGTGTTTGAAAACATGAATATGGCAAAAATTAATAGTCGCAACAAACTCACAAGTTCATTGACAAGAGAAGTAGTAATTCTCTTCCCCAGCAAACTAAGCTGTTCTAACATTGTTTCTGCATCTCGAAGCGATCCATCTGCATTCGTAGCAATGAGGTCCAGTGCATCTGCTTCAACATCAAGGTTCTCCTGAGTAGATATTTTCCTCAACCTGGTCACCATATCCACATCTTTAATTTTATTAAAAAGGTACTTTTGGCAACGAGATTGTATTGTCCGTGGTACATTGTCAAGATCAGATGTTATAAATATGAATACAACTCGCTGGGGTGGTTCTTCCAGGAACTTGAGAAATCCCAGCCACGTCTTTGAGGGCAACAAGTGACACTCATCAATAACCAAAACTGTATATTGTGGTGAGGCTGACGATGACTCAGTTGACAATCTTTTCAGGAGATATCTAGCCTTATCAATTCCTCTCTTATTGGTTCCATCAACTTCCAAAAGATCACTGCTCTTACCAGAAATGAGATTAGTGCATTCCCTGCAGTAGCCACAAGGTTTATTCTCATCAGGACTTGCACAGTTCAAGGCAGCAGCAAATATCTTAGCGGTTGACGTTTTGCCAGTTCCACGGGGACCTTGAAACAGATAGACAGGAGCAATGCGTCCCCTGGAAACAGCATTGATAAGTGACTGAACAACAATATTCTGCCCAATCAGTTCGCCAAAGAACATCGGCCTATACTTTTGGCTGAAACAGCGACTATTCTCCGGCGTGCCCTCCTCTTCCCCTTCCCCATTGAGAGCTACAATCTCCAATCCCTCTTGACTCCTACAACTAGATGACCACCTTCTTCCATCCAAGCGGCTCAATCCCTCAAGATCAAGCTCCCCAAAGTTCGTGGAAAGTTCATCATCACTCCTTCCGGTTCCCACAGACGACCCTTCTCTGGCATCACCACTGTTTGTGAGTAATGGAATGACACCTCGAGCACTCCTCTGAGAAAGTCTTCTCTTTTGAGATGCCGAAACCGATCTGCGGTGTCTGGGATAAATATTTTGACTTCCACAGAGCATGCTACTCCCTTTCCTCCTTAAAGTGTCGGACAGTGAGGGAGAATAGCAACTCCCACACATCCCTTTATGTTTAGGAGTCCTCTTGGACCAATAGCAAGGAATTCCACATCCTTGGCGGCCAGGCAAATCCAAATGATCATCAATCTCATCATCTCCATCGCCATCATTCACGGAAGTGGTGGTGCCATCCCAGGATCCAAGGGTGCTGGGATAACGGTGACCGTACCGATTGTAAGAACTAGTTGACAATGCAGGGGTGCTGTAAGAATAAGAAGAGTCCTCTTTTCGACTTCTTCTCAAAAACTTCGAGGAAGAGCGAGACCAGTTCTTTTGCCTGAGTTTGAGAAGCAAAGGGGAAGTCCCCGAAATGGGTCTCACGCCCTCAGAATTAGTGTAATCCTCGGTATCATCAGAGAACTCAACAGAGTCATCTCTGCTAAAAAATGGCAAAGAAGAATGGCCCTCGAGCATTGCCTTCGAAGAACTCACAAAATTTCTCCCTGGATTCGTTTGTCTATGCTGTTGATATTTTGCTAAAAAATCAAAATGAGGGTTATTTTTCTTACTCTTTTTCTTAACGGGGACAGTTCTTCTCGAAACAAGATTAGCATCCCCACATCTGAAAATAGAAGAACGAGTCCCACCATCGCCACCGGTACCACCAGCAGCCAGGAATGTATCACTCTTAGAGTCGCAACCATTGCGAGCATCACTCAAACTGTCTCTGTCTCTGTCCCCAAGAAGCGACGAAGACCCCCCATCATCACCATCATCGTCATCTTCTTCCTCGTTGTATTTCTCACTCGAAGATTTGTAGTTCTTCCAATTGTACAAGAACACCTTTTTCTCCCTCTCCTTCTCTTTCTCTTTGTCATTGTTGGCAAGTTGAGAGTTGGTGCTGAACCTTCTACTTCCACTGTCTCTGTTCCATGCAGCCACGGATCTTGATGAACTGAGCGGTGACTTCCACGAAGATGTGGTGCCAGGATCTCTGAGAACTCGAGCAGCCTTGCGTATTTGGGTGAGTTCCTTTTTCAAGTGAAGCTCGGACACCCGCATTTCTGACATCTTCTTCTTCTTCTTCTTCTTCTTGCTCTTCTTCAACCCACCGGCACCCACAAAGAATGACAAATGCCCATTTACCTTTACTCACCCTATGCACTACCCATTTCAGAATGCAGAGTGGAGTATATGTTTACGGTGTAAAAATCACAGCTTTGTGAGTGGGAAAAGAGAGAGAAGAAGCAGATCTGACAGATGACACAGTTGAGCGTGTGTGAAAACGAAATGGGTGTCTTTTTTGGTTGACTGCTCCTCTCTTTCTCTCTCTCTTTTCTTTGCTTGTTCTGAGTGAGTGAGTATTTTTCTCTTAATAATACGTTAGGGTTTCCTTTTTCTTTTGGCGCTCCAAGAAGTGAAAGTGTTGAATTGAAATGAATCTCTGTGAGTGTTTGTTTGTGTGTGGGAGGATTCAGTGGGTCGTTTGGTTGCTTTTGATGATCATCGAAAAAAGAACCAACAATTAACGTAACATAACGTGCGATGGGATCAAAATGAAAATAAAAATAGAAAATGGCCCCTACAAACACGGTGACACTCCCAACTCACATTTGGTGCTAACAAAGGAAATCATATAAGCGAATTCAAAAAAAGATTCTTCCTTCCTAAAATGTCTTTTTTATCATCGCCTTGATTGATTCCTGTCTTGTTCCTCAAATTTTTGACTTTTTGTCCATCCTAATTCCACCCTTCTCTCTATTATTTCATTAACATCATATCCATAAACAATAACATCTTTTTATGACAAAATAGCAACATTCCCTTTTTATTTCTCTCTTCTTAAAACTCAAATTTCCACTTTTTAATTATAGATCGCTCATAAAAACTCCAACTTTCCTCTCACCATATTTTCAATTAATACCCATCTTCCCATAAATAAATAAATAAAAGTTATAATAGAATATGACTTGATTCTCTATTTCTCTTATCGAATCTTTGATTTGCCTATTCAAATAAACATTACTATATTCAAGTATTCAAGAGAGAATCATGTGAAATATCTCAAAATTTTCATTAGGAAACTTAGCTTTAGGACAAACAAACGTAACCAAAGAAAGAATCTTGTTGGAATCTGTGGCTAACGAGGTCCATATTAGTGGTTTGAATTTTGATGTGGGCATTGAAGTGTATTGGTGCAATAGGAAGGAATAGTGTTTGTAGAGTTTAGTTGCATCACCGTCCTAGATTGAGCACGCAGCTGCTGTTATTGAATGCATGGTGAGTTGATCTACGTCGGTTGAAGAAGCTACCTAATGATGTGAAATTCTTGTGACACTTTATGGTTTCTTTGTATTGCTTGCATTATACCATTGGGAGATACCTGCCAATACCAGCCTATCACCACCCACTCTTCTTATCATTATTCCACACAAACAATAAAAATTAGGCACCACACTTAGCCTCTAAAATAATTTGGCAAAACAGTGAGAATGACAGCTTCACACCAGAGGGTCCTCATGTATAGAATTAGCACTAGTCTTTATCTCTGTGTCCACTAGTGCGACCCTACAAAAGTAGGCATGTGACTCAGATAGATACCTTCCCTTGTAGTTTTCACTCTCCATTTCTTATTCTTAGTATTCTCTTTAACCAAATAAACTTCCAACTTTCAGTCCAAGAAATTTTCCACAAAAATCTCATACCTCAATACATTTCAATTTCCAGTATAATATCGTTAGAAATCTTACGTCGACTAGAGATAATTCAAATCTCACCTTATAAATCAGTTTTGTAGAAGTAAATTAGACTTAAAATTCCCTTTTTAATATGGTATCAAAATTAGTTAGACTTGTGACACTGTTATTAGTAGAATAAAACCAATCTGTTTCACGACGGTCTTAACTCAGATGATGTTTCTTATCGGTGGATGAACAATGCAATACTTGGTGAATTATGTTTTAAAATGATAAGAAAATCCGACATCAAAGGATAAAAAACAACATCGCTGTGAATGTTTTGCCGCCACAAATCTGTAATCCTTATAGTAACTTTTCTTCTGACACCTCTAACTTTAAATTCCGAAGAACTAAGGATCAATAGGCCACGCTTTGACAATTCATATTCGTATTGGAAATGAGAATCAAACCAGCTTTTTTTTATGATGTGATCTAATTCAGGTCTTAAGAGTATTAGTATGGTATGTTCTGGGAATTCTCCTTCTTATGTTTTCCCTTGTTCTTGTAATAATCAAATCAGACTGATGTGAATCATTATTAGTAATGAAAAAACATTCATTACTGTATTTGCCATAATGAAATGGTTGGTGGATTTAATTTCACCCTCCGAACGTGCATGAGTTACCACTGACAGATCACACTGTACTGCTTACTGTTCACAAAAGTACGGTTTAGACATGTCACCTGTTGAATTCGACGACAAACAACTGCAGAATCAATCTTATTAGAGGTAACTGTCGTTTGATTTTATTTTATTAACGTAAAAACAAATAGTAACTGTTTTTTTTGATAAATTTCACTATTGATAAAGATGGTAATTGCAGAACCTACCTTCACACTCCAAAAATGATGGGAAAGGGAGACAGCGGTGCAGGTAAAGGGGTTGAATGCAGTAGGTATGGCGCCATTAATTAGATGTTACTTTAGCAGCACAATGTTGTTGTCATTATTGGGAAGGTCTTAAAACATCCTTGAAAAAGGAAATTTAAGATGAAGTTAATAATTAGCAGCAGAAAGAGTTTTAGTTTGTGGGACATTATGGAATCAATTAGGGCAATTGCAACTCTATTTTCGATAGTTAGAGCATTGATTTTGGTCACATTCACTACGTAAGATCTTATCCAAGTACACACATATCACTCATTCATTTCTTCCATATCACATTCCGTGTCTACAACAAATATAGAAATTTATCATATTTTTTCCCAAACAAACAAAAATTATTCATTCTTAAAAATCATAATTATCGTGTTTTTATGTCTCTTAAGGGTTCGTGATTTTCCTTAGGAGTTTATAGACAATATTTTAGAAAACAAAATAGCGTAAATGAGCAAATTGGATTTACATGCACTGTTATCGAACAAATTATGATTCAAGCATGTCGTGAAAGAAAAAAGATAAGTGCAGAAGTTAATTCAATAATTTACTTCAATAAAGCTTTTGTGTTTCGTGGCTTCGTTTTTTACAAAAATTGTGTAAATGGTAATAATATTGGGTGGGGTAGGATGAGAATGTAGGTTGAGCATTTTTGTCCGTTTAAACATATATTACCATATTTTTTCATTTAATTAATATTTCAATCTTTAAGTTGATTTTCTTGTTTGTATTTAACATTAATTGTTAGAGTTTTTTTGATAGTTTAAATGATATTTTTTTTATAAAATATTTAACTTTTACATATTTATTTGATGAGATAGTAATATTATATTTACTTAATTTATTTCAATTTTATTATTAATAATAGACTCATAGATTACAAAAAAAATTATACAACATTAAAATAAAATTATTATTACAACATTTATATAAATTTTTTTAATTCTATTTATGTGTATTAACTCATAGGAATATGAGTTAATTAGTATGCAAGATAAACAACAAAATTAATGTGCATTTTTTATATGCGACTAAGTAAAAAAAAATACTCATAATTTTTATACAAAATTAACTAATCTGTTTTATTTTTAGGCATTTTTTCCTACTTTTCTAAACATTTTTTTCACTTCCAAACTTTCTTAAAATCTCAAAACTATCATTTGTAAAAAAAAAATTAACTTTTAAAATAATATTTTTTGAGTTTTTCTCTTTTTTTCAACAAATTTCAAAATTAGTTGAAGCCTAAATAAATTTCAAAAATTTTCTAAATCTTTAGTGGAATTCGAAATCTATTTTCGAAAATTGAAAATACAGGAAAAAAACGTTTGGAAATGCCGAGAAAAATGTCTTTTATTTTTTTACAGACCAAATATGATATGGCCAAACACGAGATGGTATCGCGATAGTAAGGACCAAGAAGACAATGAAAGAATGTATAGATTTAGTTATAAGATTTGAGTTGGCAAAGAAAAGAATGGAAGCAAAGACAAATAGACTATAGTCCTACCTTCATTTCAAAGTTCTTAATAGAACGCTAAAAGTTGTGGTACTCATCACCATTATTTCACCCATCTTCTAAAATGAAAATTAGAGATAAAACTGTCCACCTTATAATCCCATTTTTTTAATTATCTGATCTATCACAAATTATTACTTTGTTCATTTTATTATTAGCTCGAGCGTGTGATTAGACATTTTTAATAGGTGATCCAATAGTAGTCCAATGAGCTTGTAGGGTGAGGTTTGCACTCACTTATAAACTATGAATTGATTTTATTTCTGACTAATGACAACTTGATAAAGAGCACAAAGGAGAAGCTAGAACAATTATTTTAACTTTCTATTAATGTATCAATGTTTCTTTTAGAAAAATATTACTAATTATCATCATGATGTATGTTATTATTTGTTCTTGAAGAGAGAGATTTTGGTAAGAAGATTCTTAATACATCATCAAAGTGTCAAACTTATTACTTAGGTGTTATACGATTCATAAAAGTTGTGAAAAAGAATGGAACCTATTAGGACTCAAATAAAATAAAGTTTTATAATGTAACTCTTATTCTAGAGATAATCCAATAAATTATGTACTTTTATTAATAAAGTTACAGGGATTTGAATCCCTTGTGCTGTTTGCTTGTAATTTAGTCCAAGGCCTTTCTTCCTAAGAGAAAAAAAAAAGTATTGAGAGTAAACTTTAAGCATCTAAACATGGACAGTTTCTTATTGCATTCTTTGCACTCCATAAATTATTCTAAATTGTGTAATTTAAAATATAAATTTTGTACTTTGAAATGTGTGGATCAAAATAATTTTTGAATTTCTAAATTTCTTCATGCATTTTATAAATTTTTATATTTTAAATTGTACAATTTAAAACCTAACTTTTATATTCTAAAACATGAAATATACTTTTTTTATATTTCAAAACCTATAATCTAAAATATTTTTTTACATTTCAAAATACACAATTCAAAATACAAAAATTGTATTCCAAACCTAAAATACAAAAATTGTATCATGAATCCAAAATATATTTATATTCAGGTTATGTAACTAAAATGTATTTTTTATTTTAAATTTTACATTCCAAAATATAAATATTTACGTGAAAATTGAATTATGGGAGTGCACGAAGAAATGAATTATGAAAGTGCAGAACGAAACGAGCCTAAACATGAGTCATCTAAAAATAACATAATTATGTACGAAGAAATGAATTAGCTTGGGTTTATTTTAAACAACGTTGGGTAATTATGTAGGATATATAGAATTAAATAACATAATAATTGTTAGCCTTGATAGTAAATTTTGATAATTGGAACAGCTTAAATTTTGCTTCAAAGTTGAAATCGAAGAGGCACTCAAATTTTCTTTTCACCCTATTAAAATTGGGAGCAGAATATCGGTTCCAAGACAAGCATTCTAAGCATATTGTGATAACCTCCGATCGATAATCAAATTGTGTTCGTTCTAGTATTCACCAGAAACGACACAAAAAGGAGTAAAAAATTACTTCCTCCGTAGTGGCTGAATCCAAGCATGAACCTGCTAACAAGACTAGCCTCCAATAATGGAAACAATATTTCGTTCTACAGAACATCGTTGTCCTTTTGCTTTTCCTTCCTCAAAATGAGAGAAAATTAGACTAACAAAATTAAAAACCGGCTCAGGCACAAAGCCCCTTTGTGGGCACTACTGATCTTGGATGAATTCCGTTGAAGCCACACTATGTAACCATGGCTCCCACCACATTATAATGCAGAAGTAAATAATATGTTATTAAATCAAAATCAGAAACTGCATAATATATTCATATAATATCTTTGTTGTCAATGACTACTTAACACAATTCCCAAGAAGATTAGACAGTAGGAATGAACACAGTAGCAAAACTTGAAATTCCATCTGCATAGTCATTAAAGTGCACCATTGACTAGAACAGGAAGCAATTTTCACTGGTAAAAATGTTATCAAACATTCTAAATCTTGTCTGTTTAATTGCTGATGGGTCCAAAGGTTAGAGCTTTCAAACTCTAACCCTCTTGTTACTGCAGCTAGGGCACTTGTATTGCTTGATGTGCTCAGCCTTAGCGGGAGTGATTTTAACACATTTACCATGGAACCATCTTTCACACATATCACAACAGATCCAGAATTCATCAGTGCCATAATTATCACCGCAAGCACCACATGTTGCACCTTGTTCGTCATCTTCTTCTTCTTCCTCTCCGCTATCATCCTCCTCTTTAGGTGGTGCAGACATCTTCATCCCCTTGGCTTGAGATTCAGACTGACGGGACTGTTAACAGGAAGCATCCAAAACAGGAGGACCGAAGTGACTTTCCACACAAGGGCAGCCATACAAACATAAATTAAGAAATGATTGAAAACTACATACCACCTTTCCACTCGATTTGAATTTGCTACCATTGTTGTGAGCAGCTGGTTGATCCTTTGATTGCTTAACACTTCCAGTCACAAGTTCGAAGATTGTTGGCAGATCATTTATCATCTGAAAAAGCCTTTTCCTGTAAATATCCGTTCGAACCAGAATTAGAAGAACCTTCAAAAATGATATCATATACGAACTTCAAACCAAGTTTCTCAAGATTTGTAGCAGTGTACTTTTTCTTCTTGCGCTCCTTGAGTCTTTTTTTTTTCTTTTCATTTTGTTTTACTCACCCTCCATATGCCAAAGGACCAAACTTTCCGTGAAAGATACATGATTTATCTCCCGACTCTGGTATTTAATTCACTCGGACTAACTTTGTACTCAGATATTACATTGAGTCACTGCCAATGATACATAGACTAAAGGGACCAATGGGAGGCTCAAATATACCCAAGAAGAATATAAGTAACCGACCTTAGTTCAAATATATAGAAAATATCTACAACTAATATATTGACTGTATCACATAGTATTTCTCAACACGTAAGAGAATACTATTCAAATTTGTGTATTCTTAATTTCTTTCCCCAATAGCTAGAACCCTATAATTTCAACAGGGTCCGTAAGAGAACTCCCAAAGTTGTTCTTTGTCTTTTAACTTTAGTATTAGTGATACATTTCATTTTTTATGATTTAAGCATCCATATTCCTGCACAATTCACCAGTAAAAAGCTGCAGTATCCCTACCAACGCTGGGGGACCTTCAAAAGTTTAAAGAAGCCACAGACAACTATTTGCAACTTGACCCTTTGAACCCATTCTTCAAACTTTTTTGGCTTAAATATATTTTTCATTCTTATAAAAGTATCCATTTTTTTTTTGTTTTAGTCCCTAGACATTTTCCATGATGCTTGATTTATTCACATTGTTATTTTTAGTCCCTGCTGTCATAATATTATTAAATGACGACCAGGCAAATAATTTGCCACATTATCGTGTATACATGGAGAACTTTTACCGTGTCACCTTCCAAACCCACCATTGTATGGTAGTAGTCTCTTACCATGCTCCAAAGCCACTTTACATTCGGACCATAACTACTATCTATAAAATTTCAGTCAGTTCCTTCTCCCTCACCCTTAGAAAACCAATTTAACTACACCACAAACCAACTTCGCACAATATTGATTCCACTGTTCAAGTACACAATCAACATGCACTGCCATTCTAGAGCTCCTCCAACGACCAAAACCACAAGTAGCAACCCTCTCTGCATACACCATCACAAGTGGGCATGAATCCCCAAATTGCAAAACTAAAAACTGTCTTCTTCAGGTCTTTCCCAAATCCCCTTTTCCTAATTACACATTACTAAATCCATACAATTTTAACCACCATCCAATATACTGTTGTTTCGTTGGTTCTAATATACTGACCCCAAAGGAAATACGGGTTATCGTCAATTATCGTCAATTGTTCACTTTCTTTCTTACGCCAACCTTTGCTTCACTTTGGTTGGCTGTATTGACTCTTCAATTATCACTTACGCTTGGCTCTGGTTTCTTGTGGCTTTGGTTTAGAGTTATTCTGTGGAATTTAAGGACCTTGGAGGCAATTTTGATCAGCAACAAGTTGACAACATGGGGTTTGGGAGACTAAGGCACAGAGGGGGAATACCTCCTAGGGGTAGTTTGAAGGTTTGTGTAAGGGTGGATCATTTCCATGGTATTTGGATGCAACGCAGCAAGAAGCTTCAATAGTGGCATGGAGTATTGACAGAGGCAAATAGGAAGAAGGCGAGATTGCTTTTTTTTCCCCATGCTTCTTAGTGCGAATTAGAGGAGGATGTGTGTGAAAACCCCTACCTAATTCTAATTTCTGTGTTGCGCTCAATTTCCTCCCTCTTTATTTTGCTTTGGCTTGCTTACTTTTGAGGTTAGTTTTGTTTGACTTGCCTACGGAAAAAAAAATTATAAAATATAGTTTATCCTATATATTCAACATCAGTATATCACCAGACTCCAACGTTTCATACTTTACTATTAACAAGTATAAACTTCAATTAGAGTGTGAAGTTAAATGACAAGGAAAATGAAGAAAAGTTAAAACTGAAAGTGGAGAGAGAAAATTAAAACATAAATCATGCCAACAAATCAGAAAAGGAAGTTCCTCTAGACAAATATTACAGATTTAACAAGTGATTATCTCTACAGTAAAAGAAATTTCCAATATTAAAGAAACAGATAGTCACTGTACACAAAAGAGTTAAAGGGCGAATAGGGGCGATACATTTAGGCATAGACATGGTCAGTCAGTATCTAGCAGGGTGAGAAAAAAAATGATTGAACATGCAATTTATAGACAAGTATAAACCTTATATAGTGAGAAAGAATATGAACGGTCATGCCATTGGTTCCTTGACAAGATATACATGAAGAAAACCGGTATTTTGGTCTCTCAACATACTCTTTACAATGATAAAAAACTTTCAAACTCATCAATTAACTATATAATTCTTCAAAACTCATCAATTAACTATATAATTCTTCAGCTGAACCCAACCACCAATGAAATTCCGCCTTCAATCATTGGGCGCATAAAAATTTTGTCTTAAAAGCACTGGATTAATTTGGAGACTGTGGTGACACTTGACAAAGTCTTTTTTGAGAACCATGTTGAATTAAATCCATTCTTCCAAGAACCAAAACATAAATTTAATAAACACGATATTTATTGAAATTTCCCTATCCATTTCTATAACACTCTTTTTCTAATTATCACTTGCAATAATATATTTTTTTTTTATAAAATAGCCTTATTTTAAGTCCATAAATAATAAATATGCTGTCATATTTTTAGTATTTAAACAATTTAAATGTTTTTTTTAGTATTATTAACTACTGACTATTGAACAATCAATTTAAATGTTATAATAATTTCAGTATTTAAAACAGTTCTAATGTTTTATGTTTTACTTTGGACACAATTTAGCTTAACAATGCAAAAGAATAAAAACATACAATGGTAAAAAAAAATATTTTCTTTTAAAAAAAAATTGACAGGCGGAGTTATCTATGGCTTTGTGAAACAAGCTACAGATTTGAAAAACAAATCATTTATTTTGTAGGCCGGATTTATCCAGCCCATTTAAAACACAGACTTCATGGGTCAAACCTTAAGTATACCCACACCTATCTCTTAGGAAGATTGATAGTACAAGAGTTTAATTTTTAAAATTAAAACTCCACCACCAATATCTTTCCATCATTATTTACTAAAGAGAATTTCGGAAAATATTATAATTACTGACAAATTAAACATTACTAACAGAATTATAACCAACTTTCTTAAAAAATGTGAATTAGCTATTCTTAGAAAATGGATTTAGGGCTTATTCAACCATTCAAAACAGATTTGTAGAGTAAGGTTTGTACTTGTGTATATAGACTGTAACTTGATCATATCTCTGATCGATATGGGGTGTGGGATCTACAAAGACTATCAATGTCATGTATTTAGGAATGGAGGGATATCAAGTGTATTATCTTGATCAGTTATTTTCTAACAATTCCATCCACAGTATGCTTATCCTGTAGAATTAAAACTGAAATTAAGTCTACAAATACACACAGAGAAGAGAACCATGACTTGCATTTGGTGCAGCGTTTCATGAAAATTTACTCGTATTGCTACGTTTCATCTTTAACTGTGGACTGCAATAGATTATTGAAAAACATAAAAATCTTGCAATATCTCACTGTCGTAATGTATAAAGTAATTCAACTAACGATAACTTTTATTCCAAAATCTTTGTACTGCAAGTAGAAGTATCAAAGAAGTTCAAAACTAGCAGGGCTGTGAAAAGCCTTATACTTATTGGAAAAATACAAGGAAAAGATGGAAGGAAGTTTAGAAGGAGGTTGTAGTTCTACAATAAATAATATAAAACAAGTTAACAAGGATAATAAGGATAATAGAGAACGGGATTCTTACCTTTCATTCTTACCAAATCCAAATCGGGCACCAAAGTAAAAAGCAACAGCAAGCAGCCATGAGTCACTGTGAACTGCAACCAGTGATAGCCAGTCCTTCTCTTGCATGCCATCCCTGGCAAAGTTTATACCTAATGCTGGCTCAGGAAGTTCAGGAGGCACTTCCTCGACAGGCAAATTTACTTCCCAAGTTTCATTTGGAAACCCATATAGACACAGATTCTCCTTCTCTACAATGAGAATAACATATTGTTAACAAAAACATTTAAATAACACTTCAAATACTCATTATTTTCGGTTCTTCCTACTTAGGAAGACAATTTCTGTAAATTAAGAACATAATGTTAACAAAACATATTTCATATAATACTTTAAATAATGGCTCTTTTGGGTTCTTTCTATTTTGGAGGTCAAATCATGTAAATTACTTCAATAACAATTTATGTTTTCTATTCAAATCACATTTAACTGCTGAAATTGTATTTTGGCATAGCACTTTAGGATAAACAATTATTTGAAATTGATACTTTGCTCCCATTTTCTTTTTAAAAAATTCCCTTCATATAACCATTAATTTCTTTCTAACAACTTTCAAACATACCAAAGTCAGAAAGAAAGGACAAGCCATGACGAACATTAAAGACACCCAGTCGAGTGCTCACACTAAACCTTGTAGTAATGACAGTTGTGCACAGTGACAACCAAATTCACATTAAACACATAAAACTTTAAACATTTGCAGTAGAGGAAGAAAACAAAATGGTTGTTACTAATGGTTCAACATCACCCGGAGATTCTCACATTTAACTGAATACATTTGAATCATTGTTACCATCAGGTCAGTATCACCCGTAGATTCTCACATTCAATTGAATACACTCGAAAGGTTGTTACTAACGGTCCAACATCACCAGTAGATTCTCATATTCAACTGAATACATTTTAATGAGTATTACTATCTGTTCAACATCACCCGTGGATTCTCACATTCAACAGACAGCAACTATGAAACTTCAACGGCCTGATATATATCACATTAAAAATATTCACAGACACCCAAGGAAGGAGGGGGAAAGGGTTACATGTCCCTCTCAGTCTCATACACACACAAACCCTGCGGCGCATGCGTACTCTCAACTGTCCCTAGCTAAGGCGTTACACGGGGTGTAGTAGACGTTAGTTTTTTTTTTATGCGGAGGGGTAGAAGTTAGTTTAACCGAAGTAGAGGGGAAATGGTACTCCCTCAAACTAAAACTTTTTTATCTTTTTCGAAATAATGGTTGTACAGTTTTTTTTTCCTCTGAAATTGATCAGAAATCTTTAACCTGTCCGCCTCCAACAATTTGCGTTTCCCAATAGCTTCCCAAGGACAAATTGTTAATCTAACTCCACCAAAGCAAGCAGTGCAGACAAATTCTCAAACATGAACGGATGAGCAAGCTAGACATAAATGCGTGCTTTGAAAAGTAGAATTATTACTCGAAATGAAATGCAACAGTTGAGAAAGGCAAAAAAGAGTACATGAATTTGGCTATAGAAGCAACATTCATAATTCTGGCGCACAGTAACAATGCTTAAAAAAAAACGAATAATGGGTACGAAGGAAATGTTAAAAGCAAAAAAAAAAAAAGAAGGGTGAGTGACAAGCAGCTAGCGAAATAACAAAAAAAAAAAGAAGACATTAATTGCAGAAAACCCAAACCCACCAGGATCGCACTGCTGGTAAAACTTTTCAACGTCTGCAAGAGGAAGAAGAAGAAAATGTTATGATAAGTGTAATAAAGAGAACAATAGAAAAAAAGGGAGAGAAAGAAAAAAGAGTACCGGTGGTGAGGGCCTTGATCAAACCGGAGCGTCTGCCCTTAAAGTCGGTGAAAACCTCTTCGACAGTTCTGGGTACTGGGTGCGGTACTCCTTCCATTTCTTCTCTTCTTCTGTGCTGGACCAGTTGAATTATCCACCCACGCCACCCCAACGAAGGAGGTTTTTGTTTGAGATATATCCTAGGCTAGGGTTTTGTTTTTGCCCTATGAGATAGAGAGAGATTGAGGGAAAAGGAATTCAAATACGGAGAAGCAAAAGCATGAAAGAGTAATAGTAGCAGTGATTGAAATAAGAAGGAAGATGCATTGGAATTTGGTGGTGTGGTTTGTAGAGAGATAGAATGATGGATGGGGTTGGGAGAGAAAGAGAAAGAGTTGAAAGAGTGAGAGAGAGATAACCAAAACGGAAAGGGGTCTGGTCCAGGATCATTCATTATTTAGTACTATATATTTACACTACCCTCTCTCCTTCTTTATTTATTTCTTGATTAATTACTTGATAAGCTTCTATAATTACAAATATTTTTTCTTTTTATTTTCTTTTATTAAAAGTAAATTCTTTTAGATATATAATGTTTGTTTAATCCAAATATAACAAATTAGCATCGCTATAAAATGTAATGTTTTTAATAAGTTACAACTCTCGTTTTGTCATCATAACACTTAAGATAACATTATTATAATTAATATATTTTTATTGTATAGAACAATTTCTTTTATATTATCTAAATTCTTATGTATTAAAAGAAATCAATCGATTTTATTTATTTAGAGACACCAAGTTAACAAGTAACCGTTTTTATGTTTATTTCTTCTTTGTTGCTTTATTTACAACGCCCTCTTCCCTCTTCGTTATTGACAGCTTTTATGTTACAAATTCTTTTAGAAAATATTAAAAACTGTCATGTCTTCTCACGTTTCATTAAACACTTTTTAAAATGTTTATTTTTCTCAATCATATTATTACTCGTAATATTTATTTTTATTTTTTCAACATTTTCTTGTAGCATGATGAGATGATTTTTTACTTTAAAAAATATTGTAAAAACAAAGGCAGAGGTTGTAAGAAAAATCATTTAATTAAATATATGGTTTTGAATATTCCCAACAATTTTACGTGTGAAGATAAAACTATATTGATTTGAAAATTGGATAAAAAAACAATTAATCTAGTTTAATAAAAACATTTTAAAATTTGTATTTAACGTACACGTACAAGTGTAGCATTATTTGTTCCTTGAATTTAACGGAATACACATTTGTTTTTCTACATTTGAAAAACGACAAACAAAACACTCAAACAAACTAGGGAGCCATCTCATGGCAACGCAGTGTCTTGTAAACTGCCCACAACGTGTTTGTTAAAGTGCTTATGAAAGTTTCACATTTTTCGTAGCGTAGCTCGAGGGATCAAATGACCCGCATCCGGAGGCTTCTTCTTTTTCACAAATTCGCTGGTAACTATTCCTTTCACTTCGCAATATGTAACGTCACTATCAATTCTCTTCACAAAACAAAGCTCTTCACTTTCTTTGCAGTTGCAGCACCACGGTTGGGTGTCACTGTGAGGGGGTTTTGTACCCGTGCTGCTCCTCTTGATTTCACTCAAATTCAAATTGCTCGCCTCCCCACTGTCGTCATTCTAGGGCGACCTAATGTGGGCAAGTCTGCATTGTTCAACCGGTGAGCCATTGAAATACACACTCACAAACTTTTATTATTGCTTAGTCATAGTCATAGGCCCCCAGGCAGTTGTTAATTATTATTGGTTTTAGTCTGATTCGGAGGAGGGAGGCTCTGGTGTATAACACCCCTGATGATCATGTTACTCGTGACATACGAGAAGGAGTTGCCAAGCTCGGTGATTTACGATTCAGGGTCTTGGACTCTGCTGGCCTGGAAGCTGAAGCCTCTTCCGGTTCTATCCTCCATAGAACTGCTTCTATGACAGCAAATGTGTTGGCAAGGTCTAACTTTGCACTCTTCCTCACTGACGCAAGGTTTGTTTCCAGTTTTCTATTGTGTGCATATACCATGCTTCCCTTACTATGCCTTCGATTCAGTCAGACAGACAACTTGTTAGAATATACTCCGGTTTCTCTTTCCTCAACTTGCATGGGATGAATGAATCATACATGTCAGACAGATTTAACATATCACTTTCTCTCTATTCAAAGTACTAATTTGTGCTAGTCTGCTTGTGTTCCTTTGGCTGGTCACCAGAGCTGGAGTTCATCCTCTTGATCTGGAGGTTGGAAAATGGTTAAGAAAGCATGCACCTCAAATCAAACCTATTGTTGCCATGAATAAATCAGAATCCCTATTCGATGCCGATGATTCTCTGGCCACAGCTGCTAATGAAATGTGCCGTTTGGGTTTTGGGGATCCTATTGCCATATCTGCTGAGACTGGACTGGGCATGCATGAGTTGTATGTGTCTCTTAGGCCTCTCCTGGAGGACTATATGCTTCGAGTCTTGAAGGGTAAGTAAGAGCTTATTTCATTTGGCAATCAAAGAATGATAACTATTAACCACTACTACAAGGTTACTGTTTGGTCACTTATTATAACTTTCATCATTTTGGGTACGTGGAAGGGCTTGCTAAACTAATTATTTGTTGGTGAGTTTTTTTGTGGTGACAGAGAGGGGGAAAGAACATGCTATTTAAACTTGTCAACATTAAGTTCACCGCTGCGTTGCTGTGTTATCACTATGTTAACTCCACATTCAATTGTTACTAATCATAGATACGGATGAAGGAGATCATGAAAATAGCCACGACGAGAACAGCAGCAACCTTGATGTTGATGAAAGTAAGCTGCCATTGCAGTTAGCCATTGTAGGACGTCCTAATGTCGGTAAATCAACACTATTGAATGCGTTGTTGCAAGAAGACCGTGTTCTTGTGGGTCCTGAAGCTGGTCTAACAAGGGATGCAATCAGAACCCAATTTGAATTTCAAGGAAGAACAATTTATCTGGTAATCACCATTGCATGTCTTGGTTCTTGATTTGTGGTTGTATTGATAAAGTCAGAGACTGATAGAGATTAGAGATATAAGTCGGAATGTTGCTTGTAAGAGGAAAACATGATAGTTCTCTGTTTCTTTGACCTTCAAGTTAGATGCTATTTGGCACACGCATCTTTTCCATTTAATGTGTGCATGTGAGCATACATGTACATGTCTTTTGTTCTGAAATACAGTCTGGAAAATATGCAATTTCTAGTCAGCATGTTCTCTTTGAAGTTCATATACCCTTGAAATGTAATTCCATAGTAGCTATTGTGCAATTTGTCTGTTGAGCTTGATCAAACTTGCTATACTTTTGATTTTCCTTTTAATGTTTTAATATTTATTTTTGGCACATTATTGTGTAAAGTGTACCTAGATTTAGTAAACGTGATGCTTAGCGTAGTTATAGGCATCCGAAGTTATATTTCTATTTACTCACTAAATAAAAATATAACGGAGGGGTAAAGATAACGGAGGTTGGGCTTTCACTAGGATGGTTGTGGAATGGACTAGAAGGTCGCTGGCTGGGGTCGATAAAAGGAGGAGGTGGAGGAGGGGTCTCCTCATGATCAAAATCAGAGTTGATAGACAGAATCTTTAAAAAGCTCCTGATACCATAACAAATAAAATAACAAAAGCAATGAGAGAAAATGATTGGTATTCTGTATTGCATCAGAACAATGATTACAACTTATATAGAAAAAAGAATAACAGAAAAAGGGAGAATAGGACATATTCCTGTACTATTTACAACTCATTGTACTATTGCTTTCTGATACTATTTACAGCTCATATGTTCTAGAATATATATCTTCTATTAAGGTAAGAAACAGAAAAGAGAATCAGTTACTGCATTGTGCTCTAATTAATCAGGGTCTTCTTCTTTTAGAATCTGGTATAGCTTCGAGGCCAATACACTTGAGTATATATTTAATATTAAAATTTCAGTTACATTTTATAATTATAGTCATTTTTGCTGTCATTCAGGTTGATACTGCTGGTTGGTTGCAGAGGACAAAACAGGAGAAAGGAGCAGCATCCTTGAGCATTATGCAATCAAGGAAGAGTCTTCTCCGGGCTCATATAATTGCTTTGGTACTGGATGCAGAAGAGGTATATGATTTGGACAACGCCATACAACTATGGTATAATAAAGACAATTTATTAGCTTGTTAAATAGCTATTTCACGAAGTCTATTTTCTAGTTTTTTTCGCCCATGTTTCTATGAATAAATACAACTTTGGACCTATTAAAATATGTTCTGGTAATTCATTTATTGGTTGAAAATGTTAACTTAGCAGCTTAGGTTTTGCTGATTTTGGTTTGAAAAGCTTATGGCTTAGTTACACATTCTATCATTAAACTATCATTATTACATGAGTTTTACCACTGAATTTTTTTTTCTATATTTTATCATCATATTTTTAATTTTTGCATTTTATCGATCCATTAAATATGTAATAGAATGCCGATATGTCATAAAGAAAGTTAAGAAAACGAAACAATGTCAAAGCTACATCGTTTTGCAAGTGTTTTTTCCCTTCTTTTAACTTTTATTTTACATGTTAGCAAGTTATTACACATTTAATGAATATGTAATATACGGAAAAAAGAACTAAAATGATAAAATTTGCAAAAAATGATGAAAGTTTCCTAGTAAAATGTACAAATAAATTAATATTCCATAGAGCTTGTGTTCTTTCTGATATGAGCACACTGTGTTTCATTTCATCCCCTTCTGTAATGTGACCTACCCCTTATATGAAGTTATCCTGTCTATTATGATGGACTTGGTGCATGATTGCCTGTGAAGTTTATGATGCATCTTTGCGGAATATCCTCTTTTATATGTGTGATCTATATAAAGATTTGTCTTCTCATCTCTCTTTCTATATGCTAATTAGTAAGTTTTTTTTTAATTGAAAAAAAAAACTGTTTGACCAGATTTTAAATGAAAGACGAAGTATGAAACATGCCGAAGTCGTTATAGCCAGACGGGCAGTGGAAGAAGGGCGAGGTCTGGTTGTGATTGTGAACAAGATGGACCTTTTAAGAGGCAAACACAAATCATTATCCTATGAGAAGATTATGGAAGTGGTCCCACAAGAAATTCAGACAATTATACCTCAGGTCTGTCATGTAATAATAAGTTCAACTTTTGCAGTTCAATAAATTAAACCGTCACACATCAAGCTTTTTAGTGTTTACGCCTTTGACATAGATATCAAAATTGCTCATGGTACAAACTGGAGAAGATATGTGCTATGAGAGGCCGTTAACTAATCATACAGTCCTTACCAATTTCCCCCTAGCTTTTTTAAGGGCACGAATAATGAACTTATTTTTTGTTTTTTGATTTAGCATTGACTTTTGACTTTCTCAACAGGTAACAGGAATTCCAGTTGTATTCATTTCAGCATTGGAGGGAAGGGGCCGAAGCACTGTCTTGAATCAGGTCATTGATACATATGAAAAATGGTGTTCCAGATTACCTACAGCTCGTCTTAACCGTTGGCTGCAAAAGGCATTACTCCTTCGTCACTTTTCGTAACAATAAAATATGCAATTGGTAGTAAATTTGCTTTTTTAACTCTCATTTTGGGTTGGTTTTGATCAGGTTATGAGCAGGCATTCTTGGAAAGGCCAAGCAGCGCGGCCTAAGGTCAAGTATTTCACGCAGGTCAAGGCACGGCCACCTACATTTGTTGTGTTTGTGCGTGGAAAGACTCAGCTTTCCCATACAGACATCAGGTTCATAACCAAGTCCTTGAAGGAGGACTTTGACTTGGGTGGAATTCCTATACGGATCATGCAACGTTCTGTAACTAGGAATGATACCAGTGGAACTAGCAAGAATAGTCATTCAGTAGGCAGAGTTGTGGCCGAAAGGGTTGTCTCTGACAAGAGAAATATCTTAGCTGAATAACAAATTTGACTTCTTATTAAAGGGCATAACCATCATTCCCCTAATTTTTCTTAAACGAGTTTAGAGTAGTTCAAAGGTGCTGAGTTGTGTGTATACAACAACAACAATAAGATATACCAGTATAGCTGATAGAATTCTAATAGATTATTTGCAGTTTGCTTATCTAGTGATGTGTATCATGAAGTGCAAATGATTTTGAACAGGGCATTACATGAATGAATTGTTGCAGTTTTCTCATTAACACTGAATAATTTTACACCTTTCTTTTGTCATTCAGTTTACTACGTATATCTTAGAATAATATATATATATATATATATATATATATATATATATATATATATATATATATATATATATATATATATATATATACACACACACACTGACAAACATATAATATTAGGATGAACTGATGATAGTAGGAAAAATTAGATTTTTATTTATATTATTAATCTAAAATTGGGTAACAAAATATCTTGCTTGCATCTATGTTCTCTTCCCTTTTTTTTTTTTTTCTCTTTTCTAGTAATACATGAATGAATGACGCGTTAATTAAAAAACGGTAAACCATGCATTATTAACGTTGACTCCTTTAAGTGACTGTATTAAGTGATGAGTGAGTAAAATTGTATTAATTATTAATTAAATAGTAAATAAAATCAAACAAAGAGCAAGATACACTTTCTTTTTACTTTATACATTTAATATTTGCTACGACATTGTAACAGGAGGGAAACCCCACTCTTTTATAGACACAAAAAATGATGACCCTCATACGTGTGGGCGCTCCCACCACATGCTTTTTAAAAAAATTGTTGAATGAGGTGAAAATACTACATTGTATTGTATTGTATTCAACACCACCTAAGTCCAACCATTAATCTAATTGCCTCCACAACTCATCCTTCACCAAAGCATCATTCACTTTCACACCTTTTTCTTAGGTGTTGAGGCCACGATTATATTCTCATGTATACGTGGCCACACTACACAAAATTAACCTCATCATCCATACAAAATTATAAACCACCGACAACTTTTTCGACAAGGGACAGAAAGATACAACCAATCTGCATTTCCCTTTCCTATCAATTTTTGAACTAAACCAGTAAAATCTGACACAGTCATCCTTTCTTTCTGTATAACCACGTCTATTACAAGGTAGCTGATTTTTGTTTTACTGTTTTTAAGATCATCATCATATTATCGATCTAGAAATTGATATAAAATGCTTCAGAATTAAATTCCATTCACTGGGTAAGAAATTAACATTCATTTATATATGACCGAAGAAAAAAGTAAAAGAAGAAGAAAATTAGTTCAAAAAATTGGAAGTTATTTCATATAATTTTGGTTATTCACGTTCTTTACACAAATTTGAAGGTTTTGACGTAGAGCAAACCAGACACATGGTTGGTATGGATGGATTGGTTTCAACATGTGCTACACAGAGCATAGCCAGCCAGCAATCTCTTAAGAAAATTGGAACAGCTGTATGTGCAGCCAACAAAGGTGTACCGAAATAGCATGTGATGACAATAATAATAATAAGATTTCTGAAGAGACATTCGATCACTGTTTCATGGAAAATAATTTAATTGGCTCTCATATATATATATAACTCAGAAGTTCTGCTTTCTACAATATCAGAAATCAAAATCAGACAAATATTTAGGCTAAGATAGTGTAAAGAATCAATCAATTGAATCAACAGAAGAAAGATGAAATATTATTAGTGAAGATGATATGGTATAGTGGAAGAATCCGAAAACGACAAGGAGTGGGAAGTCTGGTACAAGGCACACATGTCTGGGATGAAGCTAATGTTTCCCCTGGTATCCCCATGGATTTTTGCTCGCCCAATTCCATAGGTCTCTGCACATTTCCTCTATACCGTATTTTGCCCTGTGCCAACACAGTCATTTTAATTCTCAAGAATATGCAAATTTGATTCCTAATTTTAGTTTCAAATCAGTGCATTTAATCTCAAATTTTGCTTTTCCTGTGCATCAATCTGGTCTATAGCTAGAGATCAAATTGGTAGGGAACTAAAATGATTAAATCAAGTAGCAGTATCAACCACAGAGAAAAAATTATCGATAATTATAGCTTTACGAAGTAACATGATGTAATTGGAGGTGAAATACAAAACTTACTTCCAACCAAGTTCTTTCTCAGCTTTCTCCGTGGATGCATATACAGCAGTAGCATCTCCTGGTCTCCTGGGACACATTTTCATCGAAATTTTCTGGAAAAAGGAAGAGGCAAAGATCAGTTAAGTTGAGTTGAGTGCGTAGGTTCACTACATTTACAAAGATCATGTGATGTGATGTGAGTGAGGAAGATACAAAATGAACAATGACCTTGCCGGAAGCTTTTTCAAATGCAGCGACCATTTCAAGCACCGATGTACCACGCCCAGTTCCCAAATTATAGGCAGTACAACCTAAATAGTGAAGAAATTGTTTGTGAGTGGTAGGCGAGGAAAAAACAGATAAGAAATTTAAATTGGTTTTATGACAGTGATGACGGACCAATGTTGTCTGTTGCAAAAAGCTTTCGAAGGGCAGCAATGTGACCATCTGCCAAGTCCATTACATGGATATAATCCCGGATCTGCATTCAAACACAATCATAAACTGTTACTGGTAACGTAATTTGCAAGGTGAAGAAGAACAAAGGAGATTGAATGGCTCACCGGGGTGCCATCCTTGGTGGGATAATCATGACCATAAACTTTGAGCTCAGGCAATCTACCAACAGCAACCTGATGAATGTAAGGCATGAGATTATTGGGGATACCCCTTGGATCTTCCCCAATCTGCCCACTCTCGTGAGCCCCAACCGGATTGAAGTACCTCAGCAGAATGATCCGCCAATCTCCCTCTGCTCTCTGAATGTCTCTGGCAATTTCTTCAACAAAGAGCTACACACGCACACGCACACACAGTGTCTGTCACGTTCTTTCATCTTAAATTCAACCAGAGTATAGTGTGGTACCTTGGTTCTTCCGTAGGGATTCATGGCGTGTAAATGCAAGTCCTCCTCCACGCAGGGAACTTGATGAGGTTGGCCATAAACAGTGGCGGAGGAGGAAATAACCATGTTCTTGCAGTTAAATTTAGCCATTGCCTGAAAAAGGTTGATAGTTCCCACTACATTGTTGTCGTAGTAACGCCGGGGCTTTGCAACGCTTTCTCCTACACCCTTCAGGCCGGCGAAGTGGATGACAGCATCAAACCTGGCGGCGATGGACGAAACAATGCATCATGCAAACGGAAAGAGAGAGAGTGAGAGAGAAAGAGAGAGAATAGAAGGTACTTGGTCTGGGAGAAGAGTGGCTCCAAATCGTTTGGATTGCGGAGGTCGCCGTGGCAGAAGGTGAGGTTGTTGGAAAGGTGAGGACCGACAAGACGGCGAACCCTGTGAACGGCTTCGATGACGGAGTTGTCGAGGTTGTCGATTATGGTAACCCGGAAACCCTGTTTGAGAAGCTGAAGCACCGTGTGGGATCCGATGAAGCCCGCCCCACCCGTCACCAGAATCGTTGACATCGGGGACACCATCTTTTTCCTCACAACTTTCCCTTCTCCGACTTCAACCTCATTTAAACTACTCTTCTCATCACCCTTTTTTCTTTTTATTTCTTTTTTAATTATAAATAAAGACACAATAATTGCTTCTGTACTGTTAGAAAGCAATCTCTCTTCTCCTTCAACAAAACCTAATCACACTTGTCCCTTTACTTCACATATATTACAGATTACATTACAAACTCTATCGTTTTCTTTCAAATTAATACGATCAAAAGCCAACGTTAGAAAACCTAATGCTAACCCATTCTCCTAAATTCCACTCTTTTATCGTCTTCTCAAACATACTTTAGTAAAGATCACTTTTTTTTAATGCAGCCTCAACTTCATAGGAAGATCAAGTTTGTAATGTAACCAATGATAAACATTGGTATCTAGACATTGATTGTACAAATCATATAAGTGATTATATAGAGTGACTAAGTGAATTTGATGCTATAGCATAATATTGTCAATTGAATGTAAGACAAGATAAGCAAGACAACATTAATTAAAAATGTGTTGGTTGTGCTAGAAAAAATATATTCACAACAGATAAAAAAGAATAATATACATAAAAAAATTGAGATATTAAGCTATGAAAAAAATAATATCAAAAAAATGATATTTCTCATAAAAATAATAACGTCATTCACTCCCGACAGACTAAGCTAAAGAAGAAATAAAGAAATAATCGACATAAATATAAACATGTTGGTTATATGTTTAACACGAAACTTTTTGGTGAGGATTTTTTTTTTTTCTTCAGACACATCTTTCATATAACTAATACAATACATTCATCAAATTTCAAGAAATTTATTTTGCAATGGGCCTTGTACAGAAATGGGCCGAATAACCAAATACGAACCCAATTTCAACACACGGAGCCCTATGATTCTAGATTGTAATATTTTTCAAATACAAAGAAATTAAAAGTATAAATTAGTTATGAGAAATTAAAAATATAGTAAGATAAAATAGTTGCACATTACAGTTGTCAGATTATATATATAAATAAACTAAGGTGTTGCTTTAAAAAAATAAAATAAAAGTAGTTTGTCCTTTATTTTGTTCACGGGTAACACTGTGCGATGCTGTGACCACACACCATGCCTGTCATTACATACTTATTATTCAAAGGACTTTCTCCTTATACACACTCATTTTACTTCAAAAATCTTTCCTTTTTACTTTTTAATATTATATACAATTCTTTTCTTAAAATTATCTTTAAATATAATTTTTTTCCTTAATAAATAAGAAACATATCACTCCAACAATAAACTTTTTTTTTCCTAATAATTGTCTTGTTAATTTTTTCAATATAATATTAATATAAATTAGAACCACTTAAAGAATTATCATTAAAAATGACATTTCAGTGAAAACTGTCGTTGTGGGGGCAACATAAAAAACTGTCTCTTCTATCACAAAGACATTAAAAAAAGTCATATAAACATCATGACTTTATATATAGGCTGTATAATATATTACACTATGATTTAATATATTCATAGCATAAGTTGATTTTATATACTAAGAAAGTTTCTATTAATCTGATACGTTATTGGTTTAGTATAGATCCATAATTAATGTATATAAAACCAATTTAATAATACTAATACAGAGTAATCTAACGTTCATTTTTTCTCAGCGGGTCAACTTTTCATTTTCAGCTCAAAAAGGAAGTAAAAAAATGCGGCATGCTAATAAATTTGAAATCAATACCATTAAGTGTTATGCCAGTCTGCATAGTTAATTTTCTATACCAACCAACATTCTGAATATATTAAAAAAATATATACCTTTATTTATTTATATAATCACAATTAAAATTTAAAAACCGTACACTACAAAAAAGTAGGGCATTACCGAAGGCCAGAAGCCCTCGGAAAATGCCAAAAGCCGTCGATAATGGGTGTTTACCGAAGGCCTATCGACGGCCAAAAATCCTTCGGTAAATCCCTTGTCGCTAACCATTACCGAGGGCTTTCGCCCTTCGGTAATTACCGAAGGCCAGAAGCCCTCGGTAAGTACCGAAGGGCGAAAGCCTTCGGTAATTACCGAAGGGCTAAAGCCCTCGGTAATGAGCGTACGATGGTATTTACCGAAGGGCGAAAGCCTTCGGTAATGAGGATACGATGGTATTTACCGAAGGGCGAAAGCCTTCGGTAATGGCCATGCGAGGGCATTTACCGAAGGGCTAAAGCCTTCGGTAAAATGCAGAGCAGGTTTCAGCACAATGGTTTTTCCTGTGCAACCCAGACCTGTATAACAAATAGTTTGCATGCAGTGGTGACTGGCTTCACAGTTGAGCCCTCATGTATGGACATCAAAGAGGCATCAAAATTGCAAAGCGCTAGCAACAAAAAGTGTTCCACAATATTTTTACTTTCAAAACCTTATGTACTCATCTTATTTATAATCCATTAAGAGTGATATACCGGAAAAGGCAGTTCATATAAAATTCAGTTCTGACATTACTCGTGAAGAAAATCAGCAAACAATGCAGGCATGTGTATATTCAAGTATGATACATGTCACAAGCAGATGTGGAGACAGTAAATAAATAAGATACATCAAATCTGACGTCCACAGAAAGAAAGTAAAATAAGGTTATGAATATGCACAAGGTTCCAGAACCTCCTTTCCAATAACAGCTGCCAAATTCCCATTGGTACAAAATAGAATCTCTTAGAACTATTTATAAGCACAGGTTATCTTAAGAAATTCAGCAGTGCTCACATGGATACAGCACAATGGTTCCAGAACCACCTTTATTTCCATTAACACATGCCAAACTCGCATTCGTACAAAATGGAATCTCTTTGAACTATTTATAAGCAAAAATTATCTTAAAAAATTCAACAGCACACACATGGAATACAAATTCGTTGAACAACATCATTGGTTAAACTAATATCTTCAGTTTTTCCACACAACAAAAAAACAACTGATTTAAGACATATACAACATCAAGAAAATGTTAACTGTCCCACGAACAGGAAGAAGGTTTAAACTCTATCTTACATGAACAAGCTAAGATACAAATGAAAACTACGATGTTGATGCCAGATATCATCAAAAGGAGCAATAATAAATTACCAGTTCAGGCACATAATCGATTTCACCTAGTCACAGTACAAGTAACCCCCCTCCCCTAATTACATAAGCACTTTATTAGTACACAAAATTAGTCATTATGAGATGCATTAACTGTAGCTCCTAACCCCAAAAAAGAATGTCAGAAATGCATACCGTAAAAAATTCAGGTGTTGATGCAAGTACCGATCCTCCAAACCAAACTGCAAATCTCTGGATTGGATGGCTGAGTACATTTACCTCCACTGGCTGTGACTGCAGGTACCAAATTAACGAAGTTAAAAAGGTAAAAGCAAGACTTAAGCAATAAAATACAGCAGTCCAGCCTGCTATAATTACACTTGTGACTATGTTGTCCATGCAATTGTTGGACCCCAGGGGATGGGAAGACCTTCAGAGCACAAACTACATAACCAAACCAATCAACAATCCACACAAAACTATTGTCATACACACAATGGGGACAAATGAACTTATGTAATTATTTAGTACAATATAATGATGCATTGATTGTTGATTGGTTTAGTCTGTAGAATTTGGGCAAACAAGTTTCAAAGATGTGGGCGTGAGAGAAAATCATCAATTTAAAGAAGGTTTAGAGGTACCAATTAACTTACTATTATCTCCCCGTTTAAGCGTGCTTCGGATGAAAGGACACGAGCATCCACTATTTTTTTAAGATCACGTTGCAACCTCCTGTGAAAATCCTTGAACATGCTTGAACCTCCAGACAGAACTATATTCTGAAATTAATAAATAGGCAAGTAAAGAGATCAATTGTCAACAACATGTAAACTGAAGGGCTAGAAATTCATGCTATCAGAAACTAAATATCATTGTTGAATTCATATGGTATAACTTAACACTAATAAACTCTATCTGGGTTAACAACAAAAAAATGCCCCAAACTAACATTGAGCCTTGGAAGATCCCCAATTTTATGATTTGAAGTGGCAGTTCACTAGAATTTAAAACTGCTTGTGGGGCTTATTTATATACACGTCAGTATGGTACTTCACCTTATATAAGGATCTCCTTGTGTCAATTGGTGCAGACTGAATGGACTTGTCTATTACAACTGGCAAAGGGGTCGTGAAGTCACTGCCATATATCTCGGGATTGAAGAAAATATGCAGAGGGAAAACAAAAGTTAAATTAATTGGTCTTGTTGATATAATGAAATCATACTAAAATAGTTATATGAGGAGTGGCCATCAAACAAACCTCGGGACCAAGAAATCGTTCATAGCCAATATCACATGAATATGGTGCCCCTGTCTTCGGTTTAATACCTCTCCAATGCTTGATGTACTTGCCTGGTTCTTTATCATGCTTATTGAACTCCTAAGAGAAATTGAGCTAATGTTATGTCGGAAAACTAATAAGTTGAAAAGAAAACTTTAGTTACAACCTTTGATTCACAAGAGTCTTCTGGTGGTACTTTCTGTCCTCTTTCCTGTATGAAGCAATGACAACATAACAAGAGGTTTAGAAAAAATTCACAGATATTCAAATGACAGAACAATACCAACATGATAACCTTTTAATTTTAATAGTACAGAGATTACCCACCCGCATAAGCTGCTGAAGAAAAAGTGTAACATCCTTTCCAGCAACAGGAATCGATTTGATACTGCTACCTATAACGTAGCCATCTGCAACAGGTACCACATGAGTTGCCCCATCTCCAACATCCACTACAAACAGACCTGCATAACAGTTTTCAAACACATACAAACATGCATAATGTGCATCTCAAAGATCCAATCAATGATCAATATCCAAGGCACATCAAATAATCCACATGACATTCATTAATGTATAAATAATGTATTTATAGTTCAAACATAAAACAATGTAACACAAGGATGTTGTAACATCCAAAGTCTGTAAGTACATCTAACATTGAAATGATATCAACTCAAAATGTTCTAATATCCAAATGTTTGTCTAACAAGTAATAAGAAAATGAAACCTAATAATGTACATAACTATCATCAGAATGATTTTCATCATCCTGCTCCTCATTTGCATATATCAGATTATTAAAAATCAAAACCAGATTCAAGTGTTGCAATACTACAACGTTAAGCGGGTCCTTTTTTAGTTTCCATTGGATTAACCTATTGATTTCATGAGCTATTATGTTCTTAATGGATTTAAAATGACTGAGGGTAATAACTCTGAATCTGAAGGCCGAAAACAAGTCTGCTCATTAAGGAAAACCCTGAAAAATCCTCACTAAAAGAGAAGAAGGATTTTAATAGAACAAATTCACTCTCGGCTACTAAAGATTTGTAATTTCTGATTCAAAACTCATTAATTTGTTTTGGCTTCATTCACCCTCATCGGATTACAATACAATTTAATGACCAAAGGTGTCTTTGGTGCCAATTAATTCCTACGTATATTCATGCTGACAAGGCCAAGATTTTAAACAAAAGATAAATGAAGTAAACCTTGGTTTTCCTTATGAAAATATCTGAAAAAATACAGACTAAGGAGGCTCCTTCACACAACTGAACCAACTAATAAGAGTGACAAATGAGGGAGGTCACCAGACATGTTTGAGTGGAGACAAAACCAAGGACAAAGTTATACCAAACTTCAACCATGTAACGTCAAAACCAGAATAGGAGGCCACAGTTCTCTAGCTCATGAGCCCACTTTGAATTGGGTCCATCTATAATCAGGGATCAATCATAAAAATAATATTAATTATAATGAATAATGGAAGCCAAGCCAACACCGTCACTAGAGGGATGACCAACATTGGTTAGTTTGAAGTCTTGAAATAAATATTAAGAGAAGGAAGGACGACCCATTAGCCCAGCCAACCAATGTCAATAATTGACACAAAAACCAGTTACATTGGAAGACAAACTTTGTTCTAATCGACATCTGCCAAAGAGGAATCAGGTAGAAGAATACTACCCTACCTATGCTTATCTTATAATAGAATTACGAAATTATTACTCCAATCCATGCTTATTTAAGGCAGAAAACACAAACAATGAAATGTAAAATCTTCCTCTTCAACTTCAATTTATTCATACCGGTTCCATCATATAAGCATAATAAAACAAAATTCCTCACAGTGGTAAACTATTCTACACATCTACGAGAATCGCTTCATCCAATCTAATTGTAAAAGTAAACATAAGGCTTACACAGACACAGAGAACATACCTCGACGCAATGCTCTCCCAACAGCCTCCCTTGACGAACACAAGCACCCTCCTCACAGCAACGCCCACACACCGTGATCTTAACGGACCACCCACCTGACGGCAACGCCAACGCACTGGTGGAAGAAACACTCCAACACCACTACACTGGAGGTTCGACAACTGAAACCTACGAACACAATGCCACCGGACGGAAGGGATAGGGAGAGGGAGAGGGAGACAAACGTTAAACAGAAGTGAGAGGGAGACAATGGGAAGCACAATGGGACCAGAAGGAGCGAAACACAACAGAGAGGGAAAGAATGGGAAACAAGACGAGAAGGTAAGGGTATAGGGTTCTGTCTAACAAAATTAGGGACGACCTTTGTTTAAAAGGTCGAGCCACTTACCGAAGGCCACTAACCCTTCGGTAATTCTCGTTTGACCTTCGGTAACTATATTTCACTATGTCCGTCTGTAATGATCATTTTGGCCCTCGGAAATACATTTTTACCGAAGGCCTACAGGCCTTCGGTATTAAGCCGCCGGTATTAAGTAAAAATCTGGTAGTGGTAGTAATGTTAATTTTAATCTTTTAATAATATAGCATTCCCTTTTCTGTGTAAAAAATATATCAATTTTCAATAAGAAAATGTCGTGTTCAAATCATATAAATAGTTAAAATTTAATTCTATAATTTTAGTACATAGACAAACATATATTTTTTTAATAGTAGTATATAATATTATATCTTCAAACTTTTTATATCAACGTCATAGAAGTTTTGCTTAAAACAATCGCATTGGTATACACACGTAAAAACATATAACTAATTAAATTACTATTTTTCAATTAAAACATTCAATAATATATTTTTATCACAATCTCTTAAGAGTTCTACCACGCAAAAAATCCGATATTGCGTTTACAAACATATTTCATCTGAAATGTACGTGAAAATCTGTTTATATAATTACTTTCACAACATTTATGTCAATTTTTATTGCATGTTCTTGTAGAGCTATAAATTTCATATTTACTTTGTTGATGTTTTTAATTATTTGGAAGCTGGCATATTGATATCTGTATATGATTTTTTTATATACGAAGCATATGCATTATCAATATATATTTTATAGAATCAAGCATACACTCCACTTCCAAATGAAGTTCTTACACAAGCTTGTATCGGTATAAATATTACACATATATGAAATGAGAAATATATTAAAATAAACTTATGAAAACACGTATTACTACCCAAATCCCAGAATATTGTTTTAAGAAAATATATGAATGTATTTTCATCGATCACATTCAAAGTGTAGGAGAAAATATTGATAGCAGTAAAACGAAAGCTTTACATGTGAACATAAGACAGATTTAATCGTATTTTAAATGAGGATTATATATGTTGTTAAAATGCGTAATACTAATTAACAAATGTATAATACATCATAATATAGAATTCACTTTTTAAAAGCGTGGAAATACACATGATTAAGAGATTGATAGAAAGAAGTGCGGGAATTAATCTTAAGAACACATTACCATATCCATATCTGTGTAATTTATTCTTGAAAACTTGGCCTTATATATAATAAACTGTTCTTTCATTTCTTAAAACATTCCTAGTAAAAATTTGTCTCCCTTTTGATTATTACTCTGTAGTTATATTTCAAAGTGAATTCTTGAAATGTAAATGGCCATTTTTCTTATTCTAAAATTACCCTATCTAAATGGCTTTTGACTTACGACTTTTCTATATCAGCAAAAAATATCATAAAAATTACTTTTGACTTACGATGGTAGGCCCTTAATGGCCAAACACCTCATCTATATAAATTTGCAACCCTAAAATCACACATATATTATGTTTCTCTCCATTAAATAAGCTGAAAATTGAGGCTGGAATCTTCTTTAATGATTTGGTATATCCTATCTACATTGGGACGAGTTTTGTTTGAATAAAATCTTACTATAGTATATTCTATCTACTCTAGGATTAGTTTTGTTTAGATAAAACCTCACTGTATATGTAAAAATAATCTAATAATAGTGTTGCGTTTTGAATTTAATAGAGAATTTCATACTTAATTACACTATAACAGAACTGGAATATACAGTCCTCGTTTTATGAAAAAACTGGACAGAAACGCTACTCTGCCTATCCATCTAACCCATATATATGATGCCAACATTTAACACAAATTTTGTAACTTGAAAATCCAGTTTTGCTTGTGGTTCTATGCACAATCAAAAGTGCGTATATATAAACAAGAATAATAATAAAAGTGGCTTAAAACTAAAACCCTAAAAGTGCTACCGACAAATACATATATTGATGATTGATGAGAATGTGTCATACAATTATGTTATTGAATTCTAAGATAAGACACAGGATTAATTAGAGTAACGAGAACAACCTAGATAAAGTTGATAGTAGAAATTAGCACAGATAAATGTCTCTCTCTCTCTCTCTATATATATATATATATATGTATGTGCAGTTCACAGATATATAATATTGATAAGTGATTACTTGAAGGACATGTTGCTGTACTCTTGATTTGGTGGCTCTGGGATTGGATTCCACTCCCACAGTCGGTCAGAGAAGGTGGTTGGAAGTGGATTTGGTAGCGAGCTGAGAGACACTACTGGTGATGGTTGCATCAGCAGAGTAGAGAACTGATTGGGATGGCTTTGAACATTGTAGAACTGCTGCTGGTAACTCACTAGCCTATTCAGATCATCCATGTTCACCACTCCATTGTTATTGGAACTAGAAGGTCCAGCAGAGAAGATTGTGCCAATCCCAGGAGCACCTGCGTGTGCTGCCGCTTGCTTAGACTGCTGCTGATGCTGCATCATCATCAGCCCTTCCTCGTCCATCGGAACAACCGGAAGTGCCATTGTGCTGCTGAGTGCACCCATCGCAGCACGGTAAGCATTGTATTTCGAAAGTCCAAGAGCCGTGTTGACATCACTGCTTGCTTCCGTTTCATTCATTTTGTCAACTATGTGTTCGGTTGGCTTCGATTGTCCCACAAATCCCATGTTGTGATGAACCAACTCGTTGTGCTTCTTGGTTTCGGAGTGCGAAGAAGCTCTTGATGAAGAGGGCCTTGTTGGGAGACAGCGAGGGAGGGAGGGATGATCCTCTACTCCAGCTCTCTTGTACACGCGGCAAAGCGATATCTCAGCCTGGAAATAGAAACAAAAATCATTTCAATATTCGAGAATTAATTAAGCATTCCGTGAAGAGATTTTGATGAAAAGAAATGACCGGACAAAGTTTGAGAAAAACTTTGTACCGGTACGGAGGGAGGCACGAATTGAATTTATGATAAGACTTCAAAATTCATGCATGCAGTCATAAATGTGTGCGAGAGAGAAGAGGATAAAGAAAGTGAATTAATGACAAACGGTGCTGGTTGTTTTGATTTTCTGCCAACACTTTTATTTTAAATTTCCAATCCCTCCTTCTATCACGTATTCATTAATTGTTCACCTCTCGGCTTCTCGATCTTGGTCGAGTATCTTGACTTTAGACCATGAGTGGCTGCAAGTTTCGCGCAGCTATAGCATTTTGGTGTGCCATAGCTCCGAATCTAGCTATGGTTTCGGAAGGAAGAATCTCTAGCAACACCAGATAAAGTCTAGCCAACGAAAACGATCTCAAACCCAAAACCAAGATGAACTACTTTAGGTTTAAAACAAACTAGGGTTGAATAATTATAAAACCAAAACTAAGAACCGGCGGGTTTTCCTACACATATCACGAAAGAAGAAGGAGAAGCAGCAAGTGGATCGATTATTGCAAATACAAACGTACGAGGTGTGAGGTATGTGGTACCTTTTGATATCGTTCGGTTTCGTGTTGCGGCAACCGATACTCGTTCATAATCCAACTAGTTCGTATGCCTTTGGGAGCTTTCCCAGAATAGAAAACTAGGGTTTTCTTGAGGCCGATTGACCGAAAATTCTCCGTTCGGATCATCCTATCAGCTCCCGTCGCCTTCCAATACCCAGAGGTGGTGACACGATTGGGACGATCACCGTTTCGATACTTTCTATCTCTCGGCACATAGAAGTACCACTCCTTCTCCCCAATAGCCGCCAACGCTGTTCATCACACACACACACACACACTTACTTCATCAAAATCGGAGGATCCATGAACACAACACACATCCGAATTCAATTAAATAACCAGCATGAAAACAAAATTGCACACGAGATATATATGTATGTGCGGTAATCATCCATATATATAAGAAGCGGGAAAAGCTAGCCGTCTAGGAAAAAGGAATGATATATACATATATATATATATATATGTGTGTGTGTATGTATATATATATAATTAGTGGGAGATGGCAGAAAAAAGGGGGAGTTAGTTCCCAGAATTGCTTGAGGAAAAGGGAAGCGAAACTTTAATATATGCGTAAGTGAGTGTGTGTGTGTATATATATACCAGGAAGCTCCCAAGGGTCATAGCGATAAAGATCGAGGAAAGTAATGAGTTCAACGTTGAAACGCTTTCCCTCCACCTTACGGCGAAGGTAGAATTCGACGAGCTCTTCTTCAGTTGGATGGAAGCGAAAACCGGGCATAACCATGTCATGCTCGTGATCGTCGGGCTTGTTATCGTGGTTGTTGTTGTTACTGTTGGTGTTGTCGTTGGTGGTGGAGGCGGTGGTGACGTCCTCCTGGCTCTGGCTCTGGCTGAGACTCATGGTGGGCGATGAGTTTGCGGCTGCAATTGCCATTCACTCTTATGTCTATGTAAAGTAAGTAACTAACAAGTAGTTAATCTCAGACTCAGACTCAGACAGACACTTTCCTTTGGCCTCACCTCTTTATACTCACACAAGTAATATTTGTACGAATTTGGTGGTACACCAGTGTTAGGCAAAGATAAGAGATTGATGGTTAACATCACTACCACTACTATGTATATGTATATATGTATATGCAAGTAAGTCACTTTTCAAAAATATTTCTTTTTTTTTTTTACATTTCAAAAATATTGTCTTTTCTCTTCTCTCTCTAGAAAATGCAATTTATTAAATTGAAAAAAAAAAAGAAAAAAAAAAGAGAAGAGTTAAAAGAAACATCTACATAGCTTTCAAGGAGGGCCTACATGGGAAGAGGGCATACGCTAAGGTGTTTTTAAGATGAGAAAATGACTTTTCAAAAAGAAGACAGGGTGTCTACAGCCCCAAAGCGGTGCCCTTGGACCTTTCTTCCATCTCCTACACAACACAACAACACTACACAAATATGTTTCCAAACTAAATTCTTTTTTATTTTATAACCTTCCATTTTCCATTTTTTTTTCTACCTTCACCAAAATATATTATTATTATAATTATTTTAACTTTCTCTCACCTCTCTCTCTCTCTCTTTCTTTTACCCCCACATGTATATCTAATTTTTTTAAGACAAAAGGAAACACTCGTGTGCTCTTCTCTCTTTCCTCTTTTCTGTCTCTTTCCCTTAGATTATACATTTTAGCTCTAAACTTCAACTGTTTTTAACTAAAACTTTACATTCAGTATACCTTTTTTTTTTAATCTAAGAATAATACTATATAAAGAAGTAACGATGAATTATGTATTAAGAAGTGTGTTTTTTATGTGAAGAAAGAAAATTAAAATGGTTGGGTTGTTAGAGTGGTGGGATATGTTCCATGCAAGTTCTTGAGTAAGTTGAATTGTTGTGGTTTGGTTATTGGGTTGATTGGTTCTTTTCCCGCCCGTACGTTGGCAGTTCACGTGCACCACATGAATCTTGTAAGTCTCATCAATTATAATACGATGAAAATGTCATCCAGCCTTCGACTTCGTCTTCCATAAGGATTAATTATATATGGAAGTTAACTGATTAATAACTACTAATAAAGTTATTATGTCAGCTCCTGTTATAAAAACACTTTTATACTATCGTCTAATTACAACCCGTTATGGATTATCAGTTCGATACTGTCATTATTTACAAACCCACCTCAACATTAATTTCTATAATGGCTTTCGGTTTTTAGGATAAATATTTAAAAGAAATCAGAATCAACAAAAAACTGTAAAATAACAATTACCAAAAATTGCAAAACAATAAAAATAAAGTAGAACACTTAAGGTGTCCTAATAACTTTATATACAAAATTGCAAAATAATATTTAATACCAGTAAAGAATACTCACAATATATACATATCATTTCATCCTTCCCTAGCATTACTGCCTCTTTTCACCCAAAATTGTCAACTTTGTTACTACCTTGTTGATCATATACATATGAGGGGACAGAGATACTATTTATGGTATGAAAGATGAGTCTTATTGAATTTATGTGCCAATTAGACCCAATCGTTAACATGTGTCAAACAAAATATTCTGTTTACATTTGCTATAACATTCTTAAAGATAATTATGTTTTTATATTCCAAATACTACAACTCATTGATATCCACAAAAACTTCTAAATGATGTTACTTTTATTACTTAGCTCTAAACTAATAAATTATATAAAGTGATTTACAGTTTCGCTATGTTGCACTAAGTTTGTCCACTATGTTGCATCTATCACACCTGTTTTACACTTTAGTTACAACCTTACAAGTAAAAAATAAATGATACATTTGTTTTATTCATCTCATTACACATTACATATACTATGTTGCCTAGTAGAAATATCATGTTAAAATTATCGTATATCCGTACAGATTTTGCCTCAGGTTACATGTTTCAGTTTTGAAGAAAACAAAACATATCAAGACTAGTGACAATTTTAAAAATTTCGCGAACTTAAAGGCTTATGTTGCATTTGAACCGCAAATATATACCTATTTTGACTTCGGCTATTCCAGAGTTAAGGCTGAAAAGTTCGTGAAATCTTTTAAAATTTTTAAAACTTTTGTTATTTTTTAAATTATTTTATCCAAAAGAAGAGATTTGGTTTTGATTTTCAAATCATTGAGATCATACATATTAAGTTATTATATAATCAAAGGAGTAAAAGTGTGTCAAGATTTTAAAAAATCGTATTATTTATTTAAATATTTCATCTAAGAAAAGGGATATGATCTCGTTATTTATTTTATCTATAATTTTAATATTTTTTTGTATGTTTGTATTAAAGTATTTTTTTTTATTTAATGTGTCTTTTTGCAGTTTTTTATATATGATGCATTATTTATTTTTTTATAATTCATAATTATGTGTTTATATTTTATTTATTTGAGAATTGTTATTGAGTTAGGCTTTTTCGTTTGAGATTTAATACAAAAGTGATGTACTCTCACCAAGTATTTTATAAAATATAAGTTGTTTTGGTTTTGTGTTAGATTTTTGTGTAGGTTTAACATATATGATGGAAAAAGAAACGTTTAGGTTTCAGTTTTTAACCAAAATTGGAAAAGGCTGTAATGGAAGCGAATATCGTTTTAAAAAAATATTTTTTAAAAAAACTACAATTTAATATATAAAAAGATAGATTTAAACTCAATTACCAGTATAATTAAAACTAATAATTTAAAATATTATTTAATTTTAAGAGTATTTTGACAAAATCGAAGTTAAATATTTTTAAAATTAAATAATATGTTTAAATCAAAAAGAGTATTTTGGTGCAATTTTGTTTATAGTTGTTAATTCAAACTTTTTATTTATTGTAACTTACTAATTTAGTTTTTTATTGAACAAAAGCAAAATACTGTGCTTTAGTTGATAGTCGAAACTAAAAACTCACTATTTTTATCCTCACTTTGATATATATATTTCAATTATAAAACCAAAATTCAATATTTAAAATAAATGTTGTCATACCTCTTTTTTAAAATGATGTCTCAAGTTTTATTTCGTTGTCATTTTATTCAAATTATTATTTTTATTTCTTTAAAAGTAATAAGTTACTGGTTAATACTGTATAAACCTAATCAATCAAGTTCACGGACCTGTGAAAAATAAAATAAAATAAAAGGATATTGCCAATTGAATTAAATTTATAAATTTACTTGATTAATCGTGTATAAATACAAAAGATTAAATTTAACTAATTTCATTTGTTTATAATCTGATTCTCTTTTTTATAAAAATTTTCCTTCATTTATTTTTTTTTTAATTTTAATAATTTAATATTTGAATTGTTTATATAAAATAGTTTATTCTTTAAAACAAACATATTTTCATTAAAAAAATTATCTTCTTTATTTATTAACTATTTCAAAATGAAAAGAGACGTACCGTCATTCATAGATCAGTCAATTAAATTCTGAAATTCATTTTTAATCTAATTTAAAAGTAGGAAATCATTTCTTATGTGATATACGTTTGCTGAACTTCAATTAACATTTCAAACTTAAATTTGAACCGTGAAAAAAAGAATTAACTTAATGAAACACGGAAGTTTAAACTAAAATTGTTTATAAAAAATTAACATTTAAATTTTCCTTTTTTTGTCGGCGTTTAACACCCAAATTAATAACTAAATAACACACTGTGATAACTAAATAAATTAATAAGAATGCTATAAATAACACACTGTGATACACACGTATGTTCCAACTCATTAACACCCAAATTATTAACTTTAAATAAATAAATTTAATCAAGCATTTGACGTACGGAAATCAATTCGTTTATGAATAATTCAAGTCTCGACTTGATCCTATTTGTGATGTACATTAGTATGTCTCAATTATGCACTTAATAACTTTGCTACTTAACATAATCTCATCAATTATTGAAATTTATATTGCTAAATTATATTCTATAATGTCTTATTATCTTCCACAACAAAATTATAGTTTGGTTATGTGATTATTTTAAAAATAGTAATTATTAAGTGTGCACTCTCATATTAAGACTTTAAAAGAAGAAAAGAGTGAGCAAATACAACAACAATGAAATATAAACTAAATTTATATAAAGATCTAATGTCATCTTCTATTAAAAGAACTTAAAACAACAAAATTATGAACTAAAACTAATAAAATAACATTCTCAAAATACTCTTATAATACATAAATCTTTTAAGATGACTCTATATATAAATGAAATTTTTATAAAATTTATATAAATATTTTAAAAACCACCTCACCTAGTAAAACTGACAATAAAGTAAGATAATATATTAATGTGTGAAATGTTTTGTAAGCATGGTATACTTAATGGAAACGTTAAAAGTTAATGGTAAAAAGGTTTTGACTGTAAAAAATTACTGAGTATCATTAAAGCAATTTTTGAGAATGATTTTACATTTTTTTTATCGATAATAAATAATTGATTGAATGATATTGAGAATGATTTGACTTTATCTGCTTCGTTTTCAAATTATCAATAAAACACTATACTAAATATTTGGATTTTATATTTCACTCATTCAATACCATAGTTTTTATATAGTACTGCTTTAATTATGTTACAGCTATAGTTTTTAATATTTTATAAGACTTTTGTATTGTTTTTCTATAGAAAAAAAAAAGTTTTTCAGAGTGATATTTTTTGTTTTGCATAAAATCTTTCTTCTCATAATTGCTATTAAAAATTAATCAGAAAAAGTCTTGATGTGATGTGATTTTAGAAGTATGTGCAGACTAGTTGTAAGAATAAAACAAAATAAGAAAAAAAGGTTGCGTTGACAAATTGACAGAGAAGCTCTTGATGCAATGCATATTATAAACATTGTGGGGGATGAACAAGAAATTTTGTGAACTTAATTAGCTGGTGCCCGCTTGTAATTTTGTGGTCACCAATTAGGAATTAGGGTTAGATTAGGTTAATGTAACCCTGACAAATTAATTAATGCATTAACACTGCCCATGAAACCCTTAAGATTCTCACATCACACGGTTACCTTCAGACTAAATTTACCTAATTATAACAATGCTTTCAGACTAAATAATTAATTAAGGATTTAGTTAGAAAAATATAAAAGCACTTTTTAGAAACGCGCACCTTATGCATATCCTAACGTGATTGTCATTAATTAGATATGTAGGTAGATAGGCTGCATTTAATCGCCCCAGTCTCTAAGAAAAATTGTCATTTTCATGTTAGGTTTAGCTTCTCTTTCTATAAATAAAATCTTAATTAACATCTTACGTGTTTAATTTTTACTAACCTGTCCTAAATCCTCCACAATTATACATAATATCGTGCTTCATCTAACAACACAATATATTTTAAAACCTATACTCATCAAATATTAATGCTGATTAACTGTCCTTTAGCCTTGTAGTTTAAGTCCAATTCTACCTTTAATATTATATCTCATTAATGACTAATGAAATATTTCACTTCACAACCTCAATCTAAATTTGGCTCCATTAAGACTAAGTCAAATATGAAATGTATTTTTGAGGATATGCATGAAACTTGTATTTATCATAATTTATCAGTACAAAATAAACAAATTAAAACAAAATATTAGTAAAATAATGTAATTCAAAATGTAGTTAGGCTTTTTTTTTAATACTGAAAAAAATAGTAGATTGTTAAGACAAGCTAATACAATGTATTAGTTTTTAAACAAGAAAAAGAAATGGATGAAATATTAGATTAGTTATTATAATGTGTTTTTTTACAAACACAATGCCAAACTCTTTTCATTTTTCTCTCTTCTTTCTTATTGCACACCTTCGAGAAGCTGCCAATGCACGCCATTCTTCTAGTTTTTAAGTTTATTTTGATGTTATATTTATAATATGTTGGCGAAAAATATTTTCAAAATCATTTTTCATTTTAATAAATTACCATCTTGCAAAAGTTTGACACACTACTCAGTACATTTAATATAAACGAACCAATTTATCAAAATCACATTTACAATATATTCTTTTTGTTAGAAAATTCCAACATACAACGTTTATTCATCTGCTAACGAAATTATTATAATAAAGAATATAAAAGACGACGTGTGTGTATATGTACAACAAGGATTCACTGACTGAAATTTTTCTTTCAAAAATTGAAGTGTCAACATCTATATTTTTTTAAGGACGAAATTTATAACTCATTTTGTTTTTAAGATTATCAATTGAGATGACACGACACGTCAATCATATGTAAAAAATTATATATATATATATATATATATATATATATATATATATATATATATATATATATATAATTAAAAAACGAACTATGACTCAAGAGAGTGACTAACTTAAAAAAAATAAATGTAACTAAATTTTTTAAAGGATGAATGATCCTTCACTTCATTGATATATCAGTTAAATAAATATATATGTAAATAAATAAAGTGTAATGATTGCATAGTGAAGTAAAATATTTGATATATTAAGATTAGTTGAATAATAATAATAATAATAATAATAATAATATTGAGAAAATATAAGTGTAGTATGGTGTGGGGATAGAATAGAATAGGAGGAATGGATGGTAGAGTGAATTAATTTGAGTCAAAGGAAGAATTAAATGAATTAAATTATGGTATGCTGTTATTGAAAAAAGCATGTGGTGTACTTATAAATTTATTGGATAGAAGAAAATGATGGATCCATATTGGAAGGGAGGTGGTGAGTGGGTCACTGCAGTATCAAAACCTCTGCTTCTTCTACTAGTATGGAAAAAGATATTTTAACACCGTTCTTTTATAATATATATATATCATTTATTAACATATTTTAAAACTAATAAAAAAATTATACATATATTTTATAAAAATATTATAAATAAAAAATATGTTAAAATATCCATTTAATATATGAAGAATATTTTTATATAAATTTTCTATGGAAGTCAAGGGAAACCCGTGACCACTTTCATGCCTTGACAAGAACAAGTCACTTTATTACTACTTCTTCTCACATCTTCTTTACTTTTATCTCCACCAAACACAAACTTCAAAAATCAACAAACCCTACTTCTAAATCGGATCAGTTTCAACTTTCAATATGGAACACAGAAAACAAATCCGCAGATACTTTTTTGCATTTATTACAAATGACAATATTGCATCTTCATATCATTCAGTCCCATCAACTTTATCATCTTTCCACAAAAGCCAACTATACGATTTAAACGAGAAATCAACCAGTCTGACTGTGAGAGTAAATAATGAACAAAAACAGTGTAAAAATGGAATGATGCAGCCAATGTTTAGCCCAAACAGTGTATGTACTTTAGAAATTTGTTGCCATGTAAAAGCCAAAGCGTGTCGTGTTATATGATGTCTGGTCTACCTCAAACTCAAACAAACACAACCTCAAACTCTCTCAGATTTTCAATAAAACCGATAAATGTTACGAGTACATGCGTGATATATGTGTTTGAAAATATATATTTTACTGTAAAGTGTTTGAAAAAAATGGAGAAAAAGCATACGAGAAGAGTTTGAGTATTGGAGATGGATGGGAAAGTCAGAAATGGTCTGATGAGGAGGTGACCGACTAAATATATATAATTCAACTCTGTCTTTTTGTGTGAGTCGTCGTCTTCTTCAAAGCTCTAAGAACAGAACAAAAGAATTTTCCAACAAAATCAAATGAATGGTGTTTTGGTTGCAATTTGAAGCAGAAGGTACTGAAAAAAATCTGGTCACCTATTTTGGTTGATTGTCGTGTCTCAGAGTTAGGTGACGTGCTTAATCAAGAAAGATATGATGCAATTTCTAGCAAAAATCAACCACTTTTTAATTAATTAATTATGAATAAATCAGGCCAAAACGGATATATATTGACTTTCTAATACATAACTTCAGAATTTAACTCTGCTACAAATTTCTCGAAGCCGCTTGAATAGATCATTTTTCAATATGGACCGACCAGATATTAATTAAATCCATCATCTCTCGAAGTTTTAACTAACTTAATAACCGATTTCATTCTCATCCAATCAAACTTATAAAACGTCATTCCTTTTAAATTCTTCTTTCTTATTATTACTTCCTCGTTTTCCAATAATTTTCTAAATTTTTCAGTACTGATGAACCTAAATGATTTCAGTCGTACAGAAAAATATCATTTAGGAATAATTGTTTAAAATAATTACTTAAAATAATATTACCTCACTAAAACATCATCCTAATAAGGTATTTTAAACAATACATAATTTCAACTAAGAATTAATTAATAATTTAGGCTATATATTTAGTTACATACTGATTTTCTTTGTTTTTTTTATGTTTTTTTTAACACAATTAAGATTTAATGTATTAATATAAGTTAATTTTGGTATCTTTCATTAAATTAGTATTAATATAATTTCGAATATTACTTTTTATTTTGTAGCTCATTTGATTTAACTAACACTTTTTAGATTTTGACACATTCAAACACAATATGTTTTAGATTTTGAAATGTGATATATTCTAAAAATCATTAACATCAATTTAATAGAAGAAGCCAAATTAACTTTATTTAAGAAAAGTTAAAAGTCACTTAAGTAAAAAAATATAAAACCAAAATAAATAATATAATTAAATATAAAACCAAATTACTAATTAAATCTTTAACTAATTTTGGCTCATCGACATAAAATATCTCATTAAAATACTATAAAAAATACACCACAAGATAGGTACTCTTTATTGATTGTTGTATATATTACACATATTTAATGTGTATGCTTACTTGAGAGTAGGAATATCTAGTAAGCACCTACCACGTGACCAAGACCGAACAAAGCTCTCGACGTAGGAGCCAACATCTTATACATCGTCTTCATTGTCAAAATTCACATCTCGCCCTTGTAAAAATATTCTTAATTCGTAATGATATATATATTAATTCATTTGACAAAAATAAAATAGTTATAAAAGAGTAAATTTTTGTATTTTTTAAGAAAAAAAATTAAAAATAAACAAAAATAATATCCAAAAAATATAAAAAATTTATGAGTATCAAAGTATCATTATTTATTTTTATATATTGTAATAACACTAGTAAAAAATGACGTTTTAAACTCGGACATTATGCCTCGGTTTCTACGGAACCGAAGTCTATCAAAACGCGGTGGCACTCTGGTAATTTTAAAAGCATTATATGCCTCGGTTATTAGATAACCGGTGTCTAAAAAAGATACTAATTCGGTTTCCAGACTGAACCGAGGCGTAATGCTCACATGCGAAACATACGGACTCGGTTGAAAATAGAAGAGATTTCAATTGACAAATAGATATCCAATTCTTATTTTTTTTTTTCAAATTAAATTGATTTTGGAAGTTAGAATAGGAAGAGTTTTGTGTTAGGTAGCACCCAATACACAATGGGAAATGAAATGTGAAAAGTATAGGATTAGTGGGATATTTTGGGCTGTCCTATATACGCGTTGTGAGTGTGAGCAATGATTAAGCAGCCAATTAAGGAAACTTGTTTCGTGAACACAGCACAAGCAAATATAACATATACACAAAGAGAGTCAAAACTGAAGTTTTTAAAATGTCTCTTTAGACGAGACAAAATTAGACTCTTAAAAAACATAAAATATAGTATATTTCATTTACTGTTTCTAAAATGTTATGAAAAAACGTAACAGCATTTAGTGATTTGGAAAGCATGGAAAGGAGAATGTTATGTGTTTATGGTAAAGCGAACCAAAAGGTGGTTACATAGGAAACAGCAAAATTGCATGCAGTGAATGAAAAAAGGGAGCATTTTGATTTGAGTGTGAAAGGTGTAAGGGGGTGAGACCTCGTTATCTGCTAAAATATCCTGCGAGAGAATGAGAAAAAAATGCAATATAGTGTTAGAAATGACAGAAATATTCCCTTTTTTGGATTTTGGAAAAGAGAAACAGGAACAGTGTTGGATTTAGCAAGTGTATTAGATTAGAAGATAATGGGACCATGCATGGATATCGAAGGGACCCATTTGGGAAATTGTGGGTGCCTAGCTCATTAAATGGTCACACAACACAAACAGAGGCTCAAGAAGCTCGTGGTTTGGACCATTTTGGCGGTCGTTGCATGCGTCGACATGTGACTCATGAAATGGAATCAACCAACACACTCCACACAGACACACTCATTCCCATCACCATCACTTTTGTAGTATATCTATGTGAGGACACACTTGGAACCTCCATCGTCACATACCGACAAACTTTTATTTAGGACGCTCTTGTGCTTTTCTCATCCACACCAACTTTTGCAAACTGTTAAATAATTCCAAACTTATTATCACTTCTGCATAATTTATGACAGTTAATTGCCTAAATAATTATCATCTGTTTTTCAAATTGTGTACGTATATGTAGTGTGAGCAATGTGACAGCATTTGTGTCTGGCTAGGTGAGGAAGAAAGGAGAATTAATTATGGGTTTTGCAATCACCGACCATAAAGGAGTAGTTTGTCTGATATGTAAGATATATATGTGTTGTGTTCAACCGTCCAACCAATCTCTTCCAAGAACAACATCCAAATCCATCTGCTATTGGTCTGATTTAGGTTAAGTCGGCTACAACAATTCTCTTTTTTCTGTCATATTCTCTTCAACTTTCTCAAATCTTATACTTTTTTCTTTATATATATTTTGCTGTGTGGTTTTGTAAGATTCGTGTAGGAGTGGAAGGAAAAAAACTCAAATGATGTAGCAACCACCAATGTGAGAAGTTACCAACTTTAATATAATATTGAAGTAAAAGCGCGGATAATTTTTGGTTTCGAATGAATGTTAGAATAATTTTTCTTCTTTGGCATAAAAAATTCTACATAGTACAAATGGTACAAACATAGGTCATATGCTTTGATGTAACAAGACTTTATAGCTTTGTGTTCTATTTGAAAAGATATATATTTTAACACAATTTTGTTAACAATACTTTTACATAATATACATGTTATTTTTTAATCGATTTATTATTTTATTTATTAATGTGTTGATATATTCTAAACTTAATAAAAAAATAACATGTGTGTTATATCACAATATTTATAAAAAAAAAACTGTATTAACATACAGAGGTACTTCATTTTAAAGGGAGAGCTAAACTTTTCTAACAAAGTTAGACATATATTATTCTTAAGTTATATGTTTTCGACAGGATAAGATTTTACCAAACGTTCTATATTTTAATTCTCTTTTGTATAGCACTTCGTATATGATTTTAAGTACCTGAAATGTTTCATTCATTTACGTATATTTGTATTTGTTGATAAAAAAAAAGTTACGAGCCAACTCAATCGCGTAACATGCAAATTCATTGAGTTTTGAGCTACGTTTAGTTGTTTTTTTTTTTAACTAAGCTTAATTTACATAGATTAATTAGCTTATTTTGACACTTTAATAAAAGTTCTTTTATATTTTGATTCTATCTTATGTATTAAATTTAAAAGAGTTATTATAAAAATCAACAATTTTATTACACATAATGATATATGATTTTACAACAGGTAAACTGTTACATTGTTATTATATTCTAACTAAACTTTCTAGCTGTCCTTTTATTCAACTTTCTTCTATTATTTATTATTATATTAATTGATTAGAAACACAATTAGAAAGTTAAAGGTACGATCAGTTTGTTTGAGTTTTTTATTTTTCACTTGTAATTAGAAAAACAAATAGTTATGGAATATGGAAAAGACAGAAAAAAAACAACAATTCAAATGATCATGTAGTATAGATAAAACATATCAGTTGAAAAGAAAAAAAGAACTAAAAGCAACCTAGGGTTGTTGTTGTTGGTATGGAAGGATACTTGTCTATATTGTTTGCGGTACGACGACCCTTTTAAAGCTTCATGGATGATTCATTGCGCAAACTTTTATTCCAGGGGAGAATATAGTTTCCAAGCTACACGACAATCTAAACCATTAACTTTTTTTATGATACTACTCAGTGCAAAGTTTCAAACAGTTCCACATGTTAAACAGATGCGAAGTAGTAGTATCCATGTATAATATTTCATCTAGTCACACTAGCAGGTATTAATCTTGTCTCAGTCAGAAACCTAGACAGAGATGTTCAATGCTCTGAACGGGAGATTTTCAAGTATTATAACTAACCAAATGTATTTGATAGTCTTGGTTAGTATTAAATGTTGAAAGGCTCACTTCAAGAGATAATGTTAGATTATAATATATAAATGGAATGTAAATTTCATGTTCTAAAGATTTGTAAAAAAAACATATTTTAATATTAAAAGATGTGTAAAAAAAAAGTGTGCTGAGTGTAAAAGAATGGTGCGTGTGGGTTGGTAATGGCAGTAAAATATGTGACAGAAGAAGAAGGTAAAGGAATTAGGATAGTTTGTGACGTGTGGAAGTGCATATAGCCCCCACGGCTACAAGTTCCATTGGTCAAGTCAGAGTCAGACAGACCTCACAGGTGGATTCAGCACATACTATAACACACTCAGAGACCTGTCAGAAACAAACCAACAAATGCATCAATTTTCTCATGTTTGTAGCAGCTTCCTCAGTTTTTGGCTGAGAAATTAGTCAGGTATTAATTGCAAAAGATAAAAAAAGGTGAAAAAATGGAGCTGCATTTCGTATTGAAACGCGTATTTGGATGATGGAAGAAAACGTAGTTGAAAATAATAAAGGGAGAATATGAAAAGAAGGGGAATTGCATGAAACACACAAAAGAATTGGTGGGTGGGTCCACAATTAAACGGTTGGATCCATTCCATTAAATGGGTCATTGGATCCAAATGAAAGCAGTGACTGGTCAATCATTTGACCATCTGACCATAATCCTGACCCATTTTTGACCCTCTGACTCTGCATTTATTCTTCTTTAGATTTAAAAAGACTTTGGAACTAACTTCTTGTTGGTTGGTCCGGTTGAACCCAAAAAGAAAAAGGTACAGTCAATTGTTTCCTCTCAGTGTCTCTCTGCCCTTCTTCTGTAGGACCATACTTCATATGCAGGCAAGCATCCCGTGATTACATGCAAGCTTGGATACCACTAATCAATGCTTTCTGTTATTTTCTACTCCTCTCTTTCTCATTTAATCCTTTTTTCACCACATCAACCAAAACAACAATATCTTTTCCTCACTCCAATACAAAACCACCTTAACTACCCACAGTTCCTCAAAACTTATAATCCATTATATTATATTTCTTCCCAGATCTACCTCAAAACTTATCTCTTTAATTATCTTCTTTCTATTTTCTTCACATATGCACTACACAGAATCCTAAACCTTATGTTATTATGGATTTTTAAAGAGGGATTCACTTCAAAGACAAACAATAATATCAAGAACTTAGTTTAACCCATAAAATGTTATATCCAACCTAAAACTTGAACTCGTACACGAATTCTTAACATGTTAACGTATCCACAAATCATAATGTACCAAAAAAAAAATACTGAAGATAAAATGTAACCGAGCATCAATTTCGCAGTTAATAGGCAAGATACCAATAACAGAAAATATACTGACAGCTGCAGTGACCCTTAACATTTATAGTAATTAACTTATAGCCTCAATGCATAGAGAATTCTGGTAATTCAACACATAAAGAATTTGGATTAGCTTTTACCGAAATCATAATTTTGGATCGAAACCGAACATGCAATGTGATGCAAAAAAAATAATACGGACAGAGTGGTGGGGTATGAGTCAGACGACCAGTGCATTGATGTCGCACTCATTCCTTGGCGTTGGAAGTTACAGGTGTAGTACAACGACTGCTATAGTCTGTGACTACCTCTGTCTCTGTCTTCCATGAGGTAAGATTTATCAATCACACTTCCCTCTTTCCAGTTGAACACTGCTGCAAACAATTTTTAAATAATAGCATATATAAACAAATATGGAAACACAATTAGATGTTGAGAGTTACAGCATGAATCTAACCTCAAATAAACCATCATTCATTAGCATCTGGTATCAAATGTTCACACAAATTGCATATTATATATGCACATACGAATAAATTTATACGTAAATAGCAAATTTAATCGATTAATGTACAGATTTACATAAGCAGTAGCATTACACCAACAGTAAGTAAAAACACTACTTAATGAAATGATGTGGAACTTCTTTGTTAATTGAAATTAAACAAATTCACAATAAATACTGTTTAAACTAATACATATTACACTTATAAACACAAACAGTAAAAAATAACGTCTCATACTTTAGTGCTCTGGTTCAGTCGCTTGTACAAGCAAAAGTTATAAAATAGACAATTAACAAATGGTCAGTGATTGGCCTCCAACTGGGCTACTTGTGTTGGAGTTTGTAAGGACTTCAAGCAGGATCTTCACATTTGATCAATCTTGCTGGTCTTTCCAAAGTTTGTTCTGCAAAACAGATTACCGAGAAACCATCAATTTGACCAAATCTTCATGCTCATGGAGATCCTAACAGATATCAGGTGTCTCGTAAATCATAAATGGGAGTTGGTTATTGATCATGTAATATGGTAAGGTACAATTTGTTTTACTTTGAAGAAACACACGGTGTTCACAGTAACCTTTTACAGGCAAACCACTTATGAAGTATAGGGCATGAATTTTTAGACTGATTGGCACCTTATCACATTAACCATACAAACAAGAGCTATTGCAACAGTGCATTCAGACAGAGAGAAATAGAAAATGCTACGCTAGCAACACCTACTCCACCTCCCCCGTTTCCACGACACACATACATGCATTGATTGTAGTATATTCAAATATTGAGTGACCTATTCGTCCAAAATGTCTACACATCATAAACTCATCATCATCATCTTACTTTAAGCACCCTCTAGCCAATGGGAGACTTTTTGTCCAACCCTTTAGCCTAATTGTGACTTGTCAATGTCCAACTTGGGCTTGTATTAAGTTTGGGCTTCAGTGTTTTTCTTTTCTTCAGATAAGCCAGTCTTTCTCTCATTTATTGTCCGAGTGAGCTCTTTATCCAAAAATGTCTTTATACCATGCACTCGTGATATTTTTACTTGTACACCTCTAACTTGTTTCTAATCCATAATTGTGCAACTTGCATTCCACACTCGCCCTCAAATCTGATTAGCATAAGTCAATTCTGACTTGTTATTAAAACCCCAGCTTGGCTTCATTTGTGAGTTGTATTGTTCATACAACTACTCATGTAAGAGTACCTTTTCTTTTAAACTGGTAAAAACATGGATCAAAAGTTTGATAAGGTCGAGCAGAAATCAAAAAAATAAAATTGCTAGAATAGTTAAATAATATCAAATACAAAAATATTGTGATTTTACGATGCTAAAATAAATAAAAATGAAATATAAACTTTAAGTTTCTAAGCATATATGTTCAAATAGAATATTACCGTGCTCAAATTGAAATTTCAATAATAAGCATCAATAGTAAATAATAACAAGTTTATAAGAAAAAAAAATTACAAACATTACAGATTTTTTTTTAAGAAAAAAGAAACGTATTTATCTATTTATTTATTAGTCTTATTTGAACCAAATTTTCCAGTCCGACCAGTCAGTCCTATACCCAGAGAAGCTATTTATTTCTATTTCATCATTTATTTTATCTGGGTTTGAGCTCCTTTTCTTGACTTTTAGAGCCATCACCATCAAGTCTATATTTTTTTTTGCACTATCTTTTTTGTCTGACTTTTTTATTTTTATATTTTATAGGCCTTTTAAATATGTGGCTTCTTGTTTTTGTTTTGGGCTATATAATCTTTGATGTTTTTTCTTCCTGCATCCCATAATTTCTCAGGGCATTCCCATTTCAAAATGGCATTTTATTTTTCGTCCTGTTTTGGAAATTTTTTGCAACAAACTTTCCATAATGGAATTTCTGAAATAGGATTTTCAGAACAAAATTTTCAACTGGAATTTCCAAAAAGAACACATGATGTACATTTTGGAACAAGCTTTTCAAAATGCATGTAACAATCTTTAGAAAGGATTTTCTAGAATGTGTTTTCTAGAATAAGCTTTTCAGAAATATAAAATGTGTTTTGAAAAGAACTTTCTGGAACAAGCTTTTTTTTTTTTTGCAACAAGTTCTCTATTCTTCCTCTACAGGATTCTTCATATTTTCAACGGTAGTGTGGTGTATTGAGAGGGTATTCTAAGGTAGTGTGGTGTATTGAGAGAGGGTATTCTATTTTTTTTTTCTGTTAGTATGAGATGCAGGAAGCAAAATAGGTTTTCTTCCTGCACCTCAATATTTTTTTTAAAATGACTATTCTGCCTTTTATGTTGTATTTCAATGGAAACTTACAAATTGTCTATTCCAAAAATCTTTCAGAATAAGTTTTTTGAGACAATTTCTAGAACAAGATTTCTAGAACATGAGATGTTTTTTGAAACAAACTTTCCAAAATAAGTTTTTCAAAACAAATGTTTTAGAACAAGTTTTCTTAAACAAGTTACTCAAAACATGAGATGTTTTCCAGAATAAACTCTCTGAAACTCTACATAAACATCTATATTTCTTTTCTAGATTGAATAACCTAGAAACATTTCAGATTAAGCTATCTAGAAATTTTTGGATTAGGCAATCTAGAAGGGGAAAAAACTACATTTTATTATATAAACTCCACCAAACCTAGCTTGGTACACCATATCCAAAACTATATGTTCTTTTCATTTCAATAATCACTTGGTTAATGAGGTTTGAATCAATATGTTAAATCACTTTTTTATAAATGTCTTGTGAAAAAAATATACAAATGCTTACAAGCTAATTAACAAACAATAAAAAAGTAACAAAACTAGTCGCATTACTTGCTGCTAAACGAGTTTTGCTCATCTGCTAAGTAGAATTATTTCCTTCAAATCATTCAGAGAGAAAAGAATTAGTAATACCTCAGCTCTAAATTACAGTGATTTTGCATTTCTTTCATGAGCAAAAATCAATATTAACAGTCCTTGTGTGGGTATATTGTTGATTGATGTTAGGTTATCAATAAATACAATATCTCAGCTCTGTTTAATGTAGGCAGTGTCATTTTCCATACTTGACGCTGTTTGTGTTTAGTCATTATGTAAAAACTTATTTCAACCGAAACGTCAAAGGTTCCAGCATCACTATAATAAATGCACGCCTGCATGCCTAAAAATGAAAAGCATCAAGCACTAGATAAAGTATTAAAACCTTGTAGAGAATTTTCCTGTCAGACATGATATTTTACTTCAACTCATTTTCAGATAGTTGTTTCCTCAGGTCCTTTAGGGCATCCACTACTTCTGCATCAAGATTGTGCTTCAATAATCTACCTTGAAAAGAGGTGGATCTGTACACAACATGAAGCAAACAAATAAGCAAGATCTGTTACTGTGATGGCATGGCAAGTTCTCAAAACACCAACATAAGCAGCACAATCAAATTGATTCAATTCAATTGTAAACACATTATGCGCTGTAGTGGTGTTCAGAACAAACTGAAACAATCCAAAAATCCAACAATCGATTAAATTTCTATCAATTTGAATAATTTTTTACAGTACCAAATGATTCGGTTCATTTGGCAATTTGACACTTTGAAATTTATTCAAATGAACTGAAATCAATTATTTAAATATTATTATATTACTTACTTTGTTTGCACAAGAGAAAAATGTAATATGAGTATGGGATTTGTTAGGGCTACCAGATGTATATTCTGCAAGTTATATAGTATTTATGCCACAATATATAAGTATAACATAGCCAATTTTGGTCTTTATTTTTCTTTTAGCACCCCTTGTTTTATTATAGTTTCTTTGCTGATAAAAAAATTTGCTAATTTGTATGGAAAAAACAAATTGTTTAATTATATGCACCACGTTGAAGAGAACAATCTTTAGTAAGTAATGAAACTATTTGTCATTATATAACATTAGATTATGATGTCAAAAGAATGAGATTTAACTTACTAATGCAACATTAGGTTTGATTTGATTTGGATATTTTTTATTTTCAATCCAAATCGCCTATAAATTTAATGTTTGGCTCAGATGCATTCATAACCAAGGGTTTGAACCAAACTATGCCACAAACACCCCTAATATGTTGCATTTTAACAAAGAAAAATATCAAAATTAGAAAGGTTTCTTGTCATTTTTCTTTCTTTATTGTAAGTTTTTACTAATTGGAGGGATATGGATAGGGTTTTGGATGCTGGTTTTGCTCATGATTGCATGAACTTCTTACAAAAACATTTCAAATACTATTTTCTTTTCCTTCTCATTTTGGTTTATTTTATTTTTTTACAGGAAGCCCGTCAAGAATTAAAATGAAAGCATATACAGTATAAGCCAAGATGTCTGTTAACTGAGTGAGTTTTGCTCCAGTAACCACTATTATTATCTTATGTTTCTTTTTTCTTTTTTATTTCACATATGTCATTTTGGTATGTTATAAATGATTGATGTAGCTTGGAGTGTTAACCAGGAAGAGATGGTAAGTCATATAATGGCAACCTAGATTATTGAACACACTACCCATAAAGCATACTGAGAAATAAATTATAAGAGAATAACCAAACCAAACTTCAGACACAAAATCAATATTTTCTCAAATTATTGCAGTCAGGGCACACCTTTGCTCTTGAAGCATCTTTTCAACCTCCTTTTGCGATGCTTTGATCTACTACCCAAAAAATTAGGAAAACGGACCAATGCAAATATCATTAAAGGGAATAAAGTTCATCTAGTATGTTAAAATAATGATAGGATTTGATTTCATGTCTATATAATTTAAACCTATGTAAACTAATAAATCTAATATGCCATCAGAAAACCTGCAATTATTATGTGCCATAGAGTGTCAGATAATTTAGAAAAGAAATTTTTTTATGATATCATAACAATGCTGCCTCAAATTAATGTTTTACCTCAGTTACTAACGCCTTGCAACTCCAAATAAAGGCTCCCTGAAAGTCAGCAGCAATATAAATATTTCTCCCCAACAAATAATAGCACAATGCAGACACTGTTACTTGATGTTCAGTTGATGGTATTTACAAACATTTGAAGAATCAAGAAAAGGAAATCATGATAAGATCCGTGAATTACTTTTATTTATGCAGAAATTAAATAATTTGCATATTTTGCTAAGGAGAGTCAAATACTCATAGCTGGAAAACAATTGTGAAGACAATTGACAATCAAGTTGCATCCATTTCACTCAAGTTTTCAATTTATAGGAAAGAAGCATACAGCTCCATGTGCTGCTTGCTGGTGGCAATGATCAGAAGTGACTACCCAGACTTTGGGGCAACCATCCTCTCTTAAAGCTGCAACCTAAAATAAGCAAAAAAAATACTACTGTTAAGTTCCACTCAAAGAATGAGAGGAAATGAAAGATGTGCTGTACTCATACAGATGAAGCGGTTCTCTACTGAAGATTCACTGAATGAAAGAAAGATTGAAGCACTGTAAATGGAGATGACCTGACATTCATTGTAATTTAAGGCCCATGTACTTATAGAAGTGACGTTGGAAACAGGATCCACAGGGCAATAGAAGGGCTTATGTGAGTTTATAGAAATGGGATCTGACCTTCCTATAAGAGTTGTCTAGATTATTTCAATAAGTTTCATGAAATTATTTAACATAATAAACTACATTTCAGCTTATTCCAGTAAGCTTTACAGTACAGCTCTTTAATAAAATCTCATTTTATAAAAGTTTATGGAAGAAGGCCAATTCCCCAATAAATACTTATAGAAAAAGAATAAGAGATTAAATGAATTGAACTTCTGTCCGGTAAGTTCAAATCAACAGATAAACTTCAACTTTTATAAAAGTTTTCTCATCAGACTAGATGGATTTTGTTTCTTATTTTGTTCTCTTATTTTGTTCTCTTATGGGATACAAGTGATTATGAAGAAGTTTATTCAAACCAATCCAGAATATTTAAGTTATTTACTCAAACACATTAGTAGTATGCCAAACAGATAATAAAGTTCAGTTTCTTAAATCCTGTTACAAAAGAAGGAAGTTGGGAACTACAGTAAAGCAACCTGTAGTAATATCTAACCTCTTTTTCAATCCATGTATCAGCGCATGTTTCTCCTGAGAAAATAATATCAAGACTGCAAAATGGCCAAAATACAACATCAGAACATGGAGGAATATAAAATGTAAATCGATTTGTTAAAGAAATGGTGGTTCACTACAACTATATCGTATGACAAAAATAAATAAATAGAGAAAAGCATACCCTGCGAAATCTTCTTTGTGGCTGGGGAGTCCAGACATCATTGCATCAAAAACAACAACCACTTTGACCTCTGCACAAACCAAAAGACGTATAAATTTATAGACAAAAAAAGAGTTCGAGTGTGGGGATTGATAGACAAACAAGAGGTAGAGGGAGGAACCTCTAAGCATGCTGAAAGTTACAAGCTCGTCAATTAGCTTTTGACGAGCAATATCAAGTCTTCCTTTCATGAAATGCTTCTTGAGTTTCATCCAATAGCCACAAACATTATAACCATCCACAAGCAATACAGGGACAGCATTGTCTATACCCACCTGATTGGTACTGCTCGGAAGACATATGATGTTATATTTAAAGTTAATTGAAGGAAAGAAAGATGAAAGAATGATTGTGTTGTGGAGTTACTAGTAGAGAGAGGAGGTGGGGTCACGATAGAGGTCGGTGTCTACAACATCCTCATCCTTCTCCACCTTCTTCTTGCGGTAACTGGTTGAAGGTCTGGGAGTGGCAGAATTTCTATTTTGGAAGCTCTATTGAATGACATAAGAGTAGAAATGAGTATGCATATGAAGGTAGGGTTGGGGAAATTGAGTGAAGTTAAATTACCTTCCATAGCTTGAGGAAGCGGAGGTTTTGCTTGACGTTGGATGTGATTCTTGGAGGAGATGATTCTGAACCCTGAATCTCATGCTGCTTCCTGTTTTTGTTGGCAACTATCACTATGCTTTGTCTCTGACAAGATGATGAAGATGAAGAAGCAGCAGTAGCATTGTGATTACAATCTCCACCAACTACAAAGGAATTAAGGGATGAAGGAACAGCTTTCAGTTTCATAATATTGTTCTGCTAATTCACTTTCACATTTTTCAATATTCCTGCTTTTTTCCTCTCTTCTCACCCTTCATCCCTTCCTCCAGTTCTCATCCTCAGCCACCAACTCCAAATACCAACTTATTAATTAAATAAAATAAATAAATAATATTACGTGTCTCTTTGTTTTGCCTTTTGTATTCCACTTTATTTTTTTCAAAATTTATTTGAGATTCAATTTACATTCTTAACTAAACTTACAAAAACAATTTATAAAAAGTTAAATATATTATTTTTATTTTATATTTACTTTTTATTTATATTTTAGATTTAGTTTATATTTCTTTTATTATAGATATTGTTATAATTATAAAATTAAATATAAATAATTTTTTATAATTTTATTGTAAATATTTTTTGTTGTTTTGTAAATTGTTTTATAATTAAAAAATAATTAAATTTAAATACGAGAATGAATACATACACAATGTAATTTTATTCAAAGTACGTTTGAAATAAAAATATTTTATTATCTAGGTTGTAACAATACAAAATATTGTATGATAAAAAATTTATTTGTATAAAAAAATTATAAAATAAATTCTATTTTTCAATTTGATAGGAAAGCTTATGATTTTTATCTTTTTAAAATTATTGTAGAGATAATAAAGAAACCAAATTCAATGGTAGTTTAATCTAAAGGTGTCTTTAAGTTGGGCATAACTCTAAACTAATCCAATTATATACATGATTAGATGCACATCATATTTAGTTTTGATTACTAAGAGTACAATGTTAAAAGAACATAGTATCTTTATACAAAAATAATGAAATGAAAAATTATAAAATAAATTTTCTTTTTCAATTTGATATCAAGAGTTTAGAATTATTTTTTTTATGAATTCTTAAAGATCCTGGGATATGATAGATAAATTAATTTCAATGGTAATTCAATATGAAAATATATAAGCAGCATAAAGAGGAATCTTTTTTTTTTCTACATTCATAAAAAGGTGAAGCCTGCAATGGAAAAAAAATTGAGGAATATGAAAAATGGTATGCTAAAACTCAAAAAGTGAAAAGATGGTGGTTGATGTCCATGAAACCAAAAATCACAAAAGTATCTTCACTTGCCCAAAACCCTTTATACTTGAAATGATTTGTCTAAAGCATTATATGATGGAAGGGATGAGTTACAAGTGT